>NC_047036.1:54623920-55248920 GCF_011762595.2 Tursiops truncatus | reverse complement strand
CCTTATCATATGCATTTTATTTTATTATATGCCATCTATTTGTTTTATGTGTCTATATCTTAACTCCTTAACTCTTTTGAAATTTAGGACCATAGCTAGAGACTATTTATCTCATAGCTTGGCATCTGGCTTGAGGTAGGTAGATGTTTGCTAATTGAGTGGCTGACAGATTGTAGGGAAAAAAGTCTCAGACAAAGCTAAACTTTGGTCCTTAGTTTAACCCTCTCTCTTGTCAAAGAAGTCTCTCATAGTCACAGAAGCCAATCTGTTTTCTCTAGGTAAAGAGCCTACAAGAAGTATTTTTGCGTGATTTTTCATGTGTTCAAAAGTGTCCAGTTTCTAGTCTGTTCCTAAAACTCCAGTTAATGCCGTTCAGTTTGTTTATCTTCTCTTTGCCTTCTAGGGGTTATAATCAGAAGAAACTAAAAGACAATATTCAGTGTGAAATTTTTCAAGTTCTTTATGAAGAAGCCTTGGGATCCTACAAGGAAGAAATAGTGCATCAGTTGCCGAGCAATAAACCAGAAGATCTAGAGGATAATATCAATCAGATATTGAAATGGATAGAGCAGTGGGTCAAAGATCATAGCTCTTGACTTAACAAGAATGCCACTTTACAATCACTCTTGATACCTCTCTGCTGACATCATATAAATTGTTCAATTATCAGTATCAGTACAACTTTCTTATTGAAATTGTGCTGTTGGACTCATAGGTGGATAGTATAAAGGTTTATGTTTAGTTTTTTTTCTCCATGAGAAAGCTAAACAATCTCAAGTATAATGAATAGTAGTATTAAGGATTGAGAGTTAAAACTGTAATTATTTAATGCTTCAGTTGCTAAAGAATAAATCTGATCAAATGGTTGGATATCTTTTATTACAGAAGAAACTGAAGATGATCTCTTAAAATAAAACTTAGACTAAAGATAAAGCATCAGTCTTCCATTTTTATTTCTTTCTTTAAATTAAAAAAATGGAAGTGGTAATACTTGTACTTTGTATAAAACTCAAAAGGTACGAAAGCGTATACAGATGGCGCCCAATTTTCAGTGGTTCAACTTAGGATTTTTCGACTTTACTATGGTGCAAAAGTGATACGTGTTCACTAGAAACCGTACTTTGAATTTTGATCTTTTCCTGGGCTAGCAACGTGCAGCACAATACCTGTGACGCTGCGCAGCCGCAGGGAGCCGCAGCTCCCAGTCAGCCAGGTGGTCGTGAGAGTAAACAACTGATACACACAACCATTCTGTTTTTCACTTTCAGTACAGTAGTCAAATTACAAGAGATAGTTAATCCTTTATTATAAAATAGGCTTTATGTTAAGATGATTTTGCCCAGTTGTAAGTTAATGAAAGTATTCTGAGCATGTTTAAGGTAGGCTAGGCTGGGGACCTCCCTGGTGGTCCAGTCGTTAGGACTCCACGCTTCTACTGCAGGAGGTGCGGGTTCCATCCCTGGTCTCGGAACTAAGATCCCACATGCTGCGCGGCGCAGCCAAAAAAAAAATTTTTAAAGTAGGCTGGGCTAAGCTGTGATGTTTGGCAGGTCAGGTGTATTGAACGCATTTTTGACTTAGGATATTTTCAACTTACAATGCGTTTATCGGGAAGTAACCCCGTTGTAAGTCAAGGAAGATGTGTACCGGAAAGGTAGGTTTCCCTTCCAGGACACCCTGTTCTTCAGTCACCACTAGATTCCCTCCCTTTAGGAAATATTGTTACTCATTTCCTGTGTATCTTTTCAGAGATTTTATGCCTGCAAAGCATGTGTGTGTGTGTACTTTTTTTTTAAGCATATGGTAGCATACCATGCAAACTTCTGTAATTTCTTTTTCATTTAATATATTTTGGATATTATACCATCTTAGAACATACAGACCTTCCAATTCTTCATTCACTTTATTAAGGTAGAACTCACATATCATAAAATTCAGCATTTTAAAGTGTACAATCCATTTTTAAAATCGTATTCACAAGACTGTGCAACTATCCCATGCTGTAACACTTTCATCACCCCACCCAAAAGACATCCCATACCTATTAGCAGTCACTTCCCATTCTTCCCTTCTAGCCCCTTGCTATCACTAATCTACTTTGTTGCTATAGATTTGCATATTCTGGACATTTTATATAAATGGAATCATATGATATGTCATCTTTTGTGTCTGGCTTCTTTCAATTAGCATAGTGTTTTCAAGATCATCCATGTTGAAGCTTTACGAATACCTCGTTCCTTTATATGGCTGAATAATATTCCACTGTATGGCTATTCCACATTTTGTTTATCCATTCCATCAGTGGCAGAGTTGGGTTGCCTCCACTTTGGCTATTATGAATTATGAACATTTGTGTTCAAGTTTTTGTGTGGACGTATGTTTTCAACTCTTGGATATAGCTAAGAAGCAAACTGCTGGGTCATATTGCAACTGAGTTTAACATTTTGAGGAAATGCCAAACTTTTCCAGAGCGGTTGCACTACTTTATATTCTTACCATCCATGTATTAGGGATCTAATTTCTCCATATCCTTGACAACACTTGCTACTGTTCATCTAATAGCCATCCTGTAGATGTACAGTCATATTTCATTTTGGTTTTGATTTACATTTCTCTAATGATTAATGATGTTGAGCATCTTTGCATTGTTTGAGTCCCTTATTGATGGACATTTAGGTTGTTTCCAGCTTTTTACTATTGCAAATGGTGCAAGAATAATAAGAAAGAATAGCATAGGGAACTATATTCAATATCTTGTGATGAACCATAATGGAAAAGAATACAAAAAACCATCTATATATATGTATAACTGAATCACTTTGCTGTACAGCAAAAATTAACATTGTAAATCAATTATACTTCAATAAAAAAATACAAAAAAGAGAATAGCACATATATTACTATGTGGCAGGCACTGTTTTAAGCACATTTCAAAAAGTGAACTCTTAATTCACATGACTACTGTCTGAGGTGTAGGTATTATTATTGTCATTACAGGTGATGGAACCAAGGCACAGAAGGATTAAGTGACTTAAGATCACAGCAAAGTTATCAGTTTGGATTCCATCTTAGGCTCTTACCCACTGAGCTGTGCTGCCTAATGCGTATGCAACTTTGCACATGAGCAGGTTTATCAAGTAAATTCCTGGAAGATAAATTGTATGCAAGTATAACATTTAAAAGGTTCATTTTAATAAACAGATTACCTATAATGTAGACTCCATGCAAATCACTGTGGTGCAGAAGTCCTCCTAACATAAATTCTTGACCTCCAGATGATCTTTTTTTTTTTTTTTTTTTTTTTACCGGTACGCAGGCCTCTCACTGTTGTGGCCTCTCCCATTGCGGAGCACAGGCTCCGAACGCGCAGGCTCAGCGGCCATGGCTCACGGGCTCAGCCGCTCCGCGGCACGTGGGATCTTCCCAGACCAGGGCACGAACCCGTGTCCCCTGCATCGGCAGGCGGACTCTCAACCACTGCACCACCAGGGAAGCCCCAGATGATCTTAATCTAGTACACAAAGAAGATAAACACTCAAATGGGCACTTTAAACAAATAGTAGATTGTGATACGTGCCCTTCTGGAGGTTCTAGCATAATGAGAGAATAAAAGAAAAAAATTAAGGATACATGACGTAGGATGCAGGTCCTTGAAGGATGGGTATGGAGAAGAAAGCTTACCCAGACTAGTAGGATACTATCACAAAGGTTTTACCAGTACTACGTGCGATCAAATCAAATATAGAATGAGGACAACTACTACTTCAGAGGACTACTATAAGGACGAAACAAACAGTGCTTTACACATACTAAGCACGATATATGTGTTTGTTGTTATTTTTAGTAGTATTAGGCTGCTTTTTTTTTTTTTTTTTTTTGGCCACGTGGCTTGTGGGATCTTAGTTTCCTGGCAATGGATCAAACCCACGCACCCTGCAGTGGAAGCATGGAGTCCTAACCAATGGACCGCCAGGGAATTCCCACTAATGGCTGTTTTGAAAAGACAATATTCTTTTCACTACAGGGATTCACTAAATTCTCTTGCTTGTCAACTGATTGCTAATAATTATCCATCCTAACACTAACATGGGCTCATAATAATAAAGATTTTCCTTCAACAGAAAGGAAATAATGGAATCTAATACATTATGAGAATCTTAAAAATATTAATATACTTATTAATTTCAGCCCTAGGTTTTCATGTGAAACTAGTGACAATGCTTTAACATCTTATAGTTGCTTGAAAAAGGTCTTAAAAATAATCCTATTTACTGTTTGTCTCTGGTTTTATCCAAACCTACTTGTTAACTTTTTGTTTAAATAGGCTGATTTAAACCAAACTGAAGGAGATAAAAGTGTGGCAAATTTTGAATCATTTTATATTTCTTTAAATGAGACTTCTTAACGTGATTTATTCAGTTTCTCAAGAGTGTCTTAAGATAATAAGCTTTGATATGTGGATAACTAGTCATTTTTTCCCCTCATGCCCTTCTTGTTATATTTTTATTTTTGCGGGCTTTGAAATAAGGTATTGGCCTTACTTGAGCTGTATTTCTTCTGCATTCTAAGCATGTCCTACCACCAATCCCTACCAACATTTAAATTCGTGTTTATCTTTAACACAAAAGTGATAGGGGTCAAAACTGCAGAGAAATATTTATTCTTTCCTATCAACGGGGGAGAGGGCAAAGTAAAAACAAAAACAAAAAACACTATTCTTAATAACTTTGGTTGCTGCATATGTGAAAAACAAGATCATGAAAATTATACCTGTGCTTTTACTTAAAATTTATTCCTTAATCCTTTTGATGACATAAATCCCTTTGGCAGTCCGATGTAAGCTATGAACCCACTTCCTCCAAGGAAATACAGATATACGTACTAACATAAAATGTTGCTTATATTTTTCAAAGATTCACAGGCCCCTGAAATCCATCTAGAGGTTTATTTTTTAAGGGGTTTATTTTTATGGAAGGGGAGATTAGAAAAATATAATTTGTTAAGCAAGACTAGCAAATAAAAAGCAAATTGGTCGTCCTGGAAGTCCTGTCCAGTGCATTAAGCAAGAAAATAAAAGAGCTGAAAGGAATAAATAAGCTATTCTCAATTAACATGATTATTTATGCAGAAATTCCAAAGAGAAACCACACAAAAGCTACATGAATAACTGACCTTAGCAAGGTCACAGGATACAAGACCAATACACAAAAATCAACTGCATTTCCATATAGTAGTGACAAACAACTGGAAATTAAAACAACAATACCATTTACAACAGAACCAAAAAACATTACATACTTAGGTATAAATCTAACAAAATATGTGCAAGATCTGCATGCAGAAAATCAAATGAGAGAAATCAAAGATCCAAATGGATGGATATACCATGTTCATGAATTTCAAGACTCATAAATATTATTAACATGTCAGTTTTCTCCAAATTGATCTATAAATTCAATCCCAAGCAAAATCACAGCATACTTTTTTTAAAAACATCTTTATTGGAGTATAATTGCTCTACAATGGTGTGTTAGTTTCTGCTTTATAACAAAGTGAATCAGCTATACATATACATATATCCCCATATCTCCTCCCTCTTGAGTCTCCCTCCCACTCTCCCTATCCCACCCCTCTAGGTGGTCACAAAGTACCAAGCTGATCTCCCTGTGCTATGCGGCTGCTTCCCACTAGCTATTTTCCATTTGGTAGTATTTATAAGTCCATGCCACTCTCTCACTTCGTCCCAGCTTACCCTTCCCCGTCCCGGTGTCCTCAAGTCCATTCTCTACATCTGCGTCTTTATTCCTATCCTGCCCCTAGGTTCTTCAAAACCATTTTTTTTTTTTTTTAGATTCCATATATATATATGTTAGCATACGGTATTTGTTTTTCTCTTTCTGACTTACTTCACTCTGTATGACAGACTCTAGGTCCATCCACCTCGCTACAAATAACTCAATTTCATTTCTTTTTATGGCTGAGTAATATTCTATCGTATATATGTGCCACATCTTCTTTATCCATTCATCTATCGATGGACACTTAGGTTCCAGCATACTCTTTTTTGTTGTTTTGTTTTTTGTTTTTTTTGCGGTACGCGGGCCTCTCACTGCTGTGGCCTCTCCCGTTGCGGAGCACAGGCTCCGGACGCGCAGGCTCAGCGACCATGGCTCACGGGCCCAGCCGCTCCGCTGCACGTGGGATCTTCACGGACCAGGGCACGAACTCGTGTCCCCTGCATTGGCAGGCGGATTCTCAACCACTGCGCCACCAGGGAAGCCCTCCGGCATACTCTTTTAAAGTAAAAATTGATAAGCTGATTCTAAAATTTATATGGAAATATATAGGAACCAGAATAACCAATGATGAAAAAGAACAAAGTTAAAAGACTTACAGTAACTGATTTAAAGAGTTGCTATAAAGAGTAAAGTCAGTCAGTGTGGTATTGGTGGAAGGATGAACACATATCAGTGGAACAGAATAGAGTCCAGAAATAAACCCACGCATATAGGGGCAATTTTTGATGGAGGTGCAAAGACAAATCAATGGGGGAAATAATAATCTTTCAACAAATGAGGTACCTCCATACACAAAAAAATAAACCACAAACTCAACTGCATACCACATTACTTCAAAATGTTTCATAATAAATTTTATATGCATGCAATCAAAGTTCTGCATTCTGGAGAAGTTCTGACAAAGAAAACAGTTATTTAAGTTTTTTTTTTAGGGAAGAGACTTGAAAAATTTTAAAGACTGCTATTTTAAATAGTTAAGTCACAGTCTTAAGTGAAGAAAAATTATTTGGGGTTTGTAAAGCTACTGAACATGCTCATCACACTAAATAAGACAGCAGGCAAACTGGCTTTAACGTTATAAACATATTGATATTTTATGGTAATCTAAATCCCTGAGCTTCTAGTATGCTCATAATCAGGAGAAATTAAAGCCTCAGTTCTAAGTCTCGTTTTCTTCATATCTAGGTATCTTTACTTTGGGGAAATGGATGGTTATGGATTTGCAGAAGAGGAAGATTAAGAAGCTTGTTACTGCGAGAAAAGGGTTTACTAGTGATGAAATAAAATGTATACTTTAAGGCAGAACAAGAAAAATTAAACATAAAATTCTCTGTGTGTCCCTTTGGGCCTCCTCCCTCCCTAATGTGCACGTGCATCTGCATTAAACATTAACCAGAGCTCCTCAAAGATAGAAGCGCATGCTCCACCGTAGAGGTCAATTTTTTCCCTTTCTTCTGATGCTAGCCATGTAACTTCCTAAAAGAAGCGCAGCTCTGTAGGGGGTCACGGTGCCTTGTTGCTCGCTTTCCACGTGCTTACCTGGGCTATGTATCTTTGGTGAACCTTATGTAAAATATCAGTATGTCATTTCCACGTAAGATCCTCCGTCTTGAAAACGGATATAACTGTGTCTTAGACTTCTAACAGGTGGAACAGTTCTCAGGGCTTTCTGAGGGTCTGTCTTCTGGGTTATAATCCTCAGTTTGGCCCTAATAAAATTCCCTTTTTTTCTTCTTAATGTCATTGTTAACTGAATTTTCTATGGCATTAGTTTATTTCTAATCCAGAGTAATCATTAAATCTGGTCAAGTTTTTGACCACTACAAAATTCCTTCAGTTATTTCAAGGATGTTGGGTATTAGGGAATAATACCAAAATCATTGCACCAGGTGAAGCTAATGACCCAGCACGTTTTGGGAGGGGTTAAAGGGAGGTAGGGCCCTTCGCCGTATATTCACAGGAATGGGTGGCCCGTATAGCAGCTTTCCAGGCCCACCAGGCCCTGCCCTCTGGCTCCTTCCCACTGCCTGGCCTTTGCCCCAGCAGCTCCTCTGGCCTACAAGGCCCCTTCATTCCTTAGCTCTGAAAGCCTGCTTTTCAAGAGCCGCCGCTCCAGCTCAGCTCCATCTTTCTCTTACTCGATTCCTAGACGCTTAATATTTGAACCAGCTAATTTTACCTTCACTGACGCACGCACTGCCTCGCCCTGTTTTTCTAGGTCTCGAGCTATTATTTAAAACTCGGTTACGCACAGCTGGTCACGTTACCGGGGTCTAAGTCGGACAGAGCTACCTGCGTCGTCCCCTAACCGTGTGAACTCCGGCTCTGGCGCAGAGCCAGGGGGCGGTGTCGGGCCCCCGGCCGCCACGCCCGCTTTTCCGGTGGGGGCCGCGCAGCGCGGTCACGTGGCTGGAGGGACGGCGGCCAGCGCAGCGTGGAGTCTCGGCCTCAGGTGAGCGCGCTCAGGGGGCGGAGGGACGGGGGCGGCGCGAGGCGGCCGGGGTCCAGCTCACTTAGACCTGCTCTCGGTTCCTCACCCGCCAAGGACAGTGGAGAGGGTCCGGGGCCAGACCCCCGGGCGGGGCTGCGCAAATTCGAGAAGCTCCGCAGGTTATGTACAAGCTGGTAAACTGGCTCCTTCTAACGCTCTTGCTAGTTGAATGTCCTCATCTTATATTGTAGAAATAAGGAATAGATTTTGAAAGACTCTTTCTACCTCTCTCATCTCCTCCTTTATTATTATTTTTTCTATATTTTTCTGCTAATTATGAGCCTTAAAACTACAGCGCAGTAAATGCAATGTGGTATCCTGGATTGGATCCTAGAACAGAAAAAGGACATCAGTAGAGAAACTGGGGAAATCCTGATAAAGTATTTGGTAAGTGCGTGTATCAATATTAATTTCTGATTTTTGATAAATGTACTCTAATATTGCATTAGAGGAATTTGGGTAGAGAGCATACAGGAGCTCACTGTACTATCTTTGCAACTTACTGTAAATCTAAAATTATTTTAACATTAAAATTTAAACAAAATCCTACAGCGGTATGCTGCAGATCACTGTTTACAGAAAGGGCTGAAGTCAGTTCCTTTTTTGCCAAGCCTGACAGGAATTACGTGTCTGTTTGATCAACTTGTTTGCTAAGGAAGTAGTTGTCTGGCTAGTGGGTGTGGATGCTTCTAGTTCAAGTTTTCCGGGCAGGAATCTGTTTTCTTTTTCAATTCCATCCATTAAGTGTCTCTGGAACACCTGTTATGCGCAAGTAAATGAGAGACACTCATTCCCTACAGTAGTAGGGCTGTGTGTGATAAAAAAGCAAGTCAGGTAGGAAATACGGACTATTAGAAGGATACAACGCAGAGCTAGGAGGGCTCAGAGGTAGAAGAAAGCACATCTGGCCCAGGGGAGTCAGGAGGGCTACGGGAGGGAGTGGCTGTCATGAACTGAGGAGGGCCTGAGAGGAGAAAGCATTCTGGGTGGACAATGGCTCCGGCAGAGGCTTTAACGAGACCAGGCTGAGGGGGCCTGGGAGCAGGTACAATCCCTTTTCCACGGAAGCACAGAGCATGCCCAGGGAATACTGGCAGATGGCACAGGAAGTGAAAACTGGTTACGTTGTGGAAAACAAGGTGACACCTACTTTAATCATATATACCATGGGAGCTATGCAATGTTTTTGGGCAGGAGAGGGGCATCATTGGATCTGTGCTTGCAGATGACTGAGTTGGCAGCAATGGCTTGGAGTAGATCAGTTAGGGAAGTATTGGTTTAGCCCAGGAGAAGTAAAAGAAGTTCATCCGGGGCTGTGAAGTTGATATGCAAAGAAGGACATGGTTTGGGGAGATTTTGTGGACCTAGAGGACTTGGCAACTGAAGGCACTGAAAAGAAGAAAAAGGAAAAAACTCCAAATCCCAAAGTTTTGGCCCTGGATGTTTTGGAGCGTGATTGATGGGTTTGCAGAAACAGAGGGCTCAGCAGGAGACCTGGGGTGGCAGTGGGGAGGGTAATGCATTTGTTTTTGAACAAGCTGTGTTTGAAATCCTGGCAGGATATCGAGCTGGGGATGTGTATTTTAAGAGTTTTCAGGAGTGGAAGCCAAACATATACAGAAGGGACAGGAAGAGGCAAAGGAGTCTGAGTGGGCAGGTAGGAGCCAGTCAGGGATCCCTGTGGGGTTGAGGAATGAAGGTGGGCGGGGGGACTTGGACATGGTGAGTCAGTAGCATCACAGCTTCTGCAGAAGCGCAGGAGCCTGAGGAATGAGGCTAGATCTTAGATTTAGCAATTAGGAAGATACACGTCACTTTCAGAGTTGTTTTAATGGAAGAGTAGAAGATTGTGTGCTCACGGTCTGTAGTCTGTTCATTCAGTCGCCATTCCCAAGTGGGCCAGGAGCCAGGGATATGGATTCTAGTTCTGGCCCTGCCACTGCCTGTGTAATTTTGGGCAAGTCATGTATGCTTGGGCTGGCATAAGAAGACACCCATAATAAGACCAAAAGGACCTTTTTATTTCTAGCAACACCTAATAGTCCATAGAGCCAGGGTTCCTTGGGGCACACTTTGGAAAATGCTGCTATAGAGCCAGAATTTTAGAGGTCTAAAGAACAGAAGAATCTTATCCAGTCCCCTGACTTGACAAATGAAGAAACTAATACTCAAATTCATATTAATGAACATTGATTTCAAATATATTGATAGTGTCCAAAATACCCCTATAAAGTAGTTATGCTTAAAGCCATTTTGGAAATCCTAAAATAGGCTCTGAGAGATTAAATGACTTGTCCAGGATCACAGAGCAGCACGTGGTGGTGTGAGATTTGAACCCAGGCCTTCTGGGTCAGGGCCCTTCTCTGTCACACATCCTGCTGCCTCCTTGGTTGTCAGCCTTGAATGCATTTAAAGCTGGTTGAATGGGGCTTCCGTGGTGGCGCAGTGGTTGAGAGTCTGCCTGCCGATGCAGGGGGCACGGGTTCGCGCCCCGGTCCAGGAAGATCCCATATGCTGCGGAGCGGCTGGGCCTGTGAGCCATGGCCGCTGAGCCTGCGGGTCCGGAGCCTGTGCTCCGCAACAGGAGAGGCCACAACAGTGAGGGACCCGTGTACCGCAAAAAAACCCAAAACTGGTTGAATGGAATGTTAGTAACTTCAACTTTTTTCCCCTTTCTTAGAAGAAATGTGTTCCAAAAGTCACGTCTTAACCACTGGACCACCAGGGAAGTCCCGACTGCATTACATATTAATATTACTATATAATTAGTATATAACAGTGGGAGAGTACACAGCCAACAATTCCCAAAGTTACATTTTAAAAAACACTAGAGCATTAGACCATGTGAAAGCTCATTTTGTTCAACTCTGAACAGTAGGAAGGTGTACCTGTGACACCTGAATATATGTGGCACATTGAAAAATATTCTTAGCTGATCCTGTGATTGCTTACTCTTTCCTCTTATTGCTTTTTTCCTTTGCGTTGACCAATTCTGTTTTCTTCACTGTTGGCTACCAGACCCTGACCACGCCCTTCTTAACAGAGGCAGGAGGCTGCACTAGAGGTAAAATACAGCCTCTTAGGGATTAGTCTTTGATTCAGTAAGTAATATCCTATCTACCTTGACAAATAAAAATAGACAAACATTTTTTAAAAATTAATTAATTATTTATTTATTTATTTTGGCTGCGCCGGGTCTTAGTTGCAACATGTGGGATCTTCTTGTGGCATGAGGGCTTCTTAGTTGCGGCACGCAGACTTCTTAGTTGCAGCATGCGAACTCTTAGTTGCAGCATATGTGCGGGATCTAGTTCCCCGACCAGGGATCGAACCCAGGCCCCCTGTATTGCGAGCACAGAGTCCTACCCACTGGACCACCAGGGAAGTCCCTAGACAAACTTATTTAGGAAATAAACTTGTAGAGGAACCAAGATGATTTCATAAAAATTTTGGGAAAAAATGAGTCCAATATACTTTGTTGAGTGTTGCCAAACTAGCTATTTTAGACTTTTACTCTCAGTTTTACTTGATATCATAAATAATAGAAACTTGGTTTACTCTGATGTTAATCTCATTGAAGTTCTCTGAAAGATAGAAAGCAGTGGCTAAGAGTCTAACAGTATCTCTGACGTGAGGGGTCTAGATTCAGAATCTGGCTCTCTCTCTTTTTAGCTATGTTATTTAACCTCTCTGTACTTCAGTGTAATTGTCTAGACTTAAACAACAATAGTATTGTCTTGTAAAGTGTTTGTGAAGATTAAATAGAATAATCTAAGTAGAGCACTTAGAATAGTGCCTCGCACACAGAAAGCAAGCAACAAGTGCTAGCTGTTATTAGATCATGGCTTAAAGGTTGTTGCCAATTTTTTAAATTAATTAATTAATCTATTATTTATTTTTGGCCATGTTGGGTCTTCCTTATTGCACTTGGGCTTTCTCTAGTTGTGGTGAGCGGGGCTGCTCTTCGTTGCAGTGCACGGGCTTCTCATTGCGGTGGCTTCTCTTGTTGCGGAGCACGGGCTCCAGGCGTGTGGGCTCAGTAGTTGTGGCTCGCGGGCTCTAGAACACAGGCTCGGTAGTTGTGGCATATGGGCTTAGTTGCTCCGCATCACGTGGGATCTTCCCGGACCAGGACTTGAACCTGTGTCCCCTGCATTGGCAAGCGCATTCCCAACCACTGCGCCGCCAGGGAAGCCCAAGTTGTTGCCAATTTAAGGCATCCAGTTTAATCATTTTCTTTTCTAGGAGGACACAGCTGATTAACACACTTCTCGTCTTTTCGCCTAATCCAGTTAAAAGGTCTTATTTTTTTTCTGTTTTTAAAAATACATTTTAATATATTATTGAGGTATAATTTACATATAATAAAATGTACCATTGTAAGTATATGGTTTAATGAGTTTTGACAGACCATCATTCCAGTCAACATACAAGACTTTTTCATCACCCCAGAAAAGTTCCCTCATGCCCTTTGAAGCCAACCTTCCCACCCCAGGTAACCATTGATCTGTTGTTTTGCCTGGATTTCATACAATACATGGTTCTTCTGTTAGCATAATGTAAGATTCATCCACATTATTGCATATATCAGAAATGTATTATTTATTACTGAATATATTCTGTGTGTGGACTGCCACAATTTGTCCATTTTCTTGTTGATGGACATTTGGATTGTTTTCAGTTTTTTGGCTAATTTGAATAATACTCTGAACATTCATGCACACATCTTTGTATGAACACATGTTTTCATTTCTCATGGGTAAAGCTTAAGAATGCAGTTGTTGGGTCACTTGTTTGAAAGAAACTGTCAGACTTTTTCACAGTGTTTGTACCATCTTATACTCCTGCCATCCGTGTATTTGGGTGTCCACATCCTTGGCAACACCTGGAATTGACAGTGGTACGTGGTGGAATCTCATTGTAGTTTTTTGTAATTGTAATCTATAATTCCTTGATGAATGATATCGAGCCTCTTTCCATCTATGTATCTTCTTCTTCCTTTTTTTTTGGCTGCGCTTTATGGCTGGATCTCAGTTCCCCGACCAGGGATTGAACCCGGGCACCGGCAGTGAAAGTCTGGAATCCTAACCACTAGGCCACTGGGGAACTCTCCAAGTATCTTCTTTTATAATGTATCTCTCTAAAATTTTTAAGGGCCTTTGTTTGTTTTGTTTTGTTTTTTAATTTTTTTTTTTTTTTGGTATATATATATATTTTTTTTTACTGGTACGCGGGCCTCTCACTGCTGTGGCCTCTCCCATTGCGGAGCACAGGCTCCGGACGCGCAGGCTCAGTGGCCATGGCTCACGGGCCCAGCCGCTCTGCGGCATGTGGGATCCTCCCGGACCGGGGCACGAACGCGTGTCCCCTGCATCGGCAGGCGGACTCTCAACCACTGCGCCACCAGGGAAGCCCCTGTTTTTTAATTTTTTAAGGGCCTTTGTTTTTAAACATTGAAAGTGTATGGTACCTTGACCCTAAAAATAACAGAAACCCCTTCAAACATGATAGATTTATTTGGCATCTTTGTGTGGTTTTAAAAGTGGGAGACTAAGAGAGAGACTTAAGCAAAAATACAAGACTGAGATTTAATTATTTTTGAATGTCCTGGTAAGCAATTACTTAAACAGCAGGATATTTAGAAAGGATTTCAGATGTGTTTATTTTCCTTTTTTTTTTAAAAAAAAAATGAATCTTGAGAAAAGGATGAAATATTTCTAAATACCTTCAGCAAAGCAGCTGTTTTGAAATGGCTAGTGGTGAAAGTCCCTCTTCACTGCCCTTGTACCGGAGGGACAAGGCTGAGCATTTCCGGTGCTCTGCAGCCAACAGGTGGACACTGTCACCAGGTAGGTGCCCACAGTGGGCTCCACACGGGGTGGGGGGGTTGCTCAGTGATGGGCATTTCTCTGTAGGGCTTTTTTTTTTTTTTTTTTTGCGGTACGTGGGCCTCTCACTGTTGTGGCCTCTCCCGTTGCGGAGCACAGCCTCCAGACGCGCAGGCTCAGCGGCCATGGCTCACGGGTCCAGCCGCTCCGCGGCATGTGGGATCTTCCCGGACTGGGGCACGAACCTGTGTCCCCTGCATCGGCAGGGGGACTCTCAACCACTGCGCCACCAGGGAAGCCCTCTGTAGGGCATTTTTATCTGGAGTTAGCCCCAGGTTATCCGGTGTGGAGCCTTACAGAGGTGGCTGTTTTGTTTTTCACCCCAGGCAAGTATTTCAGTTTATTGGTTTTATTTATTTAATTAATTGATTTATCTACCTATCTATCTATTTATTTTGGCTGCACTTTGAGGCATGCAGGATCTTAGTTCCCCTACCAGGAATCAAACCTGCGCCCTTTGCAGTGGAAGCACAGTCTTAACCACTGGACCGCCAGGGAAGTCCCTCAGTTTGTTTGTTTATTCCTTTCTCCCTTTATCCACTTATTTAAAAGTACTGTTGCGCACTGATCACGTCTTAGATAACTGTGTAGGCACTGGGCATGCATTGTGATCCAAACAGACCAAAATCTCTACCCTGTGGAGCTTGCATTCCACATCGGGCCCTCGGGAGCGGGTTTGGGCTCTGGTAGAGGAAATGTCCAGGTCGCACTACCTTTTGAGAAGCGTAACAGGCAGGCCAGAGCCACCTTCTGCTTCCCTAGGCTCCCAAGTGTACTGCTTTCCCCCTTTAAATGGTGTGCTTTGAAAAATGAGTAAAATATAGAGGGGTATGTTAGAAGGTCATAAATGCCAAGAAAAAAAGTCAAGCAGAGAAGTGGGATAGTGAAGAGGAGTTGGCAGTTTTAGGTGGGGTGTCAGGAAAGGCCACGCTGAGAAGGTGACGCTGCAGGAAAGACCCGAGGAGGTGAGGAACCAGCTGTGCATCTGGCTGGGGGAAGAATGTTCCAGGCAGAGGGAACTCGAAGCTCTGGGGCAGGAATGCCTGGCTCGGTCAGTAATACCAGGGAGGCTGGGGAGGCCAGGGTGAGGGTACAGGGCAGAGGTGAGCTTGGGGCCCCTCGCCATTGGAAGGGCTTTGACTTTTACTCTGTGCTGAGAAACACTGGAGGATTTTGAACACAGGTGTGGCATGGTTAGAGAAAGAGAGGGACGATGGGGGGGACCTTCTTCCCTCCATCTGTCACTGTCCCGACAAAACCTCTCCTAATCGTATCTGCACAGAAATAGAAAATGAACCAAGTAGAGCCGTAGGAGAGAGCGTAAGGGCCCTGAGCACCTGAAGTAGAAAAAGCGTTGTGAGGAACAGAGGCAAGATGGTCTTAGTCATTGGAAGCTGGGTTTTCAGGGACTCTTCTGAATTTTATACAGCTCTTCGGCTTGTGAAAACTGATCCCTTTCCTTTGGAAGCTTGTTTGTCAGGGGCGTTCTTTTTCCTTGGCAAAGCCTGATCTGCTTTATCCTGATCAGTAGATTATTGGATTCAGTAAAAGTCTTTCCTATTTCCTTGGAAATAAGGAGTCAGATCTTTTCTTACCCGAAAAGTCCTGAAATGTCAAACCGCTTCAGTTGGATTGCAAGGGGCATCTGTGTGCTTGTGCATTGCTGGCTGTGCCTGCAAAATACAGGAAGGAACTTTTCTTCCCTGGCAAACCCAACCTGGATTATACTGACGGCTTTTTAACTCCTGCTTTCTCTTAACTGCAGATAACGTGTTTATCCCTACGGTAAAGGCGGCACGTGGCTGATGAGCATGGAGGCGAGGCCGCCGAGTGAGGCAGAGGGGCAGGCCTGGGAAGCAGAGGACGATGACATGGCAGAAGGCGATTTAGGGTATGGCCTCAGAAGAAGGCCCGGCGGCATTTATGAAGTGCAAGTTTCACATGTATTTACATCTAGAAAAAGATCAGATGGAAAGGCCTTCAGTCCTCCCCCGTTTTCAAGAAATGGGGAAGAAAGAAACAGTGCCGTTTTTCAGTATTCCAAGCATAAGAGCTTGCATGACACATACCCGGAAGGACCCCAGATTCCCTGTCACGGCCGACAAAGTAGCACTGGTAAGAATGCCCAGCATCCTCTTTCTCCTTCTCTTTTCTGCCCTGTGGATTTTACCAATGCTCTCCGCCTCCCAACACATGAAGATGGGTCACCATCGTGGATTTTAGAAATTTATCTTCATTCACCTCTAGAGGTTGATTGGTGATGGTAAAAGTGATGTTTCTGTCTGCACGTATTATACAAATTGTGAAGTACAGTAATTATTCTGCATCAATACATATATGTTAGTTATATCAATAAGTAATTACTTACCTTGCTTTTCTTGTGAAGTAGTGGTATACTTCATTTGTTCTTTTTTTGTCTTATTCAACAAACATTTATTGGGTACCTGTTAGGTGCCCAGCACAGTACCAAACTCTGGGAATAACATCAGTAAATAAAATAGTCAAAGGCCCTAATGTCATGGAGTTCACATTCTGGTAGAGCAGACAGAAAATAAACCTGCAAATCAACAGCTATGTAACATCAGGCAGTGGTACATGAAAAGACAGTGAGTGAGTGGAGGGTCTAGGGCGCTGCTGTTTGAGGCACAGGTCAAGAGAGGTGACATTGGGCTTCCCTGGTGGCGCGGTGGTTGAGAGTCCCCCTGCCGATGCAGGGGACGCGGATTCGTGCTCCGGTCCGGGAAGATTCCCACATGCCGCGGAGCGGCTGGGCCCGTGAGCCATGGCCGCTGAGCCTGCGCGCCTGGAGCCTGTGTTCCTCAATGGGAGAGGCCACAACAGTGAGAGGCCCGCATACCACAAAAAGAGAGGTCACATTGGAGCACTGCAAGCCTGATGCTCATCTGGGGAAGGAGTGTTACAGGCAGAACACACAGGCTTCAGGTTGTTTTAGGGATGTCATAAAATTCTCAAAACAAAATTAATTTATCATAAGTAAAAATAAATTGTGCTGTACACTAAGGAGAGAATAAAATTCAGAATCATATTGTGATAGAATGTTACAACTGCGAAGTGACCCGGAACTGGTGGATGAGTCCCAGCCTGCACTGAGGTACAGCTCTGGTGTGGCTGAATCTTTTGTAATCCACATTGTAAAACTTCCCCACCAAAGTGGAACAAACACAATTAGAACAACATGAAAATAATTTAAGAAACATTTCAGATTTACGAAAACATGGTGCAGCTGGGGATCCATCTCTGTCCTTCAAAATCCTTCTTGAAATTAGGATGGGATTATTTATATATTCTTCTTCCAAGTCCTTATCATGCATAGAGGATGGGTACTGTTTTGCAAGCAAGATGTTGAAAATTGAACATTATGCTAAGATGCCTTTACAAAAATGTGAGGAAACTACTGGGATATAAACAAGAAGTAATAGTAATGGTATGAGCTCCTATATTTTTTGAGTTATCAACTTTTGTCTTTTTATCAAAGTTGACTTGATCCTAGGTGAGAATATTGTGTTAGTTTCCTCTTGCAAATAGGCAGTTTCCGAATTACCAGAAATTTAATGGTTTAAAACAACATAAATTTTATTCTCTTACAGTTCTGTAGGTCAAAAATCCAAAACAGGTTTCACTGGACTAAAATCACGGTGTTGGCATGGCTGCCTCCCTTCTGGAGGCTCTAGGGGAGAACCCGCCCCCTTGTCTTTTCCACCTTCTAGAGGCTGCCTTCCCTGGCCGTGGTACCCTTCCTCCGTCTTCACAGCCACTTCTCCCGCTGCCTCATGCTGATACTGACTCCCCTGCCTCCTTCTTTCATTTATAAGGACCTGGGTAATCCAGAATAATCTTCTATCTCCAAGTATTTAATCACACCTGCAAAATCCTTTTTGCTAGGTATTCACAGGTTCTGGGATTAAGATGTGGACATCTTTGGGGGCCATTATTCTGCCTACCACAGGTGTTAATAGAATAGAACTTGTCATTGTCAACCCAGTGTTACTTTTTAAAAAATTTAATTTATTTTTTTATTTTTGGCCACACCATGCTGCATGCAGGATCTTAGTTCCCCAACCAGGGATTGAACCCATGCCCCCTGCACTGGACCGCCAGGGAAGTTCCACAATGTCACTTTTGTCCCTCATTGGAACCCTGAATTATCAGAGTAAAAACATGACTTAGGTTTTCCCTTGGTTACTGTCATGTTGATGAAAGTTCAGAATAGCAAAGAAAAGAATTGTTTTGAGAAATTTTTAATGTCCTTCAAAATATTCTTTCTAAATTTTTTTGCTTCTTTTTACTTCCTGTTCTCTTGCTATAATTTATCACTTCAATGTTTTTCTATTGCCAGTGAAACTGCAATGTAAATGAAGTTCCTGGGAAGCCCAGATTAATGTCTCAGTTGATCGATCCCATTAAGGAGAGAATAATTGAAGTTACTGGAGACTTCTAGTGATTCTCCTTGGAAAGAAATTAAATTCAGGTTATTTCTTAGATATTCATATCACGATATTGATCAGGCTTAAGCCAAACACCAAGATTTATTTACTTTACTCACCAACATTCATTAATACTGTGTTTGGATATAGTAAGTCACCAATTCATTAACAACAGTGTTATTTTAGAGTCCTTTTTTTTAAGAGTCTTTCGATTCAAAAGTATGTGTCTTCTCATTTGTGGAATGTTCTAAGCTGTCTGTTTTTATCGTCATTTGGTTTATTACAGTTATTTTCTCGTTTCAATTTAGGGAAAGGCTGTATTTGATATTTTGTAAACAAATGTCCCGTATTTAACTAGCTAAAGAAAATATTTAATTTTTTTTTCCCTCTAGTAGATTCTGATTCAGAGTTGTCAAATGTGGAATTAAGGCAACGTCTTCAGGAAACTTTAGAGGTAGGTCCTCTGGCTAACATACAAATTCTCATGTGAATAAAGTCCACTGATAGATATTTTGTGTAAGTATTACTAACATGGTATGGAAGTCAACTGTTGGCTTTCCAGAGATTCTCGGTCCACACTGTCAAGCTCATAGCTTCCAACTGGCCTCCGCATCTCAGTGGCTTCGTCGCCTCATCTCTCCGAAAGGCTGTTCGTATAAACATGCCCTCCTGTTCTCCTTTCCAACTTATTTCGCTAATCTCCTCCTGGAGAAAATAATCACTCCCTTCCATCTGTCTTCCCAGTATGTGTGACTTGAAATAACCTGACTTAATTGAACTTCTTTGAAGTCAGAGGACTAGAAAGTACCCCAGGGGGTCTGAGGAGACCATCCATCTTGCTGGGAGTTGGAGTTTCTGTGAGGGTGCTTGTCCTTTCAGGAACAGAAAGCCCGTCTTAGTGTCCATTTGGTTTTTTTGTTTGTTTTTTTGGGTTTTGTTTTGGCCGTAGCATGTGGGATGTTAGTTTCCCGACCAGAGGTCGAACCTCAGGCCCCCTGCAGTGGACACATGGGGTCATAACTGCTGGACCGCCAGGGAACTCCCTTACTGTGCCTTTGTATCTCTTCTGGTGACCGCTACTCTACTGGTTTCCTAGGGCTGCCCTGACAAACTGGTGTCTTAAAAGAGCAGATCGCGGCTTCCCTGGTGGCGCAGTGGTTGAGAGTCTGCCTGCCGATGCAGGGGACACGGGTTCATGCCCCGGTCTGGGAAGATCCCACATGCCGCGGAGCGGCTGGGCCTGTGAGCCATGGCCACTGAGCCTGCGCGACCGGAGCCTCTGCTCTGCAACGGGAGAGGCCACACCAGTGAGAGGCCCGCGTACTGCAAAAAAAAAAAAAAAGAGCAGATCGATTCTCTCTCAGCTATGGCGGCTAGAGGTCTGAAATCAAGATGTGGGCCACGTTCCCTCTGAAGGGTCTAGAGGAGAATCCTTTACCACCTCCTAGCTTCTGGCGGTTGCCGCCAACAACCTTTGGCTTGTGTCACACCAGTCATTGGATTGAGGCCTACTGTAATCTAGTATGACATTAATTACATCTGCAAAGACCCTATTTCCAAATAAGGTCGAATTTATGGTACCAGGGGTTAGGACTTGAGCATATCTTTTGGGATGGGGGGCACGGTTCTACCTATAATAGCTACTGTAGCCTGTGTAGCTGATCATGTTCTTATTTTATGTGGTCTAAAGCTTTTCCTCCAAATTATTAACTGTGTGTGTGGCCTAGATGGGTAAAAGCAAAAGATTTGGGCTTTTAGTCATAACTGGCACCTGACAGCAAGCATCTCAGTTTCAGCATGTCTGGTCCACTTATAAAGCCTGGAGGAATTTCCAAACTTATTTTGTAAGGTCAGAGCACTTTGAGTCAAAGTGAATGTTGAACTTAAATGTAGACTGTCTAAATTGATCATTTGGGGTTGCATATCTCACAGATAGGAAGACTAATTGTATTTTTCTCCTCAGGAGGTAGAAGTTTTGAAAACTGAACTTGAGGCATCTCAAAGACATCTTGAAGGTAAAGAGGAAGCATTGAGAATTCTTCAAAGCAATGTAAGAAGTTACTTTTACACTTTCATCAGGTACACATTCCAATGATAGGTAGTATGGTTTTATCTTTTATTTTTTAATTTAATTTTATTTTTATATTTTTGGCCATGCTGCACAGCTTGCCGGATCTCAGTTCCCCAACCAGGGATTGAACCCGGGCCATGGCAGTAAAAGTGCCGAATCCTGAACACTAGACCACCAGGGAACTCCCTGGTTATAGCTTTTAAAATAAAAGCATCAGTGTTTAATATAGTTTTTTTTTTTTGAGCTATAGATTTTTAAAACAGCTTTATTAAGATATAACTTAACGTCATGAATTTCACTTGTTTTAAGCAATTTATTTTTACTAAACTTAGAATTGTGTAACTATCATCACAACTTAATTTAGAACATTTCCATCACCCCAAAAAAGGAACCTCTTACCCATTAGCAGTTATTCCCATTCCCATCCCCAGCCACCACTAATCTACTTTCTGCTTTATAGCTTTGCCTTTTCTATTTCATAAATAGAACCATACAGTATATGTCTAGATTCTTTTGCCTCTTGATTCTTATAGTTAGCGCATTTTGAAGGTTCATGCATGTTGTAGCATGTGTCAGTGCTTTCTTCCTTTTTTATTGCCAGATAATATTCCATTATATAGATATGCCACATTTTGTTTATCCATTTACCAGTTGATAGGTATTTTGGGCTATTATGAATAATGCTGCTATGAATGTTCATGTACATGTCCTTGTGTGCGAAATCCATTCATTCATTCTCACGTTCATTGGGAAAGAACCAAACCAAGATCTTCTGACTTTTGAACTATCAAACTCTATACAAAAGGTCTCTGTGGGAATCTCATCTCAAGGTACTTTTCTACTGTCTTAAAATAAAAATGTGAACTTCACCTTGCATATAAGGGTGATTGGAAATTTAATTTATACTGTTACAATCTTTATTTTTCTTAGGCAATATTTGGCAAAGCCACAAGTCATACCCAGGCAGTGCTTCAAAAAACTGTGGAACAAAAGAGATCCTTGGAGAAGGTATTTGACCACATATAGCGTATAGTGTAGACTTGTTCAATTCAATAAGCTTTCAAATAGAATTCCCTTAAAAATCACCGTACCAGTGGATATGTCATTTGTGCATACCCTCTGCTAGGTGTACTTCAACTTCATACAGTCGCTTCCCTTTTGGAGCTTATAATCCAAAACAGATTGTCACATGGGCTAAGCCTGCCAAATCGACACTTCCTGTTTTTCTTCTTTTCCTATTTTTCTTCTCCTGCTTGCCCTGCAGAGCCTGCCTCTTTCTGATCATCTCATCTTCACTAAAAAGGTAGTTAAGAATCACCCTAGATGGTCATCTTCCTATTCCTGTTTTACTCTCCCTTGGTGGGAGTGTCCTGGGCTCAGACTTCCAGGAGTATATGTTGGGGTCTGCATGGGTTGGGGACAATGAGAAATCTAGGTTCAGGGCAACAAATTTGAAATGTTCCCTATAATAAGTAAGCTTCAGCAAAGCTTTTTGAGTGCTAAAGAGGCATGTCATATGTGTTTATAAACATCATAGACTCTTTTTGAGCAGTAATTAGTTTTTTGTCTTTAACCTATTTCTGTGAAGTGACTAAATGATTTATTTCAGATATTCAAAAGTCATGAAATGATTTATTTGTAGTAATTTCCTTGAAAGTGCTATTTTTTTCTATAGGAAATAAATGCCTTGCAGTGGGAAATAGAATTTGATCGCAATAGATTTAAAAATATAGAGGAATCTTGGATCCAAAGATATGACAGGTTTGTATATTATTATTCCATAATTTTTCTTTGGAAATTTTTAAACTGTGTATAATTCAAATGTAGCTTAGGCTTTCTTCTTTTTTGAGCACACTAAGTATAAAATTCAGGGAATTCCCTGGTTGTCCAGTGGTTAGGACTTGGTGCTTTCATTGCCATGGCCTGGGTTTAATCCCTGGTCGGGGAACTAAGATACTGCAAGCCACGTGGCACAGCCAAAAAAAAATAAAATAAAATAAGATTCATATTGCTTACCCACTTGCCAGTTCCATATTTTACTGTTACTGTTAATTTTCTTTCTTTAAAAACTAGTATAAACTGTATATTAAAATACAGTTTAAGAGCCATGTTTCCCAAGTTATTTTAGCCTTGCACTGTTTTTTCAGTCTTTTGAGCAACTCTTGTATTAGTGTGAATTTATTTAATAGCTTTGACCTTATGAATATGCTATAATTTAATCACTGAGAAATTGATTTGGTATCTGGGGTTATAGATGGCTTTAGTACCTAATTTTAAAATTTATTACTTCTTAACTCTTAATTTGAGATAATTGAAGACTTACAGAACAGTTGTAAGAATAGAACAACTCCTATATATCTTTCACCGAGATTCTCCAAATTTTAACTCTTTATCACGTTTACTTTATCATTCTTTTTTCCTTTCTTTCGCTCTCTTTGTAGTTAAATACATAAATATAGAGGTAATATTTTCTGAACCATTGTGCATATATAGGGTCCCGTTACTCTAAATACTTCAGTTTGTATTTTTTTTTAAAAGGGACGTTCTCGTTTATAACATAATATAGTTATAAAAATCAAGACCTTAACCCAATACTATTATTTAATGTGCCAGCTATATTACCAATTATCTTAATAATGTTATATTATTCTTTATATTACCAACTATCTTAATAATGTTCTTAGAGCAAAAGAGAAAAAACAATTTCCCCTGTTCAGGACCAGTCCAGAACCACATGTTGCATTTGGTTGTCATGTCTAAATTTTAGTCTCCTTTAATCTGAAACAGTTCTTCAGTGTTTATCTTTTATAACCTTTACATTATTTTGAGGCGGACAGGCCCATTATTTTATAGAATATCCTACAATGAGGGTATCTGATGCTTCTGGCTTGAATTGGGTTGTGCATTTTGGGCAGTATTACCACTGAAGCAATGTATTCTTAGTCCATCACATCAGGAGGCATGTGGTGCTGATTTGTCCTATTCCTAGGATGTGAATCTTGATCACTTGGTTAAGGTATGGTGTCTGCCCTCATTCTCCACTATTAAGTCACTGTTTTTCCCCTTGTAATTAATAAGCATCTTGTGGAGAGATACTTGAAAGTTATGTAACTATACTGTGACTCAGCAGACTTTTCACCCACTCATTTTTGTATCCACTGATATTCTACCTGAAGCAATTATTACTACAATGTTGCCAAATGGTAATTTTCTAATTCCCTTCTTCCTTCTACATTTGTATGTTGGCATTTTACTGCAAAAAAGAGTTTTTCCTTCTCGTTTGTTTATACCAATACGGATTCAAGGATTCTTGCATTATTCAGTGGGTTAAAAGCTATTACTACCATAATTTCTTTTGATGCTTAAAATTTTCCAACTTCGGTCAGTGGGAGCCCCATCAGGCACAGGTGTTCCTGTGACTTTTTGACGTTTATTTTTCTTTGAGCACTTTCTTGCTTCCTGGTACAAGATATTCTAGGCCAGTATGCCTACAATATTAGGTATCTCTTCAAGGAGCAGCAGTTCCTTTTAATGGGGAATGGTGTTTAGAAATCAAGATCTGAGTGTGCTAGGTGTGCTCATTACTACTGAGGATTCACTGCGTGAAGTTCCTCTCAGAGGACAGAGCTGGAAAATACACAGATGCAGACACACATATATATACATCTATCTATCTGTCTTTCTGTGTCATCGATTTATCATCTATCTACCTGTCTCTTTATCATTTATGTATGTATGTATCTGTCACATATCAATGAGATCATACTCATATCTCCAATTGCAGACCACCACCACAGGGTTCATCTTAGCCTTGCCCCTCTCTGCATTTGTAAGTCCCACAAGGAGACACCTGGCTCCAGTTACCCTGTATGTTTACTTATTTGTTCCATCATAGACTGTACAGAAAGTAACTTTAGAATTGCTAATACATACCATTGTAAAATCAAACCCATTAACTAGAGTTCCATATTTGTTTACAGTTTTGTTTTTAGCCTGAATTAAATTTAGCCTGAATTGTAATTAAAAACGGTCACCAGATCATCTGGTCTAATTTATAACTTTAAATAAAATACCTATCAAGACGTGATATTCCTAGGGAATATTACATGCTGTGCTTGGGACAGGCCTCGTATCATTAAAACGGTGGTCACGAAGTTAAAGTTTCTCAATTAAAAGTGAAATATGGTTCACATCATAAAAAAAAAATTCTGTATCCATGTATGTGACGCATGTTGACTGTATTGTGGTGAACATTTTGTGATATGTACAGGTGTTGAGTCATTGTGTTGTACACCTGAACTAATGTAATATGTCAGTTATATCTAAAAAACAAAAAATGTAAATCTAAGACATTCCCTTTCCATGAATTACCTACAAATTAATAAAACCTGAAATCAGTTTCTCAAGCAATGTCTATAGCCCTTGAGGAATAAAGCACCTTTTTTTTTCCCTTTATAAATTTATTTATTTACTTATTTTTGGCTGTGTTGGGTCTTCATTGCTGCGTGCAGGCCTTCTCTAGTTGCTGAGAGTGGGGACTATTCATTGTGGTGCATGGGCTTCTCACTGCAGTGGCTTTTCTTGTTGCGGAGCATGGGCTCTAGGTGTGTGGGCTTCAGTAGTTGTGGCACGTGGGCTCACTAGTTGTGGCACGTGGACTCAGCAGCTGTGGCTTGTGGGCTTAGTTGCTCTGCGGCATGTGAGATCTTCCCGGACCAGGGCTCGAACCCATGTCCCCTGCATTGGCAGGCGGATTCTTAACCACTGCACCACCAGGGAAGTCCCGATGGTGGGCAATTTAGGAACTCTTGTAAGTAATTCCAATTTTCATTCAATAGATAAAGCTCCCTATGTATCTTTTTCTTAAATTGAGGTATGATTGACATATAACAGTGTATTAGTTTCAGATGTACAATATAATGATTTGATATTTGTATATGTTGCAAAATGATCATCACAATAAATCTAGTTAATATTCATTGACGTACATCATTACAGTTTCTTCCTTATGTTGAGAACTTTTAAGGTCTACTCTCTTAGGAGCTTTCAAATACTGTACAATAATTGTTAGCTACAGGCTTCATGCTGTACATTGCATCCCCAGGACTTACTTATTTTACAACTGGAAGTTTGTACCTCCCTATGTATCTTTTTATGCAAATTTTGGAAGGTGACCTAAGCATGTAGTTGGTGTTCAAATGGTTATTAACTTGATTGAAACTTTAGTAAAGAGAATGAATGTTCAAAATAGATGACTTAGAGGTATTTCTGGTTCTCATACTTTCTCAGCTAAGTATACAGAAGGGTTAAGAGTAAGTTCAAAGTCTAACCACACTCCTTTAAATTTTTATTTTATTACATATATAAATTCTAGACTGTTTTGATGTAAGAAAAATTATATTAGAGTTTTCGTGTTCTAATTATGGGATTAAATATTCTCATTCACCTACAAAGTATTAATGTTTTAGTTACTTGGAGGGTACTTTTTTCCAGGCTAAATTGTGAAAATGCAGTCCTCAAAGAAACTTTGAAACTGAAAACAGAAGAAATTAAAATGCTCAAGTCTGAAAATACAAGTAAGTAGAGTGGTATTTTGATAATTCTTTAAAAATACTATGTTAAAAGATCAGTTTTATATAGAATGTCCTATGTTAAGAACAAAATATCAATAGACAAAGTGCTAATATTTTGAAGTAACATATTTTAAGGATAAAAGAGAAGAAATGCATCAGTTAGGTTTTTTTTTTAACATCTTTATTGGAGTATAATTGCTTTACAATGTTGTGTTCGTTTCTGCTGTATAACAAAGTGAATCAGCTATATGTATACATATATCCCCATATCCTCTCCCTCTTGCATCTCCCTCCCACCCTCCTTATCCCACCTCTCTAGGTGGTTGCAAAGCACCGAGCTGATCTCCCTGTGCTATGCAGCTGCTTCCCACTAGCTATCTGTTTTACATTTGGTAGTGTATATATGTCAGTGTTACTCTCTACTTCGTCCCAGCTTACCATTCCTACTCCCCGTGTCCTCTAGTCCCTTCTTTACGTCTGTGTCCTGTCCTGCCCCTAGGTTCATCAGAACTATTTTTTTTTTTTTTTTAGATTCCATATATATGTGTTAGCATACGGTATATGTTTTTCTCTTTCTGACTTACTTCACTCTGTATGACAGACCCTAGGTCCATCCACCTCACTACAAATAACTCAGTTTCATTTCTTTTTATGGCTGAGTAATATTCCATTGTATATATGTGCCATATCTTTATCCATTCAACTGTCGATGGACACTTAGGTTGCTTCCATGTCCTGGCTGTTGTAAATAGAGCTGCAATGTGGTACTGCAAAGTCATGTGGTACATGACTCTTTTTGAATTATGGTTTTCTCAGGGTATATGCCCAGTAGTGGGATTGCTGGGTCATCTGGTAGTTCTACTTTTAGTTTTTTAAGGAACCTCCATACTGTTCTCCATAGTGGCTGTATCAATTTACATTCTCACCAACAGTGCAAAACGGTTCCCTTTTCTCTACACCCTCTTCAGCATTTATTGTTTGTAGATTTTTTGATGATTCTGACTGGTGTGAGGTGATACCTCATTGTAGTTTTGACTTGCATTTCTCTAATGATTAGTGATGTTGAGCATCCTTTCATGTGTTTGTTGGCAATCTGTATATCTTCTTTGGAGAAACGTCTATCTAGGTCTTCTGCCCATTTTTGGATTCTTTTTTTTTTAATTTAATTAATTAATTTGGCTGCATTGCGTCTTCGTTGCAGTGCGCGGGCTTCTCACTTGCAGTGGCTTCTCCTGTTGCGGAGCACGGGCTCTAGGCGCCTGGGCTTCAGTAGTTGTGGCTCATGGGCTCTAGAGCACAGGCTCAGTAGTTGTGGTGCACGGGCTTAGTTGCTCCATGGCACGTGGGTCTTCCCGGCCCAGGGATCAAACCCGTGTCCTCTGCCTTGGCAGGCGGATTCTTAACCACTGTGTTACCAGGGAAGTCCAGGTTGTTTGTTTTTTTGATATTGAGCTGCATGAGCTGCTTGTATATTTTTTTGGAGATTAATCCTTTGTCAGTTGCTTTGTTTTTACATATTTTCTCCCATTCTGAGGGTTGCCTTTTTGTCTTCTTTGTGGTTTCCTTTGCTGTGCAAAAGCTTTTAAGTTTCATTAGGTCCCATTTGTTTATTTTGTTTTTGTTTTTGTGGTACGTGGGCCTCTCACTGTTGTGGCCTCTCCCGTTGCAGAGCACAGGCTCCGGACGCGCAGGCCCAGCGGCCATGGCTCACGGGCCCAGCCGCTCTGTGGCATGTGGGATCTTCCCGGACCGGGGCGCGAACCCGTGTCCCCTGCATCGGCAGGCAGACTCTCAACCACTGCACCACCAGGGAAGCCCCCATTTGTTTATTTTTATTTCCATTTCTCTAGGAGGTGGGTCAAAAAGGATCTTGCTGTGATTTATGTCAGAGCGTTCTGCCTGTTTTCCTCTAAGAGTTTTATAGTGTCTGGCCTTACATTTAGGTCTTTAATCCATTTTGAGTTTATTTTTGTGTATGGTTTTAGGAAGTGTTCTAATTTCATCCTTTTACATGTACTTGTCCAGTTTTCCCAGCACCACTTTGAAGAGGCTGTCTTTTCTCCATTGTATACTCTTGCCTCCTTATCAAAGATAAGGTGACCATAGGTGCATGGGTTTATCTCTGGGCTTTCTCTCTTGTTCCATTGATCTATATTTCTGTTTTTGTGCTAATACCATACTGTCTTGATTACTGTAGCTTTGTAGTATAGTCTGAAGTCAGGGAGCCTCATTCCCCCAGCTCTGTTTTTGTTTCTCAAGATTGCTTTGGCTATTTGGGGTCTTTTGTGTTTCCATACAAATTCTGCAATTTTTTGTTCTAGTTCTGTGAAAAATGCCATTGTTAGTTTGTTAGGGACTGCACTGAATCTGTAGAGTGCTTTGGGTAGTATAGTCATTTTCACAATGTTGATTCTTCCAATCCAAGAACATGGTATATCTCTGCATCTGTTTGTATCATCTTTAATTTCTTTCATCAGTGTCTTATAGTTTTCTGCATACACGTCTTTTGTCTCCTTAGGTAGGTTTATTCCTGGGTATTTTATTCTTTTTGTTGCAGTGGTAAATGGGAGTTATTCCTTAATTTCTCTTTCAGATTTTTCATCATTAGTGTATAGGAATGCAAGAGATTTCTGTGCATTAATTTTGTATCCTGCTACTTTACCAAATTCATTGATTAGCTCTAGTAGTTTTCTGGTAGCACCTTTAGGATTCTCTATGTATAGTATCATGTCATCTGCAAACAGTGACAGTTTTACTTTTCTGACTTGGATTCCTTTTATTTCTTTTTCTTCTCTGATTGCTGTGGCTAAAACTTCCAAAACTATGTTGAATGATAGTGGTGAGAGTGGTCAACCTTGTCTTGTTCCTGATCTTAGAGGAAATGGTGTCAGTTTTTCACCATTGAGAACGATGTTGGCTGTGGGTTTGATCAGTTAGGTTTTCGAATTAAAAAAAAATTTGAGGTGAAATTCACCTAACTTAAACCATTTAAAAGTGAACAATTCATAACGCTTATAAACATCTAGTTCTAAAACGTTTCCATGACTACAAAATAAAACCTTATACCCATTAAGCAATTTCTCCTGATTCTCCCTTTATCCGTTAGTTTTTATACTCAGTGTAAACAAAATGGTAGAGTACCTGATGTTTGAGGAACCTGAGTAGGTGTATGTTTATTGGGAATCTAGTAGGAAAAGTATAAAATTGTATAGTTATTCATAATTTTTTCTCATAAAAGTGTCTTCTGTGACTTTGTCACAAATACAAATATTTTTCAAAATATTATTTGACTCATTAAGGACTTGAAATTATATAGATGTATGTGTATATACACACACACACAGAGCATATCTTTTATATAATGAGTCACTATATGACAAAAGTTAATGAAAGAGTATTAATGTGGTACCAACTTTTTAGAAATCTTTTTTTTGGCCACACCATGTGGCATGTGGGATCTTAGTTCCCTGACCAGGAATCAAACCTGGGCCCCTGGCAGTGAGAGCCCGGAGCCCTAACCACTGGACCGCCAGGGAATTCCCAGCAGAAACTCTTTTGAAGTGGTGGCTTGAAAGGCATAAAGTGAGTGCTCAGTCAGGTCATGGGCCCGAGAGCGGCACTTTACATAGTGTAGTAAGTGAACTGTGGCAATCCCCTGGGTGAGAACTGCACACACAGATATGCTTCTCCACACCAGTGATTTGAGCAGATAGTGATTTCCCCCATGTTAGGTTGGTGCCAGGACAGAAGTTGCTCATAACCACTACTCCTGTCCCTTCCTCCCTATCCTTCCACCCTATAAGAAGAGAGGGAAAGTTACTGTTATTCTGCTTTCCAGTAAGTAACAGGACCCCTCTTGTTCTAAATATTTGCGTTGAGAGCCTCTTGTGAAAACTAACTAAAAGAAAAGTCTGATAGAGTTTGGAGAGCTGGTAGAGTTGACTTTAATACAATATATGAGATTTCATCATCTGATCGTCTCACAGTGTGGATAATTAGCCTTTGTATGTTCTCCTTTTGAAAATCCTACAAAGTTTCTTTGAGCAAATGAAGACCAGACTTCGGTTGCAAAATTATTTCCGCATTAAAAATAACATTTTATCTAGTTTTAACTCACTTGATACCCACTATTCTATCAAATTTTCTGGTTGGAGACAGATTTTGTGGGTAGTTGTATATCCCTTGCTTAGAAGAAGTATTCGGTGTTGGTTTAACTGGATTAGGTGAGGCTGGGGTTAGACCTCCTAACACTTTCTTACATGGCCCTTCCTAGTTTTGAATCAACAGTATTTGGAGGCCCTCGCCATGCTTGATATCAAACAGCAGAAGATGGCTCAGGAAAACACATGCCAGGACACGAGTGGCTTTACAGAGGTTTCAGGTCTTGAGGTAGGTAAGCAGGTATGAAAGTTTAGTAGGAGGGAAATTTTCCACTTCCATTTTCTTTCTGCTGTCGCCATCAGCTCCACTTCTAGGATAGAACCATACTTAGCAATTTGAGACCGAGGGTGAGAGAGGCCCAGGTCCACTCTTCAGCCGTGCTGGTACCATACCTTTCAGGCACAGCATTCTTGGACATTAGGGGATGTGCTAGCCACTTCCTGTGCCTTTTATTTCCTTTTTCTACAGCTTTAGCAGAAAGTATGTTAGTAGTATCTTCCCTGGGTAGACGCTTACAGCATCAGAGTACTTTGCCACACATTTTTTAATCTGATCTTCGTAATGGTCTTTTGAGGGCTGCAAAGCAGGTATTATCCCCATTTTACAAAGGAGGAAACTCAGGCTCAGTTTTGGTTACTTTCCCAAAGTGATGCAGTCACTCTGGGGTTGAACCAGGTCCAGGACAAAGATCTGCTGATGCATTGCTAATTGCTTGCTGAGGTGTGAAATGTCTTACAAATGTTCTGGGGACTCATGAGAAATAAGTGTACCAGTGGAGTGAGAAGGGGTAGCCATTCACTTATTATAGAATTTCAAATAAAGCAACTAGTACTAATAATAGCAAATATATAGTCCTTAGTAAGTGCCAGACACTAAGTGATTCACATAGATTAACACATTTAATTCTCACAACTACCAAATAAGGTGAGTACAATTAAATCCCTGTTTTACAAATGAGGTAATTTTGGCACAGAAGGTTAAAGTGATTTGCCCAAAGTCAGAAAGCTACTAAGTGGTGGAGCTGGGATTTACACCCAGGTAGAGTTTTGAGTCTGTGCTTTTGATCACCATGCTCTACTGCCTGGGTGGAAAACTAGTGTAATAGCAAAAAAAAGAAAAAGAAACTGAGCGGAGAGAAAGTTCAGAAAAAGTGTGCTTTATTATAATCTTGAGTAGGCTCTAAGTAACTTTATGGCAGGCAAGAACATGGGCCCTGAGCCAGTTGATGAAGGAGCACTGAGGTAAGGACATAGAATTAGGATGCAGAGGTCCTTGCAGAAACCTTGCATTTTTATATTGGCCCTACCAGGTCTTAAGTTGCTTTTGGCAACTTTCGCAGGGACAATTATCAGGAGCGGGAAGTTGAAAAGGGAAGATACCAATCTGCCACATAGCCGCCATTTGTACACTTGAGTCAACTGAAAGCTCACTGTGTACTTCACAGTTATCATTAATGCAAGAAGGAATTTTCTGAAATAGCCTTTACACTAAGAGAGACCGTGGAATCTTCCTCTCTAAACAGTCTCTAAAATAAGATTCTGTTTTAAGCCAGTCCATGTGAAATTTATAGCAGCAGGAAGCTTAGACAATAATTTTGTAGTATGTTCCACATGAAACTTTAAAAGATATGGCACAATATGTTACATAGACCGCCTCCATTAAATTGGAAGCTGTTGGAATATTTTGGGAAAGCAACTTGTGGTTAGTTGCCAAAATGGGTTTTTTAAAAAAAGTACAACAGGGCTTCCCTGGTGGCGCAGTGGTTGAGAGTCCGCCTGCCGATGCAGGGGACAGGGGTTCGTGCCCTGGTCCGGGAAAATCCCACATTGCCGCGGAGCGGCTGGGCCCGTGAGCCATGGCTGCTGAGCCTGCGCGTCCAGAGCGTGTTCTCCGCAACGGGAGAGGCCACGACAGTGAGAGGCCCGCGTACCGCAAAAAAAAAAAAAAAAAAAGTACAACAGTTCTTACTTTTCTTCTGGCTACAGTGATCAACCAGGAGTGACCCACATGGATTAGTTTCTTCATTGTGATCCAAAGACAGGTTTTGAAGGATGAGGGCCATATGCAATTCCAGAACAGTGGATGAGCCAAGAAATATATTAAGAATTTATTACATGATCATAGACCATTTTTTTAGGAGTGGCAGGATGATTGTTTTCCTTAGAATTCACTCATCATTTCTGAGCATGCATCTCTCCTGGCAGGACCTGACAGTAATGAATGCTGGATAGCAAGGCCAAACCCAGTCACAGGAAATCCATATTGTGGATGTTTAGATTTACTTCGTTAGGTCAAGTTCCTGCCAAGAACTCAGAAGTACAGGAAACTGGTACCAAGTGAAAGGTTTTGGAGCGTGAGCAGAAGGAATGCAGAATTCCTGTGTATTTTTGTTCCAAGTAATAACAGTCTCTCATTTGTAAATTTCCCCTTGGGTCCTGAAATCATGGTCTCAGCTTCCTATTTTTGTTTTCCTTTGCAGTTTCTTTGAATTAGGTGCTTGAATAAAATGTGCATGGGTTTGTGTGTGAGCCCCGTGTTTGTGTACGGCTGAGCAACGTGGCACTTAGTAACGGATAATTCTTTTGGATTTAAAGCTTGCAGTCCTGGGAGCCTGCCTTTGTCACGGTCCCAGAGGGAGCCCCTGTACCTGTGCCAGACTGGCAGCATCTACTCGGAAAATGCTCCTTCAGGTCAAACAGGAGGTATTGTGTTATCAAAACAGTAAAAGCAAAAAAAAAAAAAAAAAAAACAGTAAAAGCTTTGGTTTTGCTTCTCCATTAACACAAAGTAGAATAAATGGAAGTATATGTAATAATTAGCTTAATTTGATAGTCTTTGGCTGTGGAACTTATTCTTAGTTTTAAATGATAACATTAACATATAAACTGGATTTTATTTACATTACTTGGCACGATATTGCAGCCATGAAAAGTTGTTTGCCTGTGTTTTAGTTAATATTTCCTAAGTTCATATTTCTTTTGTCTATACATGGCCCTAAAATTACTAGATATTAGAGGAAAAGGCACACATGCTTAAAATCACCAGGATGTGCAACACCGATTAGCCGAGAGATAAACATGAAGCTTATTAGAAAAGCTGCAAGGTACAGTTGAAGGAACCTTTGTGCCAGCCAGACCTAGGTTTGAATCTCAGCTCCATCATTTTCCAGCTTTGTGGCTTTGGACACGTATGTTAAATGGAGGCATTTAATAACTAGTTTGGAGGGTTGTTGTCAGAAATAAACACGGTAGACATATAATGTTTAGCACCGGGCCATGCCTGGCATTTAATCAAATGATAGCTGCCATTATAATTAGGCTTTCACAACAAATACAGTATGGACCATAATTTTTAAAACGTTTTTATTGAAGGTTTGGAATTTAGTCTTCAGAGTATATATGAAAGCAAACAGCTAAACATTAGCAATTCATCAGGAAAAGCATAAGATTACAAAGATCAGAGTCAGCTGTGGGAGGTATCTGAAAGATGGTATTCATAATTGTTTTCAGTGGTATTTTCTGGCATGGCCCAAGGCAGAACTGAAATGCAGCCGTTGGCATCCTCCCTTCTTCCTCGTTGGGCAGGACATACACGAGGCCCGTCTAGAATAATGAGGTCTAAGAGTAGGATTACCAGGGAACTGATAGGCACAAGAGAAACTCCTGGTAATCTAGTTCAGAGTGGGCAGCTACTGCAGAAGAGAATGGCATGTAGTAATTAGATTAAGCGGATGCAATAGATCAAGGGCAGGCAGAAAACTCCTACTGCATTTGCTAATCTGACTCAGCATTCAGGAAAGAATTGTTCTGGTTTTGCCTCTAACACCTCTCAAACTTTCTTTCAAAACCAGTTGGAACTTCTGCAGAAGAGTAAAGAAGAAGCCTACATAATGGCAGATGCATTCAGAATTGCATTTGAGCAACAATTAATGAGGAAAAATGACCAGGCACTAAGATTGACACAAATGGATAAAATGTGTAAGAAAGCAACAAAAGGGACAAATTGGAAGCACCTTAAAGATGATGGTAAATATGAATTATAATGGTAATAATCAGGTATAAGGTAATTTCAGTTGTTTTTGGTTATAATCATAGTTGATTAAGCAGTTAATATGGTGAATATAATTGAAATTTCACATATAGTTATGATTTATCTAAAAATATAACAACCATGGGAAAAAAGGAGTCACTGGATGTTACTTACGCAGATGAAACCATAAAGTAACAGGAGAATCTCTTTCTTGGTAGAGATTTTTAGTGGAAAAAATTTATAAGAGCACTAGAACCCAACAGTGGAACCCAACATTAAATCTATCTATCTAATTAAACTTTATTGAAATGTGTGACTTTGGAAGGAGACATTGAGCAGTAGAGAAATAATCTTAAATTGGACAAATTAATAAAATATTCTTATAAAAAGTGAAACAGAAGTTAAGGTTTAGGTTTTGGTTCACAAGCCTATCAAAAGTTCATGGCCATTTTGGAGTCATTATGGTATTAGAGTAAACAAAATATACAAAAATGGCACGAGAGAATAAACTGCCACTGAAGTATGTAGACTGTCCAATATAAACAAAGTAGCTGTTATTTTTCAGAAATTTTAGTTTCTCTAAATGGTCGATCTCAATTTTCATTTGTAAGTATTATTCAGTAGGCTTCATATTGCTTCAATTTAAAATTCCAATTTGAAACCATTTATCAGTCAAGAAAGATTAAAGTGAAGTTTATTAAGAAGTGTAAATTTTTAGTATTCAAATTCTGACATGACTCTGTTTCTAAATCTTTTTTGACAAAATCCATACTCCTAGTTCCAGTATCTCTCATTTTCAGATGAATTTAGGACCAATAAGAATCTTATAGTATTAAAAATGAAACTTTTAATAGTAGATACCTAATTTTGTTTGAAATATCTCTTTTCAAACAGTGCATATTAGCATTAGTATAGGGGTCAAGTGTTGTGAATTTTAGCTTCATTAACTAAACTTTACCCACCTCTGCTGAAGTGTTAAGAAACAGCTTATAGGGATAATAAAAACAGAAGTAGTAAACAAGAACGGTGAAAGCAGATTATAAAAGCTATGTATTTAGTCAAGTGGAAGTCAGGGCAAAAGGGGGGAAATAATGTTCCTCCACTCTTGTTCGTTCTTAATCAGGCATTCCACATTGTACTGAAATTAACTTCTAAAGGTGTTTTCTGATATGAGACTGACAGAGGCCAGTGTGCAAATATAATGGCTAAGTCCTCAACAGTCACTTATAATAAAAAAATAAGTAGTATTTATATGGCTGTTTTCTATAATAATCCCTTGATAAAAGGTAAAGGTATAACCTTAATGTCAAGGTAAGTGATTTGCCAGGGAAATAAGCTAACATAGTCCAATGTACTTAGCCTTTGAGGAATTGGTGGAAAACATTAAGAATATCTAGTTCTACCGTGAACAACAAATGTGTGGGTGATCTTCCTCAAGTACCTCTTCTTTCAGTGAGGCCCTTGATAGGAGCTGGATCGCAAAATTTTCAAAGGTATACTCTCAGAGGGCAGCCTAGGTGTTTTTTGTGTTAACTGAAGTCAAATCCCTTTGAAAATCTGATTTTGTTTTGATGGAAGGTAGAGAGAAGAGTAGGGAGAAAGAATAGAAGCGGTAGATTCATATTCAGTTCAGCACTTGTACTCATTTTATATTCCAGAATTCCTGCCTTTCTTAGCTTTTTACAGAATTCAGGAACTTCTCCATAGAAAATACGATTTGAGAGGTACAGCTCCCAATCTTTGCTTTCTGTTAAGGTACTGCGAGAGACTGGAAGCAGAATTTAAAATAATTAGTTTATCTCTGAAAAGCCTTTACAAGTCCATAAAAGGTTTAGTAGCTCTCTGTTTCTTAGTGACAAGACTTTGATTCATTTTAATATACTTCAGTAATCTGGTACAAGATGACTGTTCCAGGTCATTTTCTTATTTGTGGTTAACACTGTGTTAACTTTTCTTCTTGATAAGGCTGCTTAGACAAGTTCTGAGAGATAGCTTATAAGCATGTTTCCTTTTTTTTAGATTGAAAATAGAGACAGATCCATCCACTCTCAGAACTGGTGAGCTGGTCAACTTGTCTGGCTTTTCCCCCTTGCCACAGCTGCTATTGAAAAAGGTCAGGTGTGAGGCCCAGTCACTGTGGTTCATCAGGATTGGGTGGAAAGGGAATTGTCCCTTTAGACTTTATCTGATCATTAGACCATTTGCACAGCATTCTAAAAACATTCTTGAAACTTTCTTTGTATAAATCTATAAATTTTGGGCTTCCCTGGTGGCGCAGTGGTTGAGAGTCCGCCTGCCAATGCAGGGGACACGAGTTCGTGCCCCGGTCCGGGAAGATCCTACATGCCGTGGAGCGGCTGGGCCCGTGAGCCATGGCCGCTGAGCCTGCGCGTCCGGATCCTGTGCTCCGCAGCGGGAGAGGCCACAACAGTGAGAGGCCCGCGTACCGCAAAAAAAAAAAAAAAAAAAAAAAAAAAATCTATAAATTTTGTATTTTCTGCTACAAATTGCATCCTTTCTATGGATGAAGAAGAATATCAGTGTACATATTCCAGGATGTGGACTTTTAAGCATTATGTCAGTAGCTGGGCTAGGTGCTTTCACAATTGTTTTTTTTTAATTGTGATAAAATATGCATAAAACTTACCGTTCTTTTTTAAGTAGGTACATTTTTTTTAACATCTTTATTGGGGTATAATTGCTTTACAATGGTGTGTTAGTTTCTGCTTTATAACAAAGTGAATCAGTTATACATATACATATGTCCCCATATCTCCTCCCTCTTGCGTCTCCCTCCCTCCCACCCTCCCTATCCCACCCCTCCAGGCGGTCACAAAGCACCAAGCTGATCTCCCTGTGCTATGCGGCTGCTTCCCACTAGCTATCTATTCTCCGTTTGGTAGTGTTATGTATGTCCATGCTTCTCTTTCACTTTGTCCCATCTTACCCTTCCCCCTCCCCATATCCTCAGGTCCCTTCTCTACATCTGCGTCTTTATTCCTGTCCTGCTCCTAGGTTCTTTAGAACCATTTTTTTTAAAACTTACCATTTTAACCATTTTTAAGTGACAAGAAGTCCATTCTCATTGTTGTATAATCATCACCACCATCCATCTCCAGAACTTTTTCATCTTCCCAAACAAACTCTGTATCCCCATTCAATACTAACTGCCCACTCCCTTCCCCCAGCCCGTGCTCTATTATTCAATGGCACAGCAACCCAACAATAGAGCATAGGTACTATTATTCTCATTCTGGAAGTGAGGATATGTAGCTCAGAGAACTTGTCCAACATGATACCATTAGGAAGTGGTTAAATGGGGATTCAAGTCCAGGTCTTTCTGGCTCTAAAGCAGAGTTTGCATGGTTCAGAGGCCACCTGTCTGCAGACATGTTTTGTTGGGAGTGAATAGTGTTCTCAAATATTGTGGGCAGGTGGCTAACCTTTACACTGGGAGATTTCACATGCAAATGTGCATTGCTGGCTCCTTTGGAAGACTGAGATTATCAGGTAACACAGGCTGCATTCTCCCATGGGCAGCTGCTGAGCAATGAGAATGGGAGGGCGCTGCTCTGGGTTCTCACACTGTGGCCTCTCACCTGCGTTTGCAATCCTGGCTCTAAAGTCTGCTTTTCCCACTGCACTGTGCTGCCTGACTCACTTGTGCTAGAGGTCACCTGAAGAGGACAAGGTCCTGGCTGATTTAGTAATGAATTAGCCTTGGTTCACGCTTACCTCTTTGTCTGGAAGTACTTCAGTGAGTGTCTTTTTGTGTCTCAGCTGGATTTTCATGTTCCATTTTAGGGTTACCATCACAAAGGAGTAAGAAGACCTTAGGGCAGAAACTGTTGGGTATGCTCCCTTTGGAAAACAGTTCTAAGAGTACTGGTGACCAGCATGATCCTCAGGAAGTCTTTAAGACGCTAACAGATTTGGTTAGTATCTTTGCTTTTTGTTAGAGGCTGTGGATGAGCTTATCTTTTTCCTTCCTATTAATTCAACTCTTTATCGCTCTATACTTGACTTTTATGCTCTGTTCCCATTTCAGGTACCATTTTCCAGAATTATGATCTTCATCTCCTTAAACACCCCACACATGCTTCCCACTTCTCCCATCCATGTTCTTCCTGTGCAGCTTTAAAGCTCCACCTCTGAAAAGAGGAGGCTCCCTGTAATTAAGTCCAGGCATCTCCATCATCTGCAGTTACATATACAGTTCATGACAAGACTTATATATTCAGGAATTTTTAGTGTTCAACGAACTTCCTCATGCATTATATCCTTTAATCATTACCACAACCCTGAAATCGGTCCTGTTATCCTCAATTTCATAGATGACTATACAAAGAAACTCATGTTATATGAACATACTTATCTATAGAAGAGTATTAAAGTTTATTTGCATATAAAAATATAAAAACAATTTTTATATAAATAACTTCAACATTCTTTCAGAGGTAAGTACATGTTGGTATTATATATACATATATACACATATACACACATACCATGTAAATATATACTTCTTTCTCCTTTCTCTTCAGATGACTTAAAAAATTTTTCGATAGAACGCTGTTTTCTATTTTTCCTTTTAAAAAAAAAAATCCTCAATACCATGTAGCATAATGCTTAGGAATCAGTGGATACCTAATTGATTTATTCATACTGACTGGCTTAGACTGGAGGTTGAACATTTTCATGAAATACTTCTGACTATAGCTCTGTACTCTGTGATATACTAACTGGTATGTTTTTAATTTCTGTGCATGCAGTTAAATGATAAAGAAGAAGCTTTGGCTCATCAAAGAAAAGTTAGTTACATGCTTGCTCGGGCTTTGGAAGACAGAGGCACCACCTCAAAAGAGAATAAAGAAAAAAATCCTATGAAAGACAATTCTCCATTAAAAAACCCCTGGCAGAAAACTTCAGAATTCCCTGTTTTACGTGATCCTGTACATTCAAGTGTTCAAATTTTTAATTCTGTGGGCTGCATTTGTTCAATTCAGCACTTTCAAACAGATCAATACTACACAAGAACTCTTAAAAGATCCTGTTCTTTGCCATCAAATATCATGTACTGAAGACAAACCAGTTGAAATTAGAACTGAGAGCTGTTTATATCGAGACTTTGAAAACGGACCATGTAAATGTTGCTACATCTTCAGAAGTTGTGTTTTCTGGGTATTCTAAATTTGGGGAAGCAGCTTTATAAATGTTCTCTACAAGACATTTATTAGTATTCTGTGTTGACATATTTATAAATTATATTACTATATTTTTGAAATTTTCAGTATTTGCCAACATCTTAAAAACAAAGAAGTAGTGATTTTTGAGAAGAAAATTAACTATTTAGATTGACTTATAGGGATCTTTGGCTCAAGCAACAAGAGTGACTGTTACTTTTTGGAATACATTTATCTGGTTTTGTGTTTTTCTGGATTTTTCATTTGCCATATTAAAGTTTAAAAATAATTTCCTTCACTTCAATAAAAAAGTTATTATGGTGGGACTTTGGCAGCAGTATATTCAAAGTCATTGCTAGTTACCTATTTCATAGCTTCCTTTTTGTCAGAGTGGTGACATTCTGTAGCCAGATCTATGCAGAATTCTGGCATTTAGGCCACTCTGAATTAACTTCTTGGTTTTGATGCTGAATTTTAGGCCATTTAAAATTATTTTCTCTTTCTAGAAATATTACATAGTAATAATCTTTAATATCTTTTGGGAATATTACTATATTAATAGCATCACAATGATATCAAAGGAAGTGCATTGTCAGCAGTTATAAAACTTATCTAATCTCTAGTGAAAAGAAAAGATATTACTACTTAATTAGACAGCTAACAGTAGGATAATAAGGTAACAATATAAACCATTTATAGTTGTGTTATAGGAACAGCACTGGTTGGCATTAATAATAATAAAAGTTGAAAAATTGGCAAATACATTTTGAAAAAAGGAATAATGAGGATCTACTGTTGCCAGATATTAAAATGTATTATCCTATCAACTATATTCCAATATAAAACAAAAATTAAATTTAAAAAAATGTATTGTCCTGATGGTAATACAAAGCTACGTTATTTAAAACAGTGTAACAGCAGGTCAATGAGAATCGGATAAAGACCATACACAGACCTAGTATATATAATAATTTAACATAAAAGGCAGGGAAAGGAAGGATCTGGGATTATTTAATAATACCAAAGTGGGAAGTGTAAAAAAAAAATCACATTACAAAAACTAGAAAGAAGTATGTGTGTATATAAAACAAACTCAAATAAATTGATAAAATTTATATTCCAATTGATAAATGGACAGAGAATCTGAATCAGTCTCCTCAAGTAAAGGAAACAAAAGCAAAAATAAACAAATGGGACCTAATTAAACTTAAAAGCTTTTGCACAGCAAAGGAAACCAACAAAATGAAAAGACAACCTACTGACCAGGAGAAAATATTTGCAAATGATACGATAAAGGATTAATGTCCAACATACATAAACAGCTCATACAACTCAACATCAAAAGAACAAACAACCCAATTAAAAAATGGGCAGAAGACTTGAAAAGATATTTTTCCAAAGAGGAAATGCAGATGGCCAACAGGCACATGTAAAGATGCTCAACATTGCTAATCATCAGGGAAATGCCAATCAAAACCACAATGAGACATCACCTCACACCTGTCAGAATGGTTGTCATCTTGGTGGGAATGTAAACTGGTGCAGCCAATGTGGAAAACAGTATGAAGGTTTCTCAGAAAACTAAAAATAGAACTACCACATGATCCAACAATTCCACTCCTGGGTATATATCCAAAAAAACCCCAAATCATTGATTCATAAAGATACATGCACCTCAATGTTCACAGCAGCATTATTCACAATTGCCAAGGTATGGAAGCAACCTAAGTGTCCATAAACAGATGATGGATAAAGAAGATGTTGTATCTATACATACAGTGGAATACTACTCAGTCATAAAAAAGAACGAAATTTTGCCATTTGCAGCAACATGGATGGACTCGGAGGGCATTATGCTAAGTGAAATAAATCACAGAGACAAATACTGCATGATATCACTTATATGTAGAACCTAAAAAAATACAACAAACTAGTGAATTTAACAACAAAGCAGCAGACTCACAAATACAGAGAACAAACTAGTGGTTGCAGGGGAGGGTTCATATAGGGGTGAGGAATGGGGGTACAAACTATAGGGTGTGAGACAGGCTCAAAGATGTATCCTACAACATGGAGAATACAGCTGATATGTTGTAATAGCTGAATGGAAAATACCTTTAAAAATTGTATTAAAAAAAAAAACTGAACCAACAGTTCACAGAGGAGGGATTAGCAACACAGTAGAAATCAAAGAAAAGTAAATTAGAATGAGGTATCAAATTAGCAAAGACCCCAAACAGTATGAATGCTAGAGATGATGAAGTGAAATAGATTCTTACATAAAGGTTAACGAATGCATTCATTTGGGATACCGCATTCAATTTTTTCGCGTATATACTCAGAAGTGAAGCTGCTGGATCATATGGTAATTCCATTTTAAATTTTTTGAGGAAACACCACAGTTTCCCACAGCTGCTGGCACTGTTTTTATACATTCCCACCAATAGTTTACAAGGGTCCCAATTTCTCCACATGCTCACTGACACTTGCTATTTTCTGGGTTTTTTTGGTAGTAGTCATCCTAATAGGTACAAGGTGATAATCTCACTGTGGTTTTGACTTGCATTTCCCTAATGATTAGTGATGTTGGGCATCTTTTCATGGGTTTTTTTGGCCATTACTATATCATCTTTGGTGAAATGTCTATTTCAAGTCCTTTGCCCATTTTTTATTTGGATTTTGTTGTTGAACTATAACAACAACATATATTCTTCACAGATTCTGGATATGAACCCCTTATCAGATACATGATTTGCAAATATCTTCTCTCATTCCATAGGTTGCCTTTCCATTCTATTGATTACGTTCCTTTGATGCACACAAGCTTTTAATTTTGGTATAGTCCAAATGGTCTATTTTTTACTTTTGCTGCCTGTGTTTTGGGGTCATATCCAGGAAGTCCCTGCCAAATCTGATGTCATGAAGCTTTCCCTCTATGATATTTTCTAAGAATTTTTATAGCTTTAGGCCTGGTGTTCAGGTCTTTGATATATTTTGAGTTAGTTTCTGTATACAGTGTAAGGTAAGGGGCTTCTTCAGTTTTAAGAACTACCGAACAGCTACTGGGGGTGTAAACTGATACAACTACTTTGGAGAAATGTGGCAATATCAACACTAATTGAAAATGCACACTATGACCTCACGATTACAATTCTAAGTATGTACATTAGAGAAACGCTTGCATGTGCATATAGACAATCCTTTTTAAATAACCTAAATGTCCATGTGACAGAATTCTCAAGACGGCCCTCTCATGATTCCTGTCCTGATTATTCAAGCACTAATCTAGTAACTGCTATGAAGGGATTTTTAAGATGTATAATTAAGCCCTTAGTGAGCTGACATCATTTATCAGGTGAGTCCTTTAAAAAAAAAAAAAAGGCAGAATTTTCTCTCTTGGCAGCGATGAGGAAGCCAGACAGATTTGACACTGTTGCCGGTTTGCAGATGGAGAGTGACATGCAACAAGGCAAGTGGACTGCCTTAAGAAGCTAAGAGAGGCCCCTGGCTGACAACCAGCAAGGATAAGGAGGCATGAGCATTAAAATGGCATGAACTGTATGAACTCAGAAGCAGATTCTTCCCTAGAGCTTCAGAGAAGAGCCCAGCGTCCAACTGACACCTTGATATTGGCCTATGCAAAAAAAACAGTTGAGCCATGAGAGGTAACTGACCTACAGAACTGGGAACTAAGTTTTAAAGTTTTGAGTAAGAATAAAAATGCTGTATGAGATGTACTGTCTACCACTCAAATTGTGAGACCCAAAACAGTACTGTATACTACTACATGCATTCTTATAGCAGTATAAAATCATGGAAGGACACACTCATTTCCTGAGAGTCATTCTCTTTTGGGGAGGGTAAAAAGGAAAAAATAAAATGGAATGATGTATTAAAGGGTTAAAGGAAGCTCAATTTTATCTGTAATGTTATTTTTTTTTCCTATTTAGTATATTAACATATGTTAAGTCAGGGTAGCAGGTATTTGGTATATTACTACTATCTTTCTATTTTAAAATAATACCCCCTTTACTACAAATCTGTAATGCTATATGGGCCAGATCATTAAAATAACTGATAGTTATTTTTATTAAGAATTCCTTAATGCATTTTCAACTCTACATTTCAGAGAATTAAACTTATCTTACTGTTGCACTCTAATCAGAAAAATCAGAATTAAGTTTGTTTTAAAATACATTTAATAAAATAACCCAGTTTTACATATTTTACATGAATAGAATATTTACAGATTTCTTTTAAAGCATTTAATTAATGTTTACTATTGTGCCTTTTTCACTATATCCTTCAGTAGTACAATATTGTCCAGTGTTCTCTGTAACTAAAAAATTAGCTTCTTGGGTAATCCGCCTGGGGGGAAAAATGAGGTTGTTTACATTTAATCTTATAGCAATTTTAACCAGTCATTGCATTCCAACTACCTCTATTTTTACTCGCTTTGATTTTCCAATAGCACTAGTTAAACATTAAGCATACAGTGTACCAGAAGGAATTTATGAAAAGAGCAGGATGCACATGGACAGTACTTGTAACTCTGAGGTATACTCAAAAGTGCCCATGTCCTTTTAAAAAGCATGATGTAAGTATTCTCAATGGAAGTAAACATAGCTAAAATACCACACTCAACTTTATCCAATTTAAATTTATACAAGTAAACAGGTCACAGTCTACATTTCTTAGCTGCCCTTCAGTCACTAGCTCTATATTAGCTATCTGGAGTTTTCTGAATTCATTTCATTTCTTGTGAAAATGAGCGTTTTACCTTGTTCCAAGGCCTCTGTTCTCTTCCGTTTTGTTGCCGCGGCTGGGTTGGACTGCTCCTTTAAAGCGTCCACTGGACAGTTTGGTCTTGGCAGCTGACATCCAGGCGTTGGCCCTGGCCGATTACTGAAATACTTAGTTTTCAATGCCTTTCAGAAGAAAAGATACCACAGAAAGTAAGGTTTTAAGTGAATATATGAACTGTGTTTAAGAAAAGCTAACTGCCAAAATTGTAAGGAGCATTAAATATACTATGTGAATACACCCCCTCCCCAAGCAAACTTAATTTCAAGTATTTCGACATGCAGATTACTACAGATAAACATCTAGCAGCCTAAGACTGATTGATAATTCCATTACTATAAGAAAAAGACACTACCTTCAAATTTTTCCACAATAGCCTATACTAAGTACAAAATATCCGTAGTAAGATATTGTAAAATTCATCTCCCTACACATTATAGGCTCTGTAGTTCAAAACACAGAGACAGACTTGTTTAAAAAGAACTTCCAAGTTTATTTGTCACATCTATATGTATTCAAATTCCAAATCACATAAATTCTTAAAAATAAAGCTTTTAAAAAGATGTGATAGGTTGGAAACAATGGATTAAAATCCAACAATCCACTACAGATTAATAGAAATTTTACTTGGAAGGACTTACCCAAGGTTACTTCTATTTACTACCAGTCCAATGTTCTATAATATGATATTTTTACTTAGTTCCAAAATTCCAATAAAAACAGTTTTATTCTAGATGACAAAAGTTCATACTTTATCTGCATCATAGTACTGTTCAATAGCCACAAAAATTTAAGGTATTTCCTTTTGGATAATTCTTTTATGAACAAAAAGAAGCCATATAAATTTGTCAAGCATACCTCCCCCTACTTGCCAACGTAATATCATATGCAGTAATAATTTAGAGATTTCTTACTTCAGAAGAGTTGCATTTATAAAATATTACTTGCAAATCATAGCAGTTCCATAAGTAAATTAAACTAATTTTGAGCTACATAGAGATCTAAGAAGAGTAACTCATTCCAACTTTTAGATATCTACAAGCCAAAACCCATTAAAAAAATTCATTCTATCAAAATACAACCCAAGTAAGTCATCACAACTAGTATTTTTCTATATATTTTGAGTTTTACTATTAATGAAAACAACTTTCTAGATAATCTGACCTGGTCTCAAGTTTCTTATGATGGAGATAATATGCATATATGCATGAGTGAAAGGGTAAAAATGAGTTACTTGTTTGAAATTAGAAGAGTAATTCCAATGGTAAAATATCTAGTATATATATATTAATGTGGCATGTACTGCTACAAAGAAAAGGCTTGTACAAGTAAATGCATTAAACAATGATTTGGTAGTCTGTAATAAACTTAAGTGAAAAAAAATCCACTTTGTATTCCTCATATATTGTACATTAATATGTTTTGTGAGATATGAAGATTTGTGACATTTCAATTGGTCTCTTCCTTTATGAAGGCAAATCATTGTACCGTGTTGCGTTTTTGCACTGCCTGTCCCTGCCCCAGTTTTCTGTGCTTGTTTTTAAAACAAAGAAAAAAACCTTTTCAAATCTATAGGTCTTATATTTTTGTATTGGATAACATTTCTCTCTTCTTTTATAAGAGCAGGTATTCTTGGTCTTCCACATTTTTCTTGAGTTTCATTCTTATTTCCTTTAAAAAACTCAGTTTCAGTGTTTTTCTGTTTAGAATACCTTTCAATTTCTTGTAAGTATACAGTTGTATCAGACTATACCATTTTCTCCCTATTATCACTTTCTGACTGTGACAATGACCAGAATGCATATTTGAACTGCATTTTATGGGGAAAAAACAAAGCACTTTTGGCACTGATTTTAGCACAAAATTTTACTTAATACATAAGAGTTTAATTGAAATATACCAATGCCTTAACAAATACAATAACCTTTTTTCCCTCTCTAGTGAACTATTTGAAAGCAAATTAATTATGAAATAGAAATGTATTTATATGTGTTTAAGCAAGAATAAACTCTCCTGTACTTGTGTGCATCATATACTTTAATACCAGTCTGAATAGTGCTTGTAGCTTAGGGAAAAAATAAAATTTGTTACTCCTTAAAACAAAATAGAAACACATCTTTTCGGTATTTAAAGAATGTTAGAAAATCTTAAGAAATTCTAAAGATATGCTAAAATACCTGTGTGGCTGTAATTCGAGTACACGGATTAAATAAGAATAAGCCTTGTATAAGATCTAGCAAGTCATCTCCTGCTGCAATGAAGATATGCTGTAACGGGATTCCAGGGAAACTCTTAAATGTCACGAAATCTGGAAGACTACACATGTCCTGTAAAAATATTTTTATAATTCAAACGTAAGTAAAGGATTGAAAGGCATGTAGATCTCGAATAAATAGAACTGTCATACGGATGATATGATGATCTATGTAGAAAACCTCAAGAAATCTATTAAAAAACTCCTACAACTAGTGAGCAGACAAGGTTACAGGAAGGTAAACATAAAAAAATCAACAGTAGTTCTCCATACTAGCAAAGAACATGTGGACACTGAAATGAAAAACAATACCATTTAGAATCACTCAAAAAGAATGATGGAATGCTCTGGTGAAAACCTAACAAAACATGTGTAGGACTCATATACTGAAAGCTATACAACACTGATGAAATAAATCAAAGCTCTAAATAAATGGTGAGACCTATCATGTTCGTGTATTGGAAGATTCAACACCATAAGGATGTCTATTCTCCTCAAATTGGTATACGGGTTTAATGCAATTCTTGCCAAAATTCTGGCAAAATTATTATAGATATAGACAGGTTATTCTAAAATTTATATGGAAAGGAAAAAGAACTAAAATAGCTAAAAACAACTTTGAAAAAGAATAGAAGTGGGAGGAATCAGTCTACCTGATATCAAGACTTAATATATAGCTACTTAATTAAGACTGTGGTATTGACAGAGGGAAAGGTATCATAAACAACACTGTCCCCTCCAAAGACATTTTTAATCTCATACCTCATATAAAAATTAACTCAAAAAGGATCACAGACTTAAATGTTAAATGTAAAACTATGAAACTTACAAGAAAAAGAAAATCATCAGGAATATCTTTTTGTTAGGACAAGAGTTCTTTGACTTGACATCAAAAGCATTATTCATAAAAAGAAAAATGATAAAAACAGACTTGATCAAAATTAAAAACTTTTACTCTGGAAAGACTGTGAAGAGGATGAAAAGACAAACTACAGTGTAAGAGAAAATTTGCAAACCACATATACAATCAAAGGATGAGTATCTCAAATATATAAAGTGCTCAATACTCAGCCAAAGTACAAACAATCCAATTAAAAAACAAGGAAAAGACAAGAAGAGACATTTCATTAAAGCTATACAAATGACAAATAAGTACATGAAAAGATATTCAACACTATTCATTAGTCATTAGGGAAGAGAAAATCCCTCAGAATGCTTAAAGTAAAAAAGTGACAACACCAAATGCTAGAGAGGATGCAGAGGAAATGGATTACTCATATATTGCTGGTGAGAATAAAAAATGGTACAGCCCCTTTGGAAAGCAGTTTGCAGTTTCTTAAGCTAAATATGCAACCCATGACTCAACAACTGCACTCCTGGTCATCTGTCCCATAGAAATAAATGCTTATGCTTACACAAAAGCCTGTATGTGAATTTTTTTGGCCGTGCAGCTTGTGGGATGTTAGTTCCCCGACCAGGGATGGAACCTGGGCCCTTGGCAGTGAGAGTGCAGAGTTCTAACCACTGGACCGTCAGGGAATTCCCTTGTACATGCATGTTTATAATAGTTTTATTTGTAATAGCCCCAAACTGGAAACAATGCAGATGTTCTTCAACGAGTGAACGGTTAAGACAAACTGTGGTACATTCATACCACTCATCAATAAAAAGGAACGAATTATTGATACACACAACAATCTGGATAAATCGCCAGAGAATTATGTTGAATGTGAAAAAAAATTCAAGCGGAGCGGCTGGGCCCGTGAGCCATGGCCGCTGAGCCTGCGCGTCCGGAGTCTGTACTCCACTATCCACTACGGAAGAGGCCCCAGCAGTGAGAGGCCCGCGTACCGCAAAAAAAAAAAAAAAAATCAATCCCTAAAGCTTACATATTATATGACTCCATTTATAACATTCTTGAAATGACAAAGTTATAAAAATGGAGAACATATTAGTGACTGCCAGAGGTTAAGGAAGGAGTAGGAGTGGAATGAAAGTGGGTATGACTGTAAAAGGGCTCTTTGTGGTGATGTCCTATATATTAACTGTATCAATGTCAGCATGCTGGTTGTGATTTTTATCCTAACTCTGCAAGATGTTACCACTGTGGGAAGCTGGGTAAAGGGTGCAAGGGGTATCTCTGTATTTCCTTCTGCATGTAAATCAAAATAAGAATTTTTAAAAATCCACGGAAAACATCAGTAAGCAACTACTATTTAGAAAATCATGTCAAATAGTACAGAATAAATATTATGAACATGGCTCTGGAGTCACTAAGACCCAGACTGCAGCCCTAGCTCTGACACTGGGTAGCTTCAGGCAAGTTACTTAACCTCACTAAACCTCAGTTGTCTCATCTGTAAAATGGGAACAACAGTACCTACCTTAATAGGATTGTTGGGAGAATTAAATATAATTTATGAAACCCTACCATTAATGGCATACAATAAGTGTTCAATAAATGAAAGCTGTAAGAGCGTATTTCACAATTAGAACATACAGCCAACTTTCAATTAGAAAGTTGAGGAAGTAACAGCACAAAAGAAACTCAATTTCAGTTTCAGATAATTTCATTATCGTTTTAACCAGAAGATAAAGAGACTGATCAAAATTTCTCTTTTCTAGTAATTATTTTTTCCCCAGAATATGAGGCTATAATAGAAAGGAAAATAAAAAGGTCTTCAATTATAATTTTTATTTTTTATTTATTTATTTATTTTTTTGCGTTACGCGGGCCTGTCACTGTTGTGGCCTCTCCCGTTGCAGAGCACAGGCTCCGGACGCGCAGGCTCAGCGGCCATGGCTCACGGGCCCAGCCACTGTGCGGCATGTGGGATCTTCCCAGACCGGGGCATGAACCCGTGTCCCCTGCATCGGCAGGCGGACTCTCACTACTGCGCCACCAGGGAAGCCCCTTCAATTATAATTTAAGAATGAACAAATGGGACTTCCCTGGTGGTGCAGTGGTTAAGAATCCGCCTGCCAATGCAGGGGACATGGGTTCAACCCCTGGTCCAGGAAGATCTCACATACCGCGGAGGAACTAAGCCTGCGAGCCACAACTACTGAGCCCGCATGCCTAGAGCCCGTGCTCCACAAGAGAAGCCACCGCAATGAGAAGCCCGCGCACCACAACGAAGAGTAGCCCCCACTCGCCACAACTAGAGAAAGCCCGCGCACAGCAATGAAGACCCAACGCAGCCATACATACATACATACATACATAAATAAGAAAGAAAGAAAAAAAAGAATGAACAAGTGAGAATTTCACTGAACTGTAATATATAAAATTTAGCAATTTATATTGTTTTAAATTTTATCACAGATTTAGTATTTCTTTTTTATAGACACGTAATGGTTTAAAAATAAATAACAGGGAGTTCCTAGTGGTGGTGGCCTAGTGGTTAGGATTCTGGGCTTTCACTGCTGTGGCCCAGGTTCAATCCCTGCTTGGGGAATTGAGATCCTGCAAGCCATGCAGCGTGGCCAACAACAACAAAAAAATTATAATACTAAAAAATCTTGATTGTGTTAGTGAAAATTCAATAAATACACCCAAATCCATCAAGATATTGATAAACTAACATGGAACATCCATAAAATTAAATATTATATGGCTTAAAAAGAAAAAGGTCAATAATATTAAGTGAAGAGCAAGTTAGTTGCAAAAAAAATGTGTATGGTGTGATCCCTATTTTGCTAAAGAACAAAAGAAAAAGCAACTCTATATGTCTATATGTGCATTTGTGTTTGTGTGTGCATCCTCATAGCAAGGCTTTACAACAAAATAAGAGTGATTAACCCTGGAATGGGAATTACTGGGATGGGGGAGGGCTATAAGTATATAGAAGGCTGGATGGTATATCATAATTTTAACTTTCACTTTGTATAACGTTTGCAATGAGTATATATTATTAATAAATTAAGACAATTAGTACATTTCTTTAAGTAATATTCACGTTATACACTATACAGAATTCTAACTAAATTTCAAAGAACATGTATGAAGGCTTACAGGCCACTGTTCTTCCGTTGGTGTGCCCAAAGTTTCAAATATTCTTGTTAGTTGATCAAGGTCTGAATCTCCTGGCAAAAAAGGAACCTGAAAGAAAGTGAGAGGCAGCCACTTCAAGATAGTTTTTGATAGCTGTTACATAAATAATACTATAAATTTAATTTAATAAGAAACACTAAACTATAACAAAAATTTAGTCTGAGGCATACTGGATACGGCATTAGATCCTGCCATTGCTATCCAAGTAAAGAGTACCATACTGTCCATTTTATTCACGCCTCTCATCTTTAATAAACACTTACCATGTAAGAGGCACTGTGCTAAGCCCTAGGCATTTAAACAAGGGAACAAGACAGTCCCTGCTCTCCCCTGGGGTGGACATGGTGAACAACGATGATACCAGTAAAGCAGTATTTACAAGATGATGTGTTCAGTGAGAGCACAGGATAGGATCCTAGCCCATATGGGAACAGCACCTAACCCACTCTGGACAGGTGAGGGAAGGCTTCCTACAGGAAGTGGCCATGAAAGTTGACAGATGAAGATGAGAGTTGCCGAAAGAAAAGTCTAAGATGGAAGAAGAAAACTATCCTAGCAAAAGGGCAGGTGCAAAGGCTGGGAGGCAAGAGAACACATCCCTATTCCAATATTATTTAAACAATCTCTTGGCAAATTCTCTCTTTGAAGAGGTATACTGGCCAACTTTAAGAGGATAAATAATTATAAGTTACATATATACAGTGGAATTTACTCAGCCATAAAAATAAACGAAATTGAGCTATTTGTAATGAGGTGGATAGACCTAGAGTCTGTCATACAGAGTGAAGTCAGAAAGAGAAAGACAAATACCGTGTGCTAACACATATATATGGAATTTAAGAAAAAAAAATGTCATGAAGAACCTAGGGGTAAGACAGGAATAAAGACACAGACCTACTAGAGAATGGACTTGAGGATATGGGGAGGGGGAAGGGTAAGCTGTGACAAAGCGAGAGAGAGGCATAGACATATATACACTACCAAATGTAAGGTAGATAGCTAGTGGGAAGCAGCCGCATAGCACAGGGTGATCAGCTCGGTGCTTTCAGTGCCTGGAGGCGTGGGATAGGGAGGGTGGGAGGGAGGGAGATGCAAGAGGGAAGAGATATGGGAACATATGTATATGTATAACTGATTCACTTTGTTATAAAGCAGAAACTAACACAGCATTATAAAGCAATTATACTCTAATAAAGATGTAAAAAAATAATTATAAGTTAAACGTCAGTAAGCTGGTAAGAAATGATCAAAATCTTTGCTACACAAAGACATTATTTTCCAATTCATTTCTCAGACATGTAAGTATACAGGAAAGAAAAAAAAGGAGTATTCTCTACTCTGTGAGTTAAGAGGCCTTTGGCACTGTTAAAGGCAATGAAAAAGTTTATAGAATCACTGGGAAGACATGAAATTAAGTACCAAGTTTCCAACATTTTTATTACTGTGGACCTCTACCAGCAACAAAACATAACAAAAACACCTCTGCCAGTTATCAATATACTCCAAATTCACCCTTTTTGACTCTCCATAAAAATGGATCTGGGCCCTTTAAATATTTTTCCTTTGCCAAGTGAAGCTTTGTCAGTAGAGAATGCTGGAGAGACATCACAGGAAGAAAAGTTTTGCTTCCTGGTTCCAGTCGGCTTGCCTGGCAGGCTCCTGCACCACTCTCAGCTTCTAGAATTGGTACCAGGTTCCTGCAGTGTGACCAGTTTCTCCAGTGTTCAGCTCCAACAGTGCATGGAGGCCAGCAGCTTCCCTCTAGAATGCCCTGCAGATGGTTTTGTAGCAGTGCCTCTAGAGAAATGCTTTCCTCAGCACCTGAAATACCCTGAACAGCTTTCCTCAGCATCTAAGAAGACAGATTTCAGCAAGTTCAGCACAGCTCTACAGCAGCTTCTCGGTCAACCAGTGAGCCACACTGTGTCCTCTTCAAGAGGTCTAGATCTCAGCCCTGGGTGTCCTCTCATTGGGTGCTCTGTCCTTAGTCCTAGCGTCACCCCTAGGTATAAGGGTGACTGCTCTTTATATCTGCTATTCCTACATTCTTTAGAGTTCTCTTTACTTTTTGTTAGTCAATCCCTCATTACTACAACCTCTTGTCATAGTTAATAATTCTTTATATTAAGCTTCCCTTTTCAAATTAATGTGTGGTTTCTATATTCTGATTGGACCCAGACTTAACATAACCCCTATTTAAAATATGTATTTATAATAGCGTGCTATCATGTATATTAAATGTGAATAAAATAGAAACTAGAAGGGATATTAAATAACATTTCATAAATCTTTTTTTTTAATATTTATTTATTTTTGGCTGTCGGGTCTTAGTTGCGGCCCATGGGCTCTGTAGTTGCGGCATGCGGGCTTAGTTGCCCCGCAGCATGTGGGATCTTAGTTCCTCTGACCAGGGATTGAACCCATGTCCCCTGCACTGGAAAGCAGATTCTTAACCACTGGACCACCAGGGAAGTCCCCATAAATCTTTTTAGACATGCTCACATTTTCTTCTTATACCTTCTTCTTCTACCTTCTTATACCTTCTTATACCTCTGCTACTTTGCAAACCACCAACGTAAATTGTATTACGAGATCTGAAGACAGGGACACTCATCATCATAGCCTTAGTTTTGTGAGCAAGCTTGCAATTTAACCAGATTTTAAGGATGGCTGTTTTTGTCTGATGTAAGAAATTTAAATGAGCTGCCTAATGCGTGGACTTTGGATCCCTCACAATGTGTTCTGTTGTCTTCAATGTTGCTTTTGAGAAGTCTGATGCCATCTTTTCCCTAATCCTTTACTTTGGTTTCTGTGTAAGCTTTTCATGTTTTTTCTCTCTGTGGAAATAAAGGCTTTTTCCTAAGAACCCCCGGTATTCTGAAATTTCACCATGTGTCTGGGCATGGGGGCTTCTTTCATTCATTGTGCAGAATCTTTATGGCACTTCCAACCTATTCACATCCATCAATGCTGGGCTATTTTCTTATGAATTTCCTACCCTCGATTTTCTTTCTTCTCCTTTGCTATATTCTAAGATCACTCCTGGATCAATCTCCTAATTTTCTTATCTTTTCCCTACTATAGTCCATCTCTTTTATCTTTTGGTTCTATTTAATGAAAGAGTTCTTTAGCTACTTTTCTACTATTTTTGTTTGCTTTTAGTTATCCTTTTTGAAAAATTTCAAGTATACTTTATTCTTTGATTGTTCCTTTAGTAAAAGAGCATCATATTCTTGTTTTATGTATGCAGTATATTCTCTCAGTTCTCTGAAGATTTGGTGCAGGTGGGGAGGTGAGGATGAATTTTCTTCTGCTACCTGATAGTTTCTATTTTTTCCAAGTTTCTTTTTTAGTTTGTTTCAGTCTGTCATTCATGTTGGACGCTTTCATCAAATACCTGATGATCCTTGCCAATTATCTGGTTATCCTTACATGTTGGAAGTAGTCATTAAATACCTGAAAATCCTTGATAACTATCTGGTGATCACTGGCTAACCATTCATATTTAAAGGTAAGGTACTAAAAAAGCTGATTCAAAGCATTCTATCTATGAAAAGAGCTTGTTAACTCATGGCCTTTATCTAGAAAGATTGGACAGGTAGCTTAATGCCAGTTACCTACGGGTCTATTCTCTGGGACCATTCAGTTCTTCCAGTGAAGGATCCTCTAATCTTTTACCTGAGTTAAAATGAGTTTTACACTGGCTGCCAGGGTTCTAGGAGCTGAACAGGGAAATAAGTTGGAGGTTTTACTGTTTAGTTTGCAGACTTCCATGTAATCTGCATGTTTTCACCCTGGCATCTCACTCCCATCCTTCACTGTGTCTAAGGATGCCCATGTCTAGAGATTCCTGCTTCAGTTTCTTTGGAGAATAAACCTTTCCCTGGTGGAGGAATAAGTCAGGGGGAAGTATATAGCTGGGGGAAGGAAAGTAACCTGGTCGTGTCGGGGACCTTGTTATTAAGTGGTCAATATACAGGTTTTTCAACCAACCCTTCTGTTTTCAGTCCTGCACCTCATTATTGCCATCAATGATAACTCTCATTGCTAAGCAACTCCAGGATTCTGTATGCCAAACAAATTTTGCGTTCAGTTGGTATCCGTTTCTGAAGACTTTTAGCCTTCTTCATTTCTGGCTTCATATCCTCTGGCATAGTGTTACAGGCACCTCCTAATTTCAAACATTTATGTTTGTTTCTTTTTAGAGATAATTTCTGAGGGGGGGAGATTTTTGCCTTGCCATCTTAAAAATCCTCAAGATATAATTATCACTTTATTTTAAAATGTCTTCATTGTATTAAGCATCAATGCAACGTTGACTAAAAAAATCCACTGTCTGGGACTTCCCTGGTGGTCCAGTGGTAAAGAATCTGCCTTACAATGCAGGGGACGCTGGTTCGATGCCTGGTCAGGGAACTAAGATCCCACATGCTGCAGGGAAACTAAGCCCATGTGCCGCAACTACTGAGCTTGCATGCCTCAAGTAAAGAGCCCGCATGCAGCAATACAGAGTCCATGTACTCTGGAACCCGTGTGCCACAACAACAGAGCCCACGCACCCTGAAGCCTGTGTGCTACAACTAGAGAAGAGAAAACCCTCATGCCACAACTAGAGAGAAGCCTGCACGCCACAATGAGAGATCCCACACGCCTCAACGAAGATCCTGCATGCTGCAACTAAGACCCAACACAGCCAAAAATAAATAAATAATAAATAAATCTTTTTTTTAATGATTTGGCCTCCCAAGTCCTAGTCAGTATTTTTATATTTATTTGTTTGTTTATTTATTTATTTTTGACTGCATTGGGTCTTTGTTGCTGCGCACAGGCTTTCTCTAGTTGCGGTGAGCAGGGGCTACTCTTCCTTGCGGTGTGCGGGCCGCTCATTGCAGCAGCTTCTCTTGCTGTGGAGCATGGGCTCTAGGCGCGCGGGCTCAGTAGTTGTGGTTCGCAGGCTCTAGAGCGCAGGCTCGGTAGTTGTGGTGCACTGGCTTAGCTGCTCTGCAGTACGTAGGATCTTCCCAGACCATGGCTCGAACCCGTGTCCCCTGCATTGGCAGGCGGATTCTCAACCACTGCGCCACCAAGGAAGCCCTTTATTGTTCTTTTATCCTGTTCTATAACAGCTTCTTAGAGGACACCAGAATTTAACCAATACAATTGTGACTAAGCATATGAATGAGAACTTTTCAGTTTTAGGAAAAAGAGTCCAATTAACCCTAAAAGGAAGAGAAGTACTGAGTTCAACAGTACAGGAACCCAAGAGGGACTTCCCTCTGGTTCTTTTCAGTATGACTCCACTCATGACTTCTCTTTTAAAACTGTGTTGAGATTCATCTTTTTAAGAACAATGACATTGTAGAAATTTATTTTTTCTTTCTCAGGTCTTTACAGAGAGGCAGGGATCACAAACCAAATACCAGAAAATCATCAAGTTTTTTTATGCAATAGGCATGAACAATAACGTTCTTGAACATCTGATATCCTATAGCCTCTAACACCCATGTGCATCCAGAAGCCTATGCAAAAACTGATGGAAGCTCTGTTCTGAGCTGATACAGCCAAACTGAAGTATTGGAATGTCAGAGGGCTGAAGATCAACCACAGGCCAAGCCATTAGCTCTGGATCCTCACCATCTGGATGAAGTAAGAGTATGGCAGGCAGCTGCTGGTTGATCAAATTTTTGTATCACCACATCATCTCTAGGAAATGCTCTAATGCAGGCCAGTAGGATGCCCAGTGACCTTCCTATAAAGCATAAAATGTCTCCCCCAAACTACTTCTTATTTACAAACTAAAATGGTTATCTTTGAAACTATCTAGACCAGATAGTGGCATTTGCTCAGTAGGTAATATCCAAGTTTAGATTTTCTATTAATCACTATGTCTCATAACATGATTAAGAAAAAAACATAAACAGATCATAAATTAAAAAGTAGATTTGTGTTATTTAGTGACATAATACTCCACTAGTATAAATATTTCTCAATTCCTTTTCAGAGGTCAGAATGCAGACCAATTTGCTTCTAAAATGTTTTAAACTATATAGACTACTTTGTTGGATATAGGCTTACTTATTATTGCTCCTGTTTTCTAGTTATTAAACCTTCTATAAAATTTACATAGAAAAAAAACACTTTAAAGAAGTTAAACGCTTATATTAGCAAATCTTCTGAATTATCCTGGCTTTCAACTATTATCTATTTGGACTGCAGAATCTCACCACAGATTTAGAACTGCGTGGACAGCATTTCCAAGGATATTTTCAAATGAGTACAGAGACAGTTTAAAATAGGAAACATTTTTCTTTAATTGTGCTGGAAAAATATATGGCAAAATGGTACAGTTCTTCACCAAATAGGGCTGCCTGTCAACTCCTTCATAACCTTAATAATAATTCCAACAACGATGCCAATGGTTAGCAAGACTCCAACTATGACTTCAACCAGGTCCACAATTTCTAACCCATTTATTCTCAACTGCTATCTCTCTCTCCTTACTTTCTACATGGAATGATCAGTCATAACACTAGGGGCTATGGAATTCCGTTTCTGTCTTGGTCATGAATGAACTGGGCTGTTGAGAGTTAACAGATTCTCAAATGTACCCTTCCAGTAAACTCTGTTTTTGTGAGTAGCATAGTTGTCACACCAGGTGATTCAGAGGACCCATTACTACAGGGATTACTTATGTCATCTTCAAGCCTAAATGTGAGGGTTTCTTCTACAAGCATTCAGAAGGGTGAGCATCTCAAAATGATGCATAGAACTCACACTAAATTAAAAAAGACATTTAAGAAGGTATCTTCTCTCTGGCGTACAGAAGCTATTTTCTCTGTTCAAGGAAATAAATAGCTGTATTTTTGTGTTTTGGGTTCACATTTCTTTAAATACACATGGCTTGAGGAGAGGGGGAGTAGAGGCTGGAATCTGGAATGTAAGAAGGAAAAACACTCAGCCTCAGTGTGATTTCCCAATATTCCTCTGCCTTCATCATTGAGAAGGGCTAAACTAAACTTCATAGCTAAAGAAAACTTACCAAGTTGGCATCTTTCTGTACAGTGAGGGAAGGGAGAGGATGTTTCATTGTAAGATGGTCTCGGTTTGAGAAATGCTATAGGACCACCATGTCTGCTCTGCTTGAACAGAACTAAAATGCTCCTCTCATACAATATTTAAAGTTATGCAGAGTTGCATCTGCAGTGGCTGGTATTACGTATCTCTTAAAGTGTACTTTTAAACAGCCCAAACAAAAAAGTACCAGAAGTACATAAGTTTATCCTAACACTTTTAGTTACTGTAGAGACAGTACCATATTACAACCCAATGAGTTTTATTATATATAGTTACATTTCAGAACACAGAATGATCTGTAATAAAACCTTTATTGTCCTAAGTGGGAGATCTCATCTCGCATTAGCATTAATAAAAAGGTTGTACTTGGCAGAGTTTTTTTTTTTATAAACCTGTTTGTTGGCTTTTTGTTTCAAGGATGGTACTCCTCTCTGGGAATTACCTCTGGGAAGATAATTATTACACAAATTATAAAAACAAATTCCTATAACAATACTGAAGTGTGTACATCAATTCCAGACTTACCCTTAGGAGCAACTCTGCTAATATACAGCCAACAGCCCACATGTCCACACCTACACCATACATTCTAGCTCCAAATAGTAGCTCAGGGGCCCGATACCACCTGAAGAACAAAAAGAAATACTGTCATTTTAGGATGGAATTAAAGTATTTCTTAGAGAAAATTCCTCAGCAAAACATCATCTACTGATGAAATGCACTTTTATGGATATATTAACTCAAGAAAAATTGGCTATAAAATCAACAAGTTCCATATTACTGCCAGGAAATTACATACACCCTTAGTCCATTCACTCTCCCACTTTGAGATGAGTAACACTTTCTTTCTCCAGGAACCCTCAACACCATCCTTCCTCTCAGCTCATGACCTTATTTCCTACTTCACTGAAATAATGCAAGTAATGAAAAAAAATTTCTACAGACTCACCTTCAGTCATTTGTATTCTCACAATCCGCCTTCCCATCCATAACTACAGATGAACTAGCCATGATTGTTTTTAAAGTCAATCCCTCAACTTGGGCACTGACACCCCACTCTCCTGCCTATTTTCAAGGATATTGCTCCTGCAATTCTCTCCTCTTTCTCCTACATCAACTTTTTGTTCTTACTAGATTTTTAACATCAATGTCAAACATACCATTATTTTTTCTAGCCTTAAAAAATAAACTAAAATATAAAGAAACAAAAAACAAAAACTTCTTTGGACCCCACTTCCCCTAACAGTTACCCCTCATTCTCTGGTTGTCTGTTCTTACTGTCTCCATTTCCTCTTCTCTCATCCTCTTAAACCCGTTGCAGTCAGGCTTTCATCCCACCACTCCACCAAAATTGCTCTTGTCGAGGTTATCTAAATTGTTAATTCTCAGTCCTCACGTTAATTTGACCTATTAGTAGCACTTGATTTGCAAGAAGAGAAAGTATGAGAAACGAGTAGATGAAAACCAGTGGCACACAATACTCATGTATGTGGGTCCCTGTTTTCCTGAGTCCCCAGTGTTCCTGAACGATGGGCTTAATCTTCCCAGAAATTACATGAACAACTACTTATATATCCCTTACTTTTTACTCAGGGCTCAGGTGACTGACACTCAGTGAGATCTGGAGAAAGGTGACAAAGTAATTTAAAAGGATAGAGAATCTGATGACTTCTCAGATCCTTACAAGAGTCAGAGAAATTAACAAATGTCATCCTGACAAGATAAAATCTACCATCCCTATCTATTTAATGTGATTTTTAGTTTTTATACATAAGAAGTATAAACAGAAAATGGAAGCAACTAATAATATGCAAAACCCAAATATAAATGCACTGCTTTGTTTAGAGAATTTTCATTCACACTGAATGATATAAAATGTGGAACCAAGACTGACCAATAAAATAAACACAGGCCCCCCAAATCACATGCTTATGTACAAGAATAGGCACTAGAGTTCCAACCTACCTAACTAAACTGTATAAGAAGTATAAATTAGTCCCCAAAATAACTTGGTAAATCTCTGAGGACTGAGTTAAATTCAACTCCGTTTGAAAGAAGGGCTGTATATTTTTTTTTCACTGTGGTAAGATATACACAATATAAAAAAGGGCTATATTTTTAATAAAGTACCAATAGTAATCCCTGAACTCTGCCAAAAGTTCAGAGAAGACAAATGATGCTCATCTGTGTAATCACAATCACTTGTGTATATCCTACACAATATAAGGTTTCAGTTAGTTAAGGAATCCTTACCTGGTTACAACCTGATGTGTATAAGCTCTATTGGGGCTCCCAAATGATTTGGCCAGGCCAAAATCTGCCAGTTTTAGAACTCCATTTTCATCTAGCAACAAGTTGTTTGGTTTTAGGTCCTATATAATAGAGGTTTTAAACAAACAAGTAAGCAGGGTGGAGAAGAATATCACAATGATACATTTAGTTGGCTTAAATTTAAACTTAGCAGAAATGGGGTAACACCCCAAATCTAAACAACCACCAATATTATTTTTATTGACATAAAATCCTACAAAGCAAAATAAGATTGGCCATATTACTTAGTGAGACACTGGGTCAAGGTACTTAATTTCACAAACCTATTTCACAGGTTTGCTGTGAGGATTAAATTTAATATTTCCTGTAAAAGCCCTAGTGTAGTGACTGGCTCATAGTAAGCACTCAATAAATAGCTGCTGCTATTTAATTTAGTAACAATATATATGGGGAATTCCCTGGCGGTTCAGAGGTTAGGGACTCTGCACTCTCACTGCTGAGGGCCCGAGTTCAATCCCTGGTCGGGGAACTAAGATCCCACAAGCCACGAGGCCAAAAACAAAACAAAAACAAACAAACAAAAAAACCCCCACTACGTATGAACTTCAGTAAATAAAAATATTAGGCACTTACAAGGATGAGGAATACAGTCTTCACAATCTATGCTAAAAATATATTAGCAATAACCTAAAAGGGATTCCAAGTGTTAAGTATGAGAATTACTAACTATAACTTACTTATTTTTAGCTATTTCATCTAAATAGGGTGCCTAAGAACATCTACCTATCTAAATTATCAGCCTTGTTCTAGTAGCTGAATGCTCCTAACAATGACTCAGTCATTTCAGAAATTTTATTTCATTATTTCCTAGAATTTTAGAGCTACTAGAAATATTTTTCCAAAGGTATTTTTGCATTGCATAATTTAATCCAGACTCCCACTGTTTTTGGTTTTGTTTATTTTTTTCCCATTACAACAGTATAGCACAAAGAACACTGGACTTCAAGCCAAAATGTCTAGGTTCTAATACTATTGTCAGTTTTCAGCTGCTGACCTTGAAAAAAAATACGTAACTTTGGTCAGCAACTTAGCTCTTCAACTATGAAAAACATGAAGGCCTAGGTCTCTTCCATTTCTAAGTTTCATATAGTAATTCAGAGTCCTCACAGCACCACGTAGTGGAACTGAAGGGAGCACACAGAGGAAGAAGGTTGGATAAAATGGCCCAGCTCTATTTTGTAACAATTTACATACTCAGACCTTTTGTGTAATAAATTGGCTACAACATGAAGTCTGACTACAACATGAAGAATCAATAATACTTGGTTAAAAACCTTACCCTATGTAGAATCCAATGTTGATGTAAATATTCTAATCCTTGAAGAGTCATCAACATGTAGGCTTTGATGTGTGATGGTGTCAGCACAAGACTGTTATCTTTTATTATAACCTGTAAAGCAGGCATACAATATACAGGTAAGCTTTATTATTCCAAATGGACTCTACTATATAAAATCATTTACAGACATAAAATGGATTTATTCATAGAGGAGAATCTCAAGAGAGCTTGCCTAACTCTCCTTAGGAAGTACTGTCAGAATCTCCAATTACATGGTTAGGGAAAGTATCTTTGGTTTGGAAAGAAAGCAGTGCTTTATGTCCTACTGCTTTGTTTTTAGGCATCCATGTAGCAAACATCTGTTGTTTTCACTTGTCCCCAGATACATAGCCCCTTCTGACAACAGCATTCAACACTCCATCTGTTCCCAGCTTAGTCCACGTGGTTAAAACAGGACTGTGCGCTACCTGTAGACTTCAGAGGTAGACACACGACCCAGGCATGGTCAGTCACCACACTGCAGCCTGCTTTCCAGACTAGCTCAGGGATGGATAAGTGAGCCAAGCCAAGGCAAATATTGGTGCTAGAATCAAAGGGAACAAAGCACTTTCTTTCCTCAGGGATTATTAAACTCTAAGGACAGAAGCCTGCAAGTGCCTGAGCCACTATATTAAGAAATTCTACCCATGAACAAGGCAACAGAGAGAAAACACTGAGTTAAAGTGAAAGACTGTGTTACATTAGCATTATTTGTGAACTATGCCTCAAGTCAGTCAGTTTTTTCCTAGACTTTTCGTTATATGAGATAAAAATTCACATTTTCTTTTTTTTTAAATAGGTAAAATATACCCTTTTAATCTCACAGTTCTATGAATTTCAACAAACACATCCAGTTGTGTAACCACTACCATAATCAAGACATAGTTTCATAATCCCCTAAACTCTCCCCAGGCCATTCTCTACTCAATCCTCCCCTCGATTCCCTACCCAGGCAACCACTGATCATTTTTGTTCCTTTAATTTTGCCTTTTCCAAAAAACCATACATGGAATCATATAATATCAATAGCTTTTTTTTTTTTCGTGGTACGCGGGCCTCTCACTGTTGGGGCCTCTCCCATTGCGGAGCACAGGCTCTGGACACACAGGCTCAGCGGCCATGGCTCACAGGCCCAGCCGCTCCACGGCATGTGGGATCTTCCCGGACCGGGGCACAAACCTGTGTCCCCTGCATCGGCAGGCGGACTCTCAACCACTGAGCCACCAGGGAAGCCCAATATCAATAGCTTTTTGAGCCTGGCTTCTTTTGTTTAGTATAATGTATTTGAGATTCACCTATACTGTTGCATATGTTAGTAGTTTGTTTCTTTTTATTCTCAAATAGTATTCCACTTTATGATTACACATTCACTTAATGAAAGCTATTTGGGTTGTTTCCAGTTTGGGTAGTGACAAATAAAGCTAAACATCTGTGTAGTCATATGTTTTTGTTTCTCTTGGATAAATAAATACGTAGAGGTAGTATTTACTAGATTGTACCTTAAGTGTATATTTAATTGTATAAGAAACTGCCTAACTGTTTTCCAAAGTGGCTGCATCACTTTGCATTCTCATCAGCAGTGTATGAGAATTCCACTTGTTCCACATCCTTGGAATGTCCATTACTGAGATTCAATTAATATTAATGAGAAGTATAAAATCTTATTTTTCTCAAAAAGAAACCTGGCTTTCAAAAGGATATTCTGTGATAATATCACAAAGAAGTTCCAAATCCTCCGAAGCCAAACACTCATTTTTCGAAAAAGGAATGTTAATAAGGTATTGGGAACTTGGTAGACACAATGCTATTGAAATCCAACTCTTGTATTTAACCCTGGGAATATGGCTAAATGATTCAGAAGATCTTTGACTTGAGAACACATCTAGATTTCAACAAAATTAAGCATTCTTTTGACTGCCAGTATCTTCAAAGGTAGAAAATAAACATTTAGATTCTCTTTGGATAAATAGAGAAAAAAAATTCCTCCAGGAATTTTAATCTTACCTCTAGGTCAGTTTCCATAAAATCAAAGACAAGGCTAATATTAGATTTATGTCCAAAAGCATCAAGGAGCTGCAAAGCAAAATTTTAAAAAAATCAACATGTGATTCTCTATTAAACACTTGACAGTATTAAAGTAATTTTTAAAAAGTTAAACAAATATTTGGATTGTTGATAATTCTCTGTAAAGTTTAAATAATTTTATTAAATTTAATATTTATCCTTTTTTTGGGCTAGGAATTAGTACTTTGAAGCACAGGATACTAAACCTTACTATTAAAAACAAACTCACTAAATACTTAACCTCTCCCTCCAAATTTTGGAGTTATAATAAAGATATGAATTAATGAAAACCTCATTTAAGTCTCCAATTTAGAAAAATTCCCAAACTTGGTACTTAAGAACATCCTACAAATAGCATCAGCAGCTATCATTCATTGAATGAGCGTGTTCTCTATGCCAGGCACTATCCCAGGTACTTTACGTGTATTCAGTCTCATAACAACGCTATGAGGTAGGGACTATGGCACAGAGTTCAAGGGAACTTGCTAAAGGTCTTACACATGCTAGAGCTCTCTAGGCTTCAAAATGATCTCTGACAAAATCAGCCTGTATGCCAATATTTAATTTATTTCATCAGTTGTATAGTTTTTAAGACACTGCCTACAAGAACAATTAGGATAGAAAATAAATTTCAGCCTTTTTGCAAGGCTCGTCTAGAACAACTTATCTTGCTGAGCCTTCAATCAACATCTACCACATTCAGGAAAGGCAGGGTCCCAAATCCCAGAAACAACTTAGATCATACTCACACCAATTATATTTGGATGACTTAGCTCCTGTAATAATTTTATCTCTCTTAAAGCTGTTCTATTTATACCTACATAAAAAGGCAAAGAAAAAAGTGAAAAATAATTCTGAAATCTCAAACCTTCTTGTAAACGTATTTTTTGGGAAAGGTCAGTCTGATGAAATAGCGATGACTATTCCTCAGGAAAAAAATAACAATTTTTATGACATATCTGTTTCCATTTTATATTGCTTTATTTTTAAAATAGCTTAGCACAGACTATGATAAATGGTGAAAAAAGTATTCACGTTATCTGTGAGATATCAGATCTGAAGACTGCTGGAACAACATGTACACAAGTGTGTAGCATATAGGTGAGAAGTTAATGGCTCCCTTCTCTTGCCTTATGAATATCAGTGGCAGATTCTTTAAGCTAACAGCAAACTAGTGATTAGATACCATCTTGCCCAATGTGAAGGATGGAACTCAACATTTAAAATAAAATCTGGTACTAGTTATTACAGAGATGATGGATCCTTTATATAGGAACTATTTCTTGATGACTAAATAGGACTTAGCACTCTAGCAAATAAGGCTTTGGAAGAAGGGGTAAAAAAAAATCTTTCCCCTCCATACATTTATTCTATAGTAAGCTTTGTATACTTCCATGAATCCGGAATTTTCAAAGTAATCAGAAGCTCAGAAGAAGAAGAAACAATGGCTTGTAACAACACCTAAAGCAGTAATGAAGACAGCAAGACAAGTCACTAATAACCTTGCTGTCTTCCATCTACTTAGGTGACTTGAATATTCTTCTGAACACCCAAATGGTGAAAATCACAAATATCCTATCTCTATCCTGAGTCTATCTTTACTCTTCTGGGACCCTGCAATAACTCTATCCAGAACCACTGTTAACTTTAATTAATACTTTGTTCTCTTCCTCACTGAGAATAAGAACCTTTCCTGTTCTGTCAGATTACATGAAATAAGTTACTCACCATCTTTAGCTTCTGATCTATGTCCAAGTTTGATCTGGCAGAGGAAAAAACAAACACATTAGAAATATGTTAAATTATTTAGACCAATACATATATATAAACACTTCAAGGACTTCACTGGTGGCACAGTGCTTAAGAATCCACCTGCCAATGCAGGGTACACGGGTTTGAGCCCTGTTTCAGGAAGATCCCACAGGCCGTGGAGCAACTAAGCCCGTGTGCCACAACTATTGAGCCTGCGCTCTAGAGCCTGCGAGCCACAACTACTGAGCCCGAGTGCCACAACTACTGAAGCTCGCACACCTAGAGCCCGTGCTCCGCGACAAGAGAAGCCACTGCAATGAGAAGCCCACGTACCACAACAAAGAGTAGCCCCCGCTTGCCACAACTAGAGAAAGCCCCCCGCGCAGCAACAAAGACCCAAAGCAGCCAAAAATAAATAAATTAATTAAAAATTTAAAAATTTCTTAAAAAAAAAACATAGCAAAAATATGTAGCAACTCATATGTAGCTAGTATTAGTCGGCAAGAAGGGAGTGGGAATCATGAATCAGAAAGGCAAAATTAACAATATAAGAAAGGATCAAGTACCTATCATTCCTTTCCCCTTAAGTTTTGAATTACACATCTTTGTTAGATTAAATGAGGAACAAATAATTAAACGCATAGAGGCTAATAAACAAAAGGAGCACTTCAAGTTAGACTACTTCGGAGGAAATGCATAACGCATAAAATAAGATGCTTAATGTGTCCAACAATATGCTCCCAGGGACCACATTTTCCAAAAAGAAAAATTACAAATTGCGACGGATATAGAAAATGGTTAAACTGTTGTTACTGTGAATAAGCACATCAAACTGCATTAACAGGTTCAGTCTTACACAAAACCAAGTACCAGGTTAAAGAACAAGAGCTAACTACTTTATACAATGACAATGTAACCAAGAATACAAAAATAAAAATCCTACTCCAGAAAATCAACTATTCTACTTTAAAAGATATCCCCCACCTATATACTAAAAATAGAACTTTTAATTTAAAGGTAGGCTATTTATTATAGCACCAAAAAATATAAGGCACTTAGGAATAAAGCCAACAAGAGATGTATGAAGCTTTCCATGAACACTATAAAGCACTCTTAAAATATGCTTAAGAAATGAGATCAAAATAAACATAGATAGCATGTTCATGGATAGGAAGACTCAATATCATAAATACATCAAATATGTCAATTCTCTTTAATGGAACTAAATGTAAAGTACAAGAGCATTTTTTCAAGGACATTGACAAATGGATTCTAAACTTTATATGGAAAAGTAAAGAGCTAAGAACAGATAATTTAAAACATTATTACATTTTCTAAACATAATAAAAAATAGACTAGTTTCATGAAGCCATCTACTTCATCACCCAGATGCAATAATTACCAATATTTTGCCATACTTACTTCATTCATTCATCCTCCCCTTTTTGCTGGCTACAATATATACTTTTTCAAGTCCCAGACTTCATGTTATTTCATCCCTATATACTTTAAGTAGGCACCTCTAAAATGTGGACATTTTCTTACATAACTATAATGCCATTCTCATACCTAACAAAATTAATAATAATGCCAGAGTAGCATATAATAACTAGTTCATATTCAAATTCTCCTGATCTGTTTCAAATTTCTCAACTGACCCATAGAGTAAGCCAAGATAATTTTGAAGAAAAGTAGCTATGTGGGACTTACCAGACTTCAAGACTTTATAAGGCAATAGTAATTATAGGCTTATTGTATTGGAGCAGGGATGGGGGAAAAAAAGTCAACCAGTGAAAAAGAATAGTGTGCCCAGAAACAGATCCAAGTAGAAACTGGAACTTGGCATTACAACTCACCAGGAAAGGGACATACTATCAATAGTGTTGAGAGAGCTGGGGAAAAAATACTGGATCCCCATACTACACAACAAAGAAAATTTAATTCCAAATGGAATGAAGACCTAAATGTGAAAAGCAATACTTTAAAATTTTTAGACGAAAATATAGTAGAATTCTTTATAACCTGGAGGTAGGGAAGCACACAAAAAAGGGAACCAATAAAGGAAAAACATGGACAAATTTAACCAGATTAAAATTTTAAATATCTGTGCCTCAAAACATATCATAAATCAACTAAAAGTCCAGCCAAAGACTGGGAGATGATGATGGAAAAAATTTTTACATACTGAAGTATGGAGAAGTCATTCTGGCTTATACATGATTTAACAAACTTTTTGCTAACTAGAACAGCCTGTTTTGTGGTCTATCAAACACACATTGTACATCTGCTTTTAACCATTGAAAAAAAAAGGGTGCATTGTCCCGGAAGTAAAGAATGTCCATTTTGAAGATAGGGATAAATGCCTCCCTTCCAGGGACTTCAGTAGTAGTACTCCTTTGATGATAAGGCTCCCTTCCCGGGAGCCATGGCCATACTGACTCACTGTGTACTCGGTGACCTGTCTTCGGCTGATCTTTTTTTTTTCTTTTTTTGAAACTTTGAAGGAATGTACCCCTGTCATGCTTGATGTTTTCTGTTCTGACAAGATATAAATTATGCTGAAAACCATACTTCTTCAGAACAGTTCCTCAGAGCTATCTGACAGACTGTCTTCTGGACTATAATCCTCAGTTTGGCTTGAATAAATACTCTTCTATTCTTATCACAGATCAGTAATTTATTGTTTACAGCAACGAGGGTATCTCCAGTGCAAATTTCTGATAAAGGATCGGTATCCAGAATATATAAGAAATTCCCCACCAAATCAACAGGAAAGAAAAAAATGTAAGCAACCTAACAGAAAAAGTCTAAAAAGCCAATAAATCTAGGAAAAGATGATCAACCTCACTGGTAATCAGAGAAGTATTAATTGAAAAAACAACCATATACCATTTTCGATCCACCTAATTGACAACTGTTGTAAAGTCTGACAATACAAAGATGGTGAGAACGTGGTGGGAGGTTAAACTGATCCCACCATTTTGGAGAGCAATTTGACAATATATGGTGACATTGCTGCGTAGTCTCTATGCAGCAACAATTCATAATTGGTTTCAACTAAAGATACATTCTCTAGAGAAACTCACATATGTATAAGAATGTCTGTAGAAGGACTGTATAAAAGTAAAACATTTTAAAAAAACCAGCTTAAATGTTTATCAACAAGAGTTTGAACAGACCAATTTTAGTGTAGCCACATAATAGAATCTAATCACTGATGAGCATGAATAAACCAGATCTACATGTATCCATCTGGAAGATTTCAGAAATAATACTGATTCAGAAAAACAAGTTGCAGAAGAATATTGCGTGCGCGCGTGCCTGTGTGTGTGTGTGTGTGTGTGTGTGTGTGTGTAGGGAGAGAAAGAGTTTAGAAGTATGCAACACTATATATTGTTGAGATACATAAAACAAATACTGAAAAATGAGAAAGGCTCCAAAAGGCTACCATAGGGGACTGGTTAAATAAATTGGGAAACATAAATTCAATACAATTGTTTAAAAAGGATAAGGTAGATTAATGATGTCTTAAAAGTCCAAAATACAATAGGCAAAAGAATACAGAATACATAGCTTATTATCCCTTTTTTTGTAAAATTAAACATGTCAGTAAATGAGTGGGAGTAGAAATTGAGTGTTGGGAGAGGAAGGTGCACAAGCACCACATCTCCAATGTTTACAGTAGGAAGTATAGAAAATGTCTAAAACTAGGGAAAGAGACCACTCAAGAAATAATGATAAGCATACTATCTAAAGAAATGGATGTAAATAGCAGAGAAAACAGTTTTGGAGTTGAAAGTGATTGCTCCAAGGAGTGAAAACCAGGGGTAGAGGAGACAGGCATGCTTGGCCTAGTAACTGACTTTTTTTAAAAAAATATTTTGAGAAATAACTGGTTTAGTAGAAGGAGAAATATTTCTGCTTTTTTTTTTTTTTGCTGTACGCGGGCCTCTCACTGCTGTGGCCTCTCCCGCTGCGGAGCACAGGCTCCGGACGCGCAGGCTCAGCGACCATGGCTCACGGGCCCAGCCGCTCCGCGGCATGTGGGATCTTCCCGGACCGGGGCACGAACCCGCATCCCCTGCATTGGCAGGCGGACTCTCAACCACTGCGCCACCAGGGAAGCCCTCTGCTTTTTTTTTGAGGTACAGTTTATGTATACTATTATATAAGTTTCATATGTATAACATAACGATTCACAATTTTTAAAGGTTATATATTCATTTATATAAAGGTTATATTCCATAAAACCACAAAGATGTACTATTTGAAATAAAAATTAAATGTAAAAGAATATTCCATTATGAGTCACTTTCAAGGGGTACAAGTCTATCACCGAGAAATAGGATGAATTCCAAATCCTAGTTTATGATAAAAGTAAGCAAACAAGAAAACCCACTAGGATTTTCAGAAAACCACAGAATTCAATGAGATTATACCAATTTGAAGAGACTATACCAGTCAAGTCAATACATTTTTAATGAGTGTCTGCAAATGTACCAGACCCAGTCCTAAATATAATTCAAGTGGTAGTAAACAGAAAATAAACTCATAGGTAAAAGACTTTAGATTTTGATAAACGCTATGAAATAATAATAGAGAAATATGCAAAGAACACCAGGTAAGAAGGGAGGCACACCTGTTTTAGCTAGAATGACCAGCAAAGGCATGTATATACAGGAGATATTTGACTGAGATCTAAATGATAAGGAATCAGTCATGATTCCTGATTACATGATTACTCAAGTTTTAGAGTAAAAATATACTAACCAGAAGGCAGAGCAGCAAATGCAATGATACCGGGACTGGGATGAATTTAATGTATTCAAGGGACAGAAAGGTCAGTATGGCTAGAATAAAGTGAACCAGGGGTAGAATCAGAAAAATAACTTTAGAAAGAATTAACAAAGTTAAGGGTTTCACAAGGGAGTAGCTATGGCATTGGTTTATAGAACACAAACTGGAAAAGGAGATGAGACACGTCAGAAAAGTAAAAAAGATAACAATGGCAGGAATGATTGTGGAAAGGAAGAGTGGGAAGCAGGTGTTAAGAGTATGAGAGGGATACGCTTCAAAGGAATTAGGGATTTTCAAGGAGAAAGATTCAAAGCAGCAACAGGAATAATAAGGAAGGTGGTCACCTAAGCCACCAACAGGCCTGAGGTGTGAAGAAACCAGCTTCTCTTGAGAAGGTTATTGATTTCCGTAGTATGGGAAAAGGCAATCAACCTGGGAGCACGACACCTGGATCTAAAACCTGGCTCTAGCAATTACTATCTGTGACATCTTGATGAGTCACCTAATCTCTCTTAGTTTCAGCCACCTCAAGTGTAAAATAGAGATACTTTACCTACTTCATGGGCTCTTATGAGGATTAAATGAAAAACCGAGGGTGAAAGTGCTTGGTATATAGAGAGTTAACTAAATATGACCGAAGTTTCTTGAATGAATGCGAGTAAAAAAGCTACTGAAACCATTAAAAAAAACCCCGCACCACAGCAATGTCATTAATGCTGGCGAAAGCCTTTCATGGTAAACCTGTACTCAGGAAATACAGATATACAAAGTGGATTCAGGTGAGGCAGAAATAGGGCCCTGGAAAGGTCAGGTGTTCTGAGGACCCAAGAGACGAGCAGTATTTGTCCCCTTTTCCAAGGTCTGCGTTTATAGAACAAACATAACGCACAGCTTCCTCTTCATTTCAATTTCAATGAATGCAACAAAACACAAGTTCAACCCGAGTTCCACGTTGGAACACAAGACACTAAGAAATTCTATTTTCTTTGAAAATCACCTAAGTAACTCCTCACTAGCAGAAAACGGTCAAGAGAAGTAAAACGGCCAGACACCGGCTCCCAGATACACACATCTTCAAGGAGACTCAAGGAAAAACAAATTGCAACTCACTTTCTTAATGGCGACAATTTGGTTGGTGTTCTTGTCTCTGGCCTTGTAAACCGTGGCAAACTAGAGAGAAGAAGAGGAATAAAGTTAAGTTGGTGAGAGTTTTTTTGGTTTGTGTTTGCCTTTTTACTTTATTAGATTCGGGGAAGCAAGGAACCCAGGGTTCTTGGAAAAAACTCGCGGCGGCTTGAAACGTGGTGGGGCCGTCCACGTCTCGTTCCAGTCTATTCTTCGGAGAAGGCCGCTCAAGGTCTCATGTCCAGGGTGGACAGAGGGGCCGCAGGAGGGGTCTGGGCAGCCTCCCGCAAGCAGAACGAGCAGCGTGGCCCGTCCGCTGGCTTCCACGAGAAAACCCGCGACGGTGTGAGGCGGCCCGGCGTTCCCCGCTCAGGGCCCTCCGAGCCCCACCCGAGAATCTCACCTGTCCCTCGCCGAGGAAGTCCAGTTTTTCATAACGCTTTGCTCGCGACTTCACGTCCACAGCCATCTGTCACGCGAAGCTCGACTCCAACTGAAACGGGAGAGCTCCCAAGACAGCGAGAATTTAAAGCACCTTAAAGCCTCCCACAGCCACTTCCGCCCACTGAGCGCCGATGCTTCATTAGCTCCGCCCCCACTTCCGGGGTGGGCGGGGATGCTGTTAAGTAGGTCCGGCCAGAGCCCGCCCTAAGGGAGCGGCAAGAGGCAGGGCTGGAGGGCTCTTCTGCGCCGCACCCCGTCCTACCACGTGACCGCAGATTGTACCGGAAGCGGGGTGCTCTCGGTGGTGGCTGTGTCACCCTGTTACCGTTTTAACTTAGATACTTTCTTCACTACCGAAGACGGATCAGCGCTCTGATACGATGCTCTGTGTTCAGGATTTAATAGGTGTGTATGAGTGCGGAAGGCTCGGCCTTGTCTCTGATCTCGCTCTCTAGTTTTTGCTCAAGGGTGTCCTGTCACCATGGTTACTGTGGACGCCTAAGCCGACAATTTCAGGTTACTCAAGCGAGTGCCCAGTTCTTAAGGGCTGATCAAGAGGAATTCTTAGTCCTTTATGAAGAAGCACGTCTAGGCAAAGAAGTTCCAAGTCAACTGAACAATTTTGTGCTGTGGAACAGACTTCCGGCCATCAGTTTTCTACCCTGTAAGGTGGAACTTGTAGACTACATCATAGGTGGTTGCGAGGATTAAATGAAACTTGCACAAAGTTTAGACGTAGCGCTCAATGGTTAACTGTGATCAGTACCCAACTTTGATTCTCATAAGTTTTCATACAAATCAATTAATTCATTTATTCAACGAATATATATTGAATGCTTACAATATGCCAGGCTCTGTTGCAGACTCTGAGAAATCAGCAGGGGAAAAACAAATATCAGTGCCTTCCAATGGGAGGAGATAATTAAAATACGCTATGATACATAGTGATAAGTGCTACAGAGATAATAAAGCTGGGAAAGGGGATAGATAGTAGGGTTTGTGATTTTAAATAGGGTGTTACCAGAAAGACATTACTGAAAAGCCACTGCAGAGTTTTGAGCAGACAAGTGATATCGGACTTAATGTTTTAAAACTCGCCCTTTGACTGTTGTGAGAGATTACACTGTAAACTTAGAGGGGCAAGGAAAACCAAGAAGGCCAGTTAAAGAATTATTGCAGGAATCCAGATGGTTGTATTGAGGGTACCAGTTTGGCTTCTAGCCAATACAACTTGCTGACAGACTGGACATGGGTTGTGGGGGAAGAAAAGGATAATTCTAAGGTTTTGAGCTGGAGCATTTGATGCTTCTAAGAGTGGAGAATCCTGATTTTCAGAGTTAGGTTGAAGAAGGCAGCAGAATACAAAAACTCATAACTTACTCAAGGTAATACAGTGTAAAGGCTGAGTCCTTACTCTGGATCTAGGCTACCTGCATATGAATACTGGCCCCACAACTATTCATTTACTAGGTTTATGATTTGGGCAAATTATTTAACCTTTCTGTTGCTAGTTTCTTCTGTTAATAGGACCTACTCACTGGGTTGCTGTAAGGCTTAAATGACTGCACACGTCAGAAACCCTTAGGATACTGACAGTGTGCAGTTTATGTTAGCCATCACATAACTATTAACTGGTCACGTTCCAGCTCTTTGTCACTACTTGGGTCTTTATTGAGCACTGATATATTCATTAAGCAAAATTCTCCTATGTTGCAGAAAACATACCATCTCTACCACTTATACCTCTTAATTGTGGCAAGTCATACCTAGTGATATATGATGTCACGTGACTTAGGTAATCGTTCCTTCTAAAAGACATCACTGTTAACAGTAATCTAACCTCACTTGTAGTAGAAATAAGCTAAATAGTGAGCTAAATTTGAGGCTTGAGGTTCCCAAGTGTGCCATGGCATATGAATTGATAATCACATTATATCATGCTGCTGACAAGTAAATTCCTATATTGGGACATTTTAAATAGGGTAACAAAGGCAATGTTTAAGTGATATTCTGGGTTCATTAGGGCACTGTATAAATATAAAATACCATTCAGCATCTGTATAGCATTTTACAGTTAAGAAAGCGCTTTCACACACCAGTAGGAGCCAGCTTCCAAGATGGCCCTAATGATTCTTGCCTTCTGGTATTAATGCACTTGTGTAGTTTACTCACACAATGAAACAGGCTGTTCTGTGTGACTAATAGAGTATTGCAGAAATGAATGTATATAATTTGAGTCTAGATCATAAAGAGGTATTGCTGCTTCTGCCTGTACACTTGGATCATTTGCTCTGGAGGAATTCAGCCATCATGTCATGAATTCATTCAGGCAGCCCTGTGGAGAAGCCTAGGTGGAGGGGAACTGAGGCCTCCTGCCAACAGCCAGCATCAACCTGCCAGCTATGTGAGTGAGCTATCTTCGAGATGGATGGTCCAGCCCCAGTGAAACCTTCAGATAACTGCAGCCCCAGGTGGCATTGATTGCAACCTCATGAAAAACACTGAGCAGACCTGCCCTGCCAAGCTGCCCCAGAATTCCTGACCCAGAGAAACCATGAGCTATTAAGTGAGTGTCGTTTTCAGCCACTAAATTTGGGGGTGATTTGTTACAACGTAGTAGACAATACACTAATTTGATCCTGCCTATCACATTGTATAGTACTGGAGAAAAAACTGCAAGTTGGACAAACTGAGCGATTTGCTAACGGTTACAGATACTTAACTGTTTAACTCCTAAATGAAAACACAAGCTATTTACTCTAAGTCAAGCCCAAATTCTTTCTATGACACCATCCTCCTTGGGAGCTCATCCTATGGCAGCAATTCCCACGAACATCCTTTTGCCATACCTCTAGTCATAAATTCTGTAAAAGTGATATATTTTTTCATTGGAACTTTCATGGCAGCAGCTGTAGTAAAGGTGGTCCTCAGACGGTACCAGTATTGGGGTTTCTAACTGCTGGCCCACGACATTACTCAAGCCACTCTTCATTTCCTGCACCTACCCTGAGAGCAAAAAAATTGCCTTGGGCTTCCTTTTACTGAAATGAGAAAGCTAAGGAGAAAAAAGAGAATAGTGCTAGTTTTTAAGAAATTTTTCCAAGTATATTTTTGAAATAATAAAAAAGAAATCATGAGTCATGTATTTCTCATGAGTTACCAGAATAGCTCATTGCTAGCACCAAACTCCTGTTTCACATTCAAGTTGGGCAACATTTATACTAAGCCACAATACAGAATTTACACGAAAAGCAGATCAACTCTGAAATAGTAAAAAAGAAAAAAAATATAAAGATTAATCCATACGCAACTGGGCAAATACAAAAACGTACTCAACAATTCTACTGTGTCTATTACTCATGAGTTACCCTTACTATTAGGGATGACTTCTTTAACGCATATTCTAGAAATCATTAAAGGTATAGAAGAGAATTTATTTCACTTTGTGAGGCTTTACTTTCACAATCATACATACCCTTGGCACAGGAAGAGCCTATTAAAATTCTGTAAATTGCCTTAATAAGGTGAATAGGTTGATTTTATGAGGCTTTTGGACAATGAAGTTTGAGAAAGTTTATGCTTGTCAGGATTTGTACACATGATCACAATCAAAACAGTAAAATAAACCAAAGAACAAGACTTTCTTAACACCCCTAAAAACATAGTAACTTAAAATTTCTGGTCAAATGTTATTCCTATGCTATATTCATTTTGATCTCTTATTCTCCATTTGATACTGACATTTTTTTCTGAACACAGGTTACATAATCTTTTGTGTTAACTCCCTAGTCTTAATACCACAAAGGCATCTGTTTTACCATGGCTGTATTTTTATTATTTAGAGTAAGATATGCTTATTGAGCCAGTTATTCTCCAGTAACGTTGTGAATGCAAAAACACTGAGAGAATTAAGAACAAATAATGGAGTCATTATTTCACTGATCCTTATCCAATTCCAGGAAAATTACTTCCAGAAAGCTGCAATTCTGCCGGATATATTCTTTCCATGTTTAAACAGAAACTGAAAGAGAAGTGAAATTATGGTAAACCTATGATTGTTCACTAGACATTGTGTACTTTTAATAGTTCAACACTGTAATGCTTGATAATTTGATTATCTGAGTAAATTAATAGGCTAACATTTAAAAATGTATACTTTAATAAGTATAAAGTATATAAACAATCAGGTAAGCTTGTGGAGAAGCTGACCAAGATACATAAATTAGGAGATACAAGTGTCCTAAATTTTCTATACTTTTTTTTTTTTACAGAAATTTTATTAAAGTTGTTTAATGTACAATTTCTCATTTGTCATTCTGGAAGTCCTTCATTGTAAAGACTCTTCTTTGTCTGATTAAACAAACAGCAGCCACATTGTCAGTGATTATTCTGGACCTCCACGCTGAAAAGGAAGTAATAAAGCAATAAGATTAGGTGTTTCATTTACAAAGAAATGTTTTCATGGCCACTATACAAATTTGAAACATTTTAATCAAATGATCTTTAGGTTTTAAAAACAATTTCAGATTTTTCATAGCTTTGGGGCACTCCTATCAATGTTATAAAGAACTTCAGATCTGAAGAGGACTCAAGGTTGACGTAGATCAATGGTCCTCAAATTTCTTGGTCCTTTACACTCTAAAAAATCAATGAGGGGGCTTCCCTGGAGGCGCAGTGGTTAAGAATCTGCCTGCCGATGCAGGGGACACAGGTTCGAGCCCTGGTCCGGGAAGATCACACATGCCGCAAAGCAACTAAGCCCATGCACCACGACTGCCCAGCCTGTGCTCTAGAGCCCGCAAGCCACAACTACAGAGTCCATGTGCCACAACTACTGAAGCCTGCGCGACTATAGCCCGTGCTCCGCAACAAGAGAAGCCACCACAATGAGAAGCCCATGCACCGCAACAAAGAGTAGCCCCCGCTTGCCGCAACTAGAGAAAGCCCACGCACAGCAACGAAGACCCAACGCAGAGAAAAGTAAATTAATTAAAAAAAAATTAATGAGGACCCTAAAGAGCTTTTTTCCATGGGGTATATATATTTTGCTATTTACCATACTATACTTCTACACATATATTCCTTCATGCACATTTACTGAGGGCTCGAACATCATTTATTTCTCATAGTCCAGGCCTACATGACCATCCCTGTCTTAGCTATGGACACACCTTGACAAGACAATGGGAAGAACATGGAAATCAGCAATATGAAACTCCAAAGCCAATAACGTTGAGGTGTTTTCCACAGTATTGGGATAAAGAGCAACAACGTACTTGGATAAATTCAATTTCTTCTTGAGATACAAGTTTCCTTCTGTACTTCTGAGGTAAAGTTTTTATTAACTCTGCAGTGTCTGGTGGACCCGGATGCATCAGCCAGTCTGGCGATTTACTTCCCTTAGAATGCTGTGAAATTGAAGAAGAGTGAGACGGTAGTCCTGCTGATCTCAGAACTTCTGACACTGAAATTAAAAAAAACAAAAAAATAGAGGAATTGTTCAGTGTCTTAAAATACTATTTTGAATTATCTATCATTAAATAATCAAGTTATTCTTTTTTTTTTTTGCGGTACGCGGGCCTCTCACTGTTGTGGTCTCTCCTGTTGCGGAGCACAGGCTCTGGATGCACAGGCCCAGCGGCCATGGCTCACGGGCCCAGCCGCTCCGCGGCACGTGGGATCTCCCCGGACCGGGGCAGGAACCCGTGTCCCCCCAATCCGCAGGCAGACCCCCAACCACTGCGCCACCAGGGAAGCCCTCAAGTTATTCTTAAAATGATAAGTATTACAATCCAAGAGATAAGTATTATAGAGTAACTTCGTTGGGTAGCTCTATATAGTTTCATAAAGTTCTTTTTAAAGCAAATGAGGTAGTTTTAAGTGAATGAATTACTAAATTGAAGAGTAAGTTCATAAAATAATGAAATTTCTAGGTAGTGGAGTTCAACCCGTATGGATAACTTACATTACTTAAATTTTGTCATATGGTAGAGATTACAGGTAATACCATACAATGGAGAATAAGAAAGTTGGTAAATGCAGATGAGATTTGTTTTCTCCATACTTGTTTGTCACCTATATCTTAATTTTTCAAGAGTTACAATAAGTTAAAAATATCCATACAAAATTTGTTAAAATTCTCCCTAAATTAAAGGTCAAGTATCTTATAATTAAAGACAGCTGACAGAGCAGTAAGAGAAAAACAGAACTTGTTCAGAATCTTCAGTTACTGTAATAGGCAATGATTGTTAAGTTCTAAGGCAATCCAAGAAATATTTACTGCCTCAATGAACAGATAAATCAGTGAATGAAAGAAAAGGTTAGCTGGGAGAGAAATATAGGAATGGTGGTTATTCATCATAATCTCTGCAAATATAAGCATGGGACATTCTTCTGAAGGACAGAAGGTGGAACAAAAATTCCCATATATAAACACAGTATCATTAAAAATTCAGAAATACCTATTGTCAAGTTACTACTTTTTTACAAGGAGGTAATAGAAAGTTAGTTAATGCAACCTAACATACCATTGTGATCTAAGCTACCATTGCCTACCGGATTCTAAAATGAGAAATATTGTGTATAATAGAATATTCATGTATAAATCTGCATGTACATATCCTTTTAGTATAAATAAACTACAGCTTACCATTGGGTTTAGGATTGTCTCTTCTGTCAGGGAACCTTATTAATGGAGTATGTGGCTTGACTACCTAAAGGAAAAATAAAATGCATGAAAAAGAAATGAAGCACTAAAATAACCTCATTTACTACATAAGAAATAATCTAATGAACCTCACAAGCAGATGCCTTTGTTAAAATAAAATAACTTAGTACCTGACAGCGACTTTAAATTTTACTATTTTCAATTTTACTCTTTCCCAACAAGGATAGCTAGTCTATGAACTATTATCTGATATTCATAAGAACTTTGTACTTTATACATCACAAGATATTTTACTGTACTGCCTACTGACCTCAAAACAACCCTATAAGGTGACAAGGATTTTATGTTGCATGACTTCTAAATCACCCTGCTGATTGGTAAGAATTGCAAGTTTCCTGACTTGTAGTGAGTGTTGTTTCTCTACTATGTTAATACCTAGTGGTTTAGATAGAATAGGATAAAAAGCATATTGAAAATTAGGTAATCAAAAGAATACTTTTTCTGACTATAAAAGTAACCCATGTTCTGTGTAAAAAATTTGGAAAAAACACAGAAAAGCACAAAGAAGAAAACACCATCTATAAGCCAAAACCCACATAAAATAGACTTAAACATTTGATAGCCCTTGACTTCAGCCTTTTTCCTATACCCATAGAAATACATGTATTTAGAACACTGTTTTTAATAAGATATTTGAAGAGTATTAATGTTTTATCCCTAAAATTCCAGTTAATGCTACAGAGGAGCTTAAGCAGAACTTTCAGTATGAAATCTTCTGAATATATATAAAATGCTGAGACTCTAATAAACAGAGTACTATTTTTTACTAACGTAATCTGTAAGTTGCTGTGTAACTAGTGAGACAGGTGTGTGTTTATCTGCAATATATTTGTATATATGTACTACACATTACACATTTTATATGAGTACAGAAACAAATAGGCTTGTAGGGATGGGTCTGAAAACTAACCACCATAATTCTGCTGCTGTGAGAAAATGCTGGAAGATAGTTGTCTCCCTAAGCATTAAAGCATGTTCACATCTTTCATGTTAAAAAACAAGCCTTCTCACTCCATGTAGTACCTGTTTCTTTTCATAGCCAGGCTTCTTGAAAGAGTGTTCTTTCCTTCCTATAGTCCTAAGCTTTTCAGGATAAACTTCAAACTCGCATTTGGCACACACAGGTCCATCATGATCAGGTCTCTCCCTACCTCTCTAGCCTCATTCCCCACCACTGTACCTTTCACTCCAGGTATTCTGAAGTACTTTTCACTTCCCTAACTCCTCATACCATTTCCATCCCCATTCAATCTACAGCTTGTGTGCTCTGCCACGAATCTCTCCCAGGTCCCACCCCGCTTCCATGCCTCCATTTTCATCTGACTGCTTATCTTTGAAAACAGCTCAACTGTCACTCCTCTCTAAGAAGATTCCCGATTCCTAAATCTGATTTAAAAACTCCTCCTGTGTTTCCACAGCAACCTGAACATCCTAAGAATATTGTGTAGAGGACAGTAAATGAGCCAATGATTACAGGAGAGCAAAGCTCCTGGAAAGGCAGAGATGGAAAATTAAGTACTTCTGCAGAAGTAGCCAGTACATAGTAAATGCTCAGCAAACATCTGACAAATGAGTGAATAGACCATTTGTAGGTAAGGGCTAACTGTATAGGTATGTAAGTATGTATACACACACTTAAACAAATGTACATACACCAGAGAGAAAGAATCCATTTCAACATTGCTTTTGTACACTTAAAAATATGGTTGGGCTTCCCTGGTGGCGCAGTGGTTGGGAGTCTGCCTGCCGATGCAGGGGACGCGGGTTCGTGCCCTAGTCCAGGAGGATCCCACATGCCGCGGAGCGGCTGGTCCTGTGGGCCATGGCCGCTGGGCCTGCGCGTCCGGAGCCTGTGCTCCGCAGCGGGAGGGGCCACAACAGTGAGAGGCCCGCGTGCCGGGGGAAAAAAAAAAAAAAAAAAAAAGGTAATATGCCCATATACATTAAATTCCCACAGCTTGGTATCCCCCCTTTTTAAGAGAAAATTTTAAAAATACATAAAAGTAGACAGAGTAGTATAATAAACCCTGATAAACACATCACACAATTTCAACAGTAATCAATCTTATTTCATCAACCCTTCCCCCATTAAACAAATCCCAGTCATCTCATCTCATCTGTTAATACCATCTACATGTATCACTAACAGAAAAGGATTTGGTTAAACCATAGTCCCAATACTTTTCCCACACTTAACAAAAATAATTCTTTAATATCATCTATTATTTAGCTATGCTCAAATTTTCCTGTCTCAAAATTGTCTTTTTTAAACTCTAAATGTAAATACAAAGAGAAACAAATAAGTCTGTCAATTAGTTGACCAGCTTATAACTAAGGAAAAAAAAGGAGCTAATCCAAATAACTCTCACAGTGCTTGGACTATATACCTTCAGTCTAAAGACAAAAAGAAATACAAAGAAATCTTGAACTTTTTACTTAGTAGGTTGGTTGTATAGATATAGCTATACATTTTGTATATATTGTAGGACTAAGCAAATGAGTATATACATATATTGATGTTTGTGGAAGGCAGGGATTTCCCTGTGAGAGAAAGAACATATAAATATGGGATGAGGGAAGGCAAGGAAGAATACTGTAGTGTTAAGACTGGAATCTGAGGGAATCAGCAGGAAGTCAGGATAAATGCCATGAGTTTATTCAACCAGCCCCCTGTTATTTTGGGTTGTTAATTTGAGTCATTTCCAATCTTCTTCCAGTTCTCCTATACCACTGGGCACAGCCCCACTCACCCCAGCCCCTAGCCTTCCTCACTGTGGACATCTCCCACCAGAGTATTCTATTTGTTACAAATGATGAAACTATATTAACACGTCATTATCACCCAAAGTTTTACATTAGAGTTCATTCTTGGTGTTGTATGTTCTATGGGTTTTGACAAATGTACAATGACATATTCACTATTATAGCATCTTCTGTGTTCTGCCTACTCACCCCTTCATTCCCCAATCTCTGGCAACCACTGTTTACTGTCTCCACAGTTTTGCCTTTTCCAGAATGTCATGCAGATGGAATCATACAGCATGTAGCCTTTTCAGATTGGCTTCTTTCATTTAGTAACATGCATGTATGTTTCTTCCATGATTTTTCCTGGCTTGGTAGCTTGTTTCTTTTTGAAATAACATTATAAATTATATTTGTATAATATACAAATATATAATTATATAATAATATAATATTACAATAATATAATTTGGGTTGAGTAATATTACATTATCTGGATGTACCACAGTTTATTTATCCATTCACCTACTGAAAGACATCTTGGTTGTTTCCAAGTTTTGGCAGTTATAAATGAAGCTGCTATAAACATCCATGTGCAGGTTTTTGTTCGGACGTAAGTTTTCAATTCATTTGGGTAAAAGTGCGATTGTTCAACCATATGGTAAAAGTATGTTCAGTTGTGTAAGAAACTGCCAAACTGCCTCCCGAAGTGGCTGTGGCACTTTGCATTCTCCACAGCAGTGAATGAGAGTTCCCATTGCTCCACCTCCTTGTCAGCATTTGGTGGTGTCAGTATTCTGGGTTTCAGCCATTCTAATAGGTATATAGAGGTGTCTTACTGTTGTTTTAATTTGCAATTAATTCCCTAATGACTATGATGTTGAACATCTTTTCATATCATTGTCATCTGTATATCTTCTTTGATGAGGTGTTTGTTCAGCTCTTTTGCCCATTTTTTAGTCAGGCTGTTTTCATTGTTGACTTTCTTTTTTTTTTCTTTTTTTTTTTTTTTTCTGGTACGCGGGCCTCTCACTATTGAGGCCTCTCCCATTGCAGAGCACAGGCTCTGGACGCACAGGCTCAGCAGCCGTGGCTCACGGGCCCAGCTGCTCCGTGGCATGTGGGATCTTCCCGGACCGGGGCACGAACCCATGTCCCCTGCATCAGCAGGCGGACTCTCAACCACTGCGCCACCAGGGAATCCCCATTTTTTTAAATATAAATTTATTTATTATTTTTGGCTGTGTTGGGCCTTCGTTGCTGTGCGCGGGCTTCCTCTAGTTGCAGGTGAGCGTGGACTCCTCATTGCGGTGGCTTCTCTTGTTGCGGAGCACGTGCTCTAGGGCGTATGAGCTTCAGTAGTTGTGGATCGTGGGCTCTAGGGCACAGGCTCAGTAGCTGTGGTGCATGGGCTTAGCTCCTCCATGGCATGTGGGATCTTCCCAGATCTGGGCTCGAACCTGTGTCCCCTGCATTGGCAGGCAGATTCTTAACCACTGTGCCACCAGGGAACTTTTAAGAGTTCTTTATATATCTTGAATAACATCCTTTATTAGATATTCTTTTTGCAAATATTTTCTCCCAATCTGTGGCTTGTCTTCTCATTCTCTTCACAGTGTCTTTTGCAGACCAGAAATTTTTAATTTTAATGACATCCAGTTTATCAATTATTTCTTTCATGGATTGTGCATTTGGTGTTGTATTTAAAAAGTCACTGCCAAATCCAAGATCATCTAAATTTTCTTCTCTGTTATCTTCTAGAAGTTTTATAGTTTTCCACTTTACATATAGGCCTATGATCCATTCTGAGTTAATTTTTGTGAAAGGTATAACGTCTGTGTCTAGATTCATGTTTTGCAAGTGGATGTCTAGTTGTTCCAGCAACATTTATTGAAAAGACTATCTTTTCTCTATTGCATTGCCTTTGCTTCTTTGTCAAAGATCAGTTGACTATCCTGTTATTTCTACCTTTCTAAGTCTCTTAGTTTTAGCTGTGCCTCATATATAGCATAGCATTGATTATTCATTTGTTGGCCAATATGAAAATACTTTTAAAAGGGCAGTTACACCATTTGAATTTATAGATATAACTCACAAGTTTGGTGTATTTTCTGTCATATCATTATATGATTATTTAAATATAAAGTCCTTTGTCATATGATCTTTTTCTTTGCTTTCATTTGTGGGGTTTGTTGTTTTGTTTTTTGGTATTTGGAAAGATTTGTACTTTTGTATGTTTATGTTATGTTGCTACCTTTAGATAATACTCTTAGTTGCCCGTTTCTGAGATACTATCTATTGGTTCACTATTATGAGAAAGAATGGTAGTTGATGGTAATCTCTTCTCTGCCTTCCCTCCCCATCTTTTACTACCATTTAATAACCAGAGGCAATTAGCAAGTTTATTCTACCTTCTGTATACTCTTCCCCTTATTCCCTCCATTTTAAAGTTTTATTAGATCTATACTGTCAAAAAAAATAATATTACCAACAAGTCTTTCTCCCTTATCTGCATTATTTAGTCTTAGTTCTATAGTTAAATACATTCAGTGCTTACATCCAGTTCCTATATTAAAACAGCCACAAGTACAAATAAGTATTTCTTAGTTGTCTGAAGCTCATTCTCTGTGAGAGCTGTAAGAAGAGCTTCAGGGAACAATATTCCCTGAGTTATTAAAGGTTAAGAAGAGTTTGTGGCCTTTACACTTGAAGGTCAGTGTAGCTAGATAAAGCTTTGGTTCACATTTTCTTTAACTACCTTAAATATGTTATCCACATGTTTTCCTTAATGAAGTATTATTGTTGAAAACTCTGATAACTTCCATTCTCTTTTAAGTGCTTGGTCTTGTCGCTTGGATCACCAAATAATTTTTTCTTTAAAATTTAATGATTTTACTAGAATATACTCATTAATCAAACATACTGGATCAAATCTACAAGGTATAACTTTAAGTTTTCTTTTGTATCAGGAAAGTTTTATTAAATTATAGGTTTTGAGACTTGGTCAACTCTATCTACTGTCACTTTTTCATAGACTACTTATTACACAAAAGTTGCATCGTCTCGTCTTTATCGTCTCTATGATTTTCTCTGAAACCCTTTCACCTTTTTTCATTATCAGTGATTTCTTTTGGAAACTATTATTCTATTAAGGAATCCACTTCTATGATTCACGAAGCCCAGGCAGAGTTAACAGTGACGAGTTCTGGAGGTAACACTCCACCCTGGACTTTCTGGTTATAACCACCATCTCCTCTCTCTACCTCAACTGAAAACCGAGCCTCATGAGGCCTCAATCCCTGCCCTCCTGTTCGTGGAAGATGCCAAAGCCAACTATGTAAGAGGCTTTTTTAGAGGAGAAGACAACTCTTGTCTTCTCAGAAGACAAACCCTCTACTTTGCTTTATAAGGCAGATAGCAACCCCAAACCACAGACAGGCTGGGACCTGCCTAGGCCTCAATCATTATCTGTGACTTTTAAAAAAAATCATTGTTCTCCTTTCCTCCACTATTTCCTTTAGCAAAACTTCCAAGTTGCCTATTGACCTTTATATTCTTTCCAGTTTAGCATCTATTCCTGAAAGGTTCTTTTCTTTTACTCTTAATTCTTTACTGAGTTCAGAACTGTACCATCCCTAAAATCTTAATCTAAAATCTAAACTCAACTACAACCTTTTAACTTACAACTCTCTTCTCTGTTATTTCCCACCATCAGTTCCAGCAAGCCCTTCATTTCCTTTATCGTTCCCTTTTCTCCCAGTCAATTGGTTCCATCCTGACTTTACTTCCTTTCTCATCTAGCCTAGAACCTACAGTCCATTCAAAAACCTCTTAGCACTCTCAACTGCCTTGCTGGAGGTTTATTTTCACCTCACCTGTAAAGCTCAAACCCTGAATTAATCCAACCACTTACCTTCTTCCCCTGTGTCTCATGCAGCCAAACGATTTCCTGAATGATGAACTATCTCCTTTCTACTATCGCATCATCCCAAACATATCAAATATATACTGCTTGGCATTTATTTTATTATTATTATTTTTAAATAAATGTATTTATGTATTTATTTTTGGCTGCATTGGGTCTTCGTTGTTGCACGCGGGCTTTCTCTAGTTGTGTTGAGTGGAGCTACTCTTCGTTGTGGTGCGTGGGCTCCTCATTGCGGTGGCTTCTCTTGTTGCGGAGCACGGGCTCTAGGCGCACGGGCTTCAGTCGTTGTGGCACACGGGCTCAGTAGTTGTGGCTCAGGGGCTGTAGAGAGCAGGCTCAGTAGTTGTGGCGCACAGGCTTAGCTTCTCCGCAGCATGTGGGATCTCCCTGGACCAGGGCTTGAACCTGTGTCCCCTGCACTGGCAGGCGGATTCTTAGCCACTGCACCGCCAGGGAAGCCCCTGCTTGGCATTTAGCAGGCATTTAATGAACACTTATAAATTACTCTTCTGAAATTACTTTTGAATACCCTGTGGTCCAGCCAAATCCCTCTACTTAATGGTGACATTATGCTTTGTGAAATCCTATCAGTTTGTGCCAGGCTGTTGAAATACTACTCTTTCTTAAAGACACCAATCAACAGCCAAGTTCTAAGCTCTGTGGAGGCACCATGTATTGTCTTGTTGGCACTGCAGTCTCAGCACTGAGTATAGGCCTGGCACAGAAGTACTCAATACATTTTGCTAATGTTAACATGTAATTATTACATAATGTCAGCACATACTGCTTTGTATTATGAACCTGAATACAAGTCTTTGCAGCTTTGTTAAAAGGAGACAGACCATTTCTTACTGTATACCTCACAGCATCTTTTTTATTGTTGTTGCATATATCAATAGTAAGTTCTTTATTATTGCTGTGTACTGTTCCATTTTAACAAATCTACCACACCTTATCTTGCTAATGGACATTTGGATAATTTCTGGTTTAGGGGTTATTATTAATAAAGCAACTATGAACATTTTTATATAGTTTTTTAAATAGGTATATGCACTCATTTCTCTGGGATATAAACCTATGAGAAAAACTGCTTGGACATAGGGTAGGTATGTTTAACTAGTATTAGAGGCCCACAAAAGTTTTTCAAAGTGACTGTACCATTTTATATTCCCACTAGCATTGTATGAGTTTCAGGTGCATCATGTTCTCATCACCACTTGGTATTGTCAGTCTTTTAAATAATTTTGGTGGGTGTGGTAGTACTTCCTGGTTTTAATTTGCATTTTCCTGGCAAATAATGATGTTGAGTATCTTTTCACTGGCTTAGTGCTCATTTGAATATCTTGCTTTGTGCAATATCAAGTTTTTCTTACCCATTTTAAAAACTGGGCTATATATTATGGATATATATAATTATCTATTATGGATACCAGTCCTTTGTCGGATGTTCTCCTGTCCTCACGGCACCTTTAACGCTCAATAACTACCCGCTGAATGAGTAAGTGAGGATCATTCGTTGCAATGGGAGCAAAGACTGGGATCTAGGATTCTCTTTCAGAGCGAAATAACTTTAAGAAAAGGTCTTTTAAGAGATGTGCAAAGGGAAATGCACTTCTCGTGTCAAAGTTAAAAGGTAATTGTACAATAATATACTTTAAGAGTTGAAAAAAACTCGTGTAAAGCAACCACAAAAGTGGAGATTGTCGCCCATTATATACCAATTTTACCTCTCCTATTTAAGCTAGAGGTCACAGCTGGAGAAGCAAAAACAAAAGCTGTCAGGAGTTAGTAACTGATGTGTGGATTAACAATAAAGTTCCTCTAGCGCCAATCTAAATTCAGGGGAAAAAAGCTTAGGAAACCAACACTAAGACATATATTACAGATAAACTTAAATATGTATTTTTTCCATTCTGCCCCATCCAGCCTGTAACCAGACGCTGGTTGGTGGGGGAGAACCCGCCTCCGGCGAAGACGCAGCCCGCGGGGCCAGTTCTCTGGCCATTCCCAAGACCTTGAAGGGACACCAGGTCAGAAGCAGGGTTCGCTTCCTTTCACTCACCGCTACCGCCTTCCTTCCGATTGGCTGATCCGCGACAACACAGACAATACTGGTCGCTGATTGGCCAGGATATTGCCAGGACAGCCAAACTGCAGACTCCTAACAGGCTAACGAGGTCCCGGTGGAGGGCAGTCCAGGGACTTCGGAACAGCTATGTGCCTACCTGCTGAGATGCACTCCCGCGGCCTGGCTCGAACCCTCAGCTGCGGTCCCCGGCTCACTGCCCGACCCAACGAGCTCAAGGTCCAATTCTCACATACACCCCGGGAAGCCGCTGCTGGCCCTATGCAGGGCCGTGGTCACCGCGCAGTCTCCACCACCGCCTTTCCTCCCCAGCGCCGGTGCTACAGTCAGCACCATCCCTACTGCCTACGGCGCGGAAAGGCAACCGAGTCTCCTTACCTGAACGACCCTGCTGGCAGACGCCATCTTGCTGCCCATCATGACCCCCGAGAGGGGCAGCTTCCGGGGCCCTGGCGAGCAGCGGCTATAACAGGAGTCCTGGGCGGCTGGGGGCGGGCTCTACCTGTGACGTCACGGAGGAGGAGCGGGCGCTCGGGAGAGACCCTCCTCCACTGCGGAGCTAGCCCCACCCACTTGTGCCTGACACCGCCCCTCCTCTCTTCCTGCCTGGGAACTGACCCAGGTGTTTCCCATTGCTTCGTTTTGCAGACGAAGGTTTGTGGTATTGTATTTATTTTGTTCACCGGCCTATGAGTGATCTGGGACCATTTCTTCTCCAGATAGGCAGTTTCCAGTTTCAGTGTAGTCCAAAATTTAATCTGAAACCAAATAAGTAATATAAATTCTTGTGGCTTCCTAAAACGAACAATCTCGTTAAAGTTTAGGAGTAAGAAGCAAGCTCAGAAAGAGTGGTCAGTTCCGGGTCTACACAAGGCCACCTCATACTCCGTTGCTTATTATTTTTTTTTTATTGTAGTTGTTTTACAATGTTGTATTAATTCCCGTTGCTTATTAACATTTCTCGATTTGGTATTCTGATTCCTTTCTCTACCATTAGTCCTGATATTAAACTACTGCCTACTTGGAGTCTGAGAAAACTCAGAAGTTCAAGTTTTTCTTTTTGAAACATGAGCCATCCATGTCATTCCACCACGTTATATTAAATTCTATGGTAAATATTAATGTTTACAATGTTAAAAATTTTTTAATACACAACATGTTGCAGCCATTTAACTTTGTAGGTAATGCAGCCTTACACTATTGTAAATATTTAGAGTGACAAATTTGTTTTGATGATCTAGGTCAATGGTTTCTAAATCTAGAGGGTTATTGAGCCTAAATATGGGCCCTTCTGATTCAGTATGTGTGTGGAGGACACCAGGAATCTTTTTTTTTTTAAAGCTTTCAAAGCTTGTTTTAGCAGCACATATTCTAAAATCAGATTGATAAAGTGGTTAAATGGGCAAAGCACATGAACCAGTAAATTACAGAAAAGAAACACAAATTGCCCTTAAAAACGTTAAAAGACATTCAACCTCCCTTATTCTAAGAAAAATTTAAACTACACTGAAATGCTATTTTCAATCCGTCAAATTGGCCAACAGACAGAATTTGGAGAATATGATTTGGGGAGGCTGTAGGGAAAGAGGCACTAATGTATATCGTTGGTAGTGATGAAATGAAACTTGTATTTTAAGACAGGACAAGAAAGATTAAACATAAAATTCTCTGTGTGTCCCTTTGGGCCTCCTCCCTCCCTAATGTGCACGTGCATCTGCATTACACGTTAACCAGAGCTCATCAAACATGGGAGCACTTGCTCAACTGCAAAGATCTTTTTGTTTTTTTCTTTCTTCTGACGCTAGCAATGTAACTTCTTAAAACAATAGCCTTCTTTCCCAGATCTGTAGGGGGTCACGGTGACTTGCTGCTCACATGGTTTATGTATGCTTGGTGAACTTTATGTAAAATATCGGTTTGTCATTTTGATGTACAATCCTTTGTCTCAAAAATATATGACTGTGCCTTAGACTTCTAACAGGTGGAAAAGTTCTCAGAGCTTTCTGAGAATCGGCTACCTGGATTATAATAGTGTTTGGCTTGAATAAAATTCCTCCTCCCCACTCTTATCTTGATAGTTAATTGAATATCAACTGAATAGTTAATTGAATTTTCATCGACAGTGGGAGTAAAAGATGGTACTCGAAAAAACTACATACTGAATGACTCCAAATATATGACACTCTGGAAAAGGCAAAACTATGGAGACACTTAAAATATCAGTGGTTGCCAGAGGCTGGGGAGAGGGAGGGACAAATAGGCAGAGCACAAGGGATTTTTAGGACGGTGAAACTATTCTGTACGATACTATAATGGTGGGTACATGTCATTATACATTTTTCAAAACTCATAAAATATACAACCCTTGGGTGATAATGACATGTTAATGTTAGGGTTCAGTTGTAACAAATGTACCGCTCTAGTCGGGGATGGTGACAGCGGGGTGAAGCTGTGCCTGTGTGCGGGAAGTAGGTATACGGGAACTCTGGATTTTCTGCACCATTTTGCTGTGAACCTAAAACTGCTTTAAAAAATAAAGTGGGTCTTCCCTGGTGGCGCAGTGGTTGAGAGTCCGCCTGCCGATGCAAGGGACACGGGTTTGTGCCCCGGTCCAGGAAGATCCCACATGCTGCGGAGCGGCTGGGCCCGTGAGCCATGGCCGCTGAGCCTGCGCGTCCGGAGCCTGTGCTCCGCAAAGGGAGAGGGACAACAGTGAGAGGCCCGCGTACCGCACACAAAATAAAAAAAATAATAATAAAAGTGTATTAAAAAAATTTTTTTAAAGTCACCATTGCCGAAACCAGATAAACTAATGTGTTCTTAAAGTTCAAAAACGGTGACTATACTTGATGACATTGTATTGTACAACTGAAATTTACTGAGAGTAGAACTTAAATGTTCTCACCAAAAAAAAGAAAAGAAAGAAAAAGTAAATTTGTGAGGTGATGGATGTGTTAACTGGATTGTGGGAATCCTTTCACAATGTATACATATATCAAATCAACACACTGAAAGCTTTAAATATTTCACAATTTTGTCAATGACCTCAATAAAGCTGGTGGGGAAAAGCTCAAAAGCAACAGCAGCTTAGATGCCTAGTACACAGACTTTTCATTTACATTCAGAGAAACAGCAAGTTTCTATGTGAAAATCTACAATATTAGATTCTCATTCTGGTCATTTAAGAGAGAATTTATTGGCTACTTTTCTAAATAAAATAAATATTTGTCATTTTCCTTTATGATTATACTTAAGAGATGAAGAAAATGGGCAAAGAATTCCCATGATTTTTTTTTTTTTTGCGGTACGTGGGCCTACTCACTGTTGTGGCCTCTCCCATTGCGGAGCACAGGCTCCGGACGCGCAGGCTCAGCGGCCATGGTTCACGGGCCCAGCCGCTCCGCGGCATGTGGGATCTTCCCAGACTGGGACATGAACCCGTGTCCCCTGCATCGGCAGGCGGACTCTCAACCACTGCGCCACCAGGGAAGCCCACAGGTGGATTCTTAACCACTGTGCCACCAGGGAAGCCTGAGATTTTTTTTTTTTAATTTTATTTTTTTATACAGCAGGTTCTTATTAGTTATCTATTTTATACATATTAGTGTATATATGTCTAGAGATTTTATTAAAAGATAAACTTCCCAAGTCCTGTAATACCAAGAAGTTTCCTGGGAATACCTGATGATAAATTCAGAAAATGTCAAATGCAATACAAATTACTGGTCATATTGGTATGAATTTTGTTTGGGAAGACTGCCAGGAAAATGCTCTGACTTTTCTCTACTTGTGGATTTATTTGTAAGTGTTGGCATTCATACTCCACAGAATTCTCATCCAGGCCCCTTCTTGATTAGTTCTTTCTAGGATGAAGATGATAAAAGTAGCTGAAGCTGAGGCAGCAAACCAAATCCTATCTTATCTTCCTGCTGCTCAGTTTCAATCACCCTCCTGTCATCACATCATTTGATTACTCATCCCATGCAAGTCTCGTGATTTTCGTCTTGTAAAACAAAGGATGTTGTCCACCCTCCAGTTCTACAAGGATCAAGTCATTAGCCACTGCAATACCTGACCTACAGTATACCCTGAAAGGAATTCAGAACAGAGGAGGCACTCTGTGCTTTAGGAGAACAGGCAAAACAGGCCCTTAGTTAGATATATTTCAGGAAATTCTGTGATTCTGGTTTCTTGCATCCTCCCATACTTAGAAAAGCACTAAAATCCTTAACTGGTGTATCTGTTCCTCTTGACTAGCAGTAACCTTCTACTGAGATGTATACTGGATTGCACATACTTATTAGCCAAAGTCACATATATAATTGGCCTGTCCCCCTACCTCTTCGGAGCAGTTCCTCAGAGCTCTCTGAGAGGCTGTCTCCTAGTCCTCAGTAGGACACAATAAAACTCAACTCACAGCTCTTACATTGTGCATTTTTCTTTCAGTCAACAGTCTATATCCTGAATGCTATTACTTGACTATTTTCATGGACCTGTGGAGCACACCATCTGATTCTACCTTATATTGTGTCTTAACGTCCCTATCTTATCTGGCCTTTGACTTTCTTGTTCCATGTACCTCGTTCCTGACATTTGCTGTACGTCTGTTAGGTAGAACTCATTGTGTATGACAACTTCCTGATGTGATGCAATACAAAGTACCCAGAACAACTTGTGAATTTTCTTGATAAAAAAAAATTGAAACTACTTTAATAAAGCACTTAGATCTGACTTCTGATTTACAGGAATAAAGAGGTGAAACAAGCTACCTACACTACTAGGAAGCAATCAGACTAATCAGAATAGAGAACTTTCTACAGGGCAACTGGTTCCTTCAAGTCAATGACTGTAAGAAGAGGTTGGGGGGTGCATATAATCTGTTGCAGCTACTCAATTCAGTTCAACTAGAGATCTTATGATGGGGTTACGTCCCAATAAACCTATCCTAAGTTGAAAAGATCCTAAGTCAAAATGAATTTAATACACCTAACCCTTTTTTAATGTATTTTTTTAAGTCTTTATTGAATTTGTTACAATATTGCTTCTGTTTTATGTTTTGGCTTTTTGGCTGCGAGGCATGTGGAATCTTAGTTCCCTGACCAGGGATTGAACCAGCACTCCCTTCATTGGAAGGTGAAGCCTTAACCACCAGACCGCCAGGGAAGTCCCAATACACCTAACCTTAAATGTGCTCAGGACACTTAACATTAACCTACAGTTGGGTAAAATCATCTAACACAGCCTATTTTATAATAAAGTGTTGAAAATGTCATGTAACTTATTGACTACTGTACTGAAAGTGAAAAACAGAATGGTTTAAGTATACTGGTTGTTTGCCTCTGTGACTGTGTGGCTGACAGATGTGGCTCGCTGCTGCGGCCCAGCATCATGAGAGTAGTGTTAGCCCAGGAAAAGATCAAAGTTCAAAATTCAAAGTATGGTCTCTACTAAATGCACATAGCTTTTGCACCATCAGAGTTGAAATATCCTAAGCTGAACCATCATAAGCAGGAGACCAGCGTATGCTATTGTAGAGGGAAAGCAGCCATAGATAATATGTAAACCTATGGGTGTGGCTTTGTTCCAATAAAACTTTATTTATAAAACCAGTCAGCTGGTAAATCATAGTTTGACATGACGAAACAACCAACCAAACAACCATCACCACCACCACCATTTTTAAGAAAAATGTATTAGCAAAAGCACCACTAGCCTGGATTTTAAAAGACTGTGACTGTTTGAGATGTAAAAAGATATTTGGGTCCCCAACTAAAAAAGCTGTTCAGATGGGCATAATCTCTAATGCCCTCTTCAGATATGGCCAAAGTTAGTAATGGATAGGGAGAACCTCCCAAAGGGTAGAATGAACCACAGATAAAGAACTGCTTCCAGAGAGCCAAATCCAAAGGTGTCCCCTGTCCCCTAGGAAAGGGCACCTCCTATCACTTGCCAAGCAATATTTCAGAATTGCTACAGTCCTCCTCCACTATTGTTTGCTGGCTGTATGAAGCAGTATAGCTTGTCTTTTCAGTTCATAGGTCTCCAGATCAGGAAGAGCTACATCTGAAATAATGTGAAGACTCTTCGAACTGGTATGACTAGATGACATTGTTAGCTTACCTTCTTTGGGGAGAGGTGCATCTTTTACATGCAAAAGGGAAGTTAATATTTAAGACCAAGGTAGCAGGCTGTGGTACACTATATTCTTTTCAGCAAATATCCATTTGGTTTCCCCAGCACTTCCCTGCTGTGAGAGTATACTTTCGTGCCCCAGTGATGTTGAGCTTGAGTGGAACCTGGGTGGAAATAATGTATACCTGTTCCAAGTAGAAACGAAATGTGCTTGTATAATTTGACTTGGCCTCATAAGCCATGAGCATGTGTTTCAGATAGTGGCTGCACGCTCAGCCTGGGTCCTAGAATGATCATCCAAACCATGGATCCAACAGAGAATATGTTTCTTATAAGCCACTGAGATTTGAGGTTTTTCAGCAGGATTTCCAAGAAAGCTAACTAGTACAATTTCTCCCTCAGAGCTGGGCTGTAAGAGGGAGCACACAACAGGACAATAAAATCTTAGGAAAATGCAGAAAGTTTTTCTGAGGATGGTGGTAACCCTTTGAGTTGGGATTCACTAATAAAGCGTGCATCTATGATTTATTTAATGCTGTATCTTTGGATCAGGAAGGTATTTTCCAGAATGTTTTTCTATGAGAAAAATATAACTTCTTTTATAATTCATGTGGACCATTTCCAAGAATACACTGTGGCAAAAAGAGTAACTACACATAAGATTTAAAAAACTAGGGCTTCCCTGGTGGCGCAGTGGTTTAGAGTCCACCTGCCGATGCAGGGGACACAGGTTCGTGCCCCGGTCCTGGAAGATCCCACATGCCGCGGAGCGGCTAGGCCCGTGAGCCATGGCCGCTGAGCCTGCGCGTCTGGAGCCTGTGCTCCGCAACGGGACAGGCCACAACGGTGAGAGGCCCGCGTACCACAAAAAAAAAGAAAAAAAAGAAAAAATTTAAGAAACTACACATAAATTATGATTTATCAAAACAAATGAAGCAAAACTATAAATATTCCAAAGAAAAGTTTCTAGAATTCAAATCTCTTTATTTTTGTTACAGATCTAAAGAACAGATTTCAAATGCTATTACCACTGCAGTGCATCTTTTCCAGTTTAAATTCCTTCTTTTTCTTTTTAAACGTCATTATGTCTTTTTCAACTAGAGCAATTTTTAAAAAATATTTATTTATTTATTTATTTGGTTGTGCCAGGTCTTAGTTGAGGCAGGTGGGCTCCTTAGTTGCAGCGCACCGGCTCCTTAGTTCTGGCTTGCCGGCTCCTTAGTTGCAGCATGCAAACTGTTAGTTGAGGCATGCATGTGGGATCTAGTTCCCTGAGCAGGGATCCCTTAAAGTCCATCTTAAAAGAATGTTGAAAACACTACATTGTCTATAAAAATTATCAACAGCTCCAAATTAATAAAGAGCTCAAATTAGTTTTCCAAAACTGGAATTGGATTCTATAAAAGGTGGCAAGTTCTATTTTTTAATAAGATAGAATAATATTTATTCTTTTTATTTTTTAACTTATAAAAGTAATGCACAATAAACATAAAAATACAAAAGAAAAAAGTCACAAATTTTCTATAATAACCACAACTGTTAACATTGTGAATATGTTTTTCTTTTTCTTTCTTTTTCATGATTGAGGTGCTTTATTTGGGTGTCTGTTTAAAAATGCATAAGGGGGAGTGAGAGAACTGGGGAAATGGTGGTCAAAGGGTACAAACTTGCAGTTAGAAGATGAATAAATTTTGGAGATCTAATGTACAGCACTGTGATTCTAGTTAACAATACTATATTACATACTTCAAAGTTACTAAGAGGGTAATCTTAAATGTTCTCACCATGATAAAGAAATGATAATTATGTAACATGATGGAGGTGTTAGCTAATGCCATGGTGGTCAAATCAACATGTTGTACATCTTAAACTTACACAATGTTATATATCAATTATATCGCAAATTTTTTTTAAAAAGGCAAAAGAAAATCTCTAGTGAGACAGAACTAAAATGAGATGTGAATAAAATACAATTGACAGTTGAAAAAAATAAAGATGTGGATATGCTTTTCTAAATTTCCAATATTTTGGTTGACAAACAAATACAGAGAAGTATTCCAAATGAGAGTTGGGACTTACAGGAATGTTGTAAAAAAAAAAGTCCACATTCAGTGGAAAGCTGGACTAGATATCTTTTGGGACACTTCCAAGGCTAACATTTTCAGATTCTTTTAGATTATGCCAGTCACTTTATCATATTTAAAGCAGTAAATTCCATGTACCACTGTTAAGCTAAAAAAAAATTGCAGTATTAGAACAGTTCCAAAAACACTGAAAAGCATTTCACTTGAAATTTGCAATTTAAATGACATTAAAGACAGAAACAAAAATACGTCAAAACAGAATTCTTATTGGATCATGGTGAGATTCTTCTCAAGCTGCAGAACAGTTTCCTTAAGGGCAGAATCCTCTGCCCAGTTGGCTTTACTCCCCAAAATGAGGTTCTGTAATTAAGAAAAAAAATTTTTAAATTAATGTTCTAAGTACTCTTAAAAATTTATCAAGATTTTTAAAAAATCCTCAGAACTTCCCTGGTGGCGCAGTGGTTAAGAATCCACCTGCCAATGCAGGGGACACGGGTTTGAGCCCTGGTCCGGGAAGATCCCACATGCCATGGAGCAACTAAGCCTGTGCACCTTAACTACTGAGCCTGCGCTCTAGAGCCCGCGAGCCACAACTACTGAGCCTGCAAGCCACAGCCACTGAGCCCGTGTGCTGCAACTACTGAGCCTGCGCGCCTAGAGCCCATGCTCCGCAACAAGAGAAACCCCTGCAATGAGAACCCTGCGCACCACAATGAAGAGCAGCCCCCGCGCACCACAACTAGAGAAAAGCCCGCGCACAGCAACGAAGACCCAATGTAGCCAAAAATAATAAATTAAATAAAGTAAAGAGGGACTTCCCTGGTGGTCCAGTGGCTAAGACTCCATGCTCCCAATACCGGGGGCCCGGGATTGATCCCTGGTCAGGGAACTAGATCCCACATGCCGCAACTGAGAGTTCGCATGCCACAACTAAAGATCCTGCACGCAGCAATGAAGATCCCAGTACAGCCAAATAAATAAATATTAAAAAAAAAAAAAAAAAGTAAAGAAAAACCTCCAGGCTAAATGAACACATAAAATTTAAAAACTGACATAATGGGGACTTCCCTGGTGGCGCAGTGGTTAAGAATCTGTCTGCCAATGCAGGGGACAAGGGTTCGATCCCTGGTCCGGGAAGATCCCACATGCCGTGGAGGAACTAAGCCCCTGCACACCAGCTACTGAGCCTGTGTGCCACAACTACTGAAGCTCCTGCGCCTAGAGCCCGTGCTCTGCAACAAGAGAAGACATTGCAATGAGAAGCCCAAGCACCACAACAAAGAGTAGCCCCTGCTCGCCAGAACTAGAGAAAGCCCGTGTGCAGCAAAGAAGACCCAACACAGCCAAAAAATAAATAAATAAACTTAAAAAATAAAAAAAACCCTGACATGACAATAACTACCAATATTCATTGAGAATTTGCTTCAAGCAGACACTATGCTAAACAGATTAACATGAATTATCACCTTTAGTTCTAATAACCACTCTTCCTACACAAGGAAACTAATGCTTAGAAAAGTTATATAATTTCCTCAAGGTCAGCAATTTTTTTTAAAAAATTTATTTATTTTCATTTATTTATTTGTGTGCAGGCTTTTTCTAGTTGCAGTGAGCGGGGGCCACTCTTTGTTGCGGTGCGTGGGCTTCTCATTGCGGTGGCTTCTCTTTTTGCAGAGCATGGGCTCTAGGCACGTGGGCTTCAGTAGTTGTGGCATGCAGGCTCAGTAGTTGTAGCGCAAGGGCTTATTTGCTCCATGGCATGTGGGATCTTCCCAGACTGGGGATCGAACCGTGTCCCCTGCATTGGCAGGCGGATTCTTAACCACTGTGCAACCAGGGAAGTCCCTCAGCAACTATTAAGTAGCTGGTAGGATCTTAACTCTAGATTCCCATCACCTGCATCCATGTTTTCCCCACTTCCCAACTTGAAGTCTAATGTTCTCCGTCGTTATACCATTCTGCCTCCACAGAGCTGCTGACATCATTTCCATTTATAAATGCCTAAGGTCTAACTATAACAAAAAACCAAAGCCTTAAATGCTAAACACATAAATTCAAGATATATGTAAACAGCTTGATATTCAGTACTGAATTATTTAGTAAGACCAAAAACTAAATGAAAAAAAAAAAGGAAAAGAAAACTAAATGAAAATAAGCCTGAAAGTAATAGAACCATTCACTTTTGAAAAGTTCTTTACCCCGCTTCCTATTTTATAAAAATATTACCTGGAACACATGTTGAATAACTGTAGTAATCTGTATCTCCATCTCCAGGTTTTGTTGTACGGTCTTTATCTTCCCCGAATTTTCCATACTACCCAAATCATCTTTCTGTTTGTTCTTTTCAGTCTGTATTTCGAAAAGCTTCCTTTCTGAAGCTTGTTTTAACTCTATTGGGTTAAAAATAAAACCATATACTATATATGATAACTCCTATAAACAAGAATCTTGAAAACTTATGAAGCAGAACAGTTACTGATTATTTCAGTCAAGAGAAAATTTTTAATAAGCAGCATTTTAGGCTGCAGTTCCATTTTGATCTGAAAATGATTTCTCTGGTGCAAAACACCAATATTTTAATTTCATACTTAGTATGTCCTCTGTGAGATGTTCAAGGTATGTATGTATGACAATGATACTGTCTACAAATGTTTGCTGTGGCATGTCAAAGAGGACTTACTCCGGGTTGCCAAAAAAATAGCAGGAGATATATGTAAGGAAATACTTTCCCCCCCTTTATTTACAAAAATTACAACATCAACAAGATGAATTTTCAAGGAAAGGTAAGATTCCCTTCTCCAGGGATAAATACCATCAACCATTTTTTTTTTGTTGTTCCTGAAATGTTCTGAGAACTAAACTAGAAATCTTCCTGGTAAACCCATCTTAAGTTGAAAATATTCTAAGTCAAAAATGCACTTAGTACACCTAATCTACCAAACATCACAGCTTAACTTAGCCTACCTTAAACATGCTCAGAACACTTACATTAGCCTGCAAATGGGCAAAATCATCTAACACAAAGCCTGTTTTATAACAATGTGTTAAATATCTCATGTAATTTATTGAATACTGTACTGAAGGTGAAAAACATAATAGTTGTAAGTGTATTGGTTGTTTACCCTTATGATCACGTGGCTGATAGGAGCTGGGGCTCGATGTTGCTGCCCAGCATCACAATGGAGTATGTTACTAGCCCAGGAAAAGAGCAAAATTCAAAATCTGAATTCAGTTTCTACTAAATGCATATCATCATAAAGTCAAAAAATCATTAAGTCGAAACATCATAAGCTGGGGACAGATAGTATTTGAAAACATAAATGGGTGTATCTCAGGAGCTTGGTTCCTTGACAGGAATGCAATGGAAAAAAAGCCAAAGGGTGATTAGATCAGATGACCAGGACTACTTCTAATCCTGAGATTACTTACAAAAAGGCAAATCTACATAATATTTTAAAATAATAAATCATGCTTATACTGTTAAATGAAAAAAGCAGTTTACAACACAGAATAAAATTATGCCAATTTTATTTTATAAATAAGAAGCATTGAAGATCGATTATTTCTTGATAAAATTAAAAATTTAACTTCCTATGTATGTTTTTCTGTTTCTAAATTCTTTATAGAGAATATGTGTTACTTCTGAAATACATTTCAATAAAACATTTCAATGCAAAAAGCCATCTCATGTTCATTAAGTTAAAAAGCTGTAGAACCATATGCATCAAGTGATCATTTAAAAATTATGTTTAGGGGGCTTACTTGGTGGCACAGTGGTTAAGAATCCGCCTGCCACTGCAGGGGACACGGGTTCGAGCCCTGTTCTGGGAAGATCCCACATGCCGCGGAGCAGCTAAGCCCGTGCACCACAACTATTGAGGCTGCGCTCTAGAGCCCAAGAGCCACAACTACTGAGCCCACATGCTGCAACCACTGAAGCCTGTGCGCCTAGAGCCCGTGCTTCACAACAAGAGAAGCCACCGCAATGAGAAGCCGGCGCCCCGCAACTAGAGAAAGCCCGCGCGCAGCAACAAAGACTCAACGCAGCCAAAAATAAAATAAAATAAATAAATTTGAAAAAAATTACGTTTATTTAAATACATTTATATGGGTGTGGAAAAAGGCCTGGAATGATGTACTCCTAACTGTGGTCACACAGGATGGAGGTATGGCTTTCACATTATACTTTTTTGTATTATTTGATATTCCTTCCCCCACTGAGAATATCTTAATTTTTGTGACTTAAAGTTCTAAAACAACAAATCAAGCAAAATCCATTTTATATACTACTTTTTAAATTGCTATGTCCAAAATTTTAAGGAAATTAAAAAATTTTTCAGTGATTGAGAGATCTGGCCTTATCAATCTTCATATTAAGTGAAAATGTGTTCTCCAAAAAAAAAAAAAAAAGTGTTCTACATACGCAACCTCTTCTTTCTAACATCAAGCAATTTGTCTTCCAAGTCCCGGGTTTCCTGTTATTAGAAATACAAAGATTAAGGCACATAACCTAAGAACACACCTATAATATTTAAATCACTGAATTTATCTATTCATATTTTCTAGAGCTCCAGTTTTCAATTCCTCTGTTTCCACACAACAAAAGGGAAAGGAAAAGTAGCTTAAATGATAAGTAGATAATTAGTCAGAAATAATGGAATTATGGAAAAGAGAGAAAATTTAAGGACAGTGAATTCCAACCCTATCAGTCTCTTTGGGCAATCCTATTTAGTCACATACAGTTACCAGCAAGAACGTTACTGAAATCATGAGAATGCATAAGCAGCTTTATATTCAGAGTTACCTGCTGTGATTTCATTACTGATTTATTTAGACTTAGTATTTGTTTCATGTTATCCATGAGCACACTGAAAAGGAATCAAAAATATGATTAACAGTTAAAAAAACTCAATTAAGAAATCAGTTAGTATATATTTACTTTCATTATATTCACTGTACACTTCAACAGAAAATCATTGTTTAACAAAATAAGTCTGGAAAAATTTGATGTAAACTAAATTTCTGTTTAGAATTAGAGATGCATTTCCCTAGAAAAATTTTTGCTCACGGACAACAAAGAATATCAAATAACATTTCTTTTCTTTTTTCTCTTGGCTGCACTGCACGGCATGTGGGATCTTAGCTCCCCGACCAGGGATCAAACCGGTGCCCCCTGCAGTGGAAGCTCGGAGTCTTAACCACTGGACCGCCAGGGAATTCCCCAGGAACATTTCTAAAAATCTCATATTTAGGGGGAAAAAACCCTAACAGCTTGCTAATACATAGCTTTTTTTTTGGAAACAGACTTTAGTTTTTAGACAAGTTTTAGGTTCAAAGCAGAACCGAGTGGAAGGGAAGCCCATGTACACGCTGCCCCCACGCTTGCACAGCCTCCCCCGCAGCAGAGCGATCCATTTGTTACAAATGATGAACCTACACTGACGCATCATTATCATCCAGAGGCCATGGTTTACATTAGGGTTAGGGTTCACTCTTGGTGTTGTACATGCTATGAGTTGACAAATGTATAATGACATGTATCTACCATTATCATATCATACAGAATAGTTTCAGTGAATAAAGTGCTTTTATCCCCATTTCTCCAACAAGTATTTCTTTTTTTTTTTTTTAATTAGTTTATTTATTTATTTTTGGTTGTGCTGGGTCTTTGTTGCTGCGCACGGGCTTTTTCTCTAGTTGCGGGGAGCAAGGGCTCTAGGTGTGTGGGCTCAGTAGTTGTGGTGTATGGGCTTAGTTGCTCTATGGCATGTGGCATCTTCCTGGACCAGGGCTCGAACCCGTGTCCCCTGCATTGGCAGGCGGATTCTCAACCACTGCGCCACCAGGGAAGCCCCTCCAACAAGTATTTCTGAGTGACTACTACATGGCAAGACTATGCCAGGCACCAGGAATATACAACAGAGTAAAACATAGTACGTGTTTTCAAAGAGGAAAGAATCTTATGGGGGAAAAAATAAATCCACAACCATCATATGGTTTCATTACAACCAGTAATGGATATGAACCCTTCTAGGAGTTGTGCAAAGGGTGGAACGAGGGAAATCCTTGAGTCTTAAAAGATGTAAAGTATAGTTGAACCTTGAACAATGCAGGTGGGGTGAGTGGTTAGGGACACCAACCATCCCACACAGTCAAGAGCACTGCTATCTCTGCCTCAAAAACAAAGGAATTAAATGACTCACCCAAGGGAAGAAAGCTGAAACAGTTTGGATCAAACCCTAGTTCTTCTGATTCCACATACTGTGACCTCTAACTAAACACAAATCTTCCCCCATACTTAGTTAACTTAAAGATCTGTAAAATGAAAATACAGGTGCCATATTTATTGAAAAAAACCCCAAACAACCTGCATATAAGTGGACTTGGGCAGTTGAAACCCAGGTTGTTCAATGCTCAAGTGTAATTATGAAGATTACCTAGATCAAGCAGTTTAGTACGGCTGGAGTAAAAGGGTGGAAATAAGACTGGATGAGAATAGTGGTTCTCATATTTCAGAGTGCCACATCCCCTTGGGAGGCTCGTTAAATGTGGATTGCCAGCTCCCCATCTTCAGAGATTCTGAGTCAGCAGGTTTGGGATGGGACCAGCAATGTGACCATTGTGAAAATACTAATTATCCCGATAATCAGCCAGGCGTGAGAAACACTGTAGAAGTTTACCTGGGAGGCTGAAAAAGGGGACTATTTGCACAGACCTGAGAGCTGAACTCATTTTCTGCTAGTTACAGCTATACGTGGTTGTAAACTTTAAGACAGGCTAAAGGCGCTGCCTCAGCCTACCTGGCCTTTGTGCTGTCTTTGGTGTCAATGCGATGAATCTATCCTGCACTCCTTTACAAGAATGTTTTAAGCTCTCCTTTCGTGGGGGAGCAATATTTAGAGAGTTCAAATTCAGATTTTAGGATTTATGTAGTCCTGGAGTTAAATGGAATATGGGAGGAATGGGTATCAGTCAGGGCTAAGACGTCCAGATAGAGAAAGTGCCAGATCCATCTCGGTACTTTTCCTGTGCCAACAGTGGGGGGGTGGTGGTGGTGGTATTTTATCACAAGATTAGAGCTTTGGGAGATAAAATCACAGGTAAGGCCCCGGTGGCCAGGCACTTAGGATCAGATTAGAGATGACCTTGATTGCCCGGCCAATTATTGAACCTGCACAAGATCATTTCTGCCAATACAAAAATGAGGAGTATATTTCCTATCTCATTGAGTTGTTGTTGGCTTAAATGCGATAGCATTGCTCCTGCTTTACAGTAAATCCCAAATGAAAGCTAACTTTCAAAACCTTCCTTCCAGGGCTTCCCTGATGGCACAGTGGTTGAGAATCCGCCTGCCAATGCAAGGAACACGGTTTCGAGCCCTGGTCCAGGAAGATCCCACATGTCGTGGAGCAACTAAGCCCGTGCGCCACAACTACTGAGCTTGCGCTCTAGAGACTGCGTGTCACAACTACCGAAGCCCATGCGCCTAGAGCAGGTGCTCCGCAACGAGAAGCCACTGCAATGAGAAGCCCGCATACCGCAACAAAGAGTAGCCCCCGCTCACCGCAACTAGAGAAAGCCCGCGCACAGCAACAAAGACCCAACGTAGCCAAAAATAAATAAATTTATTAAAAACAAAAACAATCTTCCTTCAGAATTCTCAGATTGGGGACTTCCCTGGTGGTCCAGTGGTTAAGACTCCACATTCCCAAATGCAGGGGGCCTGGGTTTGATCCCTGGTCAGGGAACTAAATCCCGCATGCCGCAACTAAGACCTGGTGCGGCCAAATAAATAAATATTAAAAAAAAAAAAATCCCATATTGTATAGGTAAAACCTCCATTGCTTCTTAGGGTCCCGATCCATATGAAACAAAATGTCAACAGGACTATAAAAGTTGTAGTGATGAGAAGAGCCCACAGAAATTCTGTCATGTTTCTTTTTTTTTTTTTTTGTCATGTTTCTTATTCCCCAGATAAAGGTGGTCGGCAGTGACAGGTAATTAAAAAAAAAAAAAAATTCACAGAACTAGTCATTATGCGGATCTCCCTTATTCCCATCCTTGCCAAATCCAGAAAAAATAAAATCAAACAAACAAACAAAAAAACATACCTAGTCTTGGTGTTAATTTTCTCCATGTGTTTTTTAAGTGCACTTGAAAGCTGCATCCTATAGAGGAAAAAAGCTTCCATTATAAAACATGGTTAACATTTAGGGTACACTGAAAAAGAAAATTTAAAAATACGACAAGGTAAAGATTGATGTCTCTTTAAATATAACATAAAACAAAAGTAGGTTTTTAAACAGTATCATATGGGAAATACTTTGATAAGTAAGTTATAGAAATATGAAGGAACACCAATATGGATGCGGCTGTTGCATGCACTTGTGCATATAGCCAGAGAGGGGGGCTGAGCAGACCTGACACCCAGCCTGAACTTGCTCTCCAAGCCATCCACCTTGGTGCGGGGCTGCGAGGAAGCATTAAGGCACTACAAAATGTAATGTACAACACAATAAACATGTTTAACACTGCTGTAAGTTATATGTGCAAGCTGTTAAGAGAATAAATCCTAAGAGTTCTCACCACAAGAAAATAATTTTTTTTGCTATTTCTTTAATTTTGTATCTATATGAGATGATGTTCATTAAACTGAATGTGATAATCATTTCAGGAGGCATGTAAGTCAAAACATTATGCTGCACACCTTAAACTTATACAGTGCTGTATATCAATTATGTCTCAATAAAACTGGAAGAAAAAAAAAGGTACTACAGAGATCAACAGGGGCCCAAAATGTGTAGAGTTAGGGAATACAAAACCATACTTGACTGTGAACTTTACAATGTGTCTATGTAAAAGCAAGCACTGTAATTTATTTTTAAATTCAAATAGCTAATAAATAATAATAAAAAGGCAATCAGGGGCTTCCCTGGTGACGCAGTGGTTAAGAATCCACCTGCCAATGCAGGGGACACGGGTTCGAGCCCTGGTCCGGGAAGACCCCACATGCCATGGAGCAACTAAGCCCGTGCACCACAACTACTGACCCTGCACTCTAAAGCCCGAGAGCCACAACCACTGAGACTGTGTGCCACAACTACTGAAGCCCACACACCTGGAGCCTGTGCTCCACAACAAGAGAAGCTACTGCAATGAGAAACCCATGCACTGCAAAGAAAAGTAGCCCCTGCTCGCCGCAGCTAGAGAAAGCCTGTGCACAGCAATGAAGACCCAAAGCAGCCAAAAATAAATTAAAAAAAAAAAAAAGGCAATCAGCTCAGCAATATTAGTCATTTCATTAAAGGGGGATATCTTAATAGCTCTGAAGCCACCTTAGTTAAAAAGTATGATCTATATAATGAGCCAGCATATGAAATGAGGGAAAAAAGTTCACTGCTAGAAGCAATTAAAAGGGATTTAACTACTTTTCAATTAAATGTAAATAAATTCATCTGGGACGGCCAGAAATACAAGGAAAAAACTGTTAAGAGTCATTCACTTAATTGAGATTATTAATTCAGATCATAAGTCTATAATAGAGACCACTGTTTGTCTTATTAACAACTGTATGCCAGCTCCAGCGCAAAGCTTACGACACAGGAAGCACTCAAATATTTGTTGAATGAATTTTAAAATATATATGCAAAGCCTAAAATTAAAAATATATTTAAACTCACTGACAATTCTTTTACTCAATTACTGGAATAGGGGACTTCCCTGGTGGTCCAGTGGTTAAGAATCCACCTTCCAATGCAGAGGACACAGGTTCGATCCCTGGTCGGGGAACTAAGATCCCATATGCCGCGGGACAACTAAGCCCTTGAGCCACAACTACTGAGCACACAAGCCACAACTAGAGAGCCTGCATGCCGCAACAGTTGAGCCTGAGCACCAAAACTAGACAGAAGCCCAGGCACCGCATGAAGATCACGCGTCCCCCAACTAAGACCCGATGCAGCCAAAAAGTAAAATAAATAAACAAATATTAAAAGAAAAAGTTACTGGAGTAAATGAATCCATATAACCATTTCAAACACAGAATGAGATTTAACCTCACACTTTAATTGTCTTGACTGACATTTCCTTATTACCCTATCTTATGTAACTTCTTCAAATGAAGACATTAATGAATGACGTAACTTTTCTCTCAGGGCTCAAAATTTGTGGGACCATTATCTAAACATCATTTTGATTGATTACTTCAGACTAGTTAAAATATCCCCTGCACCTTGAGTCATACCCATTTTGCATACTTAAAAGGTAATAATTGGGCTTCCCTGGTGGCACAGTGGTTGAGAGTCCGCCTGCTGATGCAGGGCACGCGGGTTCGTGCCCCGGTCCGGGAAGATCCCACATGCTGCGGAGCAGCTGGGCCCATAAGCCATGGCCGCTGAGCCTGCACGTATGGAGCCTGTGCTCCACAACAGGAGAGGCCACAACAGTGAGACGCCCGCATACCGCAAAAAAAAAAAAAAAAGGTAATAATTACCTGTCTAATGCAAGTTTTTTCATTTCAAAAGCAATTTTTGCCTCTTCAATTTCTTTTTCCAGTTCTTCAATTTTACTGCCAAAGAAGCATGAACAAAAGAATTTCAGCAATATCAGAAAAAGTAACTACTTGAAGAAAGGTATAAAGTAAATCTTTGAAGAAAGTAAAATGCCTGTTCTCTAAAGAAAAGTATTCTACAGGCTCCCAACATCTATGCATTTACAGATTTGGTAAACTGATTCCTGCTATGATACTTCGCTAAGTATCTTGTTAAGATGTGGAGGATGCCAAAAGTGTTAATATGATCACTCATGTGCATGTAAGTCTACATCCCACATCAACAACTTCTCAATACGTGCATGACAAATTAGTTGGAAAAAAAAAGGAAAGGAAAAAGAAAGACAATATTATAAGGTGGATAATATTATTAAATCTGTAAAAACCACAACTAAAATTTTAAAATATAACCTACGCTTCAATTTGCTTTTCCTGCATGATTTGTTCTGGAGTTTTTTCTTCATCTACAAATAAATAAATTTTTGACGTTAGTAGTATTTTATTAAAGCATTGTCCAAAAGAAATATAATGTAAGCCACAAATGCAAACCAAATATGTAATTTTTAATTTCATTTCCACACTACAAAAGAAACAAATGAAATTAATTTTAATATAGCTTATTAAACCTAACAGATCCAAAATATTATCATTTCAACACATAATCAATTTCTAATTACTACTGAAATATTTCACATTCTTTTCTTCTGTGCATATTTTACATTTACAGTCCTCCTCAATGAGGACTAACCACATTTCAAGTGTTCAACAGTCACATGGAGCTAATGTCTACCACGTCGGACAGCAGTTATGGAATGATAGAAAAAGAGTAAAAAATGAACAAGATCACAGGGCTTCCCTGGTGGCGTAGTGGTTGAGAGTCCGCCTGCCGATGCAGGGGACACGGGTTCGTGCCCTGGTCCAGGAAGATCCCACATGCCACGGAGCGGCTAGGCCTGTGAGCCATGGCCGCTGAGCCTGCGCATCTGGAGCCTGTGCTCCGCAACGGGAGACGCCACAATGGGAGAGGCCCGCGTACCGCAAAAACAAAAAACAAAAAACAAGATCAATGTAAAAAAAAAACTGTATGTCTATATATTAGCAACAAACAATAGAAAATTAAACTTTAAAAATACATGTAAAATTGCACGCAAACACACAAAATACTTAAGGATAAATTTAACAAAATATATGTATGACCTCTACACTGAAAACACTACCAAATACTATAAGTTTATTTAATTTAAATAAAATTAAATTATTTTAGACCCAACTGTGTTGGGTCTTCATTGCTGCGTGGGCTTTCTCTAGCTGCGGCAAGCAGGGGCTATTCTTCGTTGTGGTGTGCGGGCTTCTCACTGCGGTGGCTTCTCTTGCTGTGGATCATGGGCTTTAGGCACACAGGCTTTAGTAGTTGTGGCTCGCGGGCTCTAGAGCACAGGCTCAGTGGTTGTGGTGCATGGGCTTAGTTGCTCCGTGGCCTGTGGGATCTTCCCAGATCAGGGCTTGAACCCGTGTCCCCTGCACTGGCAGGCGCATTCTTAACCACTGCGCCACCAGGGAAGACCCCATTACAAAATACTGAAATGGAAAGATAAACTATCTATATGTATTGGGAGAATCATTATTGCTAATATAACAATTTCACCCATACTGATCTATAGATCCCACTCAAATACCAGTCAAATCTGTAGAAATTGACAAACTGATTTTAAATGCATATAGAAAAACAAAGGACCAAGAATAATCAAAGCAATTTTGACAAAGAATGTTGAAGGACTTACAAGAGCTGATAATCAAGACTTACTATAAAGCTACAGTCATCCAAACAGCATGGTACCACTGTAAGGATAGACAAATACCTCAAAGGAACAGAAGAAAAAGTCCAGAAATAGACCTACACATATACAATGGATAAAGAAAAGTCTTTTCAACAGTGCTAGAAAAACTGGATTTCTATATGGAAAACAAATGAACCTTTATCCTTACTTAGCACACACCATACACAAAAGTTACTCCAAAAGTAGCAGGATACAAAATTAATGCACAGAAATCTCTTGCATTCCTGCACACTAATGATGAAAAATCTGAAAGAGAAATTAAGCAAACATTCCCATTTACCATTGCAACAAAAAGAGTAAAATACTTAGGAATAAACCTACCTAAGGAGACAAAAGACCTGTATGCAGAAAACTATAAGACACTGATGAAAGAAATTAAAGATGATACAAACAGATGGAGAGATATACCATGTTCTTGGATTGGAAGAATCAACATTGTGAAAATGACTCTACTACCCAAAGCAATCTATAAATTCAATGCAATCTCTATCAAACTACCAATGGTATTTTTCACAGAACTAGAACAAAAAAATTCACAATTTGTATGGAAATATAAAAGACCCCAAATAGCCAAAGCAATCTTGAGAAAGAAAAATGGAGCTGGAGGAATCAGGCTCCCTGACTTCAGACTATATGACAAAGCTACAGTAATCAAGACAGTATGGTACTGGCACAAAAACAGAAATATAGATCAATGGAACAGGATAGAAAGCCCAGAGATAAATCCACACACATACGGTCACCTTATTTTTGATAAAGGAGGCAAGAATATACAATGGAGAAAAGACAGCCTCTTCAATAAGTGGTGCTGGGAAAACTGGACAGCTACATGTAAAAGTGAAATTAGACCACTCCCTAACACCATATACAAAAATAAACTCAAAATGGATTAAAGACCTAAATGTAAGGCCAGACACTACAAAACTCTTAGAGGAAAACATAGGCAGAACACGCTGACATAAGTCACAGCAAGATCATTTTTGACCCACCTCTTAGAGAAATGGAAATAAAACCAAAAATAAACAAACGGGACCTAATGAAACTTAAAACCTTTTGCACAGCAAAGGAAACCATAAACAAGACGAAAAAACAACCCTCAGAATGGGAGAAAATATTTGCAAACGAAGCAACTGACAAAGGATTAATCTCCAAAATATACAAGCAGCTCATGCAATTCAATATCAAAAAACCAAACAACCCAATCCAAAAATGGGCAGAAGACCTAAAGAGACATTTCTCCAAAGAAGATATACAGATTGCCAACAAACACATGAATGGATTCTCAACATCCTTTCATTAGAGAAATGCACTAATCATTAGAGAAATGCAAATCAAAACTATAATGAGGTATCACCTCAAACCATTAAGAATGGCCATCATCAGAAAATCTACAAACAATAAGTGCTGGAGAGGGTGTGGAGAAAAGGAAATCCTCTTGCACTGTTGGTGGGAATGTAAACTGATACAGCCACTATGGAGAACAGTATGGAGGTTCCTCAAAAAACTAAAAACAGAGCTACCATAGGACCCAGCAATCACACTACTGGGCATATACCCTGAGAAAACCATAATTCAAAAAGAGTCATGTACCACAATGTTCACTGTAGCTCTATTTACAATAACCAGGACGTGGAAGCAACCTAAGTGTCCATCGACAGACGAATGGATAAAGATGTGGCACATATACACAATGGAATATTACTCAGCCATAAAAATAAACGAAACTGAGTTATTTGTAGTGGGGTGGATGGACCTAGAGTCTGTCATACAGAGTGAAGTAAGTCAGAAAGAGAAAAACAAATACCATATGCTAACAGATATATATGGAATCTAAAAAAAAAAAAAAATGGTTTTGAAGAACCGAGGGGCAGGACAGGAATAAAGACACAGACATAGAGAATGGACTTGAGGACACAGGGAGGGGGAAGGGCAAGCTGGGACAAAGTGAGAGAGTGGCATGGTCATATACACACTACCAAATGTAAAACAGATAGCTAGTGGGAAGCAGCCACAGAGCACAGGGAGATCAGCTCAGTGCTTTGTGTCCACCTAGAAGGGTGGGATAGGGAGGGTGGGAGGGAGACACAAGAGGGAGGAGATATGGGTATATATGTATATGTATAGCTGATTCACTTTGTTATACAGCAGAAACTAACACACCATTGTAAAGCAATTATACTCCAATAACGATGTTTAAAAAAAAAAAGAATCTCAGTCCTGTATGTTAAACCTAACACCTTAAGACTTCGAGAACAAAACACAGGAGAAAACTTTGCAACCTTGGGGTAGTCACAGTTTCTTAGATAGAACTCAAAAACCACAAAGTACAAAAGAAAAGAGTGAAAAATAGGGCTTCATCAAAATTAATGCCTTCTGCTCCTCAAAAGACAATGTTAAGGAAGTAAAAAGCAAGCAACAAACTAGGAGAAAATTTCTGCCATATATGTATACATATGTATATACACACACACGTATTTATTTATTTACCTAAAAAAGGACTGTATTCTTGTTTTTAAAGGAGTGAATATTTTATTCTTTAGTGTTTAATAGAATACATCATGTATTCAGTTATAATTAAAGAACTCAAACTCAATGAGACTAACAATCCAATTAAAACATGGGTAAGCACCTCCTAGAGTAATGGAAATAAAAACAAAAATAAGCAAATGGGACCTAATGAAACTTAAAAGCTTTTGCACAGCAAAGGAAACCATAAACAAGACCAAAGGACAACCCTCAGAATGGGAGAAAAAATTTGCAAATGAAGCAACTCACAAAGGATTTTACAAGCAGCTCATGCAGCTCAATAACAAAAAACAAACAACCAAATCCAAAAATGGGCAGAAGACCTAAATAGACATTTCTCCAAAGAAGATATACAGACTGCCAACAAACACATGAAAGAATGCTCAACATCATTAATCATTAGAGAAATGCAAATCAAAACTACAATGAGATATCATCTCACACCAGTCAGAATGGCCATCATCAAAAACTCTAGAAACAATAAATGCTGGAGAGGGTGTGGAGAAAAGGGAACACTCTTGCACTGCTGGTGGGAATGTAAATTGGTTCAGCCACTATGGAGAACAGTATGGAGGTTCCTTAAAAAACTACAAATAGAACTACCATATGACCCAGCAATCCCACTACTGGGCATATACCCTGAGAAAACCAAAATTCAAAAAGAGTCATGTACCAAAATGTTCATTGCAGCTCTATTTACAATAGCCCGGAGATGGAAACAACCTAAGTGCCCATCATCGGATGAATGGTTAAAGAAGATGTGGCACATATATACAATGGAATATTACTCAGCCATAAAAAGAAACGAAATTGAGCTATTTGTAATGAGGTGGATAGACCTAGAGTCTGTCATACAGAGTGAAATAAGTCAGAAAGAAAAAGACAAATATCGTATGCTAACACATATATATGGAATTTAAGAAGAGAAAAAAATGTCATGAAGAACCTAGGGGTAAGATAGGAATAAAGACACAGACCTACTGGAGAACGGACTTGAGGATATGGGGAGGGGGAAGGGCGAGCTGTGAAGGGCGAGAGAGAGTCATGGACGTATACACACTAACAAACGTAAGGTAGATAGCTAGTGGGAAGCAGCTGCATGGCACAGGGACATCGGCCGGTGCTTTGTGACCGCCTGAAGGGGTGGGATGGGGAGGGTGGGAGGGAGGGAGAAACAAGAGGGAAGAGATATGGGAACATATGTATAACTGATTCACTTTGTTGTAAAGCAGAAACTAACACACCATTGTAAAGCAATTATACCCCAATAAAGATGTTAAAAAAAAATGGGTAAGGATTTGAATGGATATTTCATAAAAGTAGATTTATACATCTACTTCATAAAAGTAGATGTATAAATTGCCAATAAGACATGAAAAGATAATCAACATTAGTTATTAGGGAAATGTAAATTAAAACCACATGAGATACTACTATATACTTACTAGAAGGGCTAAAATTTAAAAAGACTGACAGGGGACTTCCCTGGTGGTGCAGTGGTTAAGAATCCACCTGCCAATGCAGGGGACACGGGTTCGATCCCTGGTCTGGGAAGATCCCACATGCCACGGGGCAACTAGCCCGTGCACCACAACTACTGAGCCCGCATGCGACATCTACTGAAGCCCACACCCTAGAGCCTGTGCACTGCAACTACTGAGCCCGTGCTCCACAATAAGAGAAGCCACTGCAATGAGAAGCCCACACAGTGCAGTGAAGAGTAGCCCCTGCTCGCTGCAACTAGAGTAACCCGTGCACAGCAACGAAGACCCAACGCAGCCAAAAAATAAATAAATTAACTAAAAAAAAATGGTGAGGGCTTCCCTGGTGGCGCAGTGGTTGAGAGTCCGCCTGCCGATGCAGGGGACACGGGTTCGTGCCCCGGTCTGGGAAGATCCCACATGCCGCGGAGCGGCTGGGCCCGTGAGCCATGGCTGCTGAGCCTGCACATCCGGAGCCTGTTCTCCGCAACGGGAGAGGCCACAACAGTGAGAGGCCCATGTACGGCAAAAAAAAAAAAAAAAAAAAAATGGTGAATTTTGTTACACAAATTAAGTCACAAAAGGAAGATGTCAGAAACAAAAAAATACATACCATATAAATCTATTTACATCAAATTCTAGAACAGTGCTGTCCAAACCACTGTTCTGTTCTGTGATGAATGAAATGCTTAATATCTGCACTGTCCAATACGGTAGCCACCAGCCACATTGTGGCTTCAGCATTTGATATGTGATTAGTGCAACAAAGAATTTTAAATTTTATTTGATTTTAATTAACTTAACTTTAAAAGGCCACCTGTAGCTAGTGCCTACTGTATTGGACAGCACTACTCTAGAAGACAAATCTATAGTAACAGAAATCAAATTGATGGTTGCTGGGGTCAGGGTGGGGACTGAGTGTGAAGTGGCACGGGCAGGTGTGACAGAAATGTTCTACGTCTTGATTGTGGTGGTAGTTACAGAGATGTATACATTTGTTAGAACTCATCAAATTGTACCCTTAAAATAGATGTACTTATTGTAAAAAAAATTTCTTCATGCAATAAAGTCTCAGTAATATATATATATATATATATGTATGTATGTACGTATAGAGAGAGAGAGTGTGTGTGTGTGTGTGTGTGTGTGTGTGTGTGTGTGTTACACGGGTCTCTCGCTGCTGTGGCCTCTCCCGTTGTGGAGCACAGGCTCCGGACGCGCAGGCTCAGCGGCCATGGCTCATGGTCCCAGCCGCTCTGCGGCATGTAGGATCTACCCAGACCAGGACACGAACCCATGTCCCCTGCATCGGCAGGCGGACTCTCAACCACTGCACCATCAGGCAAGCCCTCAGTAATATATTTTTTAATGGTAAAACACTAATCAATTTTAGACAAATATCTTCTCTCAAAGACTACAACCTAACTACTTATGGTTTGCTTCAAATCTGTCCTCTCCTTTAGTTGTAGAAATTCTAGAGTGTGGACTATTAAATCTACTCAAGTTTTCAGATGTCACAAGCCCTTAAAAATAAAATTATCTATACAGGGAAAACAAGAACTGCAGGAGGAGGCAGACTCTTTTATCACTTGGATTTTAGCTTTAAGGTCATCTTCTCGAAGAAACCATCTCTGATTCCTCTAAAGTAGACACTCCCTCTTATCACACCAATATTTCCTTCATCACATTTACCTCACCTCATAATTATCTCACATGTTTCTTTGCTTACCTGTTTTGCTACATAGAATTTAAGCTCCATGAGGGTAAAGTCTGCCTTGTTCAACACCATATCTCCATCCCTAGCATCAATTCATTCAACTATGAGTGCAGGAATACTCATAGAGATAATTCTTCAGTGGTCCAAATTTTGAATAGCTTTTCCCTTATACCTCGACATCTAAGATCAAATATACATTTTTTTTTCTTTTCTTTTCTTTTTTTTTGCAGTACGCGGGCCTCTCACTGTTGTGGCCTCTCCCGCTGCGGAGCACAGGCTCCAGACGCGCAGGCTCAGTGGCCATGGCTCACGGGCCCAGCCGCTCCGCGGTATGTGGGATCTTCCCGTACCGGGGCACGAACCCGTGTCCCCTGCATCGGCAGGCGGACTCTCAACCACTGCGCCACCAGGGAAGCCCTAAATATACTTTTTTATTATGTGGGCTCTCATGCCAGAAAAAGCATTAGGTATGTCGTACTTCTCATCTCTAAGGTAAACATAATTGGTTTAATACAAGGAACATGGGCTTTGGAAACAAGAACACCATTAATTCCTCCAGGGGAAGGGCAGGGACCTACTAACCATCTTTGAGTTAAGCATTTTTTAAATTGAAGTATAGTTGATTTACAATGTTGTATCAGTTTCAGGTATACAGCAAAGTGATTGAGTTTTACATATATATATATATATATATATATATATATATATATATATACACACATTTATATATATTTTATATATGTAATAGATATTCTTTTTCAGGAGGTAAGTATTATCGATGTAACAAAAGGGATATGGCTTTGGAGGCAAGAAGGCCTGGTTCATATCCTAGTTCCTATAGTTACTAGTTACAGTAAGCAGAAAAGAGGCTGGGGGGCCCATTTTTTTAGGGTTTGGTTTGGTTTGGTTTTTTGCAAAATATGACTTTAGAAACCCTGGAATGGAGATGGAAAACACACCAGAAATGCCTTCAGATCTATGGCCTTAAAGAGAGCTTGAGCAGAGCTCAAAAATTACCTAAGTTCAAACACGGATTCAGGGAAGTGATTAAGACATCTATGAGGTCCCTCGGCTTTTCCACAAATTTTTTTTTTAAAGATTTATTTATTTATTTATTTTGGAGGTGCCAGGCCTTAGTTGCGGCACATGAGATCTTCGTTGTGGCACGTGGGTTCTTTTAGTTGCGGCATGCGTGTGGGATCTAGTTCCCTGACCAGGGATTGAACCTGGGCCCCCTGAGCTGGGAGCGTAGAGTCTCATCCACTGGACCACCAGGGAAGTTCGTCCACAATTCCTGATTCCACCTAGTGTACTATTTGATTTTACTCTTTAAGCTTATTTCATAGGGAAAGAAAGAGTAACCAAAATCTATCTTTGTGACCCAAGGGCTTACAATAAATCAGGTGGCTATTAGGTGGTCATTACTTCAGGATGACTAAACCATCATTTTACTACTCTCTTGGTCCCTGAGATTTCTGGATTAATAATTTTAAAAGATAAATTTAAAATTTTTCTGTGTTTAGAATTGAAAATTTTTACTTACGCCTTTATGCCTCTTCTGCTCTCATGCCAATAATCCAGTGTTTCTCAAAGTATAGGTCTCAGATCACTTGCTTTACAATCATCTAATCTGCTAATTTAATGTTCAGGTTGTTGATGGTAGCAAGTTTTGTGATACCCTAAGCCCACAGGGATTTCCCAATTCTCTGATCAACAGAACTTAATTGTCCTGTATTGTTATTTACTTGTTTTATATACATTTCTTGAATTCCTAACTAGTTCCTTAGGGCCAGGGCAAGCCTGCTTTTTGCATTCTTACAGGGTATAGTACTGCATTATGCTGGCCCTCCCATTCCCTAAATAAATATATTTTTGTAAAATTGGTGTTTTCCCTGGAGTACTGTTCATCAGTACTCACAAAACCTTATTTGAAAATGAAAATACTTACTTGCATCAACCATTGATTTATATTCCAAGAGTTGTTGTTTGGTCTGTGCTCTTACCCTGAAAACAGATAAAGAGAAGAAAGTTATATACTTATTGAGGTTTTACTCATTACTATATTATAAATCAACTCATCTTTTTGGCAAGTTGATGCAACAAAATGAGCATAAATAAATAGCATTAAGGTCTTCCATTTTGGCCTATTTAAAACAGGTATAAAGAATTTAAGGCCTCAGAAAAATACTCAAAATGAAATACAGTAGGAAAACAGCATCTGTGAGGAAAAGTTTAAAATTTGATTTTTAAATTTATTCTTAATGGGCCACACTGAAATGAGGCTTAAAGAGAAGGGCTACACAAAGAAATAGATCAAAACGAGTCAGGTGGACCTTTGTGAGAATAGTGTTTGGTAGCCAGGACCTCTTTTGGGCATTTCTTCCTAAGAGGAAAACACAACAAATAAGGGAATAGGGGAAGGTAATACGGGGAAGCTATTCTTTCCAGGAGTTGATGAAGCCCATATATGCATTCAAGAAGGCCATGGGATACTCTAGCTGTGGACAGTGGCTAATACGGACATCCAGAATTGACAATGGACTGCAGTAGCATTTTCCTATGTGGCTCCAAGAACTCTGGATAGGGAATGACCAGATCCAAAGACTCACAGATAATATGAATGGGAATAGTTAAAGGCAAGAGCTCCGACCCGGTGTCTTCTAAACTTCTTCCTCTGATGTATATATTATAAAAGACTGTCCCATCTCCCATCACTGTTGCCTATCCCTGTCCACAGGTCCCACAACTCACTGTCAGAGGGTCGGGTATATGGCCCAAAGACTGGGGTGAGACCTTGAGAGAATACAAAGAAGTTCATGAATCATGTGAGAATGGGTGAAAGCATGCCTCCATCTTTGAGAAGCCTTTGAAGGAGAGGATGGTGAGTCTTGGGAAATACAACTCTGTTTGACAGAGACTCTTCATAGTAAGCCGACCAGATCAAATCAGCTTGAACCTGCAGAGCAGCTCCTGGGCAAAGACATCTACATAATCACGAGAAAAAAGTTGGTCCTGAGGTTGTGTTCCAATAAAACTTTACTTAAGGGGACTGAAATTTAATTTCACATAATTTTCACCTGTTATTAAATATTCTTGTGACTTCCCCCACACACACACCATTTAAACACATGAAAACTATCCTTAGCTTGAGGGGGTCACACAAAAACAGAGTAGGATGGATAAGGCCAGGGCCACAGTTGCCCACTGGTGTAAAAGACTGATGTCCTTTCTCATCAAATCTTGCCCTAGCAACGTAGAGACGTTGCTTCCTGGTAGAAAATATAACAAATGAAGCTTCTGCATTGAAAAGGGCCATACCTACAACAGAAAAGGGCGGAGCCTCCTCCCTCCGAAGTTATCAGGGCTTCGATGCAGCCCACATAAGGGCTTGAAAATCGGGGTCCCAGGGCATGAGTGGGTAAGAAAGGAGGCGTTAATTACAGCTCAGTAGGCTCTAAGGGCCCTTTGCTAAACGCTGACTCCAGAATATCTCGTTTAATGCCCACAGCAACTCTGCTAGGAAGCTGTCATTTTTCTCTGCTTTGCCAAGATGAAGAAAGGGGCTTAAAGAGCTTAAGTGAATGATGCAGTCACGCAGCCAATTAAGCGACCGACGCTGAATTCGAACCCTGGACATTTCTAAGCAAAGCGGGGAGCTCCTGGCCACGACGCCCACTTGGTTCCCACCCAGCAGGCCAGCGGGAACAACCTGAGCAGCAGGGCCATGCGGTCCTCGGGACGCGGCGCCTGGGCGCCGGCGACCTGCGGCGGCTCGCCTTCCCCTCTGGAGTCCGCGGCCTCGGCAGCGGCTTCCTCCTCGGACTGCGTCTCCATCCGCTGCGCGAAGTGCTACCACTCAGGACCGGAACACTCTGCCCTAGAAGGGACCGCTTTTCCCGCCACTAAATTGACACCGGAAGGGACCTCAGGGTCATCGCGCCGCCCCGCCCCTTCCGCCGCAGGGCACGCCCTTTCCGCCCCGGTCTCTGCTGGTTGCTGTCCCTTCTTTTACCATGCCTGGACCAGGTACTAGCCAAAAGCGTTACAAACCACTAGTGAAAGTTGGAAGCACTCTGATTTAGCGTCAGCTCTGTCGAGTGCTGGGCTAAGGGCTATATGCAGCAGCCGTTCAGGGGCACTCCCCGGCTCCTGGCACCGCGGCCTAGAGGGGAGAACCCCGACATCACAGGTCTTTCAGCCTTGGAGCTGGGATAGCCGTTACTGACCCACCTTAGCACTCCCCTTCTATCCGCGGCCTTGGAAGATGGCTGTGCCCGGCAGGCTGGCAGAGATAAACATTGGAGGGTTAGGTAGACTTTTGCTCTGAGCTCATTAAGTCCAGGCCCCTCATTTGGCGGAGAAGAGTGGCCCAAGTTCAGAGATACCCACTTCCTCCCCACGAGGCAATGCAGACTTACAGTTTGAAATTCAGCTGTCAGTAAGATTCGAACTCGTAACAGAGTTGGGTGCCCCCAAGTGTCAGTTTGATGATCCGGCAGATTACAGTTGAGCTTTCTTGGCTGAGCAGTGACCGGACAACGCAGGACATAAATGCCTGACTGGTTTGTAGTTTTTCACAATGGTCAGTCGTGTAAGAGGGACAGTCTTTGCTGCACAAGCACAAGCAGCTCGGGCCTCTGAACAACAGAGCCGAGCATTCCCTTCTATAGCGAGTTGCCCCTGAGTTATACTTGTTCACACAATTCTCCCCTTTCTTCCTATTATCAAAGTAATTCAGCTCCTGGTAAAAGATTCAAAGGCACGGTCGGATGTAAAATGTCCGGTTCACCACTCCTACTGCCAAATTCCTGGAAGAACATTTTGCTTCCTTTTTTCTTTACAAAAAAGTGACCCTATTCTTTTTGCACTTAACTGCTTTTATCGGGATGTTTTCCAATATCTCACATCAATCTCATCCTTTTAAGCAGTTGCCTATCAGATGTCCACAGGCCAGATTTGGGATGAAGACTATGCAGTGGTTCTCCAATCTGAGCATGCATCGGAATCAATGTCCAATAATACAGAATGGATGATAAATTAGATAATTACCATCATCCCACCCCCAGTGAGATAAGACTACTCAAAGCAAGTATCGTTAATCAACGTTAAAACTAAAAAGAGAACAGCACCTTTACATCAAAACTCATCTGGTGGTTACCACCTTACCCAGATGATCAAATGTGGTATCACCAGTAGTGTTTAACAATATGATACGTGACTCCAGTGATGCATAAGTTGTGCAAATCACCGATATTCTTGCCAAAATGCATAACCTGAACTTAACTATGAAGAAACAATCAGACAACAAATCTGGAATGAAGGACATTCTACAAGAAAAATGGCCTAGACAATTCATGTTAAAAAGCAGGGCAATTGGGACTTCCCTGGTGGCACAGTGGTTAAGAATCTTCCTGCCTGCCAGTGCAGGGGACACGGGTTTGAGCCCTGGTCTGGAAGATCCCACATGCCGCGGAGCAACTAAACCCGTGTGCCACAACTACTGAGCCTGTGCTCTAGAGCCTGTGAACCACAACAACTGAGTCCATGTGCCACAACTACCGAAGCCTGCATGCCTACAGCCCATGCTCTGCAACAAGAGAAGCCACTGCAAGGAGAAGCCCACGCTCAGCAACAAAGACCCAATGCAGCCAAAAATAAATAAATAAATAAAGCAGGGCAATTGTTCTGTATGGAAAAAGAAATGAAACTTGGAGCTCTGGATTCGAAAAATGTAAGACATTTTTGGAATGATTGTGGAAATTTGATTATGTACTGTATATTACATATGGAGTTGTTAACTTTCTTAGTGTGATAAAAAGATTGTGGGGACTTCCCTGGTGGTCCAGTGGTTAAGACTTCGCCTTCCAATGCAGTGGGTGCAGGTTTGATCCCTGGTCAGGGAGCTAAGATACGACATGCCTCATGGCCAAAAAAACCAAAACATAAAACAGAAGCAATATTGTAACAAATTCAATAAAGATTTTAAAAATGGTCGAAATCAAAATTAAGGGTCTTAATTCTTAGGACATAGATGCATGATGGAAGTATTTAAGGGGACATTATATTGACACCTGAGATTTACTTTCAAATGGCTCTTAAAAATAGGAATTTATGTACACAGTTGCATACACGTGTGTATATGACCGCCATACAGTTTTTTTTTCTTTGAGCCTTAATATTTGCCTACGTAAATCACTAAAACTTTGTTTCCTATTAGGAAATAAAATCCATGGAATATTTACATAAGTCAATGAAGTACTTATCCACATAGAAAAGTTCTGAAAGGCTTTTTACAGACCTTATTTCCAATGAAATAAAAAATTACCAACATATAGATGTCTGACAAAAAAAATAAACTGGGACTTCCCTGGTGGCGCAGTGGTTAAGAATCTGCCTGCCAATGCAGGGGACACGGGTTCAATCCCTGGTCTGGGAAGATCCCACATGCCGTGGAGAAACTGAGCCCGTGTGCCACAACTATTGAGCCCACGTGCCGCAACTACTGAAGCCCGTGCAACTAGAGCCCGTGCTCTGCAACGAGAAGCCACCGCAATGAGAAGCCCCCGCTGGCCACAACTAGAGAAAGCCCGCGCTCAGCAACGAAGACCCAATGCAGCAAAAATAAATAAACTACTTAGAAAATAAGCAGTAAAATAATCTCCAGATCAAAAAGGATCACAAACTAACCAGATATTGATGAAAGAGAACTTTAGAAACCAGCTATCACAGAGGAAAATGTATATACAAAGGCTTTTATTACTAAAATTATATTAAATATTTAACCTAAACTAGAAAATAACCAAAAGAAAAGCAGATGGTGAGAATTAACATAAAAGCTAAAACTACAAAATAAAGGTAGTAGAAATGATACCTTTGTATCATTGTTTCAAAACACCAGTAAAAGACCCCCTAGCCAAGCCTGATTAGAAAACACAAGTATTCAACATCAGGAATGAGAAGTTATAATACAAAAGAGATTGAATAATATCATATACCTCTACAGCTATAATTTAGAAAATCCAGAATGGATGATTTTCTAAGGTGGTGGTGGTGGTGAATTCCTAAAAAACACCAAAAAACCATGGAAAGCTACCATCATAAGCAGCAACAGGCCAGGTGACTTTACAGATTAATTTAGCTAGCTTTCAATAAATGAATAGATTTTAAATTTCTCTTCCTGCTGTGAGTTTTTAATAGTCAAGGCTGGGGAATTTTATTTACTCTTTCAGCTTATGATATCATTGGAGTTTTTCTGTTTTTTTTTTTAAAAAAGATTAACAGATAAATATTAGATGGTAAAAATATTGAAGAGATGTCTAATCCAGGAATAAAATGGGGATCTACCGATTATCAATGTTGTTTTGGAGACTCTAAAACAATAACTTAAAAATCATATTGTTGGGGCTTCCCTGGTGGTGCAGTAGTTGAGAATCTGCCTAATGCAGGGGACACGGGTTCGAGCCCTGGTCTGGGAAGATCCCACATGCCACGGAGCAACTAGGCCCATGAGCCACAACTACTGAGCCGGCACATGTGGAGCCTGTGCTCCGCAACAAGAGAGGCTGCGATAGTGAGTGGCCCCCGCTTGCCACAACTAGAGAAAGCCCTCACACAGAAATGAAGACCCAACACAGCAAAAATAAATAAATAAATTAAAAGGCAGCCTCTCTGCATTAAAAAAATATATATATATCATACAGTTGAAAAAATAAAATTTGGGGATTTAAGGCCTAGAAAAGCCTAAGGCCTAAAATCAAGTAAGAACATCGATGTCAACTGGGTAACAAAATTACAACTAGCAATAAAAAATAGAAGTGGGGGCTTCCCTGGTGGCGCAGTGGTTGGGGGTCCGCCTGCCGATGCGGGGGACGTGGGTTTGTGCCCTGGTCCAGCAGGATCCCGCATGCCGCAGAGCAGCTGGACCCGTGGGCCATGGCCGCTGGGCCTGCGCGTCCGCAGCCTGTGCTCCGCGATGAGAGAGGCCACAGCGGTGAGAGGCCCGCGTACCGCAAAATGAAAAAAAAAAAAAAAAAAAAAGTGGGAAATCGGGCCTATTCACAATAGTGACAAAAAAAAGCATAAACCCAAAAATAAATTTGACAAGAAAAGTACAGCCAATTACATAATTAAATTCTAACATTGCAATGAAAGGCATGCAACAAGTCTTTGATGGAGAAAAATGCTTCTGGATGGGAAGACAACATCAGTCTATCCAGAGCTAGTACATAACATTCTGTATATACGTATGTAATATACAGTCAAAATCTCAAAGGAGCTTTTCAATAACTGGACATAATTTTAAGGTTCATGTGTTTGAAATTGCCCCCACATATTTGGGAAACAGTGGTAGCCTCATCATACCAGATAAACTTAATGTAAAACTATATTAATCACAGGAAGAAACAAGTAGATCAGGGAACAATAAAAACTGATGTTTCAATTGTACAAGGAAGATTTTAAACATATAGTACTGGCTGGCACAAATAGAATCCATCTGGAAGTTAAGAATCCTATCTCATACAACATACAAAAAGTTTACTGGGCTTCCCTGGTGGCGCAGTGGTTGGGAGTTCGCCTGCCGATGCAGGGTACACGGGTTCGTGCCCCGGTCCGGGAAGATCCCACATGCCGCAGAGCAGCTGGGCCCGTGAGCCATGGCCGCTGAGCCTGCGCGTCCGGAGCCTGTGCTCCGCAACGGGAGAGGCCACAACAGTGAGAGGCCTGCGTACCGCAAAAAAAAAAAAAAAAAAAAAAGTTTACTGAGGGTTTGTAGACCTAAGCAGGAAAAATTTAGAAATTTAAGAGATGGTAATGGTTTGGGGGCGATGTTGACCTTAACACCAAAAATCCAAAAGCAACTACAGAAAAAATAGTTTTGATAATATAAAAATTTAAAGTGTCTGCATGGCAAAAGATACAGCATAAACAGATTTAGGGCAAACGACAAACTGAGAAAGCCTTACAAATTGATAAATAAGCGGACAACAAAAATTGATTCAACTACTCATAAGAAGTATAAATTAAAACAGCAAACAAAATAGGATATTTTTTGCCAAACTCACAGAAATTAAAGAGAATGATTACCTTCAGTTCTGGCAAGGATGCAGAGAAAACCAGAACTTTTGTACATTTATTGCTGATGACACTGAGAAAGTCAGCTGGCTGTACCTGCCAGAACTTAGAACACACTCTTTGGAGAACCCAGGGTACATAAAGAAAGGCATGGGATATAATGACATTTAAACAGCATTGTCTGTAGGAGCAAAGACAAAAAACAATCTGAAAAGGGGAATAGTTAATTACATTATAGTATATCCATACTATGGACTATAATGCCCAAATACAGGTAAGGCTTGTCCATGTTGAAAGAATTGCTAAGTATATAGAATGATCTCATTTTTTTAATACCCCCACTATAATAATTTACATGCAGGTCTATACTCATAGAAGGCATGACTGGCTACATCCCAAACTCCTGATATCCTTCAGGTGGATGGGATTGAGACGTAGGAGAGTAAGAGGGGGTGGGTAAATAAACGTTTTTAGATACTTATTTGTTTTGAGGATTGTTTTATTTTCTTAACCAATAAAGAAAAGGCAAACTAGGTTTTGAATATAAATTAAACTTCTTATTTTTCCAAGTGAAAAAGCTGATACTAGTTTAAGTTGATAATATAAGAAAGTGGTATGAGTAGATTACTTAGAATTATAGCAGCAACCACCAGAGGAAATAGAAATCGGGGGAATTGGGAATGAGGTGGTACTTTTCCTTACATAGAACTAGGCAGCCAATTCTCTTAAGATGACTGGGCTTACATACAGTATGACATAAAGTAAGTAAGGATTGTAAATGCCCTCAAGAGCTTAGTAATTTATTTGAAGTAAAGCCAGGTACATAAAACAAGAACCAAGAAGAATCAATTGTGTATATTAATTGGGTCCCCAGGTAATTGAAAGCAGTTTTTTTACTATTCCCCCACTGAACCTTTAAAACAACCTGTGGGAAGCAGCCACATTCAAATGAGTTAAGGTTTAAGTAAAAAGGACTACAACTTTATTAAAAGTAAATAAATGTAACATATAATATGTACAGATGGCACATGGTGCCAATTTTATTTGCAGATTTTATAGTATTCCAAAGTTCACAAATTACACCTTTGCCACAGCCTTGGCTAAATCTTGAACTAGTGCAGAATTCAGCTGTGCTAGAATGCTGATCTTAGCATGCTTAGACGTAGCATACTTGTTCTTGATAGTCTGGAAGAGAAAAGCATAGTAATTAATGAAGGAAAAGAGGAAAACATCATAAGAACCAACGATACACATATACACTTAAAAATCAACTCCTTAAAAGCAAGCTATGAATTTACAGGCATAAAATCTTAATGACTGGACTTCCCTGGTGACACAGTGGTTAGGAGTCAGCCTGCCAATGCAGGGGACAAGGGTTTGAGCCCTGGTCGGAGAAGATCCCACAGGCCGCGGAGCAACTAAGCCCGTGCGCTGTAACTACTGAGCCTGAGCTCTCGACCCCGAGAGCCACAACTACTGAGCATGAGTGCCACAACTACTAAAGCCCGTGCACCTAAAGCCTGTGTTCTGTGACGAAAGAAGCCACCGCAATAAGAAGCCTGCGCACCGCAACGAAGAGTGTCCCCCACTCAGCACAACAAGAGAAAGCCTGAGCGCAGCAACGAAGACCCAACGCAGCCATAAATAAACAAATTTACTAAAAAAAAAAATCTTAAATGATTTTCCACTTTTCCCAACACCATACAGTACCACTGACTCACCATATGCTTTGTAAGCCCACGATTCACTATGATTATATTCTTAGCCAGGTGTTGCATAACAAGAAGAAGGGATTCTTCAGTGTATGACAGGTAATGCTGCAGAGTTGGTGTCTAAGGCAACAAAAGTTAATGTTGAAAATGCTCATCACCAATGATTTTCATAAAATTTCTAGATGTTATTCAAAACTAGGGTAGGGAAGTAGATACTGAAGACAAGCTTAAGACCCCTTCTTCCCCAAATACCCTTCTTTCATGGCTTCTCTAGGATCCTGTGCTCCAACCTAATTACACTTTTGTAATTGCTGACTTTGCCCACCCCAAAGCTAGACTCCCAGTTCTTTGGAGCTGACTTTCTCATTCATAATTCTATTTCTAGGGCCTAGAGTATCACACGGCATATAGGAGAAATACTTGTTGAATCAACGAATACGAACGAACTTCTAGTATGTCATTTGACCTGCTTGAGCTTCTCCATCTGTAAGGAGTAGCAGCTGCTCTGCCTTTCTCAAAGGGGTATTAGATGGATGAGATTAGGCAATGAAACGGAAGCATTCTATGGAGATATCACAAACAAGATATTTTAAATCATTCCCTCAGTAGATGCCATATTTAAGAACCATTTGAACTGTCCTTTAATGACAACAGTTCTGTATGCTGTAGATATTATAATTTAAAAGCTCAGGGTAACCTCAGTTTGTGGGACAGAGCTTACCCATTCACCATTATCAAGAATTTTCAGTGCTAAGCAAAAAGCTCCCGCTGCAATCTGAGAAGGAGGAAAGTGCACCATATCGTAGTCCAACATAGTTAGTTCCATCAGATATTTGGCCAAAGTATGTAGCTCAACATCAACCTGGAATAAAACCCACAGGTTCTGTCAAGAGAATTCTGCATTGGCAGTAACTGGTATGCCCATAACTAACTACAAATGTTTACCTACAAACTCTCAAATGCAATTGCCCGTGAAAGGCTTTAATAATAATATTAACATACAGCCTGATTGGAAATAAATACCATCTTTATCCCTTCCTCATGTAGTTAGGTATAAATACAAGGCACTTGAATTAGATCTCATTGGCCAGCAGTATTCCCTAATGTACCATACCAAAGGTTTCAAGAAATCTGTACCTCTCCAATCTTAGATGCTCTCCGAAGGAAATGCAGGGGTAGAGGGCGACCCAGACTAAAATTTAAAGCTCTTAGAATCTTCATTTCCATCTGTCTGATTTGGTACTTAGTGTAGGTGTTGTCAGTCACAAAGGCAAAGTCACCAATTTCTGGAGGGTACATTTCCTCGTATTTGCTGGCAATAAACATGGCAGTGACACCAACCAGCTGCAGCATCTTCTTGGGCACACAATTATCCTGCAATGGGAATTTCAACTGGATCAATAAGTAATACATATTTGAAAAAGGAGGCACAGAATTGTGAAGGAGTGGTGGGAAAGACACACTCTCACAACGGAATCTCAATTAATGACACCCCACGCCTCAAGACAGATTTTAGCTGAGAAAGTCTGTTTCTTACGACTCAGCTAGGACCCTGGAAGGGAGAACCCTCAGTTGGTGAATTATGCTCACCTGCATGAACCGATCAATAATGGAAACAGTCATGTACATGGTCTCCTGGAGTAACCTGAATTTCATTTGAACCTGCACTAGCCAGTCAATTAGGATGGCTCTCATGTTTCCAGTGACTTCACGACCCAGTAGGTATTTGGGTCTGACTGCTTGCTCTTCCTGCAAAAGAAATGCTGATTATCCTAAGAAGCAAGACTCCACATGACATTTCTGACCAGAAATAGTCACCTCAAAATAGCTCTGGAACATTTAGAATCTCTAAAATGTTCTTAACTCAGTTATTCATTTGGTCACTGCAAACAGCTCTACCACTGAGAAACAAAGAAAGCAAACATTAAACAGGACAGTCTGACAGGTTTTCATATTGGCAAATCTTACTATGTCCAATTCACCATCACTACTACTGGCCCACACCCTTTCCCCGCTTCTTCCCAAATAAGGATACCATACTACCTATCACCTCAGATCCTTTCACTTAAGACTCTAAAACCCACAGCCTGAGCTTTATGAAGTAGAAAATATAGCAGCACCTTCCAGATTAGCTGGAACCAATATGCTACCACTCCTACTCCAGGGTTTAAACCCCCCAAACACCATAGGTAACAAAAGTCAACCATCAAAATCTAGCACACACATCTGCTAAACCCATTCCTCCAAAGTTAGAACACAAACTTTAAAGACAAGGGAGAAAAGAAATCCACAGCAGAAGGCTGGTCCTGGCAAGGAACCAGGACAATCCTGTAGAAAATGGAGATGCCCAAAAGAACCAGGCAAGAGCCTGAAGATGTTAATGATGCCACTAGAACACAACGCGTTATAAACAAGCAACTGGGTAAATTTGGTAACTGTATAGCTTATGTTGTTAACATACAGAATGCCTCCTTGTTTGGGGGGGAAAAGGGCAAATAGAAAGTTTCAGAAATAGGATGAAATGGAAGAAAACCAAAACCTTTAGCTTTTGAGTATACTCCTCTTGTACACAAAGAACAATTTCCCTGATATCACATGCTCATAAGCGACACTGACCCAAAATGCTTTTTTTTGGCTATAGTTTTTCAGCATCTTCTCCATTACCATGTACCTCCTGCCTGTTACGCTCCTTAAACCCAGAATTTGGGACTCACTCACTCCTAACTGTGATAGATATAAAATACCTTTCAATCTGTGGACTTTCCTTTAGGAAGAGCCACGGTAGTATCCACTCTCACTTTGAATTTTCCCTGTTCAAAATGGCAAATAGAGACTTCATTGGGAATTTCCTGGCCGTCCAGTGGTTAGGACTTTCACTGACAGGCCCGGGGTTCAATCCCTGGTCAGGGAACTAAGATCCCACAAGCCATGCATGCAACCCCCGCCCCCACCAAAAAAAAAAGAATTACATTGGCTTACTTTGGGACTTTCTATTTTTCCACGAAGAATTTCAAAGTGGAACCTACTGTTAAGAAATGCTGCTCATATCTTGCTTAAATTGTTGTGAACTGTTAATGGAAAATCTCTTTAATAAAGCTAGATGCAGTTTAGAAAAAACAAAGGTTTCATATTACTGACCTCAAGTTGTCTCAGATAAGCATAGATATCTTTTACATATTCACTACAAAGGTTTGGATCCGCTCCGTCTTCTGCATCCACATCATTCACTGCAAGAATTACATCAGAGAAAGCCTGGCACAGATACTCTTCCGCAGGGGCACAGCCAGATGTTTCCATGGGGCTTGGAGAGGGAGTATCAACCTGGAAACAGAATGGACTTTTTGAAATAATAGCAAAGAGGAGCATACAATCTGGGAATGAAGGTCAGATTATTGGCACCAATTCAAGAGACTATCTGCTGAACAGAAATACAATTCATTTACCTTTACAAATTTATTCAATTTGTCTTCAGGAAGTGAGTAATATGAAAGATGAAATGCCAACTTAGACTGAATCAGTTTAGAGTCAGAATGCTAACAGGTAAAACAGAGAGGAAGCAAGTTCACATCTAGACTTTCCTCCAAAGGAAACTGATAAGTAACGCATTTGCTTAGCAATGTCATGTAAAGTTAATCCAAGTGAATGACAAGTTAGTCTTTAGTAACATGGCCTGCTTCCCACTGCACAGGAGAACACAAGTCCTGTCGCAACTACTAAGGATTTTATTTATTTATTTTTGGCTGTGTTGGGTCTTTGTTGCTGCAAGCAGGCTTTCTCTAGTTGCGGGAGTGGGGTCTCCTCTTCATTGAGTTGCGCAGGCTTCTCATTGCGGTGGCTTCTCTTGTGGCAGAGCATGGGCTCTAGGCACACGGGCTTCAGTAGTGTGGCACGCAGGTTCAATAGTTGTGGCTCGCGGGTTCTAGAGTGCAGGCTCAGTAGTTGTGGCACACGGGCCTAGTTGCTCTGTGGCATGTGGGATCTTCCCAGACCAGGGCTCGAACCCGGGTCCCCTGCATTGGCAGGCGGATTCTTAACCACTGCGCCAAAAGGGAAGCCCCCAAACTACTAAGGATTAACTGACTTTGTTATCATGAACCATTTTCTTCAAGCTCCAGTCACCCCGTTGTCCAAATATTTATTGAGCACTTCCTTTTTTTTTTTTTTTTTTTGCAGTACGCGGGCCTCTCACTGTTGTGGCCTCTCCCGTTGGGGAGCACAGGTTCTGGACACACAGCCTCAGCGGCCATTGCTCACGGGCCCAGCCGCTCCGCGGCATGTGGGATCTTCCCAGACTGGGGCACGAACCCATGTCCCCTGCATCGGCAGGCGGACTCTGAACCACTGTGCCACCACGTAAGCCCTATTGAGCACTTTCTTAAGCTCTATGATAGGCACTAGCTTTAGTTGAGAGTCCGCCTGCCGATGCAGGGGACACGGGGATGCAGGGGACACGGGTTCGTGCCCCGGTCCGGGAGAATCCCACGTGCCGCGGAGCGGCTGGGCCCGTGAGCCATGGCCGCTGAGCCTGCGCACCGCAAAAACAAAACAAAACAAAACAAAACAAACAAAAAGAGGGTGGGAAAGTGAAGGCAAGAATCAGTATGGGACTTTGACGGAAAGCTCAGGTCTTTTGGTATGGCCAGTTAAAGACTGCGCATGCTACAGGTTTCTGTGATATGTCCAGAAGGACAATACTAAAGCCATAGCCTCACATCCCTTTCCCTTAGATATAGACAGCTAGGCTGAATAACTTTAACCGATCATTTTCCCAACCAGCTTTAATGAAGTTTTAAAAATTAGAACTTAGGAATGCAGTGCATTGCTGGTCAGGGAACTAGATCCCACATGCATGCTGCAACTAAGAGTTCGCATGCCACAACTGAGGAGCCTAAGTACCGCAACTAAGGAGCCAGCAAGCCACAACTAAGACCTGGCACAACCAAATAAATATTGAAGAAAAAAAAATGCAGTTCATTGAAGTGTCAGGAAAGCAGCCTCTTCTAGATGGTGTATATTTTCTTCACAGGAGTAGATACATTTACATGCCTGATATTTAATAAAATGTTCTTGGTTTTTGAGGCTGTTAACTCATCTTCTTACTTTCTCTGAATAGCTCCATTTTCTGCTTTACATCCTTATATAAATTCCAATGTTACAGATTTATTATTAATTATTTGGTGACCACATTATGGAGTAAAAAAAAAAAAAAAAAGGGGGCTTCCCTGGTGGCGCAGTGGTTGAGAGTCCGCCTGCCGATGCGATGCAGGGGACACGGGTTCGTGCCCCGGTCCGGGAAGATCCCACATGCCGCGGAGCGGCTGGGCACGTGAGCCATGGACGCTGAGCCTGCGCGTCCAGAGCCTGTTGCTCCGCAACGGGAGGGAAAGGCCACAACAGTGAGAGGCCCGCGTACCGCCAAAAAAAAAAAAAAAAAAAAAAAAAAAAAAAAAAAAAGGACTCAAGAGAACAATCTGTGTTTCAGTCAATAAATTCTGGCCAGAGATGGCTTGTACCCAAAGACAGCAAAATCTTTATTCCAGGCAGCTACTACTCAGTACGGTAAACAAAGGAGGGGTAGTATAACAAAGCAATTAAAAGCATAGATTCTGAAACCAGATAGCCTGGGTTTGAATCCTATTATGTGCCACTGATGAGATATGACCCTAGAAAAGATACTTAATACTTCTCTATGCCGTTATCTAAAAGTAGAGGTAATAATACCAGCGCACTAAGAGAGTGTAAGATGATGTGAGCTAATGCATGTAAAGTGCTTAGCAGAGCCTACCTCCTGCTAAGCACTCTATACATGTTACTATTTTTTCCTATTTAGTCAAATGCTATGCCATGCATTAATAAAACGAAGGGAAAAGAAACAATCAACAGGCTCTAAAATATTACAGTTAAGTTTACCAAAATAGGCTCAGGGGCAAGTTTCTCTTCTTTAACAGGCTCGGTTTCCGGCTCTGGCTCTGGCTCCAGATCCAGCTCCGGCTGGGGCTCCGGCACAGGTACAGGAGCCTTTTCCAGAGGTTTTGGTAGTTTTTTAGCAATAACTTTTCCAGCAGCTAAAGTTTTTGCTTCCTGTGGATGAAAAGGAGAGAATGGAATGTTTCTCCATCACAGGTTACAGTTGGAAGGCAGACTCTTACAGAGTAGTTGAATCAGCAAGAGTTACCTTTTTCAGGGGCAATTTGGCCTGTGGCTGTTCACTGACTTTGTTACCGATGTCTCCAAGGGCTGTCCTTGGCCTCAGCCCGGGCTTAGAGGCTGCAACAGTGGCCACAGGCACGCGCTTTGCGCCTGCCATACTGACCTTCGCCTTATTTTCAGCATTAATTTTCGTGTTCTGTAAGAAGCAAGACCACTTTGAGAGCTGGCTCGGCCAAGTTAGAGTAAATCAACGGTTAAAGCGGGGGCAAACAGGCTCTCAGGAGGAATGCCGACTGTAAATGGGTTCCCAGGGGAAACCTGCGTTCCAGGGTCTACGCTAAAGCTGTTAACAAGCCAGATTCCTCCCCGAACCTGTTCTTTCACCTATTGAGGGATTGCCTGCTCAGTCCCCGCCGGACCTAAAATACCATGAATTTACATTTGAAAGGAAATCGAAAAAGCCTTAATTGCAGGAAGCTTTCCTGTGGGGAGGGGGTTATGCAGTTGGTGGGAGCTCGCTCAGGGGTCCTCCGTCACCATTTACAAAAGGTTTCGCGTCTACCCTCCATCTGTCCCCTCCCCCCCCACTTTATCCAAGCCCCATCCACTTCTTTCTCACCTTCCTCTCTCCGTCTGTCCGCGCCCCAAAGTCTCCCACCATTTTAGGGGCCCACCGACCGCCATCCTCCCCCCAAATCTGTCCCGGTCCACTCCTGCCAGGGGAACTCCAGCAGGCGAGATAGGGAGAGGAGACGCAGCGAGCCAGGAGAGCCGCGTTTGTTCACCGTCCCTAGCAGCTCACCCTGGTGATCCGGAGCGCCATGGCTTCCTCTGCACCAGGCAGCAGCTCAGTGGGGAGAAGCAGAGCACGGGAGCCCCAGACCAGCCGGGGACCTTGAACCCACCGCAGGCAAGCAGCCGTTCCTCCGCAGCACACCGGGAGGAATCTGGCCCCGCTTGAGGTTTAAACCCCGCACCGCTCCCTCCCTATTGGCTTGTTCGTGGCACTCGCTCGCTTCCCATTGGCGGCGGCCGGTTCCTCCTAGAATGCGTTTCCAGGGCGATCCCGCGAAAAAGTTCGGGCGGGGGTGGGGCCATACCATCACGTGGTCTGGCTCGGCGCCTGCGCCCTCAAGCAGCTACTGTTGTCACCTGGAGAGGGGTGATCACCGCCCACCTGGAGAGGGGTGATCACCGCCCACCTGGAGAGGTGAAACTGTGCGCCGCCACGGTTAGCAGCGGTGCCTTGGAAAAGAGAATGGAGCCGCTGGTTTGACGTGAGAGGAAGTTATGGCTTTAGTCCTACTTATTGTTAAACACACTTTCCTCTTCTGCAGTGGCATGTAGCAGGAAAAGCTTTTGTATATACATTCTTTCATTTGATCATTCTGGCAGCACTCTGGGTTGGAGAAACTGAAGCTCAGAGAGGCTTTGGGTGACTTTCTCAGGATCACAAATTAGTAACAGGGGACTAAACTTAGATTTCTTTAGATCCATGACGTTTCCACAACGGTAATTGTCTCTTAAGAATATTGCCAGCCTCTTAAACGTGCCAGATTACTTCAATCAAATTTTTTCCCAAAGCCAATCTTTTTGTTTTACTTTTAATTTGAAAATAATTTCAAACTTAGAAAAGTTGCAAACAAAAATATTACAAGGAACACACGTATACCCTTTACCCAGATTCAAATATCCTTAACCTTTTACCCCATTTGCTTTATCATTTACTTAATCTCTTTCTCATATATAGATCTATCCGTGTATAACTGTATATAAACATTTTCTTCCTGAAAAATTTGAGGGTAAGTTATGTTATCATGGCCCCTTATCCCTCAATTCTTCAGTGTGTATTTCCTAAGTAAAAGGGATGTTCTTTTAACATAATCACACCACAGGTATCAACTTCATAAATTTACTTTATCACAACATTGTATTCAACCTAGTTTGTATTCCAGTTTTGTCAGTTGACCTAATAATGTCCTTCTTAGCATTTTCTTTTCTCCAGTACAGGATCCAGCTAGGGTCAATGTCGCATGTAGCCTCCTTTAGTCTGGAACAGATCCTGCAGCTTTTCTTTGTCTTTTATAACACTGATGGTTTTGAAGAATACAGTACTCCATGCCACTTTTTAGAAAATAGAACTTTCTTATTTCTGCGTTTGTCTAATTGTTCCTTGTGATTTACATCAGGTTATGTACTCTTGGCTGTTATGCCACGTAGGTGACATCATATTCTTCTTAGGAGATCAACTCTGCAGACACATTGTGTTCACCTGTTTCCCATAAGTGAGATTAATTTTGATCACTTGGCCAAGCTGCTACCTGCTTTCTCCAGTGAACATTTAGTTGTTTGTTTCTGACAACGAATAAAGTGTCCGTGGGGAGACACTTTAAGACTGTGCTTCTCATCAGATTTCCCCCTAGATTTCACCCCCCCTCACAGCAGCACTTGCTTAGGAACTGTTGACACTGTTGTCCCAATGCCATGGGCTCTCTCGAACTAGCTGAAGCTGATAAAAAGCCATACACGTTGAATGACCCTAAGATGCCAGGCCTTTAGCAGACCTAAGTGAACACCACTTCCTGACCATTGCTCAGTGGAACTTCTTTTAACATAGTAGTTCTCAACTGGGGAACATTTTGTCCCAAGGGTGGAGAGGCATTTGGCATTTCTGGTTGTCACGACTGGGAAGGTGCTACTGGCATCTAGTGGGTAGAAACCAGAGATGTTTCTAAACATCCTACAGTGCACAAGACAGCCCCTACACCCTCTAAACACACACACACACACACACACACACACACACACATAATTATCCAGCCCCGAATGTCAGTAGTCTGGTAGTGCTAAGCTTGAGAAATCTTGCCAACTATGTACATACCCATAACTCATTTCTTCTTCTTTTTTTAAAATATTTATTTATTTGGCTGTGCCAGGTCTTAGTTGTGGCGTGTGGGATTTAGTTTCCTGACCAGGGATTGAACCTGCGCCCCCTGTATTGGGAGCATGGAGTCTTAGCCACTGGACCACCAGAGAAGTCCACCTATGACTTTCCCCCTATGATTTCTATTCAGAATGTTAACTTTTGATGCATAATTAACACAAGTTTCATGGATCATCTCCTTTCTTTATAACACTTAGAAACTTGACTTTTCTTCTCGGTGAACTACTCAGTGTTCTCAACCATGGCCCAGTTAGTAGTGCCAACTGCATACCAGGTGATGTTCTAGGTGCTAGGAATACAGCTCTGAACAAAACAGATGAGATCCCTGCTCTCATTAAGCATATATTCCAATAGGACAGAGACTAAATAAGTAAGTAAAGTAGGAAAAATATCAGATAGTACTAAGTGCTAGGCAGAGAATAAAAAGAAAGTGATGCAAATAGAGTGATTTGGTAGCTGACTTAGACTTGGTGGTCAGGGATGGTCTGAGAAGTTGACATTTAAGCTGAGGTTTAAATGACAAGAAGGAAAACATTCCAGATAAAGGAAATAGTCTGTGACAAGCCAATGATAGTGTTGACCTAAAATAAATAGACTTCCAGTTATTTCTCCAGCAAAAATGGGTTTATTCAGGATCAACAAAGAATTGCAGTTTGGGATCTGTACCCTTGGCAAGCCATGCAAGTCCCATGCCACAAGGAGAGGACTCTTATAGAGAGAGGAAAAGCAGTTGGGAGGACTATAGTAAACAGAGTCCTTTGGAGGAATTGAGAATTTGAAATATAGTGGCTTTTTATTGGCTGAGCTCTTGCTAGGTAAGAAGAGGAAGTCTCTCTTTTTCTTGTTGGGCTCTGCCAAAGTCACAGGGCATGAAAGCTCCCCTTTCTGACCTCCCATTCTATTTTAATTGAGCTTTCTGTTTATTAATTTTTGTAATAGGCATGAGCTTGTCATGTTCAGAAAAGCTGGTGTGGCTAGAGTATGGGGGGAGGAGGGGAGTAGAGATGAGATTAAAGAAATTGGAAAGGGTAAAATTACACAAGACCTTGTAAACCAAGCTATGATAAGTGCAGTGGAAGGCTTTGGAGGGTTTTAAGTCAAGGTGTGGCATAATCTATCTTTCTGAAAGATTACTGTAGTCACTGTGGAGAGAATACACATAGGTGGGGAGGAGACAGAGGGGGAAGCAGGAGGAGAAGAGAAGCAGGGGAGCCATTAAGAGGCTACTGTAGCAGGCCACGCAAAAGATGATGGCTTTGATGGTACTAGTAGTGGTAGACAGAATGGGATAGATTCTGGATATATTTTGGAGGTAGACTTGCTGGGTCTTAATGGTTTACATGTTTGGAGTGAGATAAAAGGGGTCAAGGATGACTCAGGTTTTGACTTGAGTAAATGAAACAGAACACTAACAGATGAACAGCTTTTAGGGAGTAGCAGGACATTTGGAAATGCCTAGAGATATACAAGGGGAGAGGTCTACTAGGCTGAGGCCAGGGTGGGAGCTAAAGCCTCCTTTGCTGAGATAGTATTTAAACTCTGATGCAGATGAGGTCATCTAAAGAAGGAATGTAAAGAAGAGCAGATGCCCAGGAGCAAGCCCCAGGGCCCTCCATTTTAAAGAGTGAACAGAGAGGGAGAGGCCCTCTCTGTTAGGAAGTTAGGAAAATTGGACAAGAACACCAGAGAGGTAGGAGACCAAATAGAGGTGTCTCAGAAAAGAGAAGGCAGTGTTTCTCAGAGAGAGTAGTGGTTTAACATGGCAGATTAAATATACATATTTATCTTTGTTTCTTCCTGAAGGCAGTAAAGGGATTTTTTTTTAATGCATAAACTCCCAAAGATGGGTGAGGAGACAATAATGACACCATTTTAGAAGTAGGAAACACATTGAAGAGTATTAATGGAAATACCAGACCAAGAAAGTTGGAAGCTAAGCTGGCAATGGAAAGTAAAGAAGCAAACTGATTCATGCTGTAGACACCAGCAGTCTTGGGTATTGGAGGCACCAGGAGTCTGTGAAACTGGTGGTGTAGGTAGAGCTGAAAACAGGATTGCTTGATTTCCTCCTGCACTTAGAAGTGCAGTGAGAGTGCAGCATCTTCTTGGTCCTGGCAGATGATTAGAGGTTTATGTTCGGGAGATGCTGAACTAATGGAACTCTGGATTTCAGACTCCAGGCAAGCTGAGCGGGGATGAAGTGAAATTCTTCATCCCAATGGTGAGACCCAGTTCCCTCTTCCACTCAGTCCCCTAAAATGCAGGCAGCTGGACTTATAACCTCCTAAGTGAGATAAAAGCATGCCTCTCTGAGAAATGGACCAGCCCAAGAGAAAAGTCTTAAAAATACAGACGGTTAGGAAGGGTTACCAATGAAATGGATGGATCATGTTTAAAGTGACACTCACCGCCAAAACAATCTTGAGGGAAAAAAACGGAACTGGAAGAATCAGACTCGCTGACTTCAGACAATACGACAAAGCTACAGTAATCAAGACAATATGGTACTGGCACAAAAACAGAAATATAGATCAATGGTACAGGATAGAAATCACAGAGATAAACCCATGCACCTATGGTCAACTAATCTATGACAAAGGAGGCAAGGATATACAATGGAGAAGACTGTCTCTTCAATAAGTGGTGCTGGGGAAACTGGGCAGCTACATGTAAAAGAATGAAATTAGAACACTCCCTAACACCATACACAAACATAAACTCAAAATGGATTAAAGACCTAAATGTAAGACTGGACACTATAAAACTCTTAGAGGAAAACATAGGAAGAACACTCTTTGACAAAAATCACAAGATCTTTTTTGACCCACCTCCTAGAGTAATGGAAATAAAAACAAAAATAAACAAACAGGACCTAATGAAACTTAAAAGCTTTTGCACAGCAAAGGAAATCATAAACAAGATGAAAAGACAACCCTCAGAATGGGAGAAAATATTTGCAAGGAAGCAACGGACAAAGGATTAATCTCCAAAATATATAAAGAGCTCATGCAGCTCAATATTAAAAAAACAAACAACCCAATCAAAAAATGGGCAGAAGACCTAAATAGATATTTCTCCAAAGAAGACATACAGATGGCCAAGAGGCACATGAAAAGCTGCTCAACATCACTAATTATTAGAGAAATGCAAATCAAAACTACAATGAGGTATCACCTCACATCAGTCAGAATGGCCATCATCAGAAAATCTACAAACAACAAATGCTGGAGAGGGTGTGGAGAAAAGGGAAACCTCTTGCACTGTTGGTGGGAATGTACATTGACATAGCCACCATGGAGAACAGTAAGGAGGTTCCTTAAAAAATTAAAAATAGAATTACCATATGACCCAGCAATCCCACTACTGGGCATATACCCTGAGAAAACCAAAATTCAAAGAGTCATGTACCAAAATGTTCATTGCAGCTCTATTTACAATAGCCCGGAGATGGAAACAACCTAAGTGCCCATCATCAGATGAATGGATAAAGAATATGTGGCACATATATACAATGGAATATTACTCAGCCATAAAAAGAAACGAAATTGAGCTATTTGTAACGAGGTGGATAGACCTAGAGTCTGTCATACAGAGTGAAATAAGTCAGAAAGAAAAAGACAAATATCGTATGATAACACATATATATGGAATTTAAGAAGAGAAAAAAATGTCATGAAGAACCTAGGGGTAAGACAGGAATAAAGACACAGACCTACTGGAGAACGGACTTGAGGATATGGGGAGGGGGAAGGGCGAGCTGTGAAGGGCGAGAGAGAGTCATGGACCTATACACACTAACAAACGTAAGGTAGATAGCTAGTGGGAAGCAGCTGCATGGCACAGGGACATCGGCCGGTGCTTTGTGACCGCCTGGAGGGGTGGGATGGGGAGGGTGGGAGGGAGGGAGGTGCAAGGGGGAAGAGATATGGGAGCATATGTGTATGTATAACTGATTCGCTTTGTTATAAAGCAGAAACTAACACACCATTGTGAAGCAATTATACCCCAATAAAGATGTTAAAAAAAAAACATAATGGAAAAGAATATGAAAAAGAATGTATATATATAGATAGATAGATATGAATACATGTGAGCATAAATATATATATATATATACCTGAATCACTTTGCTGTACAGCAGAAATTAACATAACATTGTAAATTAACTCTACTTCAATAAAATAAATAAAAAATAAATAAAATTAAAAAAAAGAGGAAGATGTACATATCTGAGTAATGGAATATTAGTCAGCCATAAAAAAGGGACGAAATTGGGTCATTTGTAGAGATGTGGACCTAGATACTGTCATACAGACTGAAGTAAGTCAGAAAGAGAAAAACAAATATCGTATACAAGCACATATATGTGGAATCTAGAAAAATGGTACAGATGAACTGACTTGCAAGGCAGAAATAGAGACACAGATGTAGAGAACAAACGTATGGACATTTGAACTGATTTGGTACAGATGAACTGATTTGCAAGGCAGAAATAGAGACACAGATGTAGAGAACAAATGTATGGACACCAAGGGGGGAAAGGGGGGGTGGGATGAATTGGAGATTGGGATTGACATATATACACTAATATGTATAAGACAGGTAACTGATAAAAAAAATAAAGTGACACTCACCATTTGACATACTTGTACACTGACAAAGAGCTTCTTATCAATGTTTTTAATTTCTTACTCTTAAGTGTTAACAGCCAGCCAAGGAGCACTGGACATTTGAGGAAATCCTCCAACTTAAAAGAAAGAGACCTAACAAACAAATATAAAAAGAAACTCCAGGGGACTTCCTTGGTGGCACAGTGGTTAAGAGTCTGCCTGCCAATGCAGGGGACACAGTTTTGAGCCCTGGTCCGGGAAGATCCCACATGGTTTGGAGCAACTAAGCCCATGCTCCTCAACAAGGGAAGACACCGCAATGAGAAGCCTGTGTACCACAACGAAGATTAGCCCCTGCTCGCTGCAGGTAGAGAAAGCCCTCACGCAGCAACAAAGAACAGACAATTCAAGGAGAAGAAAGCTAAGAAATAAACATAGAAGTTATTTATATCATCAGAGAAAGAAAAGGTAATAATGCATCCACAAGCAAGTTTTAGAAAGAGCTCTTGGAAATTAAAAATATGATAACAAACATTAAATATTCAATAGCAGGTTTGTAAAAGAAAATCAAGAAAATTTCCCAGAAAAAAGGGCAAGAAGACAAAGAGATGAACTATAGAAAAGATAAGAAATTTAGAGGATTATTCCACAAGGTCTGACATACAACAAATAGCAGAGTTCTAGAGAAAAAGACAAGAGAAAATGCAAAGAGTAAATTATTAAAGAAATAATACAAGAAAACTTCCCAGGACTAAAGGACATGAGTTTTATAAATCCATGTCTGAGTGCCTTGCACTATAAGTGAACCAAAGACTCATCTCATGGCACTGTGCTGGCGTATAACATTTAGAATAAAGGGAAGACCCTAAAAGGAAACAAAATCAGATAGCATACAAAGGATCTAGAATCAGAATGGAATGAGACTTTCAAAAGCAATGTCGAAAGCTACAAGATTCTGTGGGAAAATGATTTTCAATCCATAGTTCTGTACCCAGCCAAACCATGAAACAGTCATGAGGTAGAATAAAGGCATTTTTAGATTTGCAAATTCTAAAATTATCTCCCATGTACTCTTTCTTAGGAAGTTATTGGAGTGTGTATTCTCCTAACAAAGACGGAAATTTAAAAAAACAGTAATTCCAACACAGGAGAAACGCAAAAGAAATTCCCAAGACTTTAGGTGATCCTAGGCTGACACTTTTTAGTTGGCCTGAGGAGCAGTCAGTACACGTTGGAATAGAATGATAAGGAAGGTGGGTTCTAAGTGGGACATCTCCAAGCAAAAAAATGAAATTGATAACTTACTTGAGGTATTTGAATGTACTGAGAAGAGATTTACACTTCTGGTGGAGTTGGAGATTAATGAGCGATAGGTACAGAAAAACTAGGCAAATCAAAATAAGCAAGGCACTATTAAATCTGGAACAAACTAGCTGTTAAAAGAAAAATTGGAAATCTAATCATAATACGGTATTTAGGGCACTTTGGTAAATCATATGGTCATAAAATAATTAAAACACTGAATACTGATTTAACCCCAAATTAGGGTTCAATTATATTGGAACGGTGGGGCGAGAGGGGGGGTTGTGTTTGAATGTGCATATGTGCTGATGGTATAAAAGAGCTAAAAACCCTCATCTTCCATTGTTAGAAGTTAGTGGGTAATGTTTAAAACTGTATAACAGCTACCAAAAAAACAGCAATAGAAGAAATTTATTGAGCATTATGACTGTAAACAGCAAATCACACAGTTAAAAGAATAGAAAATGATTCTTTTTAGAGAGCAGGAATGGGAGACAGGGGTGTGTTGATTTTGTTAGAAGTTTAAAAGAACTATTTGACTTTTTTTTTTTTTTTTTTGCGGTACGTGGGCCTCTCACTGCTGTGGCCTCTCCCGTTGCGGAGCACAGGCTCCGGACGCGCAGGCCCAGCAGCCATGGCTCATGGGCCCAGCCGCTCTGCGGCATGCAGAATCCTCCCGGACCGGCGCACGAACCCACGTTCCCCTGCATTGGCAGGCGGACTCTCAACCACTGCGCCACCAGGGAAGTCCTATTTGACTTTTTAAAACAATACACGTGTGTAACTGAAAAAAAAAATTAAGTTTAAAAGACTGAGAGTGGTTGATTGTATTGACTGAAAATCAGGCACATTCACACTAAAATGTTGATAGAAACAGGAGTTGAAAAAGATGACAGTATACATAAAAACACCATAAAATAACTTCCTCAGTTGTGTACATTGACTGTATACATTTGTAGAGCTGATGTATATTTTAATCCCTTATTACTGTCCCTTAAATTGTTGATAGCACTGGGGGAGATTTGCCTTTTTTAAAAAATTTAATTTTTTTTTAGGTTTTAGATGCTATATTTAATAGTCAAGGAGGTTATACAATAAAGAGTTAGTCCACCTCCACAAAGGAAAATATATTAAAAGGTTCTTGGGTTTCTTTCAAAAATATTCTATGCACATATAAGAGTACATACTTTTTTTTTTGGCCATGCCACGTGGCATGTGGTATATTAGTTCCCTGATCAGGGACCAAACCCGTGCCCCCTGAAGTGGAAGCACAGAGTCCTAACCACTGGACCACCAGGGACTTCCCATATAAGAGTACATAGATTGCCTCTCACCGTTGTGGCCTCTCCCGTTGCGGAGCACAGGCTCCGGACACGCAGACTCAGCGGCCATGGCTCACGGGCCCAGCCGCTCCGCGGTATGTGGGATCTTCCAGGACCGGGGCACGAACCTGTGTCCCCTGCATCGGCAGGCGGACTCTCAACCACTGCGCCACCAGGGAAGCCCTGCTTTTACATATTTTTATATGCTCAGTAACTGCTGCCTTCTTGTGAGGGCAGAGACCATATCAGACCTCTTTGTATCATCCACCCGGCTTTGTACACTTTAGGCATTTAATGCATCTGTTGCCTTTAACAAAAATGGTTCCCACAGATTAATTTAGGACTGTTGCCTTGGGACTGTGATTAGGACTCTGCGCTTTCACTGCAGGGGGCGCAGAACTAAGATCCCACATGCTGCGCGTTGTGGCCAAAAAAAAAAGGACTATAGCCTTGATTGCATAGGATTGCAAGGGCTTGATCACCTTATATTCACTGGATCTAAACCCTATCATTTTAAGTCAGAGAATAAGCAACTGGCCCTTAGACCACAGCTATGGGGGAGAGTCTGACTCCTAGGCCAGCCAGTGTCCAGCCCACTATATCAATTTTAGTCTTTCATGTTAGGCATTCCTATCCTGCTCCTATGGAAAATCAAGGCAACCGACAATAGGAAACCCTACTTGAAATAAGGCATTTGAAGAGTATAAGTCACTGTAACTTACCTGATGATTTTTAAAGAGCTAGAAAATGAAACCCCATATGATTACCTAACAGGTCTGTGGTTAACTTTTCCTTCCTTCCCCCCTCCCTTCCTTCCTTCCTTCCTTCCTTCCTCCTTCCCTCCCTCTCTTTATTTTGGTTGTGCCGGGTCTTAGTATGACAGGCAGGCTCCTTAGTTGAGGCTCCAGGGCTCCTTTGTTGTGGCATGCAAACTCTTAGTTGAGGCATGCATGTGGGATCTAGTTCCTGGACCAGGGATGGAACCTGGGCCCCCTGCATTGGGAGCGCGGAGTCTTAAGCACTGCGCCACCAGGGAAGCCCCTTGTGGTTAACCTGTAACCTGGTATTCAAATATCTTCAATGCCCTGCTCCTAACCTTCGTAATCATAGGCCTACTAACTCCACATCCACACCCGAAAGCCATGATTGTGCAAAACTGAACTACTGATGGGTATACGCACTTTACTCCAGAGGAAATTAATCCCCTTGCCTTCTATTTCCAACCCCACTGGTCTCTTTGATCTATCAAATGCCACCTCCTTTGTGAAGCCTCACCTTCTTCCCTTCAGCTAAAAGTAACTTCTCCATTTTCTGAACTTTGCCACTCCCTTACGGCACCAAATCTCTCTGAATCTTGAATTATAGTTACCTACATCTTATCTTCCCTACCGTAATAAGCATAGTGAACGCAGAGTTTGTGTCTGATTTTTTACCTTAAACAGCGAGCTTTTGGGTAAGAGGCAATGAACATGCTGCTTAGTCTACCCAAGTCCCCATCCTCTCTCATTTAGGCTTGGGCAAAAGCCTTCTAACTCTTCCTTGGATTCTACTAGGCTCTTCTATCATGATCCTTTTGAAACACATCAGCTCGAGTCAGTTCCTTACTCAAAGCCCTTCACAGACTTTCCATGTCCTCACTACACCACTTGACTAATTTTGCTGCTATCACACTGGCCTTCTTGCTTTTCTTCTATCATGCTAACCACCTCCTGCCTCAAATGCCTTACATTTGATATTCTTTCAGGATAGAATAGTGGCTATTAATAGAATACAGGACTTCCCCGGTGGCGCAGTGGTTAAGAATCCTCCTGACGACGCAGGAGACACGAGTTCGAGCCCTGGTCTGGGAAGATCCCACTTGCCGCAGAGCAACTAAGCTCGTGCACCACAACTACTGAGCTTGAACTCTAGAGCCCGCGAGCCACAACTACTGAGCCCATGTGCCACAACTACTGAACCCATGTGCCTAGAGCCCATGCTCCACAACGAGAAGCCACCGCATGAGAAGCCCGTGCACCGCAATGAAGAGTAGCCCCGACTCGCCACAACTAGAGAAAGCCCGCATGCAGCAACAAAGGCCCAATGAGCCAAAAATAAATAACTAAATAAATGAATAATAAATTTATTAAAAAAAAATAGAATACGGTCTAAGATACTAGGTACGATTTGCTTCCTTACTCAAATCAGGTTGTCTTCCCCCATAGAGATCCTTTTTGGCCATTCTCTAGCACCCCTGTTAAGGGTGAAACCAGAGTGCCTGGTTTGGACAGTTGGCTTTACCACTTACTGGGTGTATGATCTGGGGGCAAGTTAACCTTTTTCTTCCTCAGTTTCCTCATCAGTAAAATGGGGATAATAATTACACATATTGATTGCTTAGAACACTGCCTGCCTGGTACACAGCAAGCGTTCAATAAGTTATTGCTTTTCCTCATAGTGCTCATCACAATCTGACATCTTTACATATTAGTCTGTGTCCTACACTTGAAAGGAAGCTCCTTTAGGGCAGGACTGTTTTATTGGTGATTTTATCCCTAGCTCCTAGAGCAGTGTCTTGCTATAAAGAACTTCAATGCATTTTGTTGAGTATGAACGGATTTATTCAATGTTTAAAAAAAAAAACTACTGAATTGTATTATTTTCTTAAATAGGCTTTCCATAACTGTGTGAATATTAATATTGACAGATCTATGTATTGTACTTTGTTGCAGAGGAAACCTCCTTGGCCTTTAAATTCAAGTGGAAAATAGCCACAAAGAGGAACAATGTATCTGAAAAAAATCTAGTCCACTATACTGTGTTATTGAACTAGATCAGTTATAGCTAACTTATTATGTGATAATACCAGAGTACTAGGAGAAAAAATGGATAATTGTGTGCTTACCACACAGTAGCTTCGAATAATTACTAGCAAATTATAAAAGCACTTGAAAAAGAAAATGCAGAAGTTATACTTAAGATTTTGACAATTGTATACACCTGTGTAACCACCACTGTGCTCTAGATATAGAACACTTCCATCACTCCAAAAAGATCTCCCTGCCCTTTTTTTTTCTAACAAACTCCCAGTCTTTGCAAGGCAAACACGTGGCAGGCAAAATAATGACCCCCAGAAAGATGTCCTTGTCCTAATGCCCAGAACCTGTGAATATGAACACACCTGTGACTATATTACACGGCAAAAGGGACTTTGAGATAGGGGATTATCTGGTACCTGGGTGGGCCCAAAGTAATCACAAGAGTCCTTAAAAGTAGAAGAGGAAGACAGAAGAGTGAGTCAGAGAAAGGTGCTACAGTGGAAGGAGAGGCAGGAGAGATTTGAAGTGTAAGAAGCACATGACCTACTCTTGCTGGCTTTGAGGATGGAGGAGAGGGGCCACAAGTGAGGATGGAGGAAAGGGGCCACAAGCCAAAAAATGCAGGTGGTCTCTAGAAGCTGGGAATACCAGCAAAGGAACAGGGACCTCAGTCACAATCATTAGGACTGAATTCAGCTAACAACTTGAATGAGCAAGGAAATGGATTCTGAGAGCCTCCAGAAAGAAATGCAGCCCGGTGGCAACTTGATTTTAGCCCAGTGAGTCCCATACTGGACTTCTGACCTACAGAATTGTAAGATAATAAGTTTGTGTTAAGCCCTACGTTTGTGGTAATTTGTTATGACAGCAATTGAAAATTAATGCTCTATTGAAAATTTCTATGCTCTATCACTATAGAGTAGTCTTCTCTGTTTTTGTACTTTATATACATGGAACCATATAGTAGACCTCTTTTGTGGCTGGCTTCTTTCAATTATATGTATATATAAATATATATATAAATATATATATATATAAATACATATATAGACACACACACACACACACACACCCATATATATATATTTTTTTTTGTCGCACCCTGCGGCATGTAGGATCTTAGTTCCCCGACCAGGGATCTAATCCGTGCCCCCTGCATTGGGAACGAAGAGTCTTAACCACTGGACTGTCAGGGAAGCCCCTCACTTATAATGTTTTTGAGATTCACTTATATTGTTTGTAACAGTAATTTTTAAAAAACTGCTGAGTAAGTAGTCCATTGTAAATACACCACAACTTACTTATCCATTCTCTCGATGATGGACATTTGGATTCTTTCCGGTTTTGGGGTCTCAAGAAGATGTACATTCTTGTACCACTCTTTTTATAGACATGTTTCCATTTCTCTTGGGTAAATACCCAGGAGTAGAACTGCTGGGTCACAGGAGAGCTGTATGCTTAACGTTAAAAGAAATGGCCAAACGGTTCTCCAAAGTGGCTGAAATTTCAAATTCCTACTGGCAGTTTGTGGGTTCCAGTTGCTCCGTATCCGTGAATTTGAGCAGATTGTATTCTCATTTTATGTATGAGGAAAAAAAAGATACCCAGAGAGGCTGATTTGCCTAAAGTCATATGGTTTGTATGAGCCAGAACCAGGACCCTGGTGCTCTCCATACTGGAGTTTACCTACTTTCCATCTGTACTCCCTCACCCTTCAGTGTTGCATTCTCTCTCATCTTGATAGTTGTCCATCACATTAGTTTAATTTTCTTGCTATTTTTATGCCTTCCAAGGGAAATGACAATTAAAAAAATGATGTAATATTTATTGTACCTATCTACTTAAAATTTTTTAATGTATAAAAATTACATTAAAACATCAATATGCAATTATTTTCCCACCACTCAAAAATTTTAATATGTATTGAAGATTTTGGACCAGAAAATGTGTAAAGAGAAGACAAGAAATATCAAAATAACTTATAACAAATTTCTAAAACCTCTCACATTTTAAATTTGTAAGACAAAAATATGATTTAAATACATGTTTGCCATTATGGTATAGATAAGAAAATAGCATCCATACTAAAATTTATTCATCCTACTTATCAAAATTCCTAGTATAAGAGTGAAAATACTCAGATGCTTATAAATAGGTATTCAAAAGTTTCTCTTGGTCAACATTCTTTGGTGTTCATAAAACTGCATATATTATTATGTATCTATTTATCATACAGTCTTTTCAGACTATACATTCAGTTTAAATTGTAAATAAAAAAATATAGATATTACTATAGAAACTAGTTATAGAGTAAGTATTTTGATTTCATAGTGCCCAAGGGTTTATGAACAAGATTTACTTATTAAACTTTAAAATAACCACCTAATTCTTTGATATTTCTTCTACATCTACATGTTCCAGAAATTAAAAAAAAAGTTACATCTATAGGCAGAAAATTAACTCTGAGTTGACAATTATTTATGACTCTCTCCACTGGCTGTTCCACAACATATGAAAAGATGAAAAGCCTAGCATTGCTTGGATACCAGCTTAATAAGCAACTTGGAATGCCAGATGCATAACAAGAAATGGAATTTTCTACTTTAGAGGAAGAAGACAAGAGTGAATAACATGAACACAACTTAGTCTAAGTTCTTTACCCTAATAAAGTAATTATTCATTTGCAAATATTACCAAAAGTAAAAAAATTTATTTTACAGAGTGGTTGGCTTTTGTAATACATCAAAAACTGTCATGTTATCCTTCACTATTCTCACTGCTGCCTCATATCAGTGGTTGAAGTTTCTCCCAAATAATTTAGTTTACATTTAAAGTGGCAATACAGGTTTTACTTAATGGATTTAAGTTATAATTAGAAACCAGTTTTATATACAGAAAATCCATAAATATAGAACTTTTATTCCTATTTTATCCTAGGGCTATGCAAAAAATTGACTAAAAATTTTTCATTTGGGTCTTTGTAATAAACATGTAAATACATTATTTACAATGGAGATGCTTTCTTACAGAAAGTAAACACACAGAAGTTATTTTGGTCTTCACTAGAATCCATCATTATATGTTCACTTTTGAAGATGATATGATACATCATGTTCACTTAAATTTTAAGTTTCCTGTTTTACACGTAATTTAAACAATTATTTTACTTGTACAATTAACGCTTCATTCTGTATTTAAATTTCCTTTAAGAAAGATTCCTTGATCCAACTGTAGGGAACTTTAAAATTTTTTTCAAATACCACAAAATGTTTCTGTACAATTATGTGCAATTTTCTTCCTTCTGGCGATATTATAAATACCCGGTCATTTCATCTTCATTGTTCATACCCCAGGGGTAATTCCCAAGTTATCTCACATGATGTAAGTACCATCTTTGTAGTATTTCATGGACTCCATTTGTTTTGTCATAGCCAGAACATCATGAAATCCAGTACTTAGGCCAGACATATGTTGAAAGTATGCTTCTTTTTCCACTTGAATTGTTAAATTGTTTACTCCAGCATCTTTAAGTATTCCTGTAACCTGTTATAAAAATCCATACATTTAAAAGCATTTAGATTAATGCATTTAGTGCACTTGGATTAAATAATAGATATCACATTCTTTAAAATAGCCACAGATAGTCAATGATAAGTCCTTAAAATAATGTTTATTATTTAGCTGGTCAAATATTACATAGGATCTTTTAGAAGGCCAGTAAATCACTGACCTGACATTCAAAGTAGAAAAGGAAAACAGCTACTGTTTCCAATTCGGTAGGTCTAGAATAGGGATACAGGAACTGTTTTGATCCTTATCTCCAACCATGACACATACCTGCCAACTTTATTATTATTATTAACTTAGGACTATATTTATAATAACTTATTTCTTGACCATCTATTGGGAACCAAGGTGGATTACAAATGAACTTTTTTTTACATTAACTTAAGCTTGTCCTCCACATACTAAAACTTGACTTTATTTTTTACCATTTTTGGATATAAAACAAATCTAGATGTAAAAAAACAACTTATCCTTGGACAGCTGTAAGAATGATATTTTTAAACAATTAAATGACTACTGAGCTGTATAACTTACAATGCGTGCAATTACCTCAACTGAAATTATTTTAAAAACTTAAGATTATTACCTGCTGTACTATTCTTTGTTCCAGCACATCAGATGTCACCTGTATATGAATTGTTCCTGCCACAATATTGGCAGAATGACGCCAAAAATGTGGATCTCGGTATGATATTAATCCTTCAATTTTCTGTAGCTGTCAAATAAAAGGAGAGGTGATATAAATGGATTTGAAGGCTAATTTACTGAACACAAAGCAGTCTTTCTAGTCCAGAAACCATTATTAAGCTGCTTAAAAAAAAAAAAGTAATAAGGAGAGCCCAGAAATGAGAAAGGAATGGGAGGGACAACTAACTTCAAGTAAAGGTGTCTAAAATATTTTGACCTGGCAGTGATGCCAGGGAAGGAAGTTTGGAATAGGAAGTGAACAGGATTACACAGGTGACTTTAAACCCATTTTCACCGATGTAAGATGTACTTTGCCTAGTCTAAACATTGGATACGTTCAATAAACCATGTTGTTTCCTTTATATTGATACAAACATTCCAGTATTATTTGTTATATTTGAGATAACACATGCAAAAGATATCCTTCATGTTCAACAACGGAGGGCTAGTTAAATAAATTATAGACTATCCACACAATGTAACACTACCCTGTCATTAAAAATGTATTAGAATATTTATCAACATGACATAATTAAGTGGGGAAAAATTTACAAAGCAGTACAAAACATTTTTTTGGCCATTTTTATTTTAAAAATATTTTTATACAGAAAAACGACTCAAAAGTGTTTCTGGGCTTCCCTGGTGGGGCAGTGGTTAGGAATCCGCCTGCCAATGCAGGGGACATGGGTTCAAGCCCTGGTCCGGGAAGATCCCACATGCCACGGAGCAACTGGGCCCGTGCGCCACAACTACTGAGCCTGCGCTCTAGAGCCTGTGAACCACAACTACTGAGCCCACATGCCACAACTACTGAGGCCCATGTGCCTAGAGCCCGTGCTCTGCAACAAGAGAAGCCACCGCAATGAGAAGCCCACACACCGCAATGAGTAGTCCCTGCTCACCACAACTAGAGAAAGCCCGCGCACAGCAACCAAGACCCAATGCAGCCCAAAAAACAAACAAAAAAACCAATAAATAAATAAATAGATAAATTTAAAAAAAAGTGTTTCTTTCCAGGTGGTGAAATTATATGTGATTATTATTTTTTTCTTTTTTCTACTTTGAAGCTTTCTGTAATGGATATGTATTATTTTTGAAATAAACTTTCTTTTTTAGTAGGATGTATTAGTTGCCAATTATGAGAAAGTGAGAAAACTTTACTAATTTTATTTATGAAACCAGTGGGTTAAGATGCTATACCTTAAGTATTCAAGATGCCAACTGTTCATCAGCAGATCCTAATTACTTTAATATGATATGTCAGGGACTTCCCTGGTGGCGCAGTGGTTAAGAATCCACCTGCCAATGCAGGGGACACAGATTTGAGCCCTGGTCCGGGAAGATCCTACATGCTGTGGAGCAACTAAGCCCATGTGCCACAACTACTGAGCCCACGTGCCACAACTACTGAAGCCCGTGTGCCTAGAGCCCGTGCTCCGCAACCAGAGAAGCCACCGTAATGAGAAGCCCGCGCACCGCAACGAAGAGTAGCCCCCACTCACCGCAACTAGAGAAAGCCCGCGCACAGCAACGAAGACCCAATGCAGCCAATAAACAAATAAACAAATAAATAAACAAACAAATAAATAATAAGATATGGCAAACCACAAGCTGAAATACATTCTATTTTGTGTTTGGTTTTTCTATGAATTGCCTGTTTATATTATCAGTCCATTTTCCTACAAGACTGTCATTTTCATTTCTCATTAGGTCAACTTATTTAATTTCAAATACTATTTTAAAAGGAAGAAGACTAGTAAACAAATTATACACAGTACCTTTTCTAAGGCAATATGTAGTTCTTTTTCATATTCTGGTGGCAGTCTCAGAAGGAGAACCTGACAGGCATCTTTAATCAGTGGGACAACACTGAGAAATATTAATATAGCGATAAAAAGAGAACAGAGGGGATCAGCAATGAACCATCCAAACTGCTCTATAAGAATGGTGGATACGATCACACCAATACTGCCAAGTGTGTCTGCCAAAACATGTAGAAATACACCTACAAGTAAGATACATAAAATATTAAAAATTAAAGCACATTTAATTTAGTTCTTTTATTCATTCTACAAATATTACGAGGTACCTATTATTCACCAGGCACTCTGCTAGGGGCTGGTACTTCAAAATGACTAAACATGGTCACTTCCATCAAGGAATTCATGGCATAGTGGTGAAAGTAAAGATGTGGGCAACTATTACCAGTGTGGTGAGTTTTATGATGGTGTGTGGGAAAGCTTCCTAGAAATCATACATGAGCCAAGTTTTGACATTACCTAAATTATTTCTACTAAAATATCAGAATAGGGAATTCTCTGGCGGTCCAGAGGTTAGGACTCTGCACTTTCACTGCTGAGGGTGAGGGTTCAATCCCTTGTTGGGGAACTAAGATCCCACAAGCCATGCGGTGTGGTCAAAAAAATAAATAAATAAATAAAACATCAGAATAAATATCTCAACATAAATGATACTTCCCCCATATTTTTTTTCAGTACAATAAAAATTTCTTAGTTCTTTTATAGTGAAAGTGCGTAATGCACAGTTTCCCTTGCAACTAATATTTACTCAAATGTCACTATGAAAAGGACTCTATAATTACAATAATTTATTTTTAAAAATTGACATTTATGAACAGTTGTGAGCATTTTCTGTAACAGATGACTTTAGATCTCTTTTTAGTTACAGGTTGGTTTTTTAAAATAAAATTGTACCAAGAGCCCAATATTTAATACAAATAAACAATGTCAATTCAGAACACAGTTGAAAGGTAGGACAGTATCTGGCAAGGACTCACCCCTCATGTTAGCATTCATGCCTCTGCCTGCAGATCCGTGGCTGTGACCGTGCCCATGGTCACTGTGTCCATGCACATGGTGTGAATGGCTGTGATCAGAGGAGTGACAGCTTCCTTGAGAAGCTCCATGGGTATGGTTATGGGCATGGCTAAAGGCACAGATACCAATAAGGTTTACTATCAGCCCTCCAACTGAGACTGGCTAGCAAAAAAGAAAAAAGAAAACCTTTAAATTTGTAATTAAAAAAATAAACTTGTTATTTAAAAGTTATTATGTTGCTATATATGTCTTTTGGTTTATAGTTTTGAAAATATTCATAGTAAAACCTCATTAAATTCAATAAGAAAATTTTAGAAGTGTGAATTTTAGAAGAAGCATTTAACTTTCAAATACCAAAGTGCTCACAAGTAAAAGGATTTAGATTTGCTTTAACTAAATGATTAAGAATAAAAATGTACTTGATTCAGGGTTTATGAATAAATAAATGATGCTAAAATTTTGTTTTGTTTTGTTTATTTAAATAAAGAGTTTGAAAGTACTGCTTACTAGAGCAAGTATACACTGTACCTGAAATCTCATTTATATTACTAGGTAAATATCAATACTTTAAAAGGCAATGATTGTAATTTACTAATGAGCGGATTACAAATAAACACAGTCTTACTGTTTCTTAACTATAGTAAAATTTCCCAAAGTAAAAAAAATACAATGGAAAAGCATTTTTTAAAAAACAAAGTAAATGAGATTATCTTGATTTAATGGTGCCACAATAACACCCCAAAGGATACTTACCCTTGATCATCCCCTCTTACAAAATGATTTTGAATAGTAGCTCTAGCTCAGGGCACTATTTAATTTACATACAGCTACAATTTCTCCTTTAGAGAAATCCATTTGTTTTATTTTTAATTTTTTAAATTAAAAAAAAAATTTTAACATCTTTACTGGAGTATAATTGCTTTACAATGGTGTGTTAGTTTCTGCTGTATAACAAAGTGAATCAGCTATACATATACATATATACCCATATCCCCTCCCTCTTGCGTCTCCCTCCCACCCTCCCTGACCCACCTCTCTAGGTGGTCACAAAGCACCAAGCTGATCTCCATGTGCTCTGTGGCTGCTTCCCACTAGCTATCTATTTTACATTTGGTAGTATATATATGACCATGCCACTCCCTCACTTCGTCCCAGCTTACCCTTCCCCCTCCTCATGTCCTCAAGTTCATTCTCTACATCTGCGTCTTTATTCCTGTCCTGCCCCTAGGTTCATCAGAACCATTTTGTTTGTTTGTTTTTAAGATTCCATACACATGTGTTACCATATGGTATTTGTTTTTCTCTTTCTGACTTACTTCACTCTGTATGACAGACTCTAGGTCCATCCACCTCACTACAAATAACTCAATTTCGTTTCTTTTTATGGCTGAGTAATATTCCATTGTATATATGTGCCACATCTTTATTCATTCATCTGTTGATGGACACTTAGGTTGCTTCTATGTCCTGGCTGTTGTAAATAGAGCTGCAATGAACATTGTGGTGCATGTGTCTTTTTGAATTATGGTTTTCTCAGGGTATATGCCCAGTAGTGGGATTGCTGGATCATATGGTAATTCTATTTTTAGTTCTTTAAGGAACCTCCATACTGTTCTCCATAATGGCTATATTAATTTACATTCCCACCAACAGTGCAAGAGGGCTCCCTTTTCTCCACACCCTCTCCAGCATTTATTGTTTGTAGATTTTTTGATGATGGCCATTCTGACCGGTGTGAGGTGATACCTCATTGTAGTTCTGATTTGCATTTCTCTAATGATTAGTGATGTTGAGCATCCTTTCATGTGTTTGTTGGCAATCTGTATGTCTTCTTTGGAGAAATGTCTATTTAGGTCTTCTGCCCATTTTTGGATTGGGTTGTTTGTTTTTTTGATATTGAGCGACACATATCTTAATTGTGGAAGAATGAAAAACTAAACAACAGTTATAAGTCAATGTTGCTAAAAGAAGATTGCACAAGATACAATGGGAATATTCAGAAAGGGAAATCTAACACACTTTAAGGTGGGAAGAGAGGGACTAAGGGAAAGTATCCCACCAAAGGTAACTTTAGAAGCAAAGCCTAAAAGGGCAGAAGTGAGGGAAGGGCGTGAGAACTATAAGGAACAGCGCATGTAAAGATTTGGAGGTACAGGGAAAACATTAGAAGTTCCCATAGCAGTAATTTAATCTAGAGTAAAGCCTTTGAATATTTCCTCAGGTATTCAAAAACACATCTTCAAACAAAAACGTTTAATAAGGCAGAAAAGAAACTGTTTTAGGATATTATCTAATATTTGACTACTAGTGTATTAGAGAAAAGTGTATTAATTAATTTCGAAGAGTCAGCAGTGTAAATGTAAATAGCAAGATAGGAAGTTATGTTAATTTAAATTAAAAAATAAGTAAATAAAACCTTCCTAGGTCAGTAACTACAAGTAGTTAAACTTTAGCAGGGAAAAAGCTGTATGAGTTTGAGCAGAAATTCAAATAGGAAAATGAAAAGACTTACTGTTAACATGTGTGTGTCTAATTCCGGAGGATCAATTAATCTAGCCACTGATTCCATAAACACGAAAAAAGCTATTACCACTAGAAAAAGCCCATTAATAAATCCAGAGAGAATTTCTATTCGGCCATACCTAAAAATGCAGAATATATTTTTAGAAAAGGAAAATGACAAATATTTTTAAAGTATAAACATTATTATGTTACAAATGAGGAAATGATTTTCAATGACAGATTTTCAATTACACAAATAGTAAGACTAAAAAATTACCAAGATTATAAATATCATACTAATGCTGGAAGGTTCTTTCCATACATATATGTTTGTTGAAATCTTATATATTTATCAAAGTCCTTTGTCAACGTCCCTTCTTACACAAAGCCTGTCCTAATTTCTTAGCAAGAAGTTATTTCTCTCTCCTTTAATCCTTTGGTGTTCTCTGTATCTCCGTCACAGCACATAGATTGGGCTTTGTATCAAAATTTTTTGTAATTTGGAGTCATCCATCTTTCAAAATATAAACAGCTGAAAGTAAGAGCTGAATTTATTAACCTATTTACAATAGTTCTTATCAAAATATCTTGCACAAATCAGGGATTCTAATATTCGCTGAACTGAATGATGACTTAGTGAAAGGCTACTGCATCATTTCACTAATGATGACTTAGTGAAAGGCTACTGCATGCATAGCCACTTTAAATTTTGAATTCTCTTTCTAACTGCAAAGATGTGAATGACCATGAACATTCCATTACCTCAAAGAACACTGTTGGCCAAATAGCTCACTATTTAACTGATTTTTTGCTATCTACCTATGAGAGGGATTTGTCAGGGAGTATATAGTCTTAAGCTTACTGCCATTCGGTATTTATCAAATGCTTGGTTTAGTTTCTCTTATCTACTTTAAATTAAAGAAAAATGAAGCTCTGAAAAATTAAATTTGTATTAAAAGTAGTAAAATTTTATTCTATAAGATGGAATTTGCTACAAGCCTTGACAGTCAGGGTACCTACCCATAGGAGAAAATCCGAGTTGCTTTCCATCTACTCATCAGGGCTGCAAAAAGTCCCATGACCAAAGCAGAGCAGTCAAAGAGCATGTGAAATCCATCTGAGATCAGACCCAGACTATTGGTCAACACGCCATAGAATAATTCCACAAAGGTAAAAAGCTAAAACACGTTGAAAAAAAAATAGGAGAGGAGTATGTTGGGAAATACTGTTTCAAGAGAGATTTATCAGAATTTAATCATAAGGATTTTAACCTTTAGTTACCCAAACCTTACTTGAAGATATTATATAACTGTCTCTTTCGTTATTTAACTGGTTCTCACACAAGAAACCTCATTTCATATAAACTATAAGAAATCAAGCTAAATCAGATATGTCTATCTTATAAACTATTTAAAAGGGGATAGTTTTATTTATATGTCTGTACAACTAAATAAACTAGACTATAAAATGTCAGCAAACTGGTTGGTAGTGAGATCTTATAAGGAGTAGATAAAAATCTTTTTTTCTTTTTGGCTGTGCCGTGTGGCTTGTGGGATCTTAGTTCCCCGACCAGGGATTGAACCTGGGCCCCTGGCAGTGAGAGCAAGGAGTCCTAACCACTGGACCACCAGGGAATTCCTGATAAAAATCTTTATAAACTACTATATCTACTAATTTGAAATAGCACACTAAACCAACGTTTTTAAAATACTTCAAAAAATTGTTTAAGTAGTATGAATATGATCCTGTAATCTTTCTAATACTTAGAGAAAATATAATTTTAGCCCATTTCTAATTACTAAAATTATTCGGGAATTACTAAAATTATACCAGAACTGTCAAAATTAAAAGATTAAGCTTTTAAGATATGCCACTAATATTTAAAACTCTTACCAGATTCAAGCACAAGAAGTAAAAGATCTGTCTAGAGTCATTCTCCTCAAGAATTTGTTTTAGTGATTCCTTAATAAACCTAGGGACTGACTGGGAGCTATGCTGAAAAGCATCACCCATGAAGTTATAAAGAGGTGTTCCTTCAGGAGAATATCCAATTAGGGTACCTTTCTGTCCTCTCTTAGAAGGAGATGATAAGATGTTGGCAGCTAGAAACGGAAGAAAAAAAAAAAAAAGGGATATTACAAAAGTTTAAAAAATTTAAGCCACCAAAACCCAACACAGTATCTATCAGCACTAAATGTATGAAGCATTGAACAAATTCCCAAATTTAGTAAATGACTGAACATCAGAATCCAAAAGATGAAATTTGCTAAGGGGAAAAATGCTTACACAAAATGAAGAATATAGCGCTCACTACCACCCCTCCAGAAAGGACGTGTTCTGTGCTCTCCTGGTGTGCTGCTTTGTTTATGGCCCGAAGCTGGTCTGTTATTGGATGCGTCCAAAAATTTCCAAAAAGTAGAGCACTAATAAAAATGGGAAAGGATCCATATCGGGCACATTTGGAAACTTCCATTTTGACTGAACAAATGGAATCGACATAGAAATCCAGGATCATGACAAAAAAAACAACCGTTGTGAAAGGCATAATGAGAGAAAACCAAGACTCGACTTTACTCTAGAAATTAAAAAAAAAAATTTGTTAATACCATACGGGTATAAAGTTCACATCTTATATTTTAGTTAATCCCTTTATGTATAAACAAATATTCCCATGATTCAATATGATTTGTAAAATGCCAAAATATAAGAGTTATAAGATATTGGCACATTTTCCTAGTATTCCCCAAAGTATTAAAAAAAGAAGCATTATTGTTTAATAATTTTATAAATACTTGGTGATATATAATCCTTGGGTTTGTGGGTAGGTATTAAATTATTATTAATATTATTATTAGTATTTAACTGATTTCTATGGGCCACAGGAATGGGAGGGATATATAAATGTAATAGTACTCAATAATTTAAAGCCACTTGCAACATCAAATTGAAATAAAATACAATGTACTGAACTAAAATCTATAAATAACAGCAATTTATTTTACTTATTACCAATAAATTCCTGCTCTTACCTCAGTTGTCACAGAAAGAACAATGACCCATGGGCATAAGAGAAGCACAGAAACAATATGGGATAAAGCTTGAAGACGTTTGGTTCCACCAACATCTATAGAGAGTTTTCTGGAAGCTGTATGAAAACCAACTTTACAACACAAAGCCAGTACTAGCAATAATACTCCACCCTATGAGTAAAAGTAGATAAGTCTCATTAGAAACACACAGTTCAACACTCAAGGCTTAAATACATAATATTTAAAGAAATGGAGCTAGCATGTTTTTTCCATAACCCAAATTACTGAACTACTTAAATGGCTGGCAGTACTGTAAATTACTGATAACCTATTTTAAATGTACTTTTATAGCTACAGTTGCTGTAACTTTTCAGAATCTTTTGATCACCTTAGGAACAAAGAAAAGAACATACCTTGTGATCTGCCACACCTAAGAAGGCAATGGCTGTGTAAAGCATGTGAGTTAGAGCACTGTCATGATGTCCTTCAGCTAAGTGAGTTGGAGTGAAGGAAAAAAAATTCCAAATATTAACTCTTTGAATCCTGAAGTCCTCGTGGAATTTTAGCTACATTATTTTGGGTTGACTATACACTAATCTGAGGGCAAACCTGACTATCCTCAACAATATATTTCCCTTAAAAACAAAAGGAAATAATTAAAAATTTAATTTTGGGACATGATTTATAAATTAGAATGGCCTATATATATTTCTTTTGTTGTCTCCAAAACAATTATAATAGTGCTTAAGGCACAGTTGTTAAATTTTAGTGCTTAACCTCCAAAAGACATATGCATGCATACTCTAAAGAGGACAAAGGGACAAGGGCAAGGAACCTCCTTAGATCACTCCTATCCAATGGAATTGGATATGCCATGTAAAAATCAGTGCTAAATCTGTTTCTAAGCCATTGACCACATAAGCCTCAGCAAAGCAAGCAACAAGCAAAAGGGTACAGTGGGCAACAATTGTCTAACAATCAACCTGGAGTTCTGCAAAGTCATGCTGTCCTCTTTCACTGTAACAAAGTAAACTGACATTAGTTAACTAATAGGTTTTACAGCAGTATCAGTAACCAGAAGGATCAAAACTGGTGTTCTGAGTCCTGCTAAATGGAGTGGGCAAGGGTATGTAGATAGGAAAGAACAGTGCATGACTGCAGAGGAAAATGAGTAGATATATTTGATTGGAAAGTTGGGTTTATATAAGAGACAAGTGGGGGATGAGTTGGAAATAATAATTTAGAGCAAGAAGGAGAATACCAGGTTAAGGAATTTGAACTTCTTCTTTCAGGCAAGATGCCAAAGGTTTTTCATTTAATCTCAAAAAAGTTTCTATTTAGTAACTGCCACTGACTTCTAAAAGGAGCATTTAAATTGTTAAATTACAAGAGAGCAAATAGATTGATTTTGTTGAGTGGTAAATCACCTATTTTTTTTTTAATAGCATCAGGACATTCTCAAATATTCTTTCATTGTCCCTAAATTTCTGAAAACTTAGGGTGCTGTAAAAGATATTGAGATGCTATAAAATATTTAATTTAGACTGAATTTATTCATTATTTGAATGCTGATTTAGAATACCTACATCAACCTATGAAAGTTTCATTCACGATTGATCAGTATAATCCAGTCACTCCTTCATTTCCCATTGTGCCAGACTAAACAACTCCGATCTTTTGCAAAAGGATACGGTGTTCAGCCATTTTAGCCATGAGATCATCGTTGTCGAAAAGCAATAGGCAGATCACAGCAATAATGAAAAAAGCAGCCCCTCTTGTCTGAAAATGAAGAGAATAACAGCAAGAATAGCTTTTTCAAGTGTTGATTTTTAAGACCATGACTATACAAATGCTAAAGAAAATTTTTTTCAGATAAATATTTAAAGAAAAAATAACATCTGACATTAAAGTCCTTACACTATACAATATAAATTTACAGTATTAACAGTAAGATACAAAAGTAAAGAGCTCCAACAAATCCTGTAGGGTATTTTTAGGGCACTTGATAATTTGACAACTTCAGCTGTCTCCTTGCTAGTACTGATCAGCATGTTACCATGTACAAACCATTAAATGTTCACAGAACCAATCTTCCTAAATGTTACTTTGCTTCTGTTTGAAAAGCCCAAGTAACTAAGGAATAATTAGTAGTGACCTAATTTATTCTACAACATGCAAGTAATAGAGAAGACAGCTGATTTACAATAATGTCAGTAACCTAGTTACCACTCTTCTAGGGAAAAAGAACTAAGAGGGCATGTTAAGAAAATTAGCAAAGTCATCTCTAATAGCTAGTAAAGGTATTAAAAGCTGAATACACTTCTTATGTTCTCATTCCAGGGAAAGGATTTTGACAAGAGAAAATTATAGAAAGGGCATACTATCCACGTTTATGCAAACACTTCAGAATTTTTGGTACAGAAGCAATCTAAATAGCATTATTATACACTCTCTATTTACAAATTTATAGGTGTAATACCAGATATTTCGATAAAATAAAAATTTTAAGTGAAAAATGAGGATCCTATTTTATTCATTATATGACTACCACTACATTTGATAAATTCTCTATTAGTGTGGTAGGTATTTTGACAAAAGTTAGTATACATAAACCACATAATTTAAAATTTCGTAATTTTCATTGAATCAGGACAAGGTAACATTAACAATACCCAAATATGGAGAAATAACTTAATCTTTTCTTAGCAAAGAGGGCAACTGAGAATTTTGTGATGCTTCAGAGTCAGACTAAGGAAAAAAAAAGTCACAGTCCTGGCGAGATGCCCAGATTCATTATTGACACTAATGACAGGATATTAAGATCCATACTCTCATTTATGATTAGTGCAGTAAAATGTTTGTTTAATGTTTTAAAGTCATTTGTATTTCTTTTGTGAGTTGTCTTTTCCTGCCCTTTGCTCATTTCTATTGAGGATCTTCAGCATTTTTTTAAACTATTTGAGTGATTATATTTAAAAAAAAAAAAGTAGGGGTTTCCCTGGTGGCGCAGTGGTTGAGAGTCCGCCTGCCGATGCAGGGGACCCGGGTTCGTGCCCCGGTCCGGGAAGATCCCACATGCCGCGGAGCGGCTGGGCCCGTGAGCCATGGCCGCTGAGCCTGCGCGTCCGGAGCCTGTGCTCCGAAACGGGAGAGGCCACAACAATGAGAGGTCCACGTACCGCAAAAAAAAAAAAACTTTTATCTGTGGCAATTTGTTATTGTTGTTAGTCTGTTGTTTGCACAATGATTTCTGTTACACAGATGCTTGTAATCATTATGCAGTCAAATGTACGTAGTTTCCCCTTTGTGATTTTTTTCTACTGGTTTTATGCTCAGAAAGTTCTTCTCTGTCCACAGATTAATTATCCATCTATATTTTATTCTATGCTTTTACAAATATCTTTTTTTTTTAACCACAAAAATCTTCAATCCACTTGACATTTATTTTGGAGTACTCTGTGAGTGAGGGGAAAAGATTAAATAGTGGCATATGCTTTAATACCCAAGGATCCAATTTGAAATCTACAGGCTGGGTAGACTCTGCTCTACTTGGCATGTTACTTTGTTCACTTTATTTTATTCATCTGCCTCCATTATTTAGCCTGAAAGCCCCTTTCAGAACAGAAACTATTAAACCTTATTTGCCTTTATTTCTCCTTTCCTCTGTAACGAGCACAATGCGTCATGCATAGGAAGCATTTAATTTGGTAAATAAAAGTATTGTAGGTGTAAGTTATAATTGCACATTGGTGATGCATTTACTGAAAAGAGATTAATACTTAAATTATGGAAGATGAATAGGGTCACCTAGTTGGCAAAACATTCATCAGACTTTAAATATAACAAGGTCTTAGGGACGTATTTTCCAAAAATGATGTATAGAAGTTAAGAATGAGAGAGGAGAGGGATCAGGTATAGCATGAAGGAGATGTCTGTGGTGATCAATCAGTCCTGCACCTTGACTGTGGTGATGGTTACACAAATCTACACACACACACATATACACACGAGTGTATGTAAAACTGGTGAAATCTGAATAAGGTCCATGGATTGTACCAATGTCAATTTCCTGGTCTTGCTAGTATAAGAGCTGGGTAAGAAGTTACTATTGAAACTGAGTGAAGGGCACAAGGACCTCTCTGTACTATATTTGCAGCTTCCTAGGAATATATAATGATTTCAAAATAAAAAGTAAATATCAAAATGGTTGTGAGAAAAATTTATAATTAGCAGAAAAAGCCTCTGCATTCTTTTAAATGGTAAAGGATCCTATTTTACTGCCCTAGATAGCATTTTACATGTACACTTTCAATTTTCAAGTAATGAATAATGTAAAATTCTACCTTTGCTGGTCCTCCTCCAGAACTAGTGAACAAAACACTGAGCAGTGAGATGACAACAATATCACTGTGCTCGAATAGCAGCAAAGTCCTACAAAAATAAAACATTATCATTCATGAAATATATCTGATCTTTATCAGGAAGCATGAATTCAACGAGAGTAAGGGAGAAGAAAATAAATCTTTCCCCTTGATTTTCATAAAACATTATGGGAAAAATAAACATGTACAGCTGTTTTGGAAAATATTCTGGCATTATCTGTCTTAGGAAGGTTGAAGCTACAAATATCTAATAATACCACTTGTAGGATTATATCATACAGGTTTCTTGTATATATGTACCAGGAAACACTTATAAGATACCAGCATTGTCTGCAATAGCCCCAAACTAGAAACAACCTAAATACCCACTGATGAGAGAATGGATAATATAATTTAGAGTATATTCATTCAAAGGACTATTATACAGTGGTAAAAATGAATGAAATTCTATGAATATATTAAGAAATACAGAACTGTCTACTTTAAAAATGCTACAAACTGAATGTATGTGTCTCCTTCTCTCCCCCATTCATACGTTAAACTCAATCACCAACGTGACGGTATTAGGAGGTAATGAACACCTTTGAGAGGTGTTTAGGTTATGAGGGTGAAACCCTCATGAATGGGATTATTGCCTTTATAAAAGAGACCACAGAGAGCTCCCTCGCCCTTCTGCTATGTGAGGTTACAGTGAAGAGACGAGACGGCCGTCTATGAACCAGGAAGCAGTCTCTCACCACACACTGAATCTGCTTTGCCTTAATCTTGGCCTTCCTAGCCTCCAGAACCATGAGAAACAAATCTGTATTTTTTAAAAGTCACCCAGCCCATGGTATTCTTATTATAGCAGTCCCAATGGACTAAGACAAAAAGAGTGAATTTTATGGTATGTGAATTACATTTCAAAAAACTAACACAAAAGTGAATGAACTATATATATATGTGTATATATATATACACACACACACTTACACACACACATAACATACATACATACACACACACATACTCTACATGCATCAAAATGGGCAAATCTCAAACACAACACTGAATGCAAAAAGTATGCTGCACAAAAATACATGCAATGTAATTCTATTCATATAAAGTAGAAAACTTGCAAAAAAGAAATGTGTACATATATGGTAAAACTATAAAGAAAACCAAGAGAATAAAAATCAAAATTTAAGATGCTGGTTATATCCAATGGTAGGGGGAGAGGGGGATACACAGGGCAACAAAGGAACTGGTAAGGTTTTATTTGGGGGGATACATGAATGTTCATATTTATTTATATTTATTCTTTTATATGTATGAATATTAAAAAAAAATTATTGCCAGCTAAAGGGAGCTTATAGGATCTACATGGGAACAGATTTTCAGCTGCTCATTAGAAAAATTTTCATTTTTCCTCCTTATTCAAAAATCTGTAATGAGAACACAGTAGTGATTATTTTAGTTCTGTTAATATTTGGGAGATTACAATAAAAAAAATATATCAGCAGAATGATACTAACTTAAAATAAGACAGGCTATGAAACACCAAAGGAGTCTTTCTAATCAAGAAACTGAATGACAATTTTAGTAAAAGAATGAGAAGGGCAGTGTTGGCAGAGGAGCTGGTGGTAGTGAGTGGTTGTAAGGGCAGAAGTAGATGACTAAATAAGGAGCCAAGGAAGAATTTAACAACTTTCCCCCTTCCTTCCCTAGCCTAACACACAGGGACAGTGATTTAGTAACAAACAGACCAAAAGATCACTTCATGAATAAGAAATTACCGCTCAATCATATTCAAGCATAAACTGAAAAGGTTTTCTCCAAGCTGAGAAATCCCAGCCAGCTTTCCCACCACGCCAGGAAGCTGCTGCTGTCACGGACAGGGATATGACATTGGAATTATATACACCCTTCCTTTGACAAAGCACAGAGTAAACAAGCCAAAGGGAGCCAAACCCAGAGCTATTCTATTGTCTGGGAGAGGAGAAAAGACTTTTCACAAAGCATTTCCCACTGATCACTTTCTACTGTCCACTCCATCATCCTCAGTGAGACTCTTCAGAACACCCTTCATCTTATTCCTTACCTCTTGTCCCATATTCCGCCCCCCCATCAATGGCAAGGCACTTTTGCTTATAATTTTGAGATAGAGAAATATTAAAATAAGACTTATGCACAGTTGCACCTGTTATGATTCCTATTAAATTAAGTGGCCCTAAAGCATTCCCCCCCTCCCTGAACCGACCAATTTACATTAAAAGATCTATAGAGACTTAAGGGAATATGAAATGAGAGTTAAACTTATCTTTGACGATTGGCTCACTATTCCCAAGACATCTGTTTATAACCGTATCTTTCAAGCATCTTCTGCGGGCAGTAGAGGACTTTCAGAGTTGGGGGGAGGGGGAAGCATTTTTTAAAGATTTCCCTTTCCTCCTTATTGGTTGATTTTATTTACCATTTCAGACTTTTCATTTCTAAAATCAGCTGCTAAAAGGGATCACCAATGAATAAAAAGTCACGTATTCTAAATTTTTCTGAAACTGTTTGGACTCTAACTAGTAAAATATCTATGACAGATCATGAACAATACATTAATGGTATTCACCAAAGAACTAGGCCACAAGCTAAACAGGTCCTCAATATATATATATACTCAATGAGTTGTACCCAATGCTATAGAAGTGAAAGAAGCATTTGTACATAACTGACAAGCATTTGACATAAAACATAATGGCATAAAACTAATATTCAAAATGAAGAAACATAAACATTCAAAATATGCATTTCTATTTACCTTAGTGGTCCACAAAGAGTGAGGCCAAAAAACCACAAAAGTGAAATGATACACCCAGCAACTGCATGTTTAAATATTTTGATCCACTAAAAATGGAAACAAAAAATTAAAAATTTCAGTCATATGTTTTGCCAAATATCTCAAAATCTTAAATAAAATACATAGGGAAAGATAATGGTAACACAAATATTTTAATGGCCAAATAGTTACATATTTTAAAATTAAACAGAAATTATTAAGATCCCTTGACTAAATCTAGATTTGCAAGACAGTATTCTGTTTTTCATTTTCCATATTCTTGTCTGTCGCTAGATCCTGAAATCTTTTTCTATAGCGTACAATTTTCTCTGTTTTTTACAGTAGTTCTCACTGGTTTGCTAGGAACACTTAATGTTTTAGTTTTTAAATTCTTCTCCAGCAGGGATATTCAGTCCTTCAATTATTTGAAAAGAGAGGGAAAAAAGTTAAGATGGGTTTTAAAATATTAATCCTGTTTTAAAAAATGTTCTTGGTCTCTAAAACAGAGGTACTTAAATTCATCTAATAAAAAATCATGGCACAGGTTTCTAAGTTGTGGCATAAAGCAAATATGTAGTAGGGTGTAACTGCTGTCCAAAGAGGTGATAATATGAGATGATGCAGAATGAAGGACATTTCTGGTATGCATCCTGAACCTCAGATGCTTAAAGGGAATAATAACGATGAAGAGGGTGGCAGCTGATAATGTACTGCATACGCACTGTATGCCACACACTACTTTAAGAACTTTACATGTATTAATTCATTTATTCCTTATAGCTCCATTAGGAAGGCATTATTATCTCCATTTTACAGGTCAGAAAATGAAGGTAGAGAAATTAAGTAACTTGCTTAAAGTAAGGTTTGTCATTAGAACAGCCATGAATTTGTCTGACTCCAGAGGCCTTGCTCGTAACCCTTATGCTTTATCTGCTTCCCAGTGACATTTATCCTAGGCTTGTGGGCATGTCTACATGTCTGATTTGTAAATCTTTTCAGCATATGGATCCTGTATTAAAAAAATAATTATATGCATGCTGGAAACATTTTCTACCCTCGTCTACATTTTTAAACACTTCATTATCTTAGCACTTTAGCATTTACTCTTAAAGCCTCAGTTCTGAAATGCTAAGTCAAGGGCAAGTTAACTCTGGAAATGTTCTGCTGAGCACTTAAAATCATTCAGTAAGTAACCCTGATCAAGGAAAGAACACTGCCTCCTGGTCCACTGCTAGGACAAAAGGATTCTGCAAAAGACTTACCTGGCGTTTGGTAATACTTTTCCCAGAAGAAAAAGGCTTTTGAAACAAAACCATAAAAAATGCAGTCCTGTGAATATTGAAACATTAATATATTAATATTAATTAATCTTATATACAAGGTGTGGTTTTAAGTAAAGACACTTAAACAAATATACTAGAATTTGAAGGGTATGTTAACCTCTAAAGAAAATATACTAGAGAACAATATTTATTTTAATAAGGCTTCCACTACAATATTTTGGGAACTCTTCTTTCTTTTGTATCTGCCTTCAGAACCAGTTTACAAGCCATAAAAGAAGTCTCAATATTTTTTTATACTTTACTAAAGAAAATAATTCCTATCTTCTCTAAAACAGTAATAACAAATCTTGAAATAGAAATGAAGAAAGTACTAATCATATATCCCTACTTTTCATATTCCCAAAATAGTTAAATAAAAATATATTCAAGTGGTGCTAAAAATTTTCTAGTCAAGAATCACTTTCCATAATTACTAAAATTGCCAGGAGTCTAACAGATTCTTTTCTTTCCTTTTTTTTTTTTGTCTGAGTTGGGTCTTTGTTGCTGCACACGGGCTTTCTCCAGCTGCAGCGAGCAGGGGCTACTCTTCATTGCGGTGCGCGGGTTCTCATTGCAGTGGCTTCTCTTGTTGCAGCAAGTGCGCTTCAGCAGTTGTGGCATGCAGGCTCTAGAGTGCAGGCTCAGTAGTTGTGGTGCACGGGCTTAGTTGCTCGCAGCATGTGGGATCTTCCATGGACCAGGGATTGAACCCGTGTCCCCTGCATTGGCAGGCGGATTCTTAACCACTGCGCCACCAGGGAAATCCCTAACAGATACTTATTAATACAGAGGTTGGTCACTATCAATCTCAAGGTCCAGAGAATCTTTACTTAGAGAGAATTTCTTACTAGATGCAGAATAGTGTAAAATTTATACTGTAAGGGGACCCTATACCATGAAGGGACATGTAGTGAACACAGCCCATTATGGTTTAACTTGGAAAATAAGGAACATCTGTGCCAAGACAAGTCTCAGGTGAAATTCTATGCCTGCTGGAAGGTTGGACTATGCCAGTAGGATGGTCTGGGAATCCCTAGGGTCCCTGAGGCCCTTTTAGGGAGCTGTGAGATCAAACTATTTTTTTCTTAAACATTTAAAAAAATTATTTTAAAAATATTTATTTTTTATTTGGTTGCGCTGTATCTTAGTTGTGGCTCATGGGCTCCTTAGTTGTGGCATGCATACTCTTAGTTGTGGCATGCATGTGGGATCTAGTTCCCTGACCAGGGATCGAACCCGGGCGCCCTGCATTGGGAGCTCGGAGTCTTAACCACTGTACCACCAAGGAAGTCCTGTGGTCAAACTATTTTTACAGAAGTATTAGGATATTATTTGCCCTTTTCACTCTTATTCTCTCAGGGGTGTATATTAGAGCTTTTCAGAGGCTAGTTCATGTGAGATACTGCAACAGACTGAATAATGACTCAGATATGGGGATCCAGCTGTATTCTATTAAGCCAGACATTAAATTTGCAAAAACCTCATTAACACAAACTAAAGCAAAAGCTGATGTTTTGGCAAGCTAATAGAATATGACAATCCTTTTTTTTTTTTTTTTAAATCCAGTCTCTTGGTACCTCTAACCTTAGGTATTCTGTCTTTAAAAAAAAAATTATCAAGTACTTGTCAGGAGGAATAAAATGCACAAAATATTCTATGTAAAATATCCTAAAGATACTCAGTTAAAACAGGATTTTCAAAGAAATTTAAAAACATTAAGGAAAAAAAGAACCATACACACTCACCCAAGTTTTAATATAAAAATAAACTGAACAATGTGAACTACTTTCAGGAGGTCATATGATTCAAAAAGCCCCACAGCCTTCAAAACTTTAGTGACACACAGTAATACAATATATTTCGTTAACCTGAAAAATAAAAACAGAAACAAGTTTCAGTATCATTGAAATCACAAAGAACTCTGTAATCCTTTTTTTTCTTATTATACAAGTAATAGGGGTCTTTATGAAAACCATAAATATAAACAAAAAATGAAACAAACAAAAACTCAACTCACCCCTCCACGTGATAACTACTATTAACACTTTGGTATATATACTTTCAGATTTTTTGCAATATACATGGACGTATTATGTATGTATAGATACCGTCTATTAAAGAAAAAAAGGCCAAACTAAAAATAAAAATGTTCTTGATTGAGTTGCCTCAACTATTTTCTAATGTGCTTTTTAAACAATTACTCCAAACAAATAAAGAGAATAAAAACAGAAACCAAACCATCTGTCATGAAACGAGACTATAATATAGGAAGGGAGGGGGGAATGGTGAATGCCTTAGGTTTACCTCTCCTCTGCTTCGCTCAGTGACTGCAGTGAGTCACAGTTGAAGTGACCTGACCTACAGAGCCCTGAGAAGGCTCAGGAATCTGAAGCACCTCAGAAAGGGTGTGGAGAGCTGCAAAGAGGAGGATCATTAGGAAGTCTGCCAGGTAGTTAGGTCCCCAGAATCCCACCCAGCACAGCCAGGCAACCATCCCTCCTAAATCATGACAGGACAAGAGCTTCGCCTTTGGAGAACTCTAGACATAAGGCAAAGCGGAAAAGAGGGATGAAGTGTTGGACTAAAATCATGGAGATTAAAAGGAAGTTTCCCTTCTTAACGCCACCCCACCTGCCTTCCCTCATTTAACTCTAACATCCTAACTGCCAGGCTTCAATCTCCCAGCAGGAGAACCCTTCTCTGGAGAAGCCCACCCGGGGACAAGCCCCATACAGGTCTTCTAACTAGCTTTTTGGGCCTCACTCAAATAAGAATGGCCAAATATGGATAATCAATCCTTTATGATAAGCCTATAATGAGAGACCAAACAAACTAAAACAGCAAAGAAATTTAAAAGATACAGAGATCACAGGGAATAGCAGAAAACAACGAAGAACTAGAAATAATATTCTTGGATAAGAAAGAAAAGTTCATCCATGGAAAAATTAGGCTGCCATAAAAAGAAACGAAAAAGAAGCTCCTGAAAGAGCAATCAGAAAACAGTGAAGAAATTATCTCAGTTTTCTAGCTTAGTAGTCTTCTTTGGTCATATACCTCTAGTAGTAAAAAAAAATTTTGCACCTGAAACCGATTATTTGTACATTACAAACATGTACTACTCTCCTGATATTATGTTATAAAACATACACAAATTAGAAATGAAAAAGAATGAGATAAAAAGGTGAGAACTTCTAACATCCCCCCCCATCAGATCATCTTTGCAAGTCATTCAGGAGACTACTTTCTAAGTTTATATCTAACAGGTGTTAATACATTAAAAAGGAGATAAAAGGGATGTCCAAAGCCAGCACACCAGCAGGAATGAGAAGTCTCTTCCAATGGGAGAAAAATACAAAAAAGCAAACACAGAAGTTTAAGGGAAACCTAAGTCATTCAAATAGCAGTTAAAACAATTTGATATGCAATGATATCAATGTATGTAGGATGGTATAAAAATCAATTAGTGTGACTCATTAAGTCCCATGGCACTGAGTCAACAAACAGCAATCTGCTTAAGAAGGCATGAAAATTTATATATTTTTGCAAGATTTTGATGCAACTACGAAAATAAATTTCAGTCCTTGAAAGAATGAATCTCAGCAATTCCAACATCTTCACTGTCCGATGGCTCATTTTCTGTTTTAGTCCAAATAATATCATAGTATATTAAAGAAAATCAGATTTGGAACAAAGTGGTTTTTCTTTTCATGAACATAGTCTGGGGGGCTTTTTAATAGTGCAATCTGGGAGTTTTAACAATGTGAAAATTAATCACCAAGAAGTTAATAAAAATGTTATTGTGGAATAAAGTAAGTCAAATCCTAAAGCACAGAAGTTCCTACTTAATTTACCTGTAGAATAGTATAGACACTGAAATTTCTGTTTAAAAGATCAAGCAGATTTTCTGGGGTGACAAAAACGTCCTATAGCTTGATTATGCTGAAAGTTACATGGGTATGCATTTGTGAAAAATGAAAACTGGTACCTTTAAAATCTATGCATTTTATGGTAGGTAATTTTATCTCAATGAAAAAAGGAGTATTGGAAAAAATAAATAAAATTAAAATTATGGCTATGATAAAAAAAATCGAGTGTATTTTGTGTATTTTGTTTCTGGATTGTTTGCAGACTGGCTGAAAACACACAGTACAACATGAAAAATCTACCAAATTTCTAGTAATTGTCTAGGTATTTACTAGAAAGTAAATGTATATATGCTAGAAGAAACAGAACACTAATATTTAAAAGCTGAAAAACACCTTAGAGATTCTCTAGTCCAATTCCTCTCATGTCACAGACTGGGAAGTTGAAGTCCACAGAGTTAGCTAGGGTCAAGTCCATGTCTCTTAAGTATGCTCTTTTAATATGTCACACAGAAAACCAAAGTTCATCCAAAAGGCTTTGAGGATTCCCATCTTCTAAACTGTTCCCAATTATACATTTACAGTGGCCCACATATAGGGTAAAATAATCTTTAAATATGAAAAACAAAATGTATATTAAAGCCTAAGATTAATGTCGATTTTGGCCCCTTTAAGCTAGAGAAAAAAGTCAGATAAACTTAAGTAAATTAACTATATTAATGTTAATTAAATACTCCAGTCATGGTAGCAATTTATAATTAGCAAATAAAAATACTACTCTTGAGCTAGAAATCTTTTGTTTATTCAGTTCTTAACTCAGGGACTTGCATATAATATGTGCTCGGCAAATGTTTACTAAATGAAAGAATGCGAATTCTACAATTACACTTGTGTGATACAGTAATATCTAGCACAATAATGTAGATAGTGCAGTAGTACAGTACATAGCTGGCAGTCAAGCTTCTGGCAATTTAAACTGTCATCAACCCAGTTATGAATTCAGAATGAAAGACACACATCAAGTAGAGAGAGGAAAGTTCAAAACCTCAAGTGCTTCACTCCTTAAGTTCTTAACTAGGTGTAAAAATAAAGCAGCAGGATAGAAGCAAGGACACAAAGAACAACACTGTCAACAAGACAGGGAGGGAGAAAACAAAGACCAGGAAAAACTGACAAAGGTACATTAAAATTCACAGCAATCTGGGGATTCTTGAGGTCAGCAAAGAGCCTTGTACACCCTCATGGGGCTACTAAGCCATTCTTCAAATATTCCCTGCTCACTTACTATGTGCCAGATGTCATCTGTGGCTAATGAGACCTGTCTGTCAGGGTGGTTTCAGGTACTACAGCCTTCCCTCTTCCTGATAAAAAGGCCTGATGCAGGTGGAACTAGTTCTGCATTCTTTCTGACTTCAAAGGAGGACTTTTATCTAAAATTTATCTTAAAAATATTATCAACATGTTAACATTCTCTAGAAAATGTCACCCATTTTATAATAAGCCTGAATATGAGAGCCACACTTGGGATGGCAGAGAGCAAAGACCAAGAATCTGGTCCCAGATGGTACTGCTGAGGGGCTGAACAAATACCAGCAACCTCTGGTTTCTTTTATGTGAGAAGAATATATCCGTATGTGATTAAAGCTCTCTTAGTTTGGTTGCTCACAACTAAATGCATTTCTAGGTGTTATCCAAGAAACTAAATGTGTAACAGAGGCCCTGCCCTCAAGGAGTTTGAGGTCTAAGGAAGACAGGAAAGAAACAAGTATTTATGTGACCCAAGTTAGTAGCAGAGATCTAAAGGAATAGATGTGGAAGTAACTAACTGTAACTAGGGAAGTAAAAGTCATCTTCAGAGTCTGAGATGTCTAAGTGTGTATTAAAGACTAAGTAGAAAAAACAAACAATCCAATCAAAAAACGGGCAGAAGACCTAAATAGACATTTCTCCAAAGAAGACATACAGATGGCCAAGAGGCACGTGTTATTGCTAATTATCAGAGAAATGCAAATCAAAACTACATGAGGTATCACCTCACACCAGTCAGAATGGCCATCATCAAAAAGTCTACAAATAGGGCTTCCCTGGTGGTGCAGTGGTTGAGAGTCCTCCTGCTAATGCAGGGGACAAGGGTTTGTGCCCTGGTCCGGGAAGATCCCACATGCCGCAGAGCGGCTAGGCCCGTGAGCCATGGCCGCTGAGCCTGCGCGTCCAGAGCCTGTGCTCCGCAACGGGAGAGGCCACAACAGTGAGAGGCCCGCGTACCGCAAAAAAAAAAAAAAAAAAAAAAAGTCTACAAATAATAAATGCTGGAGAGGGTATGGTGGGGATGTAAATTGGTGCAGCCACTACGGAGAACAGTAGGGAGGTTCCTTAAAAAACTAGAGTTGCTGGGGAATTCCCTGGTGGTCCATTGGTTAAGATTCCAGGCTTTCACTGCTGGGGGACCAGGTTCGCTCCCTAGTCAGGGAACTAAGATCCTGCAGGCCACACGGTGTGGCCAAGTAAATAAATAAATTAAAATGTAAAAAACAAACAAAGTTGCCATATGATCCAGCAATCCCTCTCTTGGGTATATATCCAGAAAAGATGGAAACTCTAATTGAAAAGATATGTGCACCCCAATGTCCACAGCAGCACTATTTACAATAGCCAAGACAAGGAAGCAAGCTGTGTCCATTGACAGATGAATGGATAAAGAAGATGTGGCGCGCGCGCACACACACACACACACACACACACACACACACACACAATGGAATATTACTCAGCCATAAAAAAGAATGAAGTAATGCCATTTGCAGCAACATGGATGGACCTAGAGATTATCGTACTAAGTGAAGTAAGTCAGACAAAGACAAATACCATATGATATCACTTATACATGGAATCTAAAAAAAGATACAAATGAACTTATTTACAAAGCAGAAACAGACTCACAGACATATAAAACAAACTTATGGTTACCAAAGGGGAAAGAGGGGGGGTGGGAGGGATAAATTAGGAGTTTGGGATTAATAGATACATGCTACTATATACAAAATAGATAATCAACAGGGACCTACTGTATAGCACAGGGAACTGTATTCAATATCTTATAATAATCTATAACGGAAAAGAATCTGAAAAGAATATATATACATATAACTGAATCACTTTGCTGTACACCTGAAACTAACACAACACTGTAAACCAACTATACTTCAAGTTAAAAAAAAGAAAAAGACTAAATAGAATTACGAAGCAAGGAAAGGGAGGGGGAATTTCAAAGTACGGAGAGCAGCATATGAAGAACGCTAGTACTGGGACGGACCTTTGAAGAAAAGCTCGGTTCACCAGATTATGCTCATAATGATCAGAAGTCATCAAGAAAAAGGTAAGCTATATTTAATATACTCGTTTTAAAAAGATGGGGCAATATATAAAATTATTTCTAAATAATTTTTGTTTGAAGTATTAACAAAACTTGGGCTTCCCTGGTGGCGCAGTGGTTGAGAGTCCGCCTGCCGATGCAGGGGGACACGGGTTCGTGCCCCTGCGCGTCCGGAGCCTGTGCTCCGCAACGGGAGAGGCCACAACAGTGAGAGGCCTGCGTACCGCAAAAAAAAAAAAAAAAAAAAAAGTATTAACAAAACTTAAAAATTTGGCACTTTAATGGCAAGATTCAGTCATATGGAACATTAAGTATAATACTTCTTGACAATATTACTATTATGAAATTTCTGATACTTTATTCCCCTTTTAATTTTTAAAAAACAGATTACGAAAGTAATTCCTGAGTAGTTGGTTGTTATCAAAGTTTTAAAGAAAACCATTCCCAATTTCCTCCTCATAGGTGACCAACTGGGGACATCCTTCCACACCTTTTCCTTTGCATCTCCACGTATGGACAAGCACTTATTTTAGATACACTCACGTATTCACCATTGTACATATATTTTGAAATTGTTATGTGACTTTTCATGTAATATATAGTGAAGATCTTTTATCATTATTAACTAGGAAAATTATTTTAACATTTAGCTAAAAGGTGAATACTTTGATTTTTAAAGTGTCAATTAATGAAGTCTTCCTGTTGGGCTAAAGACAAAACACTAGCTAAGGCCAAATAACCATATACTAATAAGTACACAATCCTAGTTCATGTTGTGGAGGAAAACATACTAAGGGGGAAAGCTGGGGTGTGAGGAAGGGAGGTTCTTAAATGGGGGCAGTGGCCCCTGAGCCATTCACTGACCCTTTGGGCAACTTAGCGGGATCCAATCCACTTCCCCTTAGTACCTGAGATGGCTTATATATCATTATCTGCCATTAACTAGTCTCATCAAAAGTATCACTGGTATTTTCTGTGAAGGGTTAGAAAAATCTCTGGTTCTTTAAATCTGAAATTACTGAAATTTGAGTTTGGGTTCAAACCTGTTTCTTGGGATTTGCCCACTGTAGCAGCTCACAGTTCTCCAGTTAAAAAAACAAATTCAGTGTATGTAACTCAAGCTTGATACATTCAATAAATATTTAAGTGTCCACTGCGTAGAAGGCGCTATAAATGAAGTTTGAGGTAACTGACTCCCAGATTAGTTACTAGGTGTGTGACCTTGGGAAAATTACTTTTCTATGTCCCAGTTACCTGATCTGAGACAAGGATGCAACTAATGAGTCTGTGCTGTTGTAAGGATTAAGTGAGATGCTGCACGCAAAGTACCTGGAACATAGGAAGTACTTAATAAATGCTGGCTGTCACCCTCTGCCCTTTCCTGCAAAGAGGACTTATTGAAGTCAACATAGAAACATTTTTTTTTTTTGCAGTGTGCGGGCCTCTCACTGCTGTGGCCTCTCCCGTTGTGGAGCACAGGCTCCGGACGCGCAGGCTCAGCGGCCATGGCTCACAGGCCCAGCCGCTCCGTGGCATGTGGGATCCTCCCGGACCGGGGCACGAACCCGTGTCCCCTGCATCTGCAGGCGGACTCTCAACCACTGTGCCACCAGGGACGCCCAACATAGAAACATTTAAAACAATTCATATTTGTGAATTCAGGAATAAAAATATCCACAATTAAAGGATCTGTTAATTAGCTTTTGCTGCAGGTTATAACCATACTTTGATTTTTAGTCTACATAAAGGAAGACTCTTGCAACCTGAAATCTATTCAAAGTTCAACCAGTCCTGATTTGAATTTGATTCTGCAATGAACTACAATAGGAGGGCAGCTCTGCTAAGCAAATAATGAAAATAAGATGGCAAAGGACTGTTGACCACATCTAAGATAATGAGCTCTTGAGTAAATAAAAATTTTGTATTACTTATTTAAAAATAATTTCAAGTGATAGAAAAGGTGCAAGAATAGTACACTCTTTACCAAGATTCTCTAATTGTTACATACTACCTTATTTGCCTTATTATCTCTCTCTAAATACAAACTTTTTTTCCCCTGAACTATTAAAGAGTAAGTTACATACATCATGCTCCTTTACCCCTAACTACTTGTATTCCTAAGCCCATGAACATCCTTTTATGAAATCAGAAGAGTTATGAACTACAGGAAATTTAACATGGATATACTTTTATCTAATCTATGGTCCACATATCAGTTTTGTCAATTGACCTAGTACTATCCTTTACAGCATTTTCCTCACTATTAAATCTACACCAGAATCACCTATTGCATTTAGTTGTCATGTCTCAGTAAATAATATCTGATAGGCATTGTTTTTTACAAAATGAGTTGCTCAAAATAGACTAGAAAATTAAACTTGTAACTACAAAAAACGCAGCTGATTTAACTTCTGTTCCAGCATTTCACACAAAAATAGTTATGTTAGAAATGCTATTTCTACAGTTCCAAAGAATTTACCGAAACAACCATGTCTCAAAAGGAGGTATCCAAGAACAAAAAACACTGAACTAATCTCATTAACCTTATTAAATATACAGGCAATGAAAACCAGTTCCAACCAAACTGTTGGGCCATATTTTATACATCTTGCGACACTACCTCAGAAATTAGGACAGGTCAAGAAGGACACAATGGAAAGAGATCACTGTAATTACTTACCTCTTGGGGGTTCGTGGGAACATTGCGGGGATGGGGGTAATGGGACTGTTTCCTTTTTATTCTACGAATTTCTGTACTGTTTGAATTTTTTGACCATGAGCACACATGTCTTATTTAATAATAAAACAAAATAAGCGAAGAAAGGAAAAGAAAAACTAGATGGCGGGGTGGATTCTTGTTTTGCGAGGTTAACCTGAACATCAAAGTCCATCTGTTTGTACTTTTGGTTTCTTCGCCTGAAGAGATGATGGTGACCCTTCCTTTAACTTACACAGGCAGACATCAGAAAGGTTAAGTATCACCAAACTACTATTTCAGGGAGAAAGAGCTAACAGACATGCTTCTCATAGGTCAGAAAAACCTCTCACTTGAACTGGCTGGCAGTTCTAAGGTTAACGGTCTGCCCTGAAAACCAGAAACTCAAGCAGAACCTTCCCGGATCTTAGAGCATTCATTCTGCAGCGGGGAATGGCGGAGCCAATGAAAGCTGTCGCGGGAGGGAGTACGGAACCGAGGAGGGCGTTCCGGGCTGTCAGCCGCACGGGAGGGACGCCGGGCCCCGCGCGCACCCGGGAGGGTCCGGGCAACGTGTGTCCGGAGCTGTCGGGCAGGCGTGGGGAGAGAGCGGCTCCGGAGGCGGGAGCCCGATCGGTCCCTTACCGAGCGCTGGGCACGTCCACCGGCCCGAGGCCGCCGCTGCCGCCGCCGGGGCCGGCTAGCACGTCCCCGCCGTATTTCTCCTCCATCCCGGGGATCAGGAGCCGCCGCCGCTGCCCCCGCTGCGGAGTCTCCTCATGTCTCGCCGCTGCCGCGGAACACCGGGCGCAGGCGCGTCACTCCCCCATGCCAGCGGCCCCGTCGGGTCCCCGTAGGCCGGGCCGCTGCCGCTGTCCCCGGCTCCGGCTCACAAGCACACGCGCGTCGGGACTAGGCCGCGGACAGTTCCGGCGCCGCCAGGTTTCCCGGAGGCTCACCGGATCGGACGGGGCCAGGCCACGTCATCGGGCCCAGCAGCCCTCACTCTTGGGGGAGTGCCCGGCCCTGCGCCTGCGCACAGTACAACACTCGCCGTCCCCTCCCCTTCCTAAGGCTCTACCTACCGCTGGGCTACGGACGGAATCCTCGCCCCGTATCAGCTCCTCTCATTGACGAGGCCTGAGCACATACCTGTCCCTGCAGCGCCACCTATGGGCTGTCAGGAACACAGCGGGTTCTTCTGGAGCGCAGGTAGGGGACATAGAAAATGCACAACTTGCGATTAAATAGAATAGAATTTCTTTTAAATTCTGGCTCCTAAACTGTGTTACTTAATCCTTGCACATCAGTAAACCTAGGCAGGTAGGACCAGGCTTTATTAGAGTTATTTTTCTGTTGCTAAAAAGTTAAGAAGGTGGGTTCCTGTATCTGTGTTTGTTTGAATCCCAAATCTGCCACTTACTAATTGTGTCACTTGGCCTTTCTGTACCTCAGTTTCCTTATCTGCAAAGTAAAAATAGTAATATCTATATCATAGGGTTGTTGGGAGAATTGTATGTGTTAATATGTGAAAAGTGTCTATAACAGTGAATGATACATAGTAATAAATGTTAGCTATTATTATTATTTATAGGTAAATTTGAGGATTGGGATATGGAGATGAAAATGGGGTTTTGAACAGTGTAAATTATGATTAGTTTACAATACTCCACTTAATTCGAATGTACATAAAGACTCTTGGTAACATATAAGAGAATGAGGAGTCATAGTCTCTGCCTGCTGGGACTTCATAATCTATTGTGGAAAATATTTAGCAATTTGAGAGCAAGACCTAGTTGGCAAAGGCACAAATGCTAAGGTTTCCCAAATAAGGTGTGATATGGGTATAACCAGAAAAGACTCACTGATAGAAGCTGACCTGGAACTTGGATAAGGTTTTGGATATGGGAGAAAAGCATTGTGGGAAGGTGTATCCTATGTGTAGAGCACAGAGGAAGGCATGAAATTTAAAAGCTAAAGATACATATTATCCTGTTTGAGGCAAAGAAGAGAGCAAAGATACAATACGCCATCAGTATGTTGGGCTTTTAAATTCAGGATGTTTGCTTATTGAATTTGTACAGAAATGTTCATATCTTTTGCCTGCATTAGGTGATAATCATTGACTTAGAGTGGAGTAGATCAGGTAAAGCCTAACAAAGAGTGACATTCTTGCTTCACTTTCTTGAAGTGACTTTTTTGTAGCATTTTTTTTGTAGCAATTTCTTTGCAGAATTGCTATTTTCTAACCCAAATAGCATTGGTAACAACTAACTATTGTATTTTTCTAGAGCTAATTCCATTCCTTTGGAGTTCAGAGAACTAGGTAAAATGACACATATACATTGAGATTAATTTTTATCCCCAGTGGAGCTTGAATTCAGTTGATATTTGATTTGGTTAGAATTAGGACATTTTTCTTTTAGGCTAATATGTTTCCTATTTTTTGGAGTGGAAGGAAAAGTGTCTCTGTTTTCTTTCTTCCTACTCACTTCTCAACCCAGTCCAACCTGGCTTCTACTTTCATCATTCTTCTGAAGCAGCTCTCTCATGGATATTTTTGAGCTACATATTACCTTATCTCTGTATGGCTTTCAACATAGTTGATCTCTCCCTCCTTCTTGAAACATTCTCTTTGCTTGGTTTCCAGAACCCCACATTTGGTTGTCAGAGGAAGCTCAAGTTCTTTATGTCCAAAACTCACGATCTTTCTGCTAAACCTGATCCTCTTTTAATGTTTCTTACTTCATTGGATGACACCATTTATTCAGTTTAGCAAACCAAAACGCAGGTGTCATCCTTAACACCTCCCCTTCCTTATGGTCTATATCCAGTCCATCACCAAGTTGTGTCATTTTTTACCTTCTCAATATTTCTTGAATCAATCCAAAATTTTCCATCCTCATCTCCACCATCTAGTTTAGATGACCATCATGTTTTGTTTAGACAACTACAGTAAACTCCTTACTAGTCTTTCCAAGTTCACTCTTTCCCTTTTCTAAAATCTGTTTTCCACATTCTGCCACAGTAACAGTAATCTATTCCAGTTGCCCATCTTATCATGCACTGTCTGCCCCACCCCCACTCTACTCTCCAGCCTTCCAGCAGCTTTCCATTACTCTTACAACAAACTCAAATCATTAACATGGCCAACGGCATCCTGTATGGGCTTGCTCTAACCTATCTTTTCAGCTTCATCTCATATCAAGCTGCCTTCTGCTCTCTGGATTCCAGTCATCCTTTCCCCCCTTCAATTACGCTGTTTCTCTTCCAATACAAGACTTTTCTCAGGCTAGTTTTCATGTGTAGAATGCATACCACCTCAACCTTTGCTTGTTAAGATCCTACTCACTCTTTTTGTTTCAGGTTGAGTTCTCTAGGAAGCAGACTCTGAGATGGAGTTTAATGTGCAAGATATTTATCAAGGAGTGCTTTTGGGACTAACAACTATAAAAGGGAGGGAAAGGAGACATAATTGGGCAGAAGGAGAAGTTGAGAAATGGTGCAGTCCAACAAAAGATATAGTAAACCTCATGGAGACTTTGGGAGCTAAAATGGTCCTTGAGAAATATTTTACATTTTTCCCCCCTAATACAGTCTTTTATAGGTCCAGGATTCATCCAAGATCATGTGCTGCATTTAATTGTCATGTCTCATTAGTTTTCTTTTATCTGGAACAGTTCCTGGTCTCTCCTTTTTTCATGACATGATGTTTTTGAAGTGAATGGGACAATTACTTTGCAGAATGTCTGTCAGTTTGTGTTTGTCTGATGTTTTCTCATGATTGGATTTTAGGTATGCATTTTTGGCAAGAATAACACAGAAGTGATTCTATATTCCTCTCAGTGCATCACATCAGAAGGCACATGAAGCTGACTGGTCTCATTAACTGGTAAAGTGAACTTCTATCATTCGATAAGAAGACATCTGCCAGATTTTTCAATGTAATGTTAATGAATAAGTATTTTGTCTGGAGATGCTTTGAGACCATGTCAAGATTCTGTTTCTGATCACACTTTCACTCACTTTTATTAGTATCCATTTTTGCTCCTTGACCAAAACAATTATTACTATAAAGTTTTCCAAATGCTAATCATCCCTTCCATCATCTCTTCTACATTTATTAGTTGACCCTCTACTGTCAGGTAAAACTTTCCTGTCCCCCCCTGCTCTACCATTTATCTATCTATCTATCTATCTATCTATCTATCTATCTTAGTATGAGCTCATGGGTTCCTATTTTATTAAACGGATTATAATCAACTGCTGTCATGCTTTTGATGCTAAAATTGTCCCAAATTTAGCAATGGGAACCATTTGGCTGGTTCCTGTGCCATTTTGACATATTCCTATCATTCCTTCAGAATTTCCATACTTTCTGGTATAAGGTGTTCCAGGTTTATTATATACTTTCCCTGCCTTAGCTCTGGAATTAGCCATTTCTCCAAAGAGCTCTGGTTCCTTTTGAGGAGAATGGTATTTAGAAACCAAGGTCTATAGATGCAACTAGAGATTACCATAGTAAGTGAAGTAACTCAGAAAGAGAAAGACAAATGTCATATGATATCACTTATATGTGGAATCTAAAATATGATACAAATGAACTTCTCTATGAAATAGAAACAGAATCACAGACATAGAGAATAGACTGGTAGTTGCCAAGGGGCAGGGGGGAGGGAGAGGGATGGTTTGGGAGTTTAGGATTAGCAGATGCAAACTGGTATATATAGAATGGATAAACAACAAGGTCCTACTGTACAGCACAGGAAACTGTTACGGTGATAAACCATAATGGAAAAGAATATGAAAAAGAATGCATATATATATATACATGTATAACGAACTCACTTTGCTGTACAGCAGTAATTAACACAACATTGAAATCAACTATACCTCAATAAAACAAAAACAAAAACCAAGATCTAGGTGTTGGGTATCACATTGCTGCTGGTGTACTCATTGCTTCTTTGGCTTCTCAGTGGACAGAGTTAGGAATTATATATGCTCAGCTAGGGGTGTGTGTGTGTGTGTGTGTGTGTGTGTGTACATAGGTATATCTTTCTATTTATCATCTACCCAAAACCAAAAGTTCATACTTATACCTTCAAGTACAATCCAATCTTAGATGTTTTATCCTAGACTTTGCCCTTTCTATGTTTGTATCTCTCTTCCCTGGGGTGAAACATCTGGCTCCCAAAAATGGTTAGGTAAATTGTCCAAAATTATATAATCTGTAAGGCAAGACTCCCCACTAACTGGGCAAATTGCACCTCAGTGTCAGCTGTTCTGCTCCTCTCTTCCTGATTGTGTGGGTGATGCCTGTTCCAATGATGTAAGAGAACCTGATGGGAAGCCCTGTTTTGTAAGCCATCTCCAGGAACCTGGATCAGAGAATATGGTGGAAATTGGCATGAGTAGCAACTTAGTGCCTTCCTCCTTCCTTCTAATGAATACTTGTTGAGTGCTTACCATGAGCTAGGTCCAATTCTAGGTAATTGCTGGGCTTCCCAGAGCAAACTCTGAGATGAGGATTTGTGTGAAAGTAAGTGTTCCCAGAACAAACTGGTAGGAGTGTGGGAAAGTGGGACAGGAAAGATAGGTGAGCAGGGATGTGATATCAGGTTCACTCCCACTGGGGAGCTTGGATTCTGTGAAAGTCCCACCTCAGAGGGTCCTGATCTGGGGTAAGGTGTCTTAGTTCATCTGGGCTGCTACAACAAAAATACTGTAAACTCAGTGGCTTATAAACAACAGATATTTATTTCTCACAGTTCTGGAGGCTGGGAAGTCCAAGGTCAAGTGCTGGCAGATTTGGTGTCTGGTGAGAGCCTACTTCCTAGTTTTTAGACAGTGCGTTTTCGCTGTGTCCTCACATGGTGGAAGGGGTGAATAGCTCTCTGAGGTCTTTTTTCTTAAGGGTATTAATCCAAAAACATCATGACCTAATAATCTCCCTAAGGCCCGCCTCTTAATACCAACACATTGGGGTTTAGGATTTCAACATGTGAATTTTGAGGGAGTCACAAATATTCAGACCATAGTATAAGGCTATTTTGGGAGCAGTTCTTCAACAAAGAGATAAAAGTGCTGGCTGACTATTAGGAGTGCTCCTGCCATGTGTAAAAATGCGAAAAGGGTCAAGGGGATATGGGCAGAGGACTTATTGATGATAATGTCCACTACAAGACTACATATATTTTGATCATTTCCTACATTATATGTTCTACCTTCCCAAGGTTAAAACCAAAAAACTCACATTCCCAGACTTCCTTGCAGCTGGGCATGCAGTCTGAGGCATGTGACCTGGGTTTCACTAGTCAGACATATCCAGGTGTGACATGACTTCAGTTGAGGAGCAGGAAGTTGGGGCATTGATTTTTCTACTCTGGAAAAGGATCCAGTATTTTGGAAATAGCAGTGGCAGAGCTTCTGTGGTCCATTTCTGGGGGTCATTGGTGATCAGTGGCACTGGCAGTGGTGTTTTAGGAAGAGTGGCCTTCATGGCATGGTTGGACCTTGTTTTTGGCTGCCTAGCTCCAGAGCCTGGCTCTGTGGTCCTCTAAGAGATTCTTTGATGTACCCAATGCCCCTTAATAAATTCCTGCCTGAACTAGTCAGAGTGGAGGTTGCTGTTTGTAATTAAATCACTGAATGGTACAGGTGATATGGCAGCAAACCTTCAGTAGCAATAAGCAGCTAAAAGATTTTGTAATTGCATATTTTTTCAGACCTAGGGGCAGTATGATGCTCATGAAAATCAACTCTTAAAATGTTGCACCGTAGTGGAGAAAGCTACCCCAAACTCATCAGATGACTTCACTTGATGCCAAACATATCCTTATCCTCTATTTGAAAGTAGAAAAAGAAAACGAGACAATGTTCAATAATTCCTTATCCATCCTGACCAGGTAGGAAGCAAAATGGAGGTGTGTATACCCTGGAATTCTCAGGGAGATACTGGGCTTCACAATACAACTGCAAAGCTATAAAGGGAGATGAATAGTTTTAAAGGTTTGAGCTCTTAGCATTAGAGACTCTAATGTGTGTAATTTCTTTAGCAGACATTAAATGTGGGCAGTTAAAAATGAAAAACACTAATTATCTACAGGACGGTCAGGAGGATGCAAATGAGAAGGTGGAGGGAAATAATTGATAGACATTTTCAACTGGCAGATCAGAATTTTGCAGTGGATCTTGAAGTTTCATTATAATTGCGCCCCAAGTTTTTCAAGAATTTATCTTGCCATTCATCCATTCATATACCCAGTAATCAAAAAGGAAATATTCACTGAAAGCCTACTATGTGCCACTACCAATTATATCCCAGAGTGGAGGAAAACACATTGTTACCCTTCTTCTCAAACTGATTAGAAATTTAACTGGTAGCAACACACTGTGGAAAACAAACTTAAAAAAAGAAACTTGTTGGAAGACAATTCTTTATGGGTCTCTTGTGTTTCTGCATGCCTTCTGAGCAGAAGCATTGATGGCTTTTGCTCTAGACTGTGTTTTCAAAGATGTTTGTATAGCAAACAGCCTTGGAAGATAGAGATAATACCTCCCTCTGGAACCGAGGGAAGATTTCTTTGCTGAGCAGGATAATAAAGATAATGCCTCCCTCTAGGACAAAGGTTGGGCAGGTTTGCTAGCAGCTTCTTTAAAAGATTGGGGTTTCCTAAACCCTCAGTTGCATGCTTAGCATCCACCTAGGCTGCCATGCCTCACCCCCATGGGATTTGAGGGTGGAAGAGGCAAGGCAAAGTGGTGCAAACTTGAGGTTCATGCTGCCTACATTTTTGCATACCCCCAAAGAAAAATAAAATAAAAGGACAGAGATTTCAGACAACTTTATGAGTTAAAAATTGTATATCATTGCTATTTAATTAATTAATTTATTTTAAAAAATATTTATTTATTTATTTGTTTAGTTGCACCGGGTCTTAGTTGCGGTAGGCAGGCTCCTTAGTTGCAGCACATGGGCTCCTTAGTTGTGGCATGTGAGCTCTTAGTTGTGGCATGCATGTGGGATCTAGTTCCCTGACCAGGGATGGAACCCAGGCCCCCTGCATGGGGAGCATGGAGTCTTATCCACTGTACCACCAGGGAAGTCCCTCATTGCTAGTTTAATTAAAACAAAAAAATTTTTTCACCATTGAGTTTGAACATCTGTTGACATATTTCTTGGCTTTTCTGCCTCATTTTCAAGTGTGTGGAAATTGTTTTTTGATCTTTCTAAGTTTTCTCTTAAGGGAATTGTCTTTTGCTGATATTAAAAATAAATTTATAAACAGGATATTAAGGAAATTCCTTTGACTCTAATTCCAGCTTTGCGTTCCTTGCCTGGATCATGTTCAGGTATAGTTTCTACACCGTTCTCTGTATTCTCTGAACCACCAGTTGTTGCCACCCACATCAGTCTTTCACCTTAACTTATTCATGATGGCTGGGTGGTTGGCCAGTGAAAACTAGACAGGGAAGAATTCAGAAAGGTCAAACTCCCGCAAGATTGGCTGGAGAAGGGTCATCTGTTGTCAGGTAGGGCTGGATTGTTGTGCTGACATATTCTGGTAGAATCACTGTGATAGATCGCCATCTTGTCACATCATCCCCCTATTCAGGGACCTTCAGTGACTCCCGTGTTCCCAGACTATGTAAAGTTTCAACCTCTCTCCTCTCTCCTTAATTTGGTTCTATCCTTCCTTTCCTATCCAGCCTCATCACTGTCTGTTCTGTACCACTGCATCCAGGCTTAAAGGCACTTCAAGATGCCAAATCCTTCAGTGGCTCCTTATTTGGAGTCAGGGTTGCACATTAGATTGGAAATGTGTTAAAGCATGGTTAGATTTGTACTTTAATACATTTTTAGAACTTCACTAATAGTGAAAGAAATGCAAATTAAAACAGAAAATATGCTGTGGTGGGCACAGACGTGTGTGTCCCAGATCCCACTTCAAGGTGGGACTTGTCCAGCTGTCAGCTCACAATCCTCAGCTCTCAACTCCTTCTGGACGTGCCTCAGCTTCCTAGGGTGGCCTGCAACGGATGGCTGATCGAGGCGGGGTTACAGGGCCTGGCTATTTTGTCTCAATGCTCTGCAACTCTGATAGATCATATATAACCCAGAGCACGTCCTGGGGTTGAGGCTCCCTGGAGCCTGGATTGAAGTTCCACTTTTCTCTCTGCCTAGTCCTGCTTCCCTCCCACTCCCGTAGGTGTTGATTCCTTCATCAGTATCTTGCATGCAAATTCCAAATCAGTGTCTGCGCCTGGAGAACCCAACCTGCATCAGATCCTTTTTAAAATGTTCAAATCATTAAACATTAAAAAAATGGACAAATCTGATTTAGAAGGAGACACACTGGAATGTTGACAATAATGTTTGGGCAGAAGGAATTTGATTTTAATTTTTTTGTTTGAACTTTTAAACATTTTCTTAATTTTTCATAATGAATTGCATTTCATTTATTCAGTATTAATTACTTTTATAACTTGAAAAGTAGTACTCTAAAATTATATTCATAATGGTATTAATTCATAGTAAATGAAAAACTAGATACCACTCTTATCAAAGCACAAAGGGCACAGCAGGCAGGGGCTGTTGAGTTCTTTTAGTCTCAGTACCTCAGTTAACATATGAGAAGATTGAGAACACGTGAGATAGGTAACCTGCCCAGACAGGGTCATATAAAGAGTAACCGGCAGAATAAAAATAACGTTATTTGCAGCATCGGATGGACCTAGAGATTATCATACTAAGTGAAGTAAGCCAGACAAAGACAAAAATCATATGATATCGCTTATATGTGGAATTAAAAAAAAAGATATCAATGAACTTATATACAAAACAGAAATAGACCCACAGACACAGAAAACAAACTTATGGTTACCAAAGGGGAGAGTGGGGGAGGGATAAATTAGGAGTTTGGGCTTAACATATATACACTACTATATATAAAATAGATAACCAACAGGACCTACTGTATAGCACAGGGAGCTATACTCAATATTTTGTAATAACCTATAAGGGAAAAGAATCTGAAAAAGAGTATATATATATGTATGTATGTGTATGTATGTATATGTATGTATATATATATAACTGAATCACTTTGCTGTACACCTGAAACTAACACAACATTGTAAATCAACTATACTTCAATAAAAAAATAAAATTCTAGGGCTTCCCTGGTGGCGCAGTGGTTGAGAATCTGTCTGCCAATGCAAGGGACACGGGTTTGAGCCCTGGTCTGGGAAGATCCCACGTGCCACGGAGCAACTGGGCCCGTGAGCCACAATTACTGAGCCTGCGCATCTGGAGCCTGTGCTCCGCAGCAAGAGAGGCCACGATAGTGAGAGGCCCGCGCACCACGATGAAGAGTGGACCCCGCTTGCCACAACTAGAGAAAGCCCTTGCACAGAAACGAAGACCCAACACAGCCATAAATAAATAAATAAATGAATTTTTAAAAAAATTGTATACACACACACAAAAAAGTAACTAGCAGAGATGGGAAGAGAAGGATTGGGATGACTGGCCTTCATTCTAGGGTCTTTTCCTATGGCCTCTTCTATTGTTAATGCCTATCATAAGAGAACAGTTAAGTTGATTTTGGTGTAGTAATTTTGGTGCATTATTACACAGTCATTTAAAAAGATAAATATGCAGACAGTGAAGAAATATGGACCAGTATGAAATAATGACAGGTTTTTTAAAGGTAGACTATGATGATACCAATCCTGACTACAATTATCTTTTAAAAATATTTACATAGGGACTTCCCTGGTGACACAGTGGTTGAGAATCTGCTTGCCAATGCAGGGGACACAGGTTTGAGCCCTGGTCCGGGAAGATCCCACATGCCGCGGAGCCACTAAGCCTGTGCGCCACAACTATTGAGCCTGCGCTCTAGAGCCCGTGAGCCACAACTACTGAGCCCACGTGCCACAACTTCTGAAACCTGCACACCTAGAGCCCAAGCTCTGTGACAAGAGAAGCCACCGCAATGAGAAGCCTGTGCACTGCAATGAAGAGTAGCCCCTGCTTGCTGCAACTAGAGAAAGCCCGTGTGCAGCAACTAAGACCCAACAACAAAGACCCAATGCAGCCAAAAATAAATAAATAAATTTATTTAAAAAATATTTACATAGATATACTTATTTCATGTGTTTATTATAATCAATGTTTATACCATAATGTTCTACTTCTAAAAAGTATTTAAAATTATTTTTGTCCTTTCCAACTTTTTATTATAAAAATTTACATATAGACAGCAAAGTTGAAAGAATTTTACGAATACCCACATGCCTGAGACCTAGGTTCTGCTATTAACTTACACTTTGCTTGTTTTGTCACGTGTTTGTTCACCTACCCATTTGCTCTATTATATTTTTAGCTGCATTTCAAGGTCAATTGCAGATATCAACACACTTCTCCTAAATACTTCAGCATGTATATTATTAACTAAAGTTCAGTATTTGCTTACCAAATTTGTCTTTTGATATAAAATTTATGAACAATGAAATGCACACATGTTAACTGTACATTTGCTGAGTTTTGACAAATACGTATGTATTTGTAACCCAAACCGCTATCAAGATACGGCCTATTACCATCACCCCACAAAGTTCCTTCATGTCCCTTCTCAAACAGTCTGCACCACCACCTGACAGAGGAAACAACTACTTTCTTTTTTCTTCCACCATAGAGTAGATTAGTAGTTCTATTCTAGAACTTCACATAAATGGAATCCTGCAACGTGTTCTCTTTTGAGTAAGGCGTCTTCACTCAGCATGTTTTTAAGATTCATCATGGTTGCCGCATATATCAGTAGCTTATTATTTTTTCTTCTTGTGTGTTTTGGTACTTTTCAGTGTGTTAATTAACAAAGTTTATTCATTCTCTTATTGATGGATATCTGGGTTGTTCCAGTATTGGGACATTATGAATAAAACTGCTTGGAACATTCTTGTACAAGTCTTTGTGTAGACAGGTGTCTTTTTTCTCGGGAGAAGAATTGCTAAGTCACAGAGTAGGTGTATGTTCCGGTTTATTAAGAACATTCCACACTTTATTCCAAAGTAGCTGTATCATTTTACAGGCCTACCAGCAATGTATGAGTTCTGGTTGCTCCACATCCTCACCGTGTTTGGTGGTATTAATCATTCAATTTTAAGCCTTTCTGATAGGTGTATAGTGATATCTCATTTAATTTACATTTCCCTGAAGACTAATAAGAAGTTGAGCACTTTTTCATATGCTTATTGGCCATTTCTCTGTCTTCTTTTGAGAAGTGTCTATTTGAGTGTTTCACCCAATTTTTAAATTTTTTTTATTTTTATTTTTGGCGGTACTAGGGTCTCTTACTGTTGCGGCCTCTCCCGTTGCGGAGCACAGGCTCCGGACGCGCAGGCTCAGCGGCCATGGCTCACGGGCCTAGCCGCTCCGCGGCATGTGGGATCCTCCCGGACCAGGGCACGAACCCGTGTCCCCTGCATCGGCAGGCGGACTCTAAACCACTGCGCCACCAGGGAAGCCCTCACCCAATTTTTGATTGGGCGATTTGTATTTTTAAACTGAGTTGTAGGATTTGTTTTATTCTGTACATACCATTCCTTTGACAACAAATGTTTTGCAGTATTTTCTTCCAGCAAAAAAGATAAGACCTAAAAAAAGAAAAAACCCAATCCCAATACTAACACCTGGATGTTTATAAATTATTTTGATAGAAAAACAAAAAAATAGCTGAGCTTTAAGTGGAGAGTCATTCAGAGGATCTCAGCTCTGATACCTCGCGTGATTGCTAATCCTAAGCAGGTTTTCCCACTATGTGATAAATTCTCTCAGGGCAGAGTCAATATCTTAGCTATTTTTAAAAATTTTTTTCCATTGGTACCTGGTAAGGTAATTTAGAGCCAGAAATTTCTGAGTGAATATTTTTTCGTGGGTTGAAATCCAGTGGTGTTTTTGTTATCTGAAGAACAGGAATGGGATCTTTTGTCCTTAGTCACAGTTTCAATATAGATGATGATATCGGCTCTTGGTCATTATCGATTTGCTGTGGTTTGTTTGCTGTTGAGCGGTCTTCAATCAGGAGTGAAAGACAGGTGCCATACATTTAAAAAGAATTATTTCAGAGGAGACTTGTCCTTTCTTGAACTCCTTGAACTCCCTTTCTCTCACTCTATGTGTATTTTGCTTTCTCTCTACAGGGTAAGCAGTTTGAAAGCAAGGGTGTGTCTCATTTGCATCTCCAGCGCCTCCCCAAACTGACATCAGGGTGCCTTGCACATAGCAGAACAATAAACACCTACTGAATGGTAAATAGATACATAAAGAAAAAAGAAAAATCAAAACCAGACTTCCCTGGTGATGCAGTGGTTAAGAATCCACCTGCCAATTCAGGGGACATGGGTTTGAGCCCTGGTCTGGGAAGATCCCACATGCCGCAGAGCAACTAAGCCCACGAGCCACAACTACTGAGCCTGTGCTCTAGAGCAGCATGCCACAACTACTGAGCCCGCACACCTAGAGCCAGTGCTCCACAGCAAGAGAAGCCACGGCAACGAGTAGCCCGAGCACTACAGTGAAGAGTAGCCCCCGCTCAGCAACAAAGACCCAACACAGCCATAAATAAATAGAAAAATCAAAACCCAAACACAAAATATATCAAGCTGACACAAAAGAAAGATTAAGGAGGGACTTGCCTATGGTTTGCATGTCACAAATTGCAATTCCTCTGCTATTTCCAAACAAATTCATTTTGCTGGGTAAAAAAAAAAGATTAATAAGCTATAAACTTACATAGTTTCCTTATTCAGTGAGGTGTTATTCGAACACGACTGGGAGGTGAAGGCTCACTCCGAAGTGCCTTTTGGTCACAATATTCTGCAATAGAGACCAGCTTCAAACACTTGCTGTAGTTGTTCTTTTTTTTTAAACTTTATTTTTTATTTATGGTTATGTTGGGTCTTCTCTGCTGTGCGCGGGCTTTCTCCAGTTGTGGCGAGCGGGGGCTATTCTTCTTTGAGGTGCGCGGGCTTCTCATTGCGGTGGCTTCTCTTGTTGCAGAGCATGGGCTCTAGGCGCACAGGCTTCAGTAGCTGTGGCACATGGGCTCAGTAGTTGTGGCGCACGGGCCTAGTTGCTCCACGGCATGTGGGATCTTCCCGGACCAGGGCTCAAACCCGTGTCCCCTGCATTGGCAGGCGGATTCTTAACCACTGCGCCACCAGGGAAGACACTGTATTTGTTCTTATCAATAGAAAACTTGTAGTTATCATTTTTGGAATTTTTGCGCTCTCAGGCTATCGTACTTCCCAAAGTTACATTGGATTTTCTTGAAACTGTACAAGAGGCAGTGGCAAACTGTACTGCATTATCTACTTTATTATTTATTTTTTAAAAACATATTTTTATTTATTTTGGTTGTGCTGGGTCTTAGTTGCAGCAGGCAGGCTCCTTAGCTGTGGCATGTGAACTCTTAGTTGCGGCATGCGTGTGAGATCTAGTTCCCTGACCAGGGATTAAACCCCGGCCCCCTGCATTGGGAGAGCCGTGCCTTAACCACTGCACCACCAGAAAAGTCCTGTATCCTCTATTTTAAAGGAAAGTCAGTGATGGCATAAGTAACCTGAGCCTGAAATACTTCTGCCTGGGAGAGTACTCATTCTCCCAGGGAAGCTGAGATAGGTCATCTTATCTGGTTGCAATTGTTTTGTAGGCTCTCTGTCACTCATTTTAGTCCATTTAATAGACATTTGTTAAGCACCGTGTGTTTGTGTGGCCCTGTGATAAATACTACCCTTAAAAAAGGGAGATGAGAAATTTTTGAAACCGCTAGAGGACGATATAACACAACACAATCCACGGTGAATTTAGGCAGTGAGTGCTGCAGAAATAGCTAGAAAAGGGAAGGGAGGTCCCTGTAACCTGGAATGACTAGGGAAAGAGGTAGGTTTGTGGCCTGATCTTCTGGGGTTCTCCTGTCAAGGAAAAACAGTACAAACTATTCTTCACAGTACCCGCTTTACAGGTTGGTTAAATGTGACCTTTTCTAAAACTTGTATATATCTGGCTTTTTCCTACCTCTAGCAGATCTGCTGGACGCCTCCTCCTCTTCAGATGCGCTCACCTGACTCCGCGTGCAGCTGGGTTTTGAGAGCACAGAGCCTAGTTTGTTTTTATCATAATATACTTTGGTTTTACTGTGAGTCATTTGTAACTAATTCTTTCAACTTAATTATTTTTTTGAATGTGCTTTTCTTGCTTTTGCACCTTTTACTCTTTGTTTCTATCATAGTATGATTGGAATGGAAATGCTAGAATTTCTGTAGTTTTCTTTTTTATTATTAATTTTTATTGGAGTATAGTCAATTTACAATGTTGTGTTAGTTTCAGGTGTACAGCAAAGTGAATCAGTTATACACTTACACATCTCCACTCTTTTTTAGATTCTTTTCCCATATAGGCCATTACAGAGTACCCGGTAGAGTTCTTTGTGCTATTGTAGTTTTCTTTTGATGTGTCTTTATATTCAAAAGGGAACCCAAACATTTATCTTGATTTTTACATTATTAAAATGATTTAGCTGAGTCCTTGGTTATTATAAGTTAAAATGACCTGGTTTTGTATCTTCAGGGTAATACATTGAAGGTGTGGCACATAGGAGGCATTCAATGAATGCGGTAGAACCTCACTTAGAAAAAGAGTGGACCCTCCGCCCATGCGCCCTTTCCCAATAAAGTCTCTTGCTTTGTCAGAAAAAAAGAAAAAAAGAAAAAGCAGTGGACAGGGAAAATATCAGAGTATGCTTGCCTATCCACAGGCCATATTAAAAGTCTTCTGTCCAAAGTCTATTGCTGAGGAAACTGGCAGTGGTAAGGTCCTTATTTATAGGTGGCCGTGTTCTAAATCATATCACTTATCCCCCTACTTACAGCTGAAGGGCATCTTTTTCCAGGACCATCAACCTATAGCTACAGCAGGGACTTTCGAAGTATTATCTCTAGATCAGAAGCATCAGAATCACCTGCGGATCTCTTAGAAATGCAAATTATTGGATCCCTTAGAGATCTACCGAATCAGAAAACTGTGGGGGTGGTGTTGAGCAATCTGTGTTTTAATAAACCTTCTTGGTAATTTCATACCCACATTTGAGAACCACTGGGCTAGAGGCCTATAAGGTGGCCTATAGTTGCTAGCTAAATCAAGCAAGTTTTCTCTCTCAAGAATTTGTGCTGGCAATAAAGGGAAAGAGACAAGCAATTGGTAACAGAAGCAGATCTGGGTTCCCCCCAACCATGGAGGGCAGTACGTAGATGCCAAGAGGACGTAGAACCATGAACTAGCAGAAGCCATGAGTAATGTAAGCCACGAGGTAGAGAAAAGATATTTAGAGTGAGGTGGTTGGATGATAGCAGTTAAGCTGGACAAACGGAGAAAGAGAGTTGCTGAGTCACCGTAAGGTTGGAGAATCAGTGAACACAGCTGCCCAGGAGTCAGCCTGGCAACCTGGGGCCCTCGTCACTGCTGCTGCATTGGTGCCTTTTAGTTCTGAGAACTGCCTCCCATGCCCTGTAGCACCTGCTGTCCTGCTCGACGGGGCTCCACGATGCCTGGCCATTGTAGCCCAGATTGCTGTTTTTCTTAATCCCGTGTGTAACATGCAGTAAATCCCCTAGCACTCCAAGTTGCCTTGACACCAAAAAACCTAACACACACAGGCCTTCTGGCACTCTTTGTATGTTTTAACTTTATGCACAATTCATAAGTCAAATCCTTCTTTTTTAAAAAAAAAAATCTATTTATTTTTGGCTGTGTTGGGTCTTTGTTGCTGCGCATGGGCTTCCTCTCGTTGCAGCGAGAGGGGGCTACTCTTCTTCGTGGTGCAGGCTTCTCACTGCAGTGGCTTCTCTAGTTGCGGCACATGGGCTCAGTAGTTGTGGCATACAGGCTTAGCTGCTCCGCGGCATGTGGGATCTTCCCAGACCAGGGATCGAACCCGTGTCCCCTGCATTGGCAGGCAGATTCTCAACCACTGGGCCACCAGGGAAGCCCAGTCAAATCCTTCCTGTGATGGGTGTGAACATGGAAATGTTTCTGTAAATGGAAGTGAAGCAAGTTGAATCTTGGCTTCTCATAGAAACAAAAGTAAAATAGGGAGGTGATATTCTAACTTTGGGGCTTGATTTCTTTTTAGAGAAGTGACCCAAAGAAATGTATTTGTATAGTATTAAGCTTTCCAAATTGTTTATAAATTGACCAAGCAGGCCAACACAATAAAATACTATATAAAATTACACTTCACACGATATAATCTCATAGAACCCTAGTCAAAGTTCTTATCTTCATACTTCTAGCCTTATTTTTACTATAAACCTCAGGAGACAAACACCAGAACAGTCACGAGTTGGGGAAATCTTTGTAGGCCTTTTTGAGTAGACGTTTAGAGAGACCTAACAACCCTCCGTGTGCCCTAATGGAAAACTTATCCTGGAGCATCTGTTAAGCTGTTTTTGTTTGTTTTAATTTTCACTGCAGATTTTCTTGAAGCAAGTATAGGCTCAAGTTGTTGATTTTTTTTTTTTTTTTGCCTTTGAAACTGAGACGTTTTATGTTTCCTTGAGCAGCTCTTTCTTTCATCAGCTTTAGAAGCTTCTCCCTCATCCTGGTGTGACGCAAGCCACAGCTATATTTATTTATTTATTTATTTAACCAACAAAATGGATTTATTCAGAAGCAGAAAAGAATTGCAATTCAGGACACACAGCTATGGTGAACCATGTGCAAGTCCCCTAAAGTAAAGGAGAGGGAACTCTCTTATAGAGGAGAGGGAAAGTTGGGAGGGGCTGTTATAAACAAAAAGCCCAAACCGGGAGTTTGAAGTATAGTGGCTTTGCCTTGGCTGAGTTGTGACAGACTCTCATTGGCTCAGCACCACAGCTATATTTAAAATGCATGAATTACACACGGAGACACTGGTTTGTTTCATCCTTAGGGTCTCCCAGCACACAGTTTTAACACAACATTAATGAATTGGGCTCAAATGGGGGCTCGAAGGCTGAATTTGAATCTGAATCCACAAAGTTTAAATTCTTCGCTTTTCAACACACTCTGTAATTTGCCTCATAGCAGTAGATTACAAGGATCACTAGAGCACTCCTCTTTTGTAAGCCACTTAAGGGTTTAAGTATGTACTATGAACATGGTAAGAAATTCAAAACAAACGTGTATGCCCCAATGCACAGTACTCCTTTGAAAGTTTTCCATTTTGTGATATGGAGGTGGAATGGGTACTCACTTGCACAAATGTTGGCAACGCTAAGAATATTTTTGAAACCATAGAAATGATTTAGTTGGAGGATTAACTAGCCAGGTGCTCCCTTCCTTTTGTGAGACAAACAATTCAACGATGTTTCTGTAAGTGCTTACTAATTGCTCTAAATAGGAAATAAATTATTTCTGTTCTCTCTAGAGAAGGAGAGAAAGATCAAGTCTAGAAAGTTGGTATAAGAATTAGGACACTTGGAAAATGTTGTGAGCTACATCATATTCTTTGGTTCAGATCAAATTAGTAGAAAGGACACTTGAGAAAACAAACAAAACAACCGAAGTCAATCAGATATTGAGGGCCTGACCCTATAAAGGACCAAGGCAGTTAGGACACATACTTGGAATAAGGGGCAAGGATGCCATTACCATTGAAAATTTAGTCACTAAAAGAATGAGTGGTTTTTTTTTTTTTTTGCATTTGGTGATCACATATCTTTTTTATTAATTGAAATATATTTGGTGTACAATATTATATAATTTACAGGTATACAATATAGTGATTATTTTTAAAGGTTATACTACATTTATAGTTATTATAAAATATTGGGTATATTTCTCATGTTGTAGCTTATTTTTTACATAATAGTTTGCACCTCTTAATCTCCTACCCTAACCCTTATATGTAGAATCTAAAAAATACAACAAACTAGTGAAGATAACAAAAACTAAGTATGGATTTTTTTTTTTTCCACTCAACTCACAATTTTTATCAGCTAGACTAGACCCAACATTAAAAAAGGCAGTCTGGGTTTTTGGTTGGACTAACGGCATTTAACCTTCCCCCTCCCCCATCAGTGGGCTGGAAGAGGCCAGTTATGCCAAAAGTTAGTGGATTTGACAGTTTTATAGATTCCAAATGTTAAGTTTTCCTGGAATTGAGATGTGAATGTAGGAGCAGAGTTTTCTGAATCTATGGAGTTGAGGGAGATATTCCTTGGTGAGGAGCAGAAATTCCCCACGGACTTTATAAATCTGAAGCAGATAAAAGAAGTAAACCAAACTTTATAGTTTTGACGAGTGACAAAATTTGTCAGGAAGAGTTAGATATTAAGTAATTAGCTTTTAAGAAGCAGAGCATAAATCTTTAGCTGTGGAAATTGGAAGAGGATGAGAGACAATCATATCTGAGATACTGGCCTAAACTTGTACTGAGAAAATAAGGTTTTTGTTTTGCTTTTCTTATTTTTTAAATCAAGGGTGATAAAGCTTGTAGAGCCCCACACTCCCAGGAACCCTGAGGTAAAGGGTCCACATAATGAGGCAGGACACTTGGGATGAAAAGTAGCTGTTGCTTTGGTGTATGACTTGTTTTGCTGTCCTAGAATGACAAATATGGTGAAGAGAAGTGTCACAGCTGAGATATGAATAAGGCAGAAGGCCGGAGCTGAGAAGGGTGACAAACTAACGCACACAAAGGTTCATGCGTCACTAGAACTATTGTACCTAGGTGTTCTGAACCTATGAGTTCAGGTTTCTGATTTTTTAAAATTCAGAAACATTCTAGTTATTACTTGCTACCATAGACAATAGTATAAGCCCAGGAGAATCGGGTAGTAGCCATTGCTGAGTCTCATTTTATGCCACAGTGCCACCTCTAGGATTCTTACAGGAACTACATGCAGAAGTTATCAAAATCTGTCAGAATCCTGTCTACACAGGATTAGAATCACAGGATTTCAGAGGTGATGGGACTTAAAGGTCATTCAAGGCAAGTTCTACCCAAAGCTTGAATGAAAAAAAAAAAAAAAAAGAAAAGAAAAAAAGAAAGAATATATATATTTTTTGGCCACACAGTGCAGCTTGGGGGATCTTAGTTCCCCAACCAGGGATTGAACCCAGGCCCTTGACAGTGAGAGCACAGAGTCCTAACCACTGGACTGCCAGGGAGTTCCCACTCTTACAATATATTTGATTAGCGGTTGTCTAAATTCTGCTCGAACCTCTTCAGAGAATGGAAACACACTCTCATGAAACAGTCATTCTATTCATGTGTTCACATACTTCTACTTCCCACTCTGGGCTTCATCACTCCCTTCTGCAGTACTGGGCCTCCTGGTCCTAGGCCTTTCCAGGGTTCTTAGAGATGAGCTGGCGTCATTCTCATTGGCATCCCTCTTTGCAAGCACTTTGGTGGTGGGTTTTGCCGAATCAGTTACTATTGGCTTTCCATCTTTCAAATTATTGCTTACATCTCCTCTTCTCTATTTCTCCCCTCTAATTCTCTTTGTTTTTGTGATTTTTAATTTTATTATAAATTATCTATTGTCATTTTGGTAGCTTCTGAAAGAGAGAAGAAATAAAAGCAAGAAGTAAAACCCACCGTGTTTAATTGGAAGCCCAGTCATGTTTTTCTGATTCTGTTCTTATGCATCAAAAAATGTAAGTGTAGGGTTTTGCATTTATTCCAATTAAGATTTTTTGTTTTGTTTTTTCTTTTTTTGCGGTATGCGGGCCTCTCACTGCTGTGGCCTCTCTCGTTGCGGAGCACAGGCTGCAGACGCGCAGGCTCAGTGGCCATGGCTCACGGGCCCAGCCACTCTGTGGCATGTGGGATCTTCCCAGACCGGGGCACGAACCCGTGTCCCCTGCATCGGCAGGCGGACTCTCAACCACTGTGCCACCAGGGAAGCCCTATTCCAATTACGATTTTTATTGTTAAATTTGGTTTGTTATAGGCTTTGGGTCCACACTCTTTCATTCAAGGTATGTGGCTACCTCTCCAGCTGTCGAAGAAGAAAAGCAAGTCAGCTGTTCACTCAGCTATTACTCAGCAGTTCAAGGCTGAAGACAGAATTCCGTGGCACCGCAGACTCTGGGCTGATACTGATTCATAATCAGCATCTGTCTTTGTGATCTCTGGGCCACATTCCTCCATCTTGTTCACAAGGTGAGGGTCTCTGTCAAATGCTGAGCTCAAATGATGAAGCAGAGTGTCGATAGCTTTCTCTGATTTACTAATCTGGCAGAGTATGGATAAGAAAGGAAGTGCTGGGCTTCCCTGGTGGCGCAGTGGTTGAGAGTCCGCCTGCCGATGCAGGGGACACGGGTTCGTGCCCCGGTCCGGGAAGATCCCACATGCCGCGGAGCGGCTGGGCCCGTGAGCCATGGCCGCTGAGCCTGCGCGTCCGGAGCCTGTGCTCCGCAACGGGAGAGGCCACAAGAGTGAGAGGCTCGCGTACCGCAAAAAAAAAAAAAAGAAAGGAAGTGCTGTGAACTTATTAAATCTTGACTTGTCCTTCCTGACTCCTAGGCATGTTTAAGTGCTCTCCGTCCCTCTCTCTGTGTTCAGTATTGTGTTTGATAACCTGTCTGAGAATTGTGTCATCCATCCCTGACCCAGTTTCTAAGATTCTTTTGAGATAACAAACAGTAGCTCATTTGATCGCCAAGTTCTTCCAGTAGCAGGCTGGGATGTAGTTTGTCAGGACCAGAAGGTTTACACTGCGGCAGGGAATCCAGGTGCTGTCTTAGAATCTCTCTACCAGTTTGGATTTTTAGGTCTCTCATCTGAATGCTTGTTCTACTATTTTTTGTCCAATAATCTTTCTCCTTGTCAGAGATGGAAGATGGAAAATAGAAGAAATGTTCCATGAACTATGTATCTGCCCCTATTATCATTCCTTTACTTGCCTGGTTCTTATAACTCCTGTATAATCTCAAAAGGTCATCTGTAACATTTGAAAGTTTATAGTAGGGCACTCGGGTTTACAAAGAACTGAGTTATTCAACATTTCTGATCTTTAGTGAATGGCTTTTTATTGGGTTGGCATTATTGTAATCTATGCTTTGTAGGGTTTAGAGTGGAGATTTTGGCTTAGCAACTCATGATTTCAACTCACATTCAGGAAGAAAGAAACATGTTTCAAAATTCCTTATAGCTTTTTCTTAAATTACCTGCCTTTCCTACACATGGGATAGAATCTGAAGTTGTTTGGCTGGGCAAAGGGGGGTTGAATTTCATCATTGTGCCCCTTTAGATCTAGTTTCCACCTTTCTCCATACTGGTCCCTGCCCTGTGAGGTTGTCCTGCATGGATTACATCAAAGACGGCTATGTTTTCTGACTTTCTTCAGGAGATGGGAGGGAGGGAGAGAGGTACATGGAGTCAGGGCATTCATTTTCTTCCCATGAGGTTGCCAGAGGCCACTGTGTCCCTCAGCAGAATGTCAATGCTCTTGTCTAGGTGGCCCGCTCTGTACAACTCTCTCTCTTTCTGAAATGGAGCAGGACCCTGTGGGGCCCTTCTGGGTACAAATCCTTTCCATGTCCTGTTTCTTCTTTGTAGGAAATAGGCTTCATTCACCTTTCTTGACCTTCCTTGAGTTCCAAAGGGCGATTCAAACTTGCTTATCAGGGAAGGGAATGCAGAAACAAAGAAAGAACAATCAAAAAACAATAGTGCAGCCTTGGGGCAGCGTTCTAGTTCTTCCTCAAAGAAGATACATAAACAATACCTTTGAGGTCTGCAGGAACTAAGGCCGCCACTCAGGTGGAGGACAGCAACTTCACACTGAGGACGGCAACTTCACACTGAGCACAAGATTCCTGGAACACCGCCCTATTACCTCACCACCAACCAATCAGAAGAAAGTCTGCACACAGTGGAAGACTCTGACCCCTCCCCAAATGATTGACTTCCCTTTACAAAACTTTCTTGGTCAAGCAGAATCTTCTGAGTTGGTTTTTGGACGTGAATCCACCTTCTCTGCAGGCTGCTGGCCTCCTCAATAAAGTGACCTTTCCTTTTCTTTCCAACCAACACTTGGCTTTCAAGTGTTGAGCAGCTGAACCTGAGTTTGGTAACATTTCTAGCTTCAGGCAAGCTCTCCTTCCCATTATACCTTTGGGGATTGTGGCAGCTCTACTGCTACTGTCTCTTATGGCTCCCCTATGAGACAGAAAAGAAGAGGGCAGGGCATAACCATTAAAAGAATGACACAGCTGTTGAGGATATTATAAAAACTGGTTAGAACCAACTAGGCCCAAGAGAATGGAAGATTCCATTTCCCATAGACCTTGAGCCTCATTATACGCTCATTGTAATACATCAGCTAAATGACAAATCCACAGCCACCTGTTCTCCCTGCTTGGCCTTTGCAACAAACCTTTCTCTGCTCCAAATTCTGATTTCTTTTCTCTTTTCCATCCTATTTCTTTCTTCCTTTCTATTTTTTTGAACTCCATGAAAATTATTTAAAGTACTTGTAAATATAATTGGTTCACCAGAAATAAATAGTTCTCATTTGCATGATATCATTACCTACAAATGAACAGAAACTAATGTATGGTCATTGTAAAAAACACAGATAATCCATAAGTAGAAAAAATCTCCCATAGTTTCACTCCCTGTTATTAATACATTGATATATTTCTACCTAGTACATTTTCTGAGCATAGATATATATCTATCTTCTTTCTTTCCATCCTTCCCTCCCACCCTTCCTTCTCTCTTTTAAATTAAATTAAATTAAATTAAATTAATTTATTTTTGGCTCCATTGGGTCTCCATTGCTGCACTTGGGCTTTCTCTAGTTGCAGCGAGCAGGGGCTACTCTTCGTTGCGGAGCGTGGGCTTTTCATTGCGGTGGCTTCCCTTGTTGCGGAGCCCGGGCTCTAGGCGTGTGGGCTTCAGTAGTTGTAGCACGCGGGCTCAGTAGTTGTGGCTCGTGGACTCTAGAGCACAGGCTCAGTAGTTGTGGTGCATGGGCTTAGTTGCTCTGCAACATGTGGGATCTTCCTGGACCAGGGCTCGAACCTGTGTCCCTGCACTGGCAGGAGGATTCTTAACCACTGCGCCACCAGGGAAGCCCCCTTCCTCCTCGCTTGCTGATCTCTTTTTAAAAAATTTTTTAGAAAATTATTTAATTATTTTTTATTGAAGTATAGTTTTTTTTTTTTTTTTTTTGGTTTGGTCGTGCAGTGTAGCTTGTGGGATCCCGACCAGGGATCTAACCTGGGCTGCAGCAGTGAGGGTGCTAACCACTGGACCATCAGGGAATTCTCAGAAGTATAGTTGATTTACAATATTGTGTTAATATCTGCTGTACACCAAAGTGACTCAGTTATACACACATATACATTCTTTTATATATTCTTTTCCATTATGGTTTATCCCGGGATATTGAATATAGTTCCCTGTGCTGTACAGTAGGAACTTGCTGTTTATCCATTCTATATGTAAGAGTTTTTGCATCTACTAACCTAAACTCCCAGTCCATCCCTCTCCCACACCCTCCCCCTTGGCAACCACAAGTCCATTCTCTATGTCTGTGAGTCTGTTTCTGTTTCATAGATCGGTTCATTTGTTCCATCCTATTTCTGCTTGTCCCATAGTCCACCAAAATTTTTTAGCAAACCCTTATGTCCTGCATCATTTAGGTAATAACCATTTCCTCCCACCTCTCATAGAGAAAGTGTAATCCTTTAATTCACATTTGAAATCCCACCCTCTTTTTCCTCTGCAGCTTTGAGGCCCACATCCCTTCTCTCATGTCTCAGCCCATCATTTTTGGATGTGTATCCCCACCATGCTCTCTGCATGTCCAGGGAGAGTCAGTGATTTGTTAAAATGTCTGAGATTGGATTGGCTGCCTTCGTTCTAAGATTGAGAGGACAAACATGGTTTATTCAGGAGTAAAACGTTCTTTGAAGCCAGGGACATGAAGAGCCTTTGCAACATTCTTTTCAGAGTGGCTGGGTGGTTATCCCAAGCCCACAGAAATGAGGAAGGAAAGGAAAAGAGTCTTCCACCAGCTGAGATGGTGTCGGGAGCTCTGCTCCTTATCACATCAGCACACTCTCGTCCAGCTGAACTTTTCTGAAGACGGATTTCACAACATTTGCCACCTTATAACTCAACACGTGTGTTATTTCCTGTCAGTTTAACTTCTCCAAACTTTTGTTTAACAATAACCAGAACTTCTCAGAAATAGGAGGATACTGCAAAGCTGCTCTTCCTTATCACCACCCTGTCATTTCCCTGGAGTTCCTGAAACAATACAAATGATAGCTCTTAGCGAAGGCCAGAGGTCAGGATGGGGCAGGGGGCCCTCCCTGCGTGGCCCCTCCATTTCTTGGTCAGCCCTCGAGTCTATTATTTGACATTGTTAATGTATCCATCCCTCTTTGTGAGTGACATTTCCTAATTTTTTTTTTTTTTCCAACAGAGCTTGTTCTGTATCCAGTGGCAGCTTAAAAAAAAAAAAAAAAAAAAAAAAAAAGTAAAGTTGCCTGGCTGACAACCGCTGGGTTAGCTGGGCCAAGGAAAGAAGAGGTGGTATCCTTCGAAGGAGGCAGCCCTTTCCCACCTCCTGGATCTCTAAGTGTAAACATATATCTTATTTTCTTTTTGGACTTGGAGGTCACTCTCTTGAGATAAGCAAAAAGAGATCTTCATTTGTTTGCCAAGCTCATGACCCTGCCTGAATTCTTGTAAATGACAACTTTGTTTATTAACAGAATAATGTATTTGAGAGTTAAAGTCTCATTTTATCCAACTTTCTGATTTTGCAGATTAGGAAAGAGACCCAGAGACATTAATAGATTTCCCCAATAACAATAACATTATTTTATATCACATAGCTCAAAAGTACCATTGCCTCCATTTTACCAAAGAGGAAAGGGATGATCAGAGAGATGAGGTGACTGGTCCAGGGCAACACAGAGGGTTGGTAACAGAGGCTGGACTTGAAGCCAAGTCTCCTGATTCCCTCTGTGATGCTCTTTGATGGACACAATGCAGCCCCTGGGCATGGGAGGGGACTTTGGAAATAGCAAGGTCTGCTGTCCAGAGCCCTGCTTTATTTTCCTGTTTATACCTGGTGATCCAGAACACTACTAAAAAAGTATATGCATTAAAAAAGTTAAATTGCATTTATTTGTTCTTTATTGGTAAAGCACATGGTATAAAATTCAAAGGGCACAAAAGGGCATATGGTGCAAAAAGGTCTCCCTCATGCTCCTGTCCCCCAGCCATCTAGTTTCCCTTCCCAGTCTCATTTGTGTCCATCAGATATGTGCTATGCCTGGATAAGCAAATATATATATGTGTAAATATTAATTATATATATATAATTTTTACAAAAAATGGAATTATATTCTACCCTGCTCTCCACCTTGCATTTTAAAAAATTTGAAGGGGAAGGGCAACACGGGGGTAGGGGAGTAAGAGGTACAAACTATCAGGTATAAAATAAGTAACAAGGATATATTGTACAACATGGGAAATATAGCCAATATTTTATAATAACTATAAATGGAGTATAACCTTTAAAAATTGTGAATCACTATATTGTACACCTGTGACTTGTATAATATTGTACAGAAACTATATTTCAATTAAAAAAAGAATAAGCAGATTCTGGGATTAAAGATATTCAATATGGTGTTGTCCAATAAACCCAATGCAAAGAACTGTAAAAAAATTTTTGTTTTAATTTATTAAAAAATCTGATAAATTTTGGATATTAATCCTTATCAGTACACATAGAGCTGCCTCCTTCTTTTTAGTGGCTGCAAGTATTCTGTTGAATGGCTGTGTTATAATTTACTTATCTAGTCCTCTCTTGATGGACATCAAGGTGGTTTCCATTCTTAGGCTATTGCTATGAAGAATACAGTATATATGTTTTTGTTTTTTGTTCAAGGGTACCTAGCAGGGCTTGGCAATCTATAACCTGCGGGCCAAATTCAACGTGCCATTTGTTTTTTTAAATAAAGTTTTATTGCAACACAGCCATGCCTACTTGTTTGCATAATGTCTGTTGGCTGCTTTCAGACTACAGCAGCAGAGCTGAGTAATTGCAGCAGTGATACCTGGCCTGGAGGCCTAAACTACTTACTACCTGTTCCTTTAAAGAAAAAGTTTGCTTGCCTCTATTGGATAAATTCCTGTTGGTGACATTGCTGGGTCAAGGGTTTTGCATTCACACTTGATAGCTCATAGCCCAGTTCTCTTTGTAAAGGTTGTACTGGTTTATTCTCCCACTGGCAGCACGTTTTCCCATGTTCACACCAAGGTATCGATAGTTCATTGAACTTTTTCATCTTTGTCAATCTGGTAGGTAGAAAACAGTATTTCCCTTGATTTGTTTTGCATTTCTCTGATTTTGAGTGAAATCAAGCATCTTTTCATGGTTGGAGGAGAGGGGAGCCTCTGAGGGAAAGAAAAACAAACGTGAATTAAATTATCAGTCTTAATTCTTAGACGTGAGCAACAGAACTTACCCCATGGAACGAAGCCAGCAGAGACCCTACTGCCGCTGCCCACCTGGGGATCTTCAGGGCTCTCTTCCATTCTGCTCAGAACTAGCATTCTGAGCAGTGCCTGCTTCCTTGCGTTGCTCTATTCTGGGTTTATCATCCTGCACACTAAGAGCAGCTGCTGGGCGGGAAGAGTGAATCCTGGTTTCTGTCCTGGGGAAGGGGAATTTACACTGGGGGAAATTCCTACACATGGGAAGGCTGTTTGAAAGGTGGGGGTCAGCCTCAAATAAACGCCCCCAAGTGCTACCCTGGGAGGGGGGAGGAGAACCACCTTTCAATGGGAGGGGCAGAGAGGAACCGCTTCTCTTCCCCCTGGGAGATTAGGCGGTGCTGTCCTTGGGAACAGGTTCCTTGGTGGGGTGGTGTGTGAGAGCACGGGGATCCAGCAGTTTCTTACCAGTTTCCAGAGAAGCATCTACTCCTCTTGCTGGTGGGGAGGTAAGCACCTGAGGTCCAAAGATTCGCGGGTCCAAGTGACGCATTTGCGGGGCCTGTTTTTTCTCCTATTTAGAACGGAGAGTGTTCCTTGATCTGGTGCTAGAGGCTGGTGCCGTGGGGGGGCGTTGAGAGATGCAAGGACTAGGAGATAACGGAGTCTCTACAGTTTGTCAAATTGAAATATAAATTGCTTTGAGAATAAAGCTTTCTTCCAAAAAGATAGCAAGGTTCTAAAGTTTTGTGGCTAATGAAGTCGAAGAAAGACTCCTCAACAACTAATTAGATACGGATCTTCCTCAACTTACAATGGGGTTATGTTGAAAATATCGTTTGTTGAAAATGCATTTTCAACAGCACAGCTTAGCCTAGACTACCTCAGAGGTGCTCAGAACACTTAACATTAGCCTGTAGTCGGGCAAAATCTTCTAATCTCTCTTATAATAAAGTGTTAAATATCTCATGTAATTTATTGAATACTACACTGAAAGTGAAAAACAGAATGGGTTTATGGGTACAGCACGGTTGTAAGTGTATTGATTGTGATCAGGGGCTGACTGGGCACTGAGGTTGCTGCCGCTGCCCAGCATCACTAGAGAGCATCGGGCCATATATTTCTAGCCCCGGAAAAGATCAAAATTCAAAACTCCCAATCAGTTTCTACTGAATGGTGTATCTCTTGCTCACCATCGTAAAGTTGAAAAATCCTAAGTCGTGGACCGTTTGTGCTTAAAATGTGGTAAGTCAGTAACTACATTTAAACATGTAAAAATTAGATTTTTTTTTTTTTTTTTTTTTGCGGTACGCGGGCCTGTCACTGTTGTGGCCTCTCCCGTTGCGGAGCACAGGCTCCGGACGCGCAGGCTCAGCGGCCATGGCTCACGGGCCCAGCCGCTCCGCGGCATCTGGGATCTTCCCGGACCGGGGCATGAACCCGTGTCCCCTGCATCGGCAGGTGGACTCTCAACCACTGCGCCACCAGAGAAGCCCTAAAAATTAGATTTTTAAGTTCTCGGAGAGGAACTATTGGAAATGACTGTGCTGGAAATATGCTAAATTAATTATGGTAAATCCATTGAATTGATTAGTATGTGGCTGTTAAAAGAATCCATGTATACAGATCCGTGTATACTGATATGGAATGTCTTTCCAAAAAATCGATATGGAAAAAAAAATCCATATGAGACTTCCCTGGTGGTCCAGTGGTTAAGACTTCATGCTCCCAATGCAGGGGGCCTGGGTTTCATCCCTGGTCAGGGAACTAGATCCCACACACTGCAACGAAGATCTCGAGTGCGCAGCCAAATAAATAAACAAACAAACAAATAAATATATATTTTTTAAAAAGCAAAAAATCGATAAATAGAAAAGTCAAGGTAAGGGATGGTGAGTGAGTGCCTTGAGTCAGGATTTCTGAAAGCAGAGACTGAGACAGGGATTCCTGGGCTTTTAGGGGGGATTGCTCCCAGGGGCACGAGGGATGGGGTAGTGCAGGGGAAAAAGCTAAGGGGATGGTCTTTTTTAAAACAAACAAACAAGCAAACAAATAAATTTATTTTTGGCTGCATTGGGTCTTTGTTGCTGCGCATGGGCTTTCTCTAGTTGCGGCGAGCAGGGGCTACTTTTCGTTGCGGTGCGCAGGCTTCTTATTGTGGTGGCTTCTCTTGTTGCAGAGCACGGGTTCTAGGCAAGCGGGCTTCAGTAGTTGTGGCACATGGGCTCAGTAGTTTTGGCTTGTGGGCTCCTGATCCCACGTGGAACTCTGGAGCTTGAATTGCACTAGGAGTCAGCCAACCATTGGTACCCCGGTGTTGGCTGGGCATGCCACAGTGTGGGCATGGGGAGGACGATTCCCTGTAGAAGGGGGCAGCTGTGAACCATTAACCGCCAACACTCACAGCAGCCAGAAGATGGATGCACTGGCTGTACAGGGGATGTGGGCAGAGCTCCAGCAGCACCCACTGCAGAAGGCCCGATGCCATTTGTGGGAAAGGATAGATATGGACATATACATGATTGCACATGCACAAGAACCGTAAGAGCAGAGGCTCTTATCCTAGAGCCCAGGGATCCCTAAGGCCTTCCTGGGTAGAATCATATTTCAATGTAATTGGTTTCCTTTGAAATCCTCTGTACTTCATTTTACCTATTTTCAAACATTATTCTGAGAAGGGCATCCACAGTTTTCAGCAGAGAGCTAAGGGATCCATGGTACACACACAAATAAAGAGATTCAGGAAGGGGGTAACAGTATTTGCCCTCTTGAGGTGACAGAGAGGCAGATACTAGGGAGCTGGGGTCAGGAATGGGAGAGAAATTTTCCATTCCTTGTATCCCTTTTTGTATTGATACTATTGGAATTTTTGCTGTGTGTGTGTATTATATTTTAATAAGATAAGAGGAAACAGAAAATGTATTTTAAAAAGTAACCTACCACTCCAAAGAATTGGGGAAGAAAAGAGGAAGAGCAGATATGGGGGCAAGTATCCCTCAAATGAACCCAATTTATTCTGGGTTCTCTTTCACTCTCATTTCCTGGGTTGTTTTTTCTGTTTTATCCCGTTTCTCTGATTGCTTGCTTTCCTCTTCAAAAAGTCCTTCCTTTATCTCTGATGCCTGCATTTGATCTTGAGCTGTTTTTGTGCACTTGATGGAACCTTGCATAGTTATCCTTTACTAATTATTGCCCAACTCCTAATCAAATGACAACTAAAATGTAAAATCATTTCTTAGCATCTATGCATATATTTACAAAAGAGACTAGTCTGCACAATATTTTCATGGGTCAAAAGCATGCTTTTAGGTGAAAATATTTCTGTAAGGAGAAAAAATTGGGGGATTGTTTCAAACTCAAGATTCGTTGAGGTTTTCAATCAGGACAGATTTAAGGCCATTAGATGCCTCCTTTCCACAATATATTTCCCAAATCTCAAGATTTACTGAATTCTACCTCTGAGGATTTTAAAATGAATGTGCACTCTCCACCACTTTTGTTGCCGAGGGAGCTCACATCTGCCCTGGAAAACCTTCCCGTGGAGCATGTTGGCAGAGATAAATGACTGAGAGTATAAGCGATTCTGTAATAATAGTGCAATTTGGCTAAAGGGTGACATCATCTTTTTACTGTCATATCTGCCATTCTAAGTAGCAGTAAGTTCAGCCTAGCTAGAGAATGAATTACAAGGAGAGAATACTGGCAAAGTGGGATAAAACATAAAAAATGGAAAACAAAATTAAAAAGAAGGTAGCTTTGAATATATCCAGTCCATAGATATTTTTTTCTTTTGTAAGGTTTTGATTTAATTACCACATCATAATTTGCCATCATTTTGGATTATGTGGAAAGATGCAAAGCTTCTTTCCTAATGGCTGGTTTGCTCTATATACACGGGTACCACCAGAGTATAAAGAGGGACACTGGAATTGATTTTAGTCTTTAAAGGACACATTTAAATCCTGGTAGATGAAATGCCTTTATCATTTCAATCCACTCACTGTGAGTCCACATGCCTCACTGGTAACACTTGAAGGAGGGTTTGCTGGTTTTTACTTGGATACCGAGAGAAGAATGTCACCATCCTTTATGCTGGTGAACCCCAGACACAGTTTTCTTCTGGGGAGAAGCAGTATGTGATTGTGTATTGGTTCTTTGGGGGACAGGGTCAGTATTAACTCATTGCTTTTTTTTTTTCCTTTTTAATAAACAGCTTTATTGAGATAGAATTCACATACCAAAATATTGTTTCTATTTGCTAATTTTTAAAATCTCCCTGTCATCTAGTATCTCCTTGTCTTCTAATATCTCTCTGTCTTCTAATGTTCACAGGCATCAGATGAATTTCTGCAAAGGCATTGATGATGGCTTTGAGGAATAAATATTGCAGATGGATCAAATCAAAGAATCAAATTTCAAAGCTGGATTAAGAGTCATGGAAAAAAAGGAGAAGCAGAAATGAGGGAAAAAGAGAAGTACAAAAGTAAAATGAGCAGTTGATTATTGAAAAGAAAATCTTCTGCTGTTTGAATAAAGACCAAAGGGCTTTCATTGTCAGTTTCCCACATGGCTGTGTCTTTTTTGAGCAGCACGTCCCAAGATCAAGAAACCAGAAATAGACTTTAGATTTTAGACTTTAACTAATTAGCAGTAATGAAAATTTACTAAACATCAGCAACAAATTTACTAGGCAATTTCATATCCAAAGCGTGTTGGCATATATCACAGGTAAAATGTTTTCAGAAACATCATTTTTAACATAGGATCTTATTTGCAGAAGCTATTTTCATGACCTAGGGAACAAACGGTTCATTGAAACAGAACTTTGCTGATCTGGTTTCAAAGAATTCTATGATATGAAAAATTCCGTGGAACAGATGGGATCAGAAGTCCCTGAACAGAGAACAGGCATATTCGGTAATGAAAATGTTCTTTTGGTATAGCATTATGTTTTATGTTCAAAAGTATTAGTATGCGAGGAACTCAGGCAGGAGCAGAAAAGAGGAATTAGGAATAATACTTTATAGGTGAATAGGCTTTATGCTTTCCAAAATACTCAGACCCCACCAAAGCCCAGTAGCAAGTATTATCCTCCTTTTATTGGTGAAAAACATGCTTCTAAGAAAGATGTATTAGGAACTTCTCTGGTGGCGCAGTGGTTAAGAATCTGCCTGCCAACACAGGGGACATGGGTTTGAGCCCTGGTCCAGGAAGATCCCACATGCCACGGAGCAACTAAGCCCGTGAGCCATAATTACTGAGCCTGCATGCCACAACTACTGAAGACCACGCTCCTATAGCCTGTGCTCTGCAACAAGAGAAGCCACCGCGATGAGAAGCCCACACACCGCAACAAAGAGTAGCCCCTGCTCGCCACAACTAGAGAAAGCCCGTGTGCAGCAATGAAGACCCAATGTAGCCAAAAGTAAATAAATAAATAAATAAATAAATAAATAAAAAGAGAGAAAGATGTGTTATAAGTGACAGAAAATCCAACTTAAACTGGCTTAAACAGTAAAAGGTATGTCTTTGTGTGTGTGTGTGTGTGTGCGTCTGTGTGTGTGTATGTGTGTGTGTTTTGGCTCATAGAATTGAAAAGTGCAGTAAAGCAACTACACTCCAATAAAAATTAATAAAGAAAAAAAGAAAGAGAAGTCCAGAACAGGAACTAGCTTTAAGTGTGTCTTGAAAGAGATGTTCAGTTGATAACATCCAATTTACCAACATACCAATGTTCAGTTGATGACATCCAATGTCAAGGGTCCAATTTCTCTTGACAGTTCCCAGTTTGTTTTCTCTAATATGTTGTTTTCTTCTCAGATGGGGTTTCCCTGTGAGGTGGCAAGATGGCTGTTAACAGCTCTAAGCTTATACTCTCAGTCTAAATCCAGGTGGCCAAAATAGAGTTTCTCTTTCTCACAGTCCCAGTAAAAGTCTAGACATTGTGTCTCACTGGCTCTGATTGCATCACCTGTCCATTTCTTAGCCAGTCACTGTGACCACATAATAGAGAAGAACAGATCTGACTCCACATTGGTTCTGTTTCTTTTACTTTAACCTTTGTATTCTATTGCTTTTGCTACAAGTTAAGAATGTTGCTTATAGCCTAAAATATACCGGACAACCCATTCTCAAGGCTCTGACCTTTAAAGGTATAACTCTCTTCCATTCATACACAGATAAAAAGTTGCAGAACAGAGAATAATATTTGTCTTGTTGTCACTAATCATTAGAGAAATGCAAATCAAAACTACAATGAGGGCTTCCCTGGTGGCGCAGTGGTTGGGGGTCTGCCTGCCGATGCAGGGGACGCAGGTTCATGCCCCAGTCCGGGAGGATCCTGCATGCCGCGGAGCGGCTGGGCCCGTGAGCCATGGCCACTGGGCCTGCGCGTCCGGGGCCTGTGCTCTGCAATGGGAGAGGCCACGACAGTGGGAGACCCGCGTACAGCAAAAAAATAAAAAAAAAACTACAATGAGGTATCACCTCACACTGGTAAGAATGGCCATCATCAAAAAGTCTGCAAACAATAAATGCTGGAGAGGGTGTGGAGAAAAGGGAACACTCTTGCACTGTCGGTGGGAATGTAAAATTGATACAGCCACTATGGAGAACAGTATGGAGGTTCCTTAAAAAACTAAAAATAGAGCTACCATACGACCCAGCAATCCCAATACTGGGCATATACCCTGAGAAAACCATAATTCAAAAAGAGTCATGTACCACAGTGTTCACTGCAGCACTATTTACAGTTGCCAGGACATGGAAGCAACCTAAGTGTCCATTGACTGACAAATGGATAAAGAAGATGTGGCACATATATACAATGGAATATTACTCAGCCATAAAAGTAAACAAAATTGAGTTATTGGTAGTGAGGTGGTTGGACGTAGAGTCTGTCATACAGAGTGAAGTAAGTCAGAAAGAGAAAAACAAATACTGTATGCCAACACATATATATGGAATCTAAAAAAAAAAAAAAAAGGTTCTGATGAACCTAGGGACAGGACAGAAATAAAGATGCAGACGTAGAGAATGGACTTGAGGACACGGGGAGGGGGAAGGGTAAACTGGGATGAAGTGAGAGAGTGGCATGGACATATCTACACTACCAAATGTAAAATAGATAGCTAGTGGGAAGCAACCGCATAGCACAGGGAGATCAGCTTGGTGCTTTGTGACCACCTAGAGGGGTGGGATAGGGAGGGTGGGAGGGAGACGCAAGAGGGAGGATATAAGGGGTATATATATATAAGTATAACTGATTCACTTTGTTATACAGCAGAAACGAACACACCATTGTAAAGCAACTATATAGTATAAAAGAAGCCTGAATTCTAACTCGGGTGTGATGGTTCTTTGGAACACTAGTCCACCGTGTTCTTGGTCTGCTGGCTTTCCAAACACAGTGGCTATTCCTTGTCCCAACAACTCGTCTCTTGACTTACTGGCCTGTTGTGTGGCGAGCAGTATGAGCTTGGACTCAGTGACAGCCAGAAGGATATGGTCCTCGAATTAGCCAGCTTCGAGACAATAACTCATGGACTTAATTCATGGGGAGTGGGCAGAGATGGCTCTCCACAGGTGAAGGGGGGCATTCCCTTTCCTCATTTTATTGAGATATAATTTATATGTAACAATTACTGAGTTTTGTGTCTCCTGTGCAGTCTGTTAAACAGCTTCAAAGAGACATCATCCACATCATTTTGTCTGAATGGTGCCCCTTAGAGTTGTGCAACTTAGAGAGGAGGCTGATTTAATGTTAATCTGATACTGACATGATTTTTTTTTGTTTTTGCAACAAGAGTATAGACTTTTTGAGGGTAAGGGTTATATTTTGATACATTTTGTGTCCTTATACACAGTGTTTAATGTGCTGATTTTCCCTTAATCAAAATTCAGGAAGTAATTGAGTTATTGAAATAGCTTTCCTGGTAAGATTATTAAATTAACTTGTACACTGTTATGGGAGCAGCTGGAAACTGTTTCCTTATCCATCACAATGAGGGACTGGAGAGGAGGATGGAGATTCCATTTTTTAAAAATAGATCTATTGGGCTTCCTGGTGGCGCAGTGGTTGAGATTCCGCCTGCCGATGCAGGGGACACGGGTTTGTGCCCCTGTCCGGGAGGATCCCACATGCCGCGGAGTGGCTGGGCCCGTGAGCCATGGCTGCTGAGCCTGCGCGTCCGGAGCCTGTGCTCCACAACGGGAGAGGCCACAGCAGTGAGAGGCCCGTGTACCGCAAAAAAAAAAAAACCAAAAAAACTCCCCCCAAAAAAACCAACAAAAAAAACAAAAATAGATCTATTTATTTATTTTATTTTTGGCAGCATTGGGTGTTGCTGCGCTCAGGCTTTCTCTAGTTGCAGTGAGCGGGGGCTACCCTTCGTTGCGGTGCCTGGGCTTCTCATTGCGGTGGCTTCTCTTGTTGCAGAGCACGGGCTCTAGGCGTGTGGGTTTCAGTAGTTGTGGCTCACGGGCTCCAGAGAGCAGGCTTAGCAGTTGTGGCGCACGGGCTTAGTTGCTCTGCGACATGTGGGATCCTCCCGGCCCAGGGCTCGAATCTGTGTCCCCTGCATTGTCAGGTGGATTCTTAACCACTGCACCACCAGGGAAGCCCTGGAGAATCCATTTTTATAAAGCTCTCTAGGTGGTTCTCTTCAGAGCATTTAAAAATTTTTGTCTCAGTATTTCAGCACGTGAATATCAGGAAGCAGGTTGACTGACATAAAACTCTTCAATGTACCACAAATAGCCAGGAAGTGTTATTAAAGCCAAGCCCCGTTAGAAATCTCTGTAGAATACAATACAACTATACACACTCAGAAAGAACAAAATCAATAAGAATTAAAATGGAAGAGAAAGAGTTTGGTTAAATCACTATGTTTAGGTTAGGTAACCGAGATTCGCTGCATAAAAAATGGCTCCAGAACTGAGCGGCTTAAAACGACAATCATTTATGATCTCTACTTGTATGGGTTGCCTGGGCTAAGCTGGGTGTTTTCTCAGCTCCACATGATGTAACAGCAGTCATTCATGCAGCTGCATTCACCTGAGAGCTTGGCTGGGGCTGGAACATCTGAGATGGCCTCTTGTGGTTGAAAGCCTCTCTCCTTGTGCTGTCTCATCATTCAGTAGTTTAGCCCTAACTTCATTACAGCATGATGCCAGGCTTCTCAGAGAAGGAAGCAGAAGCTGCCAGTTCTCTTAACTGGGCTTAGATGTCCCAGGATGTTACTTCTGCTACATCTATTGGACAAATGACAGGGCCAGCCCAGATTCTAGGGAGAGGAGGAGGGGAAACAGAGTCCACCCCTCAATGTAAGGAGTGGGTACAGGGAGGGGAGACATTGTTGGTGACTGTATTTGGGTACTTTCTACCATACATACTCATAGTCACATCTGGCATACACAGTAAGAGGTGGCTATACCTTTGGGACATCTAAACTTAAGTCTAAAATAACTACAGGGGAATTCCCTGGTGGTCCAGTGGTTAGGGCTCGGAGCTTTCACTACCATGGGCCTGGGTTCGATCCCTGGTTGGGGAACTAAGATCCTGCAAGCCGCACAGCATGGCCAAAAATAAATAAACAAATAAACAAACAAATAAATAAATAAATAAAATAAAAACAACTACAAGATCCATACAAGAGAATATTACTCAGCAATAAAGAGGAGTGGAATACTGATACATGCTACAACATGGATAAAAACCTCAAAAACATCATGTTAAATGAAAGAAGCCAGACACAATGACTACATATCGTATGATTATATACATATGGATGACTCCATTTATATGAAATGTCCAGAAAAGGCAACTCTAAGGAGGCAAAAAGTAGATCAGTGGTTGTCTGGGGCTGGAAGTGAGAATGGGGATTAATTATCAATGGGCATGAGAAGTCTTACTGGGGTGATAAAAATGCTCTAAAACTAGATTATGATGAGGGTTACACAATTCAGTAAATTTACTAAAAATCATTGAATTGTACACTTAAGGAAGTGAATCTCATGATATATAAATTATATTTCAATAAAATTGTTGAGGAAATACAGGATGGTGGGCTTTAATTCAAGAGACGTATTCCTAAAGGCCTTGCACAATTCAAATCTTCACAATTTAAGGTTAATTTTCCCATGGGAATAAGTATACAGTGGAGGGAATGTATTTTCAAAGCGTGAACCTCACACATATTGAGGCCTAGTTTTGCTTTGGACTGCTTTTTGTTTTCTTGGTCTTCTGTCTTTTACACAATTCTCTCTTCTAAATTCACAATAGGGCATATTGAGGTTGGTATCTTGACTGCCTCCATAGCTTTTTAAAAAGTTTTATTTATTTATTTTTGGCTGCATTGGGTCTTCGTTGCGGTGCGCGGGCTTCCCATTGTGGTGGCTTCTCTTGTTGCAGAGCACGGGCTCTAGGCACGTGGGCTTCAGTAGTTGTGGCTTGTGGGCTCTAGAGCGCAGGCTCAGTAGTTGTGGCGCACGGGCTGAGTTGTTCCGTGGCATGTGGAATCTTCCCAGACCAGGGCTCTAACCCATGTCCCCTGCATTGGCAGGCGGATTCTTAACCACTGCGCCACCAGGGAAGGGAAGCCCCTTCCATAGCTTTTTATCAAATCTAACTTCTAGTCCCAAGCTACTGATTTTCCAGTGTGGTTTTCAGTAGTAGAGCAATCACTTAAATGAACCCCTGGATGACATTGTTATTCCAAAGATTTTAATCTTCACAACTGTCAAATTTAAAATGAGATCACAATGGCTACTGAAACCACTGGTGGAAGTTTAGATGTACATGCATAATAGTGCCAGGTGGTCAAAGAGGGCCGATATTTGTAACAAGCAGTTAAAGTGACACCTTCCTATGGCATTAATAAAAGCACGGTGTGCAAGTCACCCAGCCTGCCCATCTTGAAATTTTGCAAGTTTTGACAAATTTTTACATTTAAGGAGATTCATATTGTTTTAAATTTTGCTCACAAAGAAAGACCTTATTATTGTTTGTGTATCTGCACTATTTAAAACAATTCAAACACACATGAGATGCAAATACACTGTTATAGAGTTGCTGACAGTGATACATTGCCAGCCCGGCCTTCCCCTTCCCCGCATTATTATTATTTTTTTACATCTTTATTGGCATATAATTGCTTTACAATGGTGTGCTAGTTTCTGTTTTATAACAAAGTGAATCAGTTATACATATGCATATGTTCCCATATCTCTTCCCTCTTGCGTAGCCCTCCCTCCATCCTCCCTATCCCACCCCTCTAGGTGGTCACAAAGCACCGAGCTGATCTCCCTGTGCTATGCGGCTGCTTCCCACTAGCTATCTATTTTATGTTTGGTAGTGTATATATGTCCATGCCACTCTCTCACTTTGTCACAGCTTACCCTTCCCCCTCCCCATATTCTCAAGTCCATTTTCTAGTAGGTCTGTGTCTTTATTCCTGTCTTATCCCTAGGTACTTCATGACATTTTTTTTTCTTAAATTCCATATATATGTGTTAGCATACAGTATTTGTCTTTCTCTTTCTGACTTACTTCACTCTGTATGACAGACTCTAGGTCCATCCACCTCATTACAAATAGCTCAATGTTGTTTCTTTTTATGGCTGAGTAATATTCCATTGTATATATGTGCCACACTTCTTTATCCATTCATCCAATGATGGACACTTAGGTTGTTTCCATCTCCTGGCTATTGTAAATAGAGCTGCAATGAACAATTTGGTACATGACTCTTTTTGAATTATGGTTTTCTCAGGGTATATGCCCAGTATTGGGATTGCTGGGTCATGTGGTAGTTCTATCTGTAGTTTTTTAAGGAACCTCCATACTGTTCTCATAGTGGCTGTACCAATTCACATTCCCACCAACAGTGCAAGAGTGTTCCCTTTTCTCCATACCCTCTCCAGCATTTATTGTTTCTAGATTTTATGATGATGGCCATTCTGACTGGTGTGAGATGATATCTCATTGGAGTTTTGATTTGCATTTCTCTAATGATTAATGACGTTGAGCATTCTTTCACGTGTTCGTTGGCAGTCTGTATGTCTTCTTTGGAGAAATGTCTATTTAGGTCTTCTGCCCATTTTTGGATTGGGTTGTTTGTTTTTTTGTTATTGAGCTGCATGAGCTGCTTATAAATTTTGGAGATTAATCCCTTGTCAGTTGCTTCATTTGCAAATATTTTCTCCCATTCTGAGGGTTGTCTCTTGGTCTTACTTATGGTTTCCTTTACTGTGCAAAAGCTTTTAAGTTTCATTAGGTCCCATTTGTTTATTTTTGTTTTTATTTCCATTTCTCTAGGAGGTGGGTCAAAAAGGATCTTGCTGTGACTTATGTCATAGAGTGTTCTGCCTATGTTTTCCTCTAAGAGTTTGACAGTTCCTGGCCTAACATTTAGGTCTTTAATCCATTTTGAGCTTATTTTTGTGTATGATGTTAGGGAGTGATCTAATCTCATACTTTTGCATGTACCTGTCCAGTTTTCCCAGCACCACTTATTGAAGAGGCTGTCCTTTCTCCACTGTACATTCCTGCCTCCTTTATCAAAGATAAGGTGACCATATGTGCGTGGGTTTTCTATCCTGTTCCATTGATCTGTCTTTCTGTTTTTGTGCCAGTGCCATACTGTCTTGATTACTGTAGCTTTGTAGTATAGTCTGAAGTCAGGGAGCCTGATTCCTCCAGCTCCGTTTTTTGTTCTCAAGATTGCTTTGGCTATTCGGGGTCTTTTGTGTTTCCATACAAATTGTCAAATTTTTTGTTCTAGTTCTGTGAAAAATGCCAGTGGTAGTTTGATAGTGATTACATTGAATCTGTAGATTGCTTTGGGTAGTAGAGTCATTTTCACAATGTTGATTCTTCCAATCCAAGAACATGGAATATCTCTCCATCTATTTGTATCATCTTTAATTTCTTTCATCATTGTCTTATAATTTTCTGCATACAGGTCTTTTGTCTCCTTAGGTAGGTTTATTCCTAGATATTTTATTGTTTTTGTTGCAGTGGTAAATGGGAGTGTTTTCTTGATTTCACTTTCAGATTTTTCATCATTAGTGAATAGGAATGCCAGAGATTTCTGTGTGTTAATTTTGTATCCTGCTACTTTACCAAATTCATTGATTAGCTCTAGTAGTTTTCTGGTAGCATCTTTAGGATTCTCTATGTATAGTATCATGTCATCTGCAAACAGTGACAGCTTTACTTCTTCTTTTCTGATTTGGATTCCTTTTATTTCCTTTTCTTCTCTGATTGCTGTGGCTAAAACTTCCAAAACTATGTTGAATAGGAATGGTGAGAGTGGACATCCTTGTCTTGTTCCTGATCTTATTGGAAATGCTTTCAGTTTTTCACCATTGAGGACGATGCTGGCTGCAGGTTTGTCATATATGGCCTTTATTATGTTGAGGAAAGTTCCCTTTATGCCTACTTTCTGCAGGGTTTTTATCATAAATGGGTGTTGAATTTTGTCGAAAGCGTTCTCTGCATCTATTGAGATGATCATATGGTTTTTCTTCTTCAATTTGTTAATATGGTGTATCACGTTGATTGATTTGCGTATATTGAAGAATCCTTGCATTCCTGGAATAAACCCCACTTGATCATGGTGTATGATCCGTTTAATGTGCTGTTGGATTCTGTTTGTTAGTATTTTGTTGAGGACCTTTGCATCTATGTTCATCAGTGATATTGGCCTGTAGTTTTCTTTCTTTGTGACATCCATGTCTGGTTTTGATATCAAGGTGATGGTGGCTCGTAGAATGAGTTTCGGAATGTTCCTCCCTCTGCTATATTTTGGAAGAGTTTGAGAAGGATAGGTGTTAGCTCTTCTCTAAATGTTTGATAGAATTTGCCTGTGAAGCCATCTGGTCCTGGGCTTTTGTTTGTTGGAAGATTTTTAATCACAGTTTCAATTTCAGTGCTTGTAATTGGTCTGTTCATATTTTCTGTTTCTTCCTGGTTCAGTCTCAGAAGGTTTGCCTCTAAGAATTTCTCCATTTCTTCCAGGTTGTCCATTTTATTAGCATAGAGTTGCTTGTAGTAATCTCTCATGATCATTTATGTATTTCTGCAGGGTCAGTTGTTACTTCTCCTTTTTCATTTCTAATTCTATTGATCTGAGTCTTCTCCCTTTTTTTCTTGATGAGTCTGGCTAATGGTTTATCAATTTTGTTTATCTTCTCAAAGAACCAGCTTTCAGTTTTATTGACCTTTGCTATCATTTCCTTCATTTCTTTTTCATTTATTTCTGATCTGATCTTTATGATTTCTTTCCTTCTGCTAACTTTAGGGTTTTTTTGTTCTTCTTTCTCTAATTGCTTTAGGTGCAAGGTTAGATTGTTTATTCAAGATGTTTCCTGTTTCTTAAGGTAGGATTGTATTGCTATAAACTTCCCTCTTAGAACTGCTTTTGCTGCATCCCATAGGTTTTGGGTTGTCATGTCTCCATTGTCATTTGTTTCTAGGTATTTTGTGATTTCCTCTTTGATTTCTTCAGTGATCACTTCGTTATTAAGTAGTGTAATGTTTAGCCTCCATGTGTTTGTATTTTTTACAGATCTTTTCCTGTAATTGATATCTAGTCTCATGGCGTTGCAGTCGGAAAAGATACTTGATACAATTTCAATTTTCTTAAATTTACCAAGGCTTGATTTGTGACCCAAGATATGATCTATCCTGGAGAATGTTCCATGAGCACTTGAGAAAAATGTGTATTCTGTTGTTTTTGGATGGATAAATATCAATATCAATTAAGTCCATCTTGTTTAATGTATCATTTAAAGCTTGTGTTTCCTTATTTATTTTCATTTTGGATGATCTGTCCATTGGTGAAAGTGGGGTCTTAAAGTCCCCTACTATGAATGTGTTACTGTCGATTTCCTCTTTTATGGCTGTTAGTATTTGCCTTGTGTATTGAGGTGCTCCTTTGTTGGGTGCATAAATATTTACAATTGTTATATCTTCTTCATGGATCAATTCCTTGATCATTATGTAGTGTCCTTCTCTGTCTCTTCTAATATTCTTTATTTTAAAGTCTATTTTGTCTCATATGAGAATTGCTACTCCAGCTTTCTTTTGGTTTCCATTTGCATGGAATATCTTTTTCCATCCCCTTACTTTCAGTCTGTATGTGTCTCTAGGTCTGAAGTGGGTCTCTTGTAGACAGCATATATATGGGTCTTGCTTTTGTATCCATTCAGTCAATCTGTGTCTTTTGGTGGCAGCATTTAGTCCATTTACATTTAAGGTAATTATCGATATGTATGTTCCTATTCCCATTTTCTTAATTGTTTTGGGTTTGTTATTGTAGGTCTTTTCATTCTCTTGTGTTTCTTGCCTAGAGAAGTTCCTTTAGCATTTGTTGTAAAGGTGGTTTGGTGGTGCTGAACTGTCTCAGCTTTTGCTTGTCTGTAAAGGTTTTAATTTCTCCATAAAATCTGAATGAGATCCTTGCTGGGTAGAGTAATCTTGGTTGCAGGCTTTTCTCCTTCATCACTTCAAATATGTCCTGCCAGTCCCTTCTGGCTTGCAGAGTTTCTGCTGAAAGATCAGCTGTTAACCTTATGGGGATTCCCTTGTGTGTTATTTTTCCCTTGCTGCTTTTAATATGTTTTCTTTGTATTTAATTTTGGACAGTTTGATTAGTATGTGTATTGGCGTATTTCTCCTTGGATTTATCCTGTATGGGACTCTCTGCGCTTCCTGGACTTGATTAACTATTTCCTTTCCCATATTAGCGAAGTTTTCGACTATAATCTCTTCAAATATTTTCTCAGTCCCTTTCTTTTTCTCTTATTCTTCTGGAACCCCTGTAATTCGAATGTTCGTGCATTTAATGTTGTCCCAGAGGTCTCTGAAACTGTCCTCAGTTATTTTCATTCCTTTTTCTTTATTCTGCTCTGCATTAGTTATTTCCACTATTTTATCTTCCAGGTCACTTATCCGTTCTTCTCCCTCAGTTATTCTGCTATTGATCCCATCTAGAGTATTTTTAATTTCATTTATTGTGTTGTTCATCGTTGCTTGTTTCATCTTTAGTTCTTCTAGGTTCTTGTTAAATGTTCCTTGCGTTTTGTCTATTCTATTTCCAAGATTTTGGATCATCTTTACTATCATTACTCTGAATTCTTTTTCAGGTAGACTTCCTATTTCCTCTTCATTTGTTAGGTCTGGTGGGTTTTTATCTTGCTCCTTCATCTGCTGTGTGTTTATCTGTCTTCTCATTTTGCTTATCTTACTGTGTTTGGCGTCTCCTGTTTGTAGGCTGCAGGTTCGTAGTTCCCGTTGTTTTTGGTGTCTGTCCCCAGTGGCTAAAGTTGTTTCAGTGGGTTGTGTAGGCTTCCTGGTGGAGGGGACTAGTGCCTGTGTTCTGGTGGATGAGGCTGGATCTTGTCTTTCTGGTGGGCAGGTCCACGTCTGGTGGTGTGTTTTGGGGTGTCTGTGGACTTATTATGATTGTAGGCAGCCTCTCTGCTAATGGGTGGGGTTGTGTTCCTGTCTTGCTAGTTGTTTGGCATAGGGTGTCCAGCACTGTAGCTTGCTGGTTGTTGAGTGAAGCTGGGTGCTGGTGTTGATATGGAGATCTCTGGGAGATTTTTGCCATTTGATATTATGTGGAGCTGGGAGGTATCTTGTGGACCAGTGTCCTGAAGTTGGCTCTCCCACCTCAGAGACACAGCAGTGACTCCTGGCTGGAGCACCAAGAGCCTTTCATCCACACGGCTCAGAATAAAAGGTAGAAAAAGTAGAAAGAAAGAAAGAAAGAAAGAAAGAAAGAAGGGAGGGAGGGAGGGAGGAAGGAAGGAAGGAAGGAGGGAAGGAAGGAAAGAAAGAAGATAAAATAAAATAAAGATAAAATAAAATAAAGTTATTAAAATAAAAAATAATTATTAAGAAAATTTTTTTAAAAAGAAAAAAAAAAAAAACCGGACAGATGGAACCCTAGGACAAATGGTGGAAGCAAAGCTATTCAAACAAAATCTCACATAGAAGCATACACATACACACTCACAAAAAGAGGAAAAGGGGAAAAAATCATAAATCTTGCTCCCAAAGTCCACCTCCTCAATTTGGGATGATTTGTTGTGTATTCTTGTATTCCCCAGATGCAGGGTACATCAAGTTGATTGTGGAGCTTTAATCCGCTGCTCCTGAGGCTGCTGGGAGAGATTTCCCTTTCTCTTCTTTGTTCTCACAGCTCCCGGGGCTCTGCGTTGGATTTGGCCCCGCCTCTGCGTGTAGGTCGCCGGAGGGCGTCAGTACAGATATTTTTCACTCCACATATCTGAGATTCACTTGGTACATTAATTCATTAATGACTCCTCCTGCTGGTGTTGGGGGGCCTCCTGCTGGTGTTGGGGGGCCTCCTGCAGAGGCGCGGGGGTTGGCTGTGGCTCATGGTGGGGACCTCCTCCCATTATTGGGATGGGAAAACCTCAACATTCAGCATGTGCATTCCAGGTGGCTCATGAGCACTTAGTATTTGCTTCTATTCAATTTGTAAGGAGTTTGTGTTCTATGAATGTGCCTTAAGTTTCAGGTTAGACTCAATAATCCTAAATACCAAGTGAAATTCTGTCTGATCCATTCAGCCTCCGGAACTTGTTGGAAACTTCAATATTGGCTTGGGTTTTCTACAAGGATTTATGAATCTGGGCTGAATTTGAGGTTAAAAACACCCAGCCAGAGTTGCTTTTGTCTGGGATTTCAAAAGAAGTGTTTTGCTCATTTCTTTATATACACATCAAGCAAACTGTCACTGTCTGCTGGATTTATGTCTTGCTCTTTTAAAATGAGTGAACTACCTATTTTAGGTCTTCATTGATGTTATGGGTTGAATTGTGTCCCTCTCCCCCACTCCAAAATTATATGTTGAAATCCTGACCCCCAGAACCTCAGAATGTGACCTTATTTGGAGATAGGGTTTTACAGGGATAATCAAGTTAAAATGAGGTCATTAGAGTGGGTCCTAATTCAGTATGACTTGTGGCCTTATAAAAAGGGGAAATTTGGACACAGAGATATGCACACAAGGAGAACACCATGTGAACATCAAGGCAGAGGTCAGGGCGAAATGTCTACAAGACAAGGCACGCCAAAGATTGCCTGCAAACTACCAGAAGCCGGGGAGAGGGCTGAGACAGGTTCTTCCTCATAGCTGGCAGAAGGAACCCACCCTGCTGACCCCCTTAAACTCTGTATGGTCAGGCCACTCAAGATGGCTGTTCTCTTGCTCTCTGTACGTCCCCTACCTGACCAGTGCCTGCTTCACTTTTATCTTAAGCTCAGGACTGACCTTCCTATGCACTTGCCCCAGGCCCCAGCTGGTGATTATTCTCATCAAAGGGGCGGTGAGGAGGAGCTCCTCTGCTGGTTTCCCTGGTAACTAATGAGCTCCACCTGACATCAATTCCCCTATAACTGGAAATCCCCCCGCCCCCCACCCCCAAGCAAAGCCTGCCGCCATGTCTTGCCTGCTGTCTGCTGCACACGGTGAGGTGTTGCTCCAGGACCTCGCTTCAGACATGTAAGATTCCCTCTACCCGTTAAACCACTGATGTCTCTGTTGCTGACTCCGGGCTCTTTCTTCGGTCTTGAAGCTGGGCAAGCACAGGCCTCGTAGGTTTGCGGGGTGCCAGCCCAACAATGGGCGGAGCAGCCTGGAGACCGAGGAAACTCCCGTGAGCACCGAGATGTAGAGAAATACAGGGCGGAAAATGGGAAGCTGCAGGGGACGTCCACTAGCACGTGGGCCCCGAAAGTTGCGCGGGAACTCCCTCGCTGGCTGTCAACTGGAATGTGGGGCTCTGTGGTGGCCGTCCTTGCTGAATGGGGGCTGCCAAGAGATCTGGGGACCAATGGCCTCTAATGGATCTTGTATCAAAGTGAGCCTTTTGTAATTGGTTAAGCTAGCTCTCTGGAAGGAATTGGTATTTCTCTTGTGCCTTTGAGATGAGGGTCTGTGGTAGCTGGGTTCCAAAACCAAGCATCTCGACAGAACCAGGCAGAAGTTGTGAACCATTTGTGAACTTTGTCTTGGAAATACATAGTGTCACCTCCACTGTTAGTCATAAGGCCTCCCAGATTCAAGGGAAGGAACCCAGACCCCCCCCCCCCCAGATCTTGATGTAAGGAGAGTTAAAAATCACATCGAAGATATGTAGGATGGGACTTACTGTTATGACTAAATAACACCTTTTTTCAAGGTCTTTGAAATAAAGCTCTCTATCTGTGATTGCTCTCAGTTTGCTTTTATAGCCCTTTTGAAAAAATGTACTTAAAAAAATATAACTGCACCGCTCTTTTCTTTAATCTAGATTTAAAAGTGTAGCTTATTTGATGTATTTTACCACTAGTGAATAGTTGCTGAAAGAATGAACTAATCCTGGTTTCACCACCAACTTTATGACTTTGGACAAGTGATCTTTCTTTCTTTTTTTTTTTTTTTTTTTTTTTTGCGGTACGCGGGCCTCTCACTGTTGTGGCCTCTCCCATTGCGGAGCACAGGCTCCGGACGCACAGGCTCAGCGACCATGGCTTACGGGCCCAGCCGCTCCGCGGCATGTGGGATCTTCCCAGACCAGGGCACGAACGTGCGTCCCCTGCATCGGCAGGCAGACTCTCAACCACTGCACCACCAGGGAAGCCCGCAAGTGATCTTTCTTGATTTACGTTTCCTCATCTGTAATAACAGAGCCTACTTTCGTTGGGATGTTGTGAGAATTAAACACATTAATGCAAGTAAAACAATTAATATGATGCCTGGTTCATGGTGAGCACTCCATAAACAATAACTGCTACTGTTGTCATCATTGTCATCAAGGCATAAGTGGCCTATATAAGTTTTTTTCCACAGTAGATACAAGGGGTGTCTTGATCTAGTGCTTTGATGAAAAAAAACCCAAAAACTTATTATCACATTATTTTAAAATTTCAAGTAACCTTAAAGGAAGATGTGGGAAAATAAAACTGATTAAAAAGGGTGGTAGATGAATTTAAATGGATTTGAAGAATAGTATGTTGAATTGGTGTCAATGAGGTTTTTGAAAAACCAAAATGGAAAGGAAGGCCAGTGAATCTTAAATTGAGAAAATGGGGCTTTGGAAGAGTTGATTTTATTTTGAAATCCCCAGTGGTATCACCTAGGACCCCCATTTCCATTCTTCTACCTCCTGTCTCTTGGAGATTCAGGTGAACTCAGCTCAGACACATCCAGCACCCTTCCTGTGACTCTTTCTTTGCATTTCCTGGTGCTTATAAGGCTGGGATCCCGTCTCCACTCGCATGTCTTTCCAGGGCCATCTATGTTTTATCTTCTATATTTTCTTGGAGCAAAACATTGCCTTTTCCAGGTTTTACAAGAAATGGAATCCCACAGAAGACATTTATCACGATTCTTAGAGGTCTATTAGAGACTGTAACTGTGTGGGAAAGTTTCACATTGTGAAGCATTTAAGACCCTGTTCTTTTGCTTCCTCGTCAACCCCTCACTCTTTATTACCTGCAAGTCTGAACTCCAGCTTCCAGACCCTCCCAGACTTGATGAGGCCCCTAGGAGGCATGGTCCAATTTACCAGCTATAGAGAATAAGAAATAATAAAAAAATTAAACTGAGAGAGAATTTGGGGGAAACAAAGCAAGATCTTCACATGTATGAAATTTAATGCTGTTTTAACTGGGGAAATGCAGTTTGACTGGAGGATACAGTGTATACACAGTATACAGTATTTCATTTCATCTAGTATTTCATTTCATCTTGAGACAAGCCTGCTGAAGTGAGTACTATTATTACGTCCCATCTTATAGATGAGGGGACTGAGGTACAAAGAAATAAAGCAGCCAATGTTATTTGAAGCTGTGGTGTCTAACTACAGAAACTTCACCTTTAACTATTACTCTGTTCTATGTTATTGATAACTCTGTGGGGTCTTTCCCACTATTGGGCTAAGAAATTTTCAGACTTGAATTGTTTTAAGGAAGAGTTGTACATATTCTGTGATCTTCAGGAGTCTTTTTCACCTTTTGGGGGAGGTACCTATGAGCCCCTTTATTGAGAAATTAGTTCTCTCCCAATGTTGCCTTTTCAAAGTGCTTTTCAGATACTTACTTAAAAATATTTTAATAGAGAAATCACCAATGTGTAAGAGTTATAAATGAATCAGTATACCGTAAAAGGTGTTCATTAGGAAGATAAGACCTCCCTAGTTTTTTCGCAATTATTTTATCATATTTCTGATTAATGATTTCATTTGGGCCATTTCAGTGTTCATTGGTCTTCATTTGTTAGTGTTGATTATAGGATGCCATGCCTCGTTGGAATCTGACTCTTTTTGACCAACAAATGCGTATTAAAATCAATAGAAATGTCATTAGCATCCCAATATCATGAGAGATAATATAACCATTTCTCATGCATTCAGTTTATTAAAATTTGATAAAGTGTGAAATATGTAGGACAAGTAATGATGTTTTAATCTTTCACCAAGGTAACAATTGAAAGCTGATTGATTCCATTCAGTAATTATAAAATCAGAATGATGGAAGATTGTAATCAAGTAGGATTCATTCTCCTAATTTGTCACTCCTCCATGCAGGACAAAATTCTCATTTGCATCATCTCTTTTATCTGAAAAGAAATCAAACTTCTATTTGCTTCACTAAATCCAGGAGATAGATAATAGCCTTTCCCGACTTTGAAGGGGATGGCGAGGTGGCTGCTGCCTACTAATAGCAGAGAAGAAGGGATGGTCCTTCTTTAAGACTAGATTGTCTCAATGAGAAGGGCCAACTCTGATGGGATCTAAATATTCAAACTATTCCATCCTTCCAGCTTTTGCATGACCTGCTGAGTGAGGTAGGGCCTTTTCTATTATGGGTCTGCTCTTCCTAGCTTCCTTAAGACAATCCTGGGGGAATGTAGCTGGCCAAACATGTTAGGATCGCAGTCAATTCACTTGGCTTATAGAGTGCCAGAGGTTGGAGAGTGGGGCCTGCCTTTGTTCTAAAAAGCCTGGCAAGAATCCTAATTTCCTTGTCTTTGAAGATATGGGAGGATTACCATTAGCCCCTGGTTTTATAGTTGTTTGGCTGAGTGTAAAGAGTGGGGAAGAGAAGAACAGTGGGGAGGAAAAGGGAGGTAATTGGATCCATGCTGCTAGGACTGAAACCTAGAGAACATGACCAAGAGAATCAGCAGATACCTACAATTTTAATGGCTCACATCCATCATCTCCTGGGCTTGGTTGGTGGCTTTGAAGATGGAGGTTGCCAAGTAGAACATATCTAGCTGTCATTGATTCATAATCTAGAACATGCCATCAGCTAACCTGGGAACAGTAAACTCGTACTGGAAAAAGAATTCCTCAGTGAAGTTCTTTCTTCACTGTATATGACTCCTCTCTGCCCCCAATTAGATCAGGTCCCTAATCTATACGTTGTTAAAGAACCCTGTGCTTTTCCTTCATAATACTTGTCACGTGATCATGTTTGTGGGATTATTTGATTAATACCTGTTTCCCAGCGTTAGACTGAAAGCTTTATCGGGGCAGGGACTAGTGAATATGTGCTTTTTCTTTACAACTGTGCTTTGAATGTGGTTGACTAAGTATTCCTGGTGTCTGCCCAAAGTTGCCTTTCTCTCTCAAGGAGCCCGACCTGTGTAATAACTTGCATCCTTGTTAGAAAGTCTTTTTCCTAGTTGACTCAAACAGATGTCTGTCTGTCCCTTGGACCTTCCAGTTCCCACTCTACCAGCCACACTGATTAAACATCTATAGGACCTGATTATACACAGTTTAGAAGTGACTTTATAATGCATCTCAAAAATTACTGAAGAAGTATTTCCATTCCCAAAGGATTTGGAGGCTCTTTAATGTAGGTGAGGATGGGAAATCTGGGGCCTAAGAGTGCCTTTCTAGGGTTCGGCGAGTAAGGAGAGAACATCGGGGTAATTCTGCTCTTTGCTATACAGATATCTACTTTTATTGTTTTGTTACAACGACTGACCTTCCGACAGGTTTTCTGTGGGCAGTAGAGCACTGTGAAAAGATTATTATTTTTGGAGCCAGACAGAACTGAATTTGACTCTCAGGTTTAACAGTTACCAGCCGTGAGGCCTCCTCATCTGTAAACTTGGAAAAATAATGCTTGTTTTTCAGAGTTGTCCTGTGAATTAGATATACTATATTTTAGTGCCTGATACACTGTAAGGGCTAAATACATGGTACATCATAGGGAGGATTACTATTGCCAACTTTCAAAAAGTGAAATAAGATAATTTACTTTGAAATCCACAACAAACTGAGATAGTGCTTAAACTATGGATATAACATTTTTAAACTCCTTGGAGGGACAGACGTTTCAGAATACTGGACAAAGTTTAAGATTTAGGAACATATGGCCACTGACTCTATTTCTTTAGTACCTAAGACATGGCTTTGATGATGAATATATTACAGAACCCAAATTGCTTGGCCTTGGAACTCATTCCCTTAGATGGAGGTATATCAGTTGTTCCTTTAAGTTCTGAAATGGTGATGTCAGCCGCAAATTTAGAAGGGCACTAATTTGGCAAAAATTCGGTGGTTTTCTTACCCTCGGTAGGACCCTTGCTTACTTGAGGTATGTCTGTACTAGCTGCAAGCTCTATAGGGGAAAGAGAAAAGCCAGACCAAAACACACAGCATCTACAGCTGTTGTGGGTAGAACTTCCCTTCTGTTAAGCATTCTTGGCTAAAAAATTTGGAAATGTAAGCACGTGTGTCTGAGGTGCTCCCTGCTGCTCTGAACCCTCTGGAAACACTGCAGTCCCTCAGCCCAGTAGTTCTCATCCTGGCCTCACATTAGAATCACCTGGGGAGTGTTTAAAAAAAAGACTGATGCCTGGATTCCTCCATTAGGCCAATTAAATGAAAATTTTTAGGAAAGGGGCCCAAACACCCATGTTTGAAAACAGTCTCTCTAGGTGATTTGAATGTCCTCAGGTTGAAGATCACTGCTGGCCCAAATCTCTCAGTACTAATCACACGGTCAAATCTCATCTGCTTATATGGAGGACAGCAGCAGCAGCAGCAGCAGTGGCAAATAGAAGGGTGAATAAGACCTAAAAGATCGTGTATCTTTGCTTTGGTGTTTGGTTGAGGGCATTGATCCGAGAAATAGGTCTTTTGCTAACATCACCTGGAATAGAGAGCTTATTGTTTTTTTCAAGCATTAAAACCCCATAGGAGGTGAAGTGATAGGTTCTGGGAATGGGATGTCAAGATGTGTCATTTTAAATGGTGAGTTTTTAGGAAATGCTCTTCTCAGAGTGCCTCCCTTGGGCCTGATGGTTTGGCAGCTTTACATCCAGCACTTAGCCGCCCATCCCACTGGGATCCTCCCTCTGATCTCAGAATGCTGAAAACGGCTTTATTGACAAAGGCAGCATTTAAAACCAGTCCCTACAATGAGCTGCTTAATGGTCAACCCCACCCAGGTGAGGACTCTGCCAGGTAGACACCCATCACATGAGTGTTAACTGAGGGGGTGGTACCCATGGGGAAATCACAATTAGAGAGTGCTAGGACCGGAGGGACTCAAGAGATGGGTTGGGTTGCTCCTCTTAGTGGGGAGATTGGGGCCCAGAGAGGTAACGCCAGACAGGTGCACAGGGCTAGGCAGTGAACTAGGAAGAGCAGATCCACATACCCAGGATACGGCTTTTCCCGTCTTACCATTTATCATCTTATATGCTTCTCTCCATTTTTTTAAAAAATAGATATTTATTGGAGTATAATTGCTTCACAATACTGCATTAGTTTCTGGTGTACAGCAAAGTGAATCAGCCATATGCATACACATGTCCCCATATCCCCTCCCTCTTGAGCCTCCCTCCCACCCTCCCTATCCCACCCCTCTAGGTCATCACAAAGCACCAAGCTGATCTCCCTGTGCTACACGGCTGCTTCCCACCAGCCAACTATTTTACATTCGGTAGTGTATATATGTTGATGCTACTCTCACTTTGCCCCAGCTTCCCCTGAGCACCCCGTGACCTCAAGTCCATTCTCTATATCTACATCTTTATTCCTGCCCTGCGACTAGGTTCATCAGTACCTTATTTTTTCTTTTAGATTCCATATATGTGTTAGCATACGGTATTTGTTTTTCTCTTTCTGACTTACTACACTCGGTATGACAGACTCTAGGTCCATCCACCTCACTAGAGATAGTTCAATTTCGTTTCTTTTTATGGCTGAATAATATTCCATTGTATATATGTGCCACATCTTCTTTATCCATTCATCTGTCGATGGACATTTAGGTTGGTTCCATGTCCTGGCTATTGTAAATAGTGCTGCAATGAACATTGTGGTACATGACTTTTTTTTTTACATCTTTATTGGTGTATAATTGCTTTACAATGGTGTGTCATCAGTTTCTGCTTTATAACAAAGTGAATTAGTTATACATATACATATGTTCCCATATCTCTTCCCTCTTGCATCTCCCTCCCTCCCACCCTCCCTATCCCACCCCTCTAGGCGGTCACAAAGCACCGAGCTGATCTCCCTGTGCTATGTGGCTGCTTCCCACTAGCTATCTGTTTTACGTTTGGTAGTGTATATATGTCCATGCCACACTCTCACTTTGTCACAGCTCACCCTTCTCCCTCCCCATATCCTCAAGTCCATTCTCTAGTAGGTCTGTGTCTTTATTCCTGTCTTACCCCTAGGTTCTTCATGATATTTTTTTTTCTTAAATTCCATCTATATGTGTTAGCATACGGTATTTGTCTCTCTCTAGGTCCATCCACCTCATTACAAATAGCTTAATTTCGTTTCTTTTTATGGATGAGTAATATTCCATTGTATATATGTACCACATCTTCTTTATGCATTCATCTGATGATGGACACTTACATTGTTTCCATCTCCTGGCTATTGTAAATAGAGCTGCAATGAACATTATGGTACATGACTCTGTTAGAATTATGGTTTTCTCAGGGTATGTGCCCGGTAGTGGAATTGCTGGGTCATATGGTAGTTCTATTTTTAGTTTTTGTTTTGTTTTGTTTTTGTGGTACACGGGCTTCTCACTGCTGTGGCCTCTCCCGCTGCGGAGCACAGGCTCCGGACGTGCAGGCTCCGCGGCGGTGGCTCACGGGCCCAGCCTCTCCGCGGCACTGGGGTTCCTCCCGGACCGGGGCACGAACCTGAGTCCCCTGCATCGGCAGGCAGACTCTCAACCACTGCACCACCAGGGAAGCCCTATTTTTAGTTTTTTTTTTTTTTTTTAACATCTTTATTGGGGTATAATTGCTTTACAATGGTGTGTTAATTTCTGCTTTATAACAAAGTGAATCAGTTATACATATACATATGTTCCCATATCTCTTCCCTCTTGCGTCTCCCTGCCTCCTACCCTCCCTATCCCACCCCTCCAGGCGGTCACAAAGCACCGAGCCGACATCCCTGTGCCATGCGGCTGCTTCCCACTAGCTATCTACCTTACGTTTGTTAGTGTGTATATGTCCATGACTCTCTCTCGCCCTGTCACAGCTCACCCTTCCCCCTCCCCATATCCTCAAGTCCGTTCTCCAGTAGGTCTGTGTCTTTATTCCTGTCTTACCCCTAGGTTCTTCATGACATTTGTTTTTTTCTTAAATTCCATATATATGTGTTAGCATACAGTATTTGTCTTTTTCTTTCTGACTTACTTCACTCTGTATGACAGACCCTAGGTCTATCCACCTCATTACAAATAGCTCAATTTCGTTTCTTTTTATGGCTGAGTAATATTCCATTGTATATATGTGCCACATCTTCTTTATCCATTCATCCGATGATGGGCACTTAGGTTGTTTCCATCTCCTGGCTATTGTAAATAGAGCTGCAATGAACATTTTGGTACATGACTCTTTTTGAATTTTGGTTTTCTCAGGGTATATGCCCAGTAGTGGGATTGCTGGGTCATATGGTAGTTCTATTTGTAGTTTTTTTTTTTTTTTTTTTTTTTTTTGCGGTGCATGGGCTTCTCACTGCTGTGGCCTCTCCCGCTGCAGAGCACAGGCTCTGGATGCGCAGGCTCAGCGGCGGTGGCTCACGGGCCCAGCTGCTCTGCGGCATGGGGGTTCCTCCCAGACCAGGGCACGAACCCACGTCCCCTGCATCAGCAGGCGGACTCTCAACCACTGCACCACCAGGGAAGCCCTATTTTTAGTTTTTTAAGGAACCTCCATAGTGTTCTCCATAGTGGTTGTATCAATTTACATTCCCACTAAGAGTGCAAGAGGGTTCCCTTTTCACCACACCCTTTCCAGCATTTATTGTTTGTAGATTTTTTGATGATGGCCATTCTGACTGGTATGAGGTGATACTTCACTGTAGTTTTGATTTGCATTTCTCTAATAATTAGTGATGTTGAGCATCTTTTCATGTGCCTCTTGGCCATTTGTATGTCTTCCTTGGTGAAATGTCTATTTAGGTTTTCTGCCCATTTTTTAACTGGATTGTTCGTTTTTTTGATATTGAGCTCTGTGAGCTATTTGTATATTTTGGAGATTAATCCTCTGTTGTTTCATTTGCAAATATTTTCTCCCATTCTGAGGGTTGTCTTTTTGTCTTGTTTATGGTTTCCTTTGCTGTGCAAAAGCTTTTAAGTTTAATTAAGTCCCATTTGTTTATTTTTGTTTTTATTTCCATTACTCTAGGAGGTGGGTCAAAAAAGATCTTGCTGTGATTTATTTCAAAGAGTGTTGTTCCTATGTTTTCCTCCAAGAGTTTTATAGTGTCTGTTTTTTTTTTTTTTTTTGTGGTACACGGGTCTCTCACTGTTGTGGCCTCTCCTGTTGTGGAGCACAGGCTCTGGACGCGCAGGCTCAATGGCCATGGCTCATGGGCCCAGCCGCTTCGCGGCATGTGGGATATTCCCAGACCGGGGCATGAACCCGTGTCCCCTGCATCGGCAGGTGGACTCCCAACCACTGCGCCACCAGGGAAGTCCCTATAGTGTCTGGTTTTAATTTAAGTCTTTAATCCATTTTGAGTTTATTTTTGTGTATGGTGTTAGGTAGTGTTCTAATTTCATTCTTTTACATGTAGCTGTCCAGTTTTCCCAGCCTCACTTATTGAAGTGGCTGTTTTTTCTCCAGTGTATGTTCTTGCCTCCTTTATTGTAAATTAGGTGCCTATATGTGCGTGGATTTATCTCTGGGTATTCTATCCTGTACCATTGATTTATATTTCTGTTTTTGTGCCAGTACCATACTGTCTTGATTACTGTAGCTTTGTGGTATAGTTTGAAGTCAGGGAGCCTGATTCCTTCAACTCTGTTTTTCTTTCTCAAGATTGCTTTGGCTATTCGAGGTCTTTTGTGTTTCCATACAAATTGTAAAAGTTTTTGTTTTAATTCTGTGAAGAATGCCACTGGTAGTTTGATAGAGATTACATTGATTCTGTAGATTGCTTTGGGTAGTATAGTCATTATCACATTGTTGATTCTTCCAATCCAAGAACATGGTATATTTCTCCATCTGTTTATGTCATCTTTGATTTCTTTCATCAGTGTTTTATAGTTTTCTGAGTACAAGTCTTTTGTCTCCTTAGGCAAGTTTATTCCTAGGTATTTTATTCTTTTTGTTGCAGTGGTAAATAGGAGTGTTTCCTCGATTTCTCTTTCTGATTTTTCATTGTTGGTGTATAGGAATGCAAGAGATTTGTGTGCATTAATTTTGTATCCTGCAACCTTACCAGATTCATTGATTAGCTCTAGTAGTTTTCTGGTGGCATCTTTAGGATTTTCTATGTATTGTATCATGTCATCTGCAAACAGTGATACTTTTACTTCTTCTTTTCTTTTTCTTTTATTTCTTTTTCTTCTCTGATTGCCATGGCTAGGACATTCGAAACTAAGTTGAATAAGAGTGGCGAGAGTGGACATCCTTGTCTTGTTCCTGATCTTAGAGGAAATGCTTTCAGTTTTTCACCATTGAGTATGATGCTTGCTGTGGGTTTGTCATATATGGCCTTTATTATGTTGAGGTAGGTTCTCTCTGTATCCATCTTCTGGAGAGTTTTACCATAAATTGGTGTTGAATTTTGTCAAAAGCTTTCTCTGCATCTATTGAGATGATCATATGGTTTTTATTCCTTAATTTGTAAATGTGGTGTATCACCTTGATTGGATTGTGTATATTGAAGAATCCTTGCATCCCTGGGATAAATCCCACTTGATCGTGGTGTATGGTTCTTTTAATGTGCTGTTGGATTCTGTTTGCTAGTATTTTGTTCAGGATTTTTGCATCTATGTTCATCAGTGATATTGGTCTATAATTTTCTTTTTTTGTGATATCTTTTTCTGATTTTGGTATCAGGGTGATGGTGGCTTTATAGAATGAATTTAGGAGTGTTTCTCCCTCTGCAGTTTTTTGGAAGAGTTTGAGAAGGATCAGTGTTAGCTCTTCTTTAAGTGTTTGATAGAATTAGCCTGTGAAGCCATCTGGTCCTGGACTTTTGTTTCTTGGAAGATTTTTAATTACGGTTTCATTTTCATTACTTGTGATAGAACTGTTTATGTTTTCTAATTCTTGCTGGTTCAGTTTTGGAAAACTGTACCTTTTCAAGAATTTGTCGATTTCTTCATGGTTATCCATTTTATTGGCATATAGTTGTTTGTAGTAGTCTCTTGTAATCCTTTGTATTTCTGTAATGTCAGTTGTGATTTCTCCTTTTTCATTTCTAACTTTATTGATTTGTGTCATCTCCCTTTTTTCTTGATGAGTCTGGCTAAGGGTTTATCAATTTTATCTAGCTTCTCAAACAACCAGCTTTTAGTTTTATTGATCTTTACTGTTGTTTTCTTTGTTTCTGTTTCATTTGTTTCTGCTCTGATCTTTATGATTTCTTTCCTTCTACTGCCTTTGGATTTTCTTTGTTCTTCTTTCTCTTGTTTTAAGTGTAGGGTTAGATTGTTTATTTGAGATTTTCTTGTTTCTTGAGGTGAGATTGATTTGCTATAAACTTCCCTCTTAGAACTGTTTTTGCTGTGTCCCATAGGTTTTGGGCTGTTGTGTTTTCATTGTCACTTGTTTCTATGTATTTTCTTAATTTCTTCTTTGATTTCTTCAGTGATCTCTTGGTTATTTAGCGGTGTACTGTTTAGCCTCCATGTATTTGTGTTTTTTACAGTTTTTTTTTTTTTCCTGTATTGATTTCCAATCTCATAGTGTTTTGGTCAGAAAAGATGCTTGGTACAATTTCAACTTTCTTAAGTTTTCTGAAGGCTTGATTTGTGATCCAAGATCTGATATGTCCTGGAGAAAGTTCCATGTGCACTTGAGAAGAAAGTGTATTCTGCCACTTTTGGGGGGAATGTTCTATAAATTTCAATTAAATCTATCTGGTCAATTGTGTCATTTAAAGCTTGTGTTTCCTTATTTATTTTCTGTTTGGATGATCTGTCCATTGGTGTAAGTGGGGTGTTAAAGTCCCCTACTATTATTGTGTTACTGTCAGTTTCTCCTTTCATGGTTGTTAGCATTTGTCTTACGTATTGAGATGCTCCTATGTTGGATGCATAAACATTTATAATTGTTATGTCTTCTTCTTGGATTGATCCTTTGATCATTATGTAGTGTCCCGTCTTATATCTTGTAACAGTCTTTATTTTAAAGTCTATTTTACTTGATATGAGTACTGCTACTCCAGCTTTCTTTTGATTTCCATTTTCATGGAATATCTGTTTCCATCCCTTCACTTTCAGTCTGTATGTGTCCCTGGGTCTGAAGTGGGTCTTTTGTAGACAGCATATATATGGGTCTTGTTTTTGTATCCATTGAGCCAGTCTGTGTCTTTTGGTTGGGGCATTTAATCCATTTACATTCAAGGATATTATTGATATATATGTTCCTATTACCATTTTCTTAATTGTTTTGGGTTTATTTTTGTAGGTCTTTTTCTTATTTTGTGTTTCCCACCTAGAGAAGTTTCTTTAGTATTTGTTTTAAAGCTGGTTTGGTGGTGCTGAATTCTCTTAGCTTTTGCTTGTCTGAAAAGCTTTTGATTTCTCCATCGAATCTGAATGAGATCCTTGCTGGGTAGAGTAATCTTGGTTGTAGGTTTTTCTCTTTCATCACTTTAAGTATATCCTGCCACTCCCTTCTGCCCTGCAGAATTTCTGCTGAAAAATCAGCTGATAACCTTATGGGAATTCCTTTGTATGTTATTTTTTTTCCCCTTGCTGCTTTTAATATTTTTTCTTTGAATTTAATTTTTGTTAGTTTGATTAATATGTGTCTTGGTGTGTTTTTCCTAGGGTTTATCCTGTATGAGACTCTTTATGCTTCCTGGACTTGGGTGACTATTTCCTTTCCCATTTTAGGGAATTTTTCAGCTATAATCTCTTCAAATATTTTCTCAGACCCTTTTTCTCTTCTTCTTCTGGGACCTTTATAATTCAAATGTTGGTGTGTTTAGTGTTGTCCCAGAGGGCTCTGAGATTGTCTTCAATTCTCTTCATTCTTTTTTCTTTATTCTGCTCCTTGGCAGTTATTTCCACCATTTTGTCTTCCAGCTCACTTATTCGTTCTTCTGCCTCAGTTATTCTGTTATTGATTCCTTCTAGTGTATTTTTCATTTCAGTTATTGTGTTGTTCATCTCTGTTCTTTAGTTCTTCTAGATCTTTGTTAAACATTTCTTGTATTTTCTTAATCCAACCCTCCATTGTATTTCTGAGATTTTGGATCATTTTTACTATCATTACTCTGAATTCTTTTTCAGGTAGATTGCCTATTTCCTCTTCATTTATTTGGTCTTATAGGTTTTTACCTTGCTCCTTCATCTGTGGCATATTATTTTTGCTGTCTCTCTTTTTTTTTTCTTTTTTTAATGAGTGGGATTGTGTTCCTGTCTTACTGGTTGTTTGGCCTGAGGCTTCCAGCACTGGAGTTTGTAGGCTGTTGGGTAGAGCTGGGTCTTGGTGCTGAGATGAGGACCTCCCTGAGACCTCACTCTGATGAGTATTCCCTGGGCCCTGAGGTTCTCAGTTAGTCCAGTGGTTCGGATTCGGAGCTCCCACTGCAGGAGCTTTGGCCCGACCCCTGGCTTGTGAACCAAGATCCCACAAACTGTGTGATGGCAAAAAAAAAAAAAAAAAGAAAAAGAAAAAAAAAGAGAACAATAGCAAAGTAAAAAATAAAATTAGACTAGGAAACTAACAGATATGTTAAAATATAAAAATAAAAACATAGATGAATCAACAACTGGAAGGTACAACAGTACCACAATAGTAAAAAGGAGGAGGAGGAGGAGGAAAAAAAAAAAAAGAAAGAAAGAAAAAAAAAAGAAAAAAAATGGGGAAAAGTCCTTGGCTGTGGAGGGTGGGGCCTAAGCAAGGGCATGGCTTGGACGGTGGGCGGGGCCTATGCTCAGGACACACAGGGCTGGAAAAGGCCTTGGGGGCTGTAGGGGGTGGAGCTTAGGCTCAAGGAACAGAAGGGGCCCAGGTGTGCCCAACCCCTGGTCTCAGAGGGTGGGGGACCTCACCTGGGAGCCCAGCAAGCTTCCTGGGCTCGAGTGGGTGGGGCAGATGCCCTCCTCTCCTCTCCTGCTCCTCTGGTCCCCGGAGGGCCCCTCCCACCTGCCTCTCCTGATCTCCCCTGCCTCCCTTCTATGCCCCCAGGACCCATGCAGCCTGGACAGGGCTTCGGAGTGGGGGTACAGGCCTGGAAACTCAGCAGGATCCCTGGCCCAACTGGGCCAGGCGATCGCCCTCTGCTCCTCTCCTGCTCTTGCGGGAGGGTCCCTCCCACCTGCCTCTCCTGATCTCCCCGGCCTTAGAGGTGCTGATCTTGTCTGGCCTCCATTTCTCCTCCCCCTTCAGTCCCCCCACATCCGACTGGTTCACTTGGGGGTTCCTCCCATCTCCTTGGGCATCAGGGTACCCCACCAGCACGTGCCCTATTTGTGGGGAGATGCTAACTCAGTGTCTTCCCACACCATCATCTTGACTCTGCCCCCTTCTGTTTTCTTTATTCTGTTTTTTTTTTCCTGGCCTTCTCTTTCTGTTTTCGTAGGTTTTTTTTTTTTTTCCCCCTGACTCCATCTGTATTAGTTAAGGTTTTCCAGAGGAACAGAATCAATAGGATATATAAGATATCTCTTTATATATACCTGCTGTCTTTGACACAGATTCATGCACTGCTCACCACTGTTTTGCTATCATGTGATGACTGCAGAAACCATCCTTAAACTGCAGCCCCACACACAATTTTTGTACTTTCATCTGACCTACCCAAAGGTGTCCTTTTTAAGTCTTATTTGTAATAATATTTATAATGACATATAATACGAAGTAAATGGAAGTGTTCATTGTGAGCATAAAAAAACTCTATCTACCTATCTATCTATCTATTTATGGATGTCTCACTTCAGGCATTCAGGCAGAGAGAGAATTAAACCTTCTTCTGCCTTTTTGTACTGTCTGTGCCCTCAGTGGACTAGATGGTGCTCACCCACATTGGGAACGACCATCTGCTTTACTCAGTCCACCAATTCAAATGCTAATCGCTTCCTGAACCACCCTCACAGACACACCCAGAAATAATGCCTAATCACGCATCCGGGTATCCTGTGGCCCAGTCAAATTGACCCATAAAACTAACCATGACACCATCTTCTCCCATTTCCTTCATTTTTCATTTTGTTTTTGTTGTCTTGGGTCTTATGACTTTAAGCCTGTGTTTTGCCTTGACTGAGGCTCTCAGGCTGGAAAAGATTGTTAATTCTTAGGCTTGAAGAATCCATTTAAGTGAATACAGTGACTGTTAGTTTGTGATCTATAGTTCTAAAGTACAAAAAATTAGGTGAAAAGTAGGAAAAATGAATAGGGAAACCAATAAAAAGGAAACCCAAAGTTAAAAATTCTGAACTCCTTCACAGAGGCAGATGCTGTAAGATGGAGGGGGAGTGAGGCTGGTGTTCTCAAAACTCTTCATAGATGGGAACAGATGATTTTAGACAACTAGAGTGAAAACTCATTTGAGAAAAACTTCTTGCGGCATCTCAGTAGGAGAACATTTTTATCAACGGGATGGTTATTGCCTGCCTGGCTGGAATTTTTATATTCTGCATCATTCCATTTGAAATCATGAGGATTTGACCAGAGGATATTTCTTTCCATTTGTAGGACATTTTGTATTTGGGATAATACCTTTTTCTCAAACATTTTAGGATGTCAAAATGTATTAAAGGGACATGTATTTTCCCCTTAGATCTTACCAAACCAATTCCTATAAAAGCAGAAAAAAGATAAAATGTAGATCTGAGTGTATTTTTGTTCAATTTCTTTTCTGTTTTCTTAACCTTCCTGGAGTGAGTAGATTATTATAAAATTGTCTAGGGGGCCAAAGTCTATGTTCTGGCTTAGGGAAAATGACACCTCTTAAAGGGCTTGTTAAGAGGCTATAGTGGATATTGGTTTTGTTGTTTTGGTTTCTTTTTTGGTGCTCAGCATCTATGCACCCTTTGTCCCATATTCCTATCTCCCTTTTGTCTCATATTCAAATCCTGCTGTTATAAAGGAATCACCTCTTTCCCATGCTCAGATCTTGTAGTTAAATGAAGCTGGTCCCACTCCCAGCTCTAGGGGTGGAACATATGACCCAGACTTAAGCCATTGTGCACATGGTATACTCCTGCCTGTAACTGTTGGTTTGAGATTGGTATATGACCCTGTACAGCCAATGAGACTGTTGAGGGAAGAAGGTGCACTGTTTTTGCATTTTAACTTGAAAGGACATGGGCTGTAGCTATAGACAGGCATAAAGGGAAAGCCTATTTGAGTGTGAACCAACACAGAAGGTGAAACCTGATAGGAAACAGAAAATGTTTGCATGTACTCAGAGGAGATTTAGACAATTGGACAGTTTGGGGATAAATTCATGAAGATAAATGTGGGTAGAATAGTGACCCCCCAAAGATAGATTGAGGTCCCAACACTTGATACCTGAGAATGTGATCTTATTCAGAAGTAAGGTCTTTGCAGATGTAATGAAGATGTAAATTAAGGTGAGGTCATACAGTAACAGGGTAGGCCCTTAATCCAAGATGATTGGTGTCCTGATAACAAGAGGAGGAGCAATGCAGAGAGACATACAAAGCGAGGAGTATACCATATGAGGACACAGACATACACAGGAAAAATGGCCATGTGACCATCAAGGTAGAGATGTTACTACGAGACAAGAAATGCCAAGGTTGCTGGCAAGCAGTAGAAGGTTAGGAAGGGGCAAAGAAGGATCCTCCCCTAGAGGCTTCAGAGGGGGCGTGGCCTTGCTGACACTTTGATTTCAGACTGTGAAACAATCAATTTCCAGAACTGTGAGACAATAAATTTCTCTTGTTTAAAGCCACCGAGATTGTGGTACTTTGTTATGGCAGCCCTGTGAAATGAATACAGTTAAGTGTACAGAAGACTTAGCATGTGAAGAAAGACTTTTTTTTTTTTAACTCCAAGGAAAATAAAAACTTGTTCTGGAAAAGGGAAAGTAACCACGTGACTTAACTGTTAAGAATTTAATAGAGTACTATAAATATTGATTTTTAATCTTACCAAAATTATAATATACTGGAAAGTATATATGTGTGGTGGGGTGTGTGTGTGTGTGTGTGTGTGTGTGTGTGTGTGTGTGTGTGTGAAATCATCTTTCACAGTGCAAAGTCAATATAAAATGCCTAAACTGAAGTGTCAGGAAGTAGCAACATACACACATTATTCAGAAACATGAAGGTAAAGGGTAAATGATTCAGTTAAAAGAGCTGAAAGTCACTGCCTCTTGGGAGCAGGAAACAGGAGGTGGGCACTGCTGGGACTGCTGTGTTTTGGAATGAGACAGAACTATTTGACTCTTTAAGCTATGTGTACGAATAACTTTCATATAAAGAAAAGCTACTTAAAAAAGGAAAGGAAAAATTGAATCTATGAAGCAAATTACTTGTAGAACTAAGGAATGTGCTGACCTTAGACAAAAGTAGAAAATAGAATACATTTATTTTGGGGGCTAGTTATCCATTGATCTACATCTGTTTCCTGAGCAGTGGGGGAGGAGGGCACAGGGGAGGGTCAGGGTTCTTTTATAAATCCTTCACGTCTCCCTTTGTCCCATATTCAAGTCCTGCTTTTATATAGAAATGAGAACTTCTGTTACCTTGAGTTTCTAATTACAGTCTAAAACCATAAAGTTCATTTTAACGGGGATCTTTCCTTAAAACTGAAGGAGGTTCTCAAGGTGAATGGCATACGTATATGTTTCCTGGGAGTGGGAGTTACAGGCACTTCAAAAAAAATTTATTTATTTATGTCTGTGTTGGGTCTTCGTTGCGGTGCACGAGCTTCTCTTGTGGAGCATGGGCTCTAGGTGCGTGGGCTTCAGTAGTTTGTGGCATGTGGGCTCAGTAGTTGTGGCATGTGGGCTCAGTAGTTGTGGCTCGCGGGCTCTAGAGTGCAGGCTCAGTAGTTGTGGTGCACGGGCACAGTTGCTCCGCGGCACGTGGGATCTTCCCGGACCAGGGCTTGAACCCGTGTCTCCTGCATTGGCAGGTGGATTCTTAACCACTGCGCCACCGGGGAAGTCCCTACAGGCACTTTCTTATCCCACTGGAATTCTGAGTCAGATTCATTTCTGACTAGTAGCTGAGAGCTGAGTGTACTTGGCCTCTTACAGTGATCTTAAGGCAGAGGCCCTCTCAGTCCTTGACCCCAGCCTGTCCTTAATCCTCCTGGAGGGAAGCGTCCAGCCTGCACTGCTGCTTTTCACCGTCAGAGGGCAGTAGGGCCTCAAGTGCCCAGGGAAGGAGGGGGAAAGATGCTTAGCACCTGGAGAGTAGGAGGAAGTGTCTCACAGTGTTTGCACTTAAAGCATGTTGGTAGCTAGATATTGCATTGGCAGAAATGGTGCGTTTTCTTCTAAATTTTGTGCCAATCCAAAAAGTCAGGAAGTTTGATTTTAATGCATTTGCCATGGCTATCTATTTCACTAGGAGCCAGGAATTTATTAGGAAAACGAAGAGAATTGAAAGAATAAGTTTAGACTGGCATTTCCCCATTTTCCTACTTATAGAATAGATTCGGTACCTATTCTGAAAGAACACGGTGTCAGCTCGAATGATGCTCTGCTTTCTTCCCTATTATTCTAAAATAGATGCGCTTCTTACACGCATGGATAGACCATTTACCTTTTATTTGTATCTCAGGGACAAATCTGGCTTATTAGCGCGGTTATTTGTAAGCGGCTAACCTGGTTCCCTGTGCTGTTGTAACACTATCTTGATGGGTTGCTGTGAAAATGTGAAGATGTCTGTCAGGCAGGAAAAATTATGTAAAAATGATGTGGGTACAGAAAATGGGATCGACAAAATGTAATAAACTCCTCCTGGGCTGAAGAGCAGAGCTGCATATGTAATGAAGTACTTTAGGATTACGTCACCTTTTATATAACATCTGGCAGTGACTTTTATTTCAGAGCTCATTTGAAGAAGCCAGGCTCTTTTCTTCTCCCCAAGACTGCCTTTATCTGAAAGAAGAAAGAAAGAACTGTTAGATTTTGCATGCAAAGAAAGCCAGAGTGGCTAGATAATTCCCTTAGGGTAACGGAGAAAGGAAAAAGAAATTGAAAAAGGTCAGGTGAACACAGCAGAAGGAATGAAGAGGTTTGTGTGATTCTTAGTGAAATTGGACCAGTCTAAGCAACCAGACAGGTAATCTGGGTGGCTCTACCCTTCCCTCTTCCCTCCGCTGCCTCTATAGACCTGACCCAAGAATGCTTGGGAAAGAATGTTTCCTTAAATATTTTGTCTGAAGTAAGAGATTGAGAAAATTATTCAGATGATTTAGGTAAATCCTAACATTTCTTCCTTTGGCTTTGGAGGAAAAAGAGGTTTCCTCTAAACCGACACCTTTCTCCCCTAGTTATATCCAGACTTTCTGATCTATCACAATAGATTATTCAGTTGATCAGCTCACCATTTAAATTTGCCTAGACAGACAATGGTGAAAGGTCTTTAGTGACATTGAATGGGACTTCATTCCCTGAAGGCAGGAACCAGGAGGGGAGAAGACCCTCTTTGCACCTCCCCTTTCTCCTCTCTCATAGCTTCTCTGAGCATGCTCCCCTCTGTACAACCTGGACCCTGCTAAATCATGTTTGCCAGCCTCATTGTATTCCTTCATCATGTTTTTAAAAATCTTTCATTCTTGCTTTAACCTTAGAAATGCCCTTTCCTGTATTTCAAGGCCACGTCTACAATTCAGAAGACGTGGTGTCTTTACTTTTCTACCTAATGCATTCCCAACAATGTGTTTGCAAGTCAGTTGGATGTTTGAAAGTTGAACAATAGATTTGCATGTTGTCAGGAAGAATTTGTTCTCAGGGAGATAAAGTATTTGATGAAATCCCTAATTATGGCTTCTGCCAGTGCCACCTCCCTCAGGTCTTGGCAACCCTGTGAGTGGGTAAGAACAGGCACATGGGCTGGAGTGGGTGGCAGCTGCCAGTCATTGTGGGCTGGGGAAGTTGATCCAGGAATCTCTCCTTCCAAGACTTAGCTTTCCTTCTCTCAGCTCAGCTTGGAAGGGCAAGGGCTGCAGTAAGAGGATCTGGTTCTCACCCCACTCCCAAGACTAACCACATGTGACCCCTCTGAGGTGCTGGACAAGGATTTAGTGGAGCAGTGACATGGGCGGGGTTGGTCAAAGGGTACCCTCAGGGTTGGGGATCCTGTGTGAACTGGCAAACTCCAGACTCTGTGGCCCATGATCTCTGCAGTCCTCAGTGGCAGAGGATGGCCCTTCAACTTGGCCATGTAGACTCATCTATAGCGTTACGGGGAAGAAGTGCTAGGGGAGGAGATTCTTCTGTTGTCTCAACTTGGACCTGGCCCCTCCTCCCAGTAGCTGCGGCTGCCTGACATGAGATAATTCTATCATTATTCTAAGGCAATTTAGGAAAGACTGAATTTTGAGTATGAAATGTTTGAAGATGTCAGTGTTGGATAGTTGATAGTGTGGTAGCCTGGACATAACATACATACGTGACGTGCAACCCCAAAACTTAGCATCATAAAGCAACAACGTTTAATTATATCTCATTTTGTGGGTCAGGAATTTGGGCAATGCTTGGCTGGGTGGCTCTTCTGCTCCACCTGGCATTGACAGAGGTTACTTGGTGCTCTTCAGTTGATGGCTGGTTTGGGCTGAGGGTTCAAGATGATTTTACCCACATGCTTGATGTCTTGATAGGAATGGCTTTGGCCCTTTTTCCCCTCTCCATGCAGTTTTAGGGCATGTCCACATGCTGTCCCTGAGAGGGCAGTTAAATTTTTACACAGTGCCTTGCTTAGGACTCTAGAAGAACAAGGAGAAAGCCACCAGTTCTCTTAAAGACTGGAGTAGGAATTGACATAGCACCGATTGTGCCATACTCCACTGGTCAAAGGAGTCACAGGGCAACCCAGAATCTAGAAGAATGGAAACAGATGCCACCTCCCAAGGAGAGGCATGTCAAGAATTTGTGGCCATCTTTTTTTTTTTTTGCGGTATGCGGGCTTCTCACTGTTGTGGCCTCTCCCGTTGCGGAGCACAGGCTCCGGACGCGCAGGCTCAGCGGCCATGGCTCACGGGCCCAGCCGCTCCGCAGCATGTGGGATCTTCCCGGACGGGGGCATGAACCCATGTCCCCTGCATTGGCAGGCGGACTCTCAACCACTGTACCACCAGGGAAGCCCTGTGGCCATCTTTGATCTACCACATGTGGGTTGCATAAATACAGACCATGTGGAAGTGGAGGAACAGAGAATATGGGGATGAGGGGGGACTCTCCCTTGTCTTTGCTTCCTAACTAGGAATTATAGTTTTTCCAAGGGTATTGGGTTCATTGGGAAGACTAAGGTCACCTTTTCTGCTGCTACCTGAGGAAAATGTACTTCTGCTGAATGAGGGCAGTACTGAGGTTTGTGTCCCCCTTTGTGCTTTTGGGTCAAAGCAAAGCTCTTGTTAAAGTGCTTAGCAGCACTGATGGTAGGTGCACTGGAAAAACATAAGTGGGTAATGTCTGAAGGAACTTTGGAGATGATCTTGGCAAGTTTCCAAAGGAAGAGTTGTAACATTTCTCATTTTCTCTGCCGTTTCACACAGCTGTGCCAATGACTAAACAAGCAATGGATTAAGCAGGTTTTCAGATTTTTTTTTTTATATAGAGTAGAGGAGGGGAAAAAGAGAGAATTTTTTTTCAGCCTAATGTAACTACTTATAATTTCCTTTGTCTATAAGTTCAATACAAGATCCTAGAAAAAGTCTTAGTAAAAAAGACAACAATAGTATGTTTTTCACTATTATAGATATGATACAATACTGGCAGTGTCCTGGGGTCCTCTTTCAGACACTCATTTAATTTAATTATTTTATTTTATTTTATTGAAGTATAGTTGATTTACAATGTCATGTTAGTTTCAGGTGTACAGCACAGTGACTGAGTTATACATAATAACTGAATATATATATATATATATATATATATATATACTTTCTCAGATTCTTTTCCCTTACAGGTTATTACAAAAAATTGAGTATAGTTCCCTGTCCTATACAGTAGATCATTGTTGGTTATCTGTTTTATATATAATAGTGTGTATGGGTTAATCCCAACCTCCTAATTTATAACTGATTAGTCTTTGAAAAGATATGCACATAGTACAAATTTTTAAAAAATTATTTATTTGTTTTGGCCGCTTTGGGTCTTTGTTGCTGCGTGCAGGCTTTCTCTAGTTGCAGCGAGCAGGGGCTACTCTTCATTGCGGTGCACGGGCTTATTGCAGTGGCTTCTCTTGTTGTGGAGCATGGTCTCTAGGCACACGGGCTTCAGTAGTTGTGGCTTGTGGGCCCTAGAGCACAGGTTCAGTAGTTGTGGCGCACGGGCTTAGTTGCTCCGCGGCATGTGGGATCTTCCTGGACCAGGGCTCGAACCCGTGTCCCCCGCATTTGCAGGTGGATTCTTTTTTTTTTTTTTTTTTTTTTTTTTTTTTGCGGTGTGTGGGCCTCTCACTGTTGTGGCCTCTCCCATTGCGGAGCACAGGCTCCGGCCGCGCAGGCTCAGCAGCCATGGCTCACGGGCCCAGCCACTTCACGGCATGTGGGATCTTCCTGGACCGGGGCACGAACTCGTGTCCCCTGCATCGGCAGGCGGACTCTCAACCATTGCGCCACCAGGGAAGCCCTGCAGGTGGATTCTTAACCACTGCGCCACCAGGGAAGTCCCAGTACAAATTTTAAGGGAACAAAAGGCATAGAATAAAAATCTCCTCCACATTGCTATCCCTGAGTCCCTCATGTCCCTTCCTCAGAGGCAGTCATTCTTTTTTGTACGTACTTCTAGACAAATTCTGTGCATGTACAAATACCCCAACACATGTGTGTGTGTAATTATGGGATATATAATTAAATACAGTGGTTCCTCCCTTATCCATGGTTTTGCTTTCTGCGTTTAGTTCCCTGCGGTCAACTGAGGTCCGAAAATATTAAATGGAAAATTTCAGAAATAAAGAGTTCATAAGTTTTAAATTGTGCGCTGTTCTGAGTACCGTGATAAAATCTCGCCCTGTCCCGCTCTGTCCCGCCTGGGATGTGAATCATCGTATCCCGCCGTAGTGGCCGTCTTGATTATCAGATGACTGTCGCTGGATCGCAGTGCTCAAGTCGCTCTTATTTTACTTAATAATGGCCCCAACGTGCAAGGGTAGTGATGCTGGCAACTCGGATCTGCCATAAAGCGCTTCCTTTAAGTGAAAAGGTGAAAGCTCTCGACTTAATAAGGAAAGGAAAAAAAAACTGGATGCTGAGTTTGCTAAGATCTAGGTAAGAACGAATCTTCTATTTTGAAATTGTGAAGAGGGAAAAAGAAATTCATGCAAGTTTTACTGTCCTGCCTCAAACTGCAAAAGTTATGGTCACGCGTAACTAAGTGCTTAGTTAAGATGGAAAAGGCATTACACTTGTGCAATAATATATTTTGAGAGAGAGAGAAAGAAGGGGGGGGACCACATTCACATAACTTATTTCAATATATTGTTATAATTATTCTATTTTATTACTAGTTATTGTTGTTAATCTCTTACTGTGCCTAATTTATAAATTAAACTTTATCATGGTTCCTATACATACATACCCATGGTATGCATGGTGTGAATATATAAGAAAAAATATAGTATATAAAGGGTTTTGTAGTATCTGTGGTTTCAGGCATCACTGGGGGGTCTTGGAACTTATCTCCCACAGATATGGGGGGGACTCCTGTGTCCTTTCCCTCCAGAAAGAGAAGCATGCTGTATAGTGTTTTGTACCTTGCTTTTTCATGGAACAATATGTTAGAAATTGTCCCATATTAGTAACTGTAAATTAACTTCTTTTTTCCTAAGAGCTACATAATATTTTGTTGCATGAACATAGTATCATATCTGTATCTATCTATATATTACTTTAAACTAGTCTCCTGTTGATGAATATTTAGGTTGTGGCCAATCTTTTATATTCTATTTATATCATTATTATAAGCAACACCACAATGAATAGTCTTTGGCATGCAATAATATTTGTGCATATGTGAGACTATATGTAGAAATGGAATTGTGGAGTGAGGGGTGTGAACACTGTAATTTTTATATCTATTACCAAATAATCCTCCAGGTGTTTCTATTAGTTTATATTCCTCTACCCAGCTTTCATTTTAGATTCTGGGGATTGTCAGTGGAATCTGTTCTGAGGAGGTCATAGGTGAGGAAATAGGAGGTAAGATTGAACAAGGAAAGATCTACACTTGTGCTTTTATATCATCCTCATAAAATGAGATTTCTAAGTGGTTTACCAAATATTTTGGCAAAATAGACCAAGTATCAGGCAGTCCTCTCTGCTAGGAAGCCTGCCACATGGAGTAATGAGAAGATTGGCCTCTCTGATAAGAATCTGTTTCCAGTTCGACATTGCCAGTGCTCACTGTGAGGTCTTGACTAAGCCAGTCAGCCTTTCTTTTTTTTTTTTGCGGTACGCGGGCCTCTCACTGTTACTGTTGTGGCCTCTCCCGTTGCGGAGCACAGGCTCCGGATGCACAGGCTCAGCGGCCATGGCTTACGGGGCCCAGCCGCTCCGCGGCATGTGGAATCTTCCCGGACCGGGGCACGAACCTGCGTCCCCTGCATCGGCAGGTGGACTCTCAACCACTGCGCCACCAGGGAAGCCCTGTCAGCCTTTCTTTGACCTCAGTTTTCTTGTTTGTCAAATGAGTATTATGAGTGAATGATCTGAAGAGTCTTTGGATCCAAAATTACTTAGTTCTATGGAACTCCCTTCACATTTTATAACATATTAAAAACTCCTATAGAGGAATATAATATAGAGCTATATAATTTGCAAGGCCCCATGCAAAATGAAAATGTAGGGCCCCCTATTCAAAAATTATTAAGAATGTCAACACAGCCACAATGGAGCATTAAGCTAAGTGTGGGCTCTTGTAAGCACAGGGACCCTGTGCACCTGTGCATAAGCCCATGAAGCTTGTCCTGCTCCTTTCAAGATCCTGCCGTCAAATCAGTGGTTTACTTAGGCTTAAGCTTTTGGTGGCAGTTTGACAAAGACATGTGCTTGATACATGCCCCCCCTGCCCCAGCTCCCAGTTCTTTTCTGGAAAAAGGTGCTTTGGTCCATAGCCCCTGGCTAAAGAAGCTGCCTTATCTTGTGCAATGGGCACCTGATGATTGGACCAGACGTAGACACCTGACCCAAGCGCAGCCAATTCATAGGCTGGTGAGTAGCTTGTAAGGAGGCTGACAGGAAAAGCTTCTGACCAATACGAGTTAAGTAATTACAATGGGAAACAGACTCTGGAGTTTGATCTGAGAAATATGGAGAGGATCAGCCAGTTGGTTTGGGGCTTAGGGGTGAGAGTGGGAGCAGATAGGTAGAGAAAGGAGAAGCTGCATGTTACCCTGTGTAACTGAACAGTGAACCCTCACGTCTTGAGGTAGCCTAAGTGAAGTTATTTCTGTCCTTTCCAACCCAAAGAGCATAATTAGCCCAGTGTAATGCTAGAGCATGGCTTCAGCCTATTAATGTTTAAGCCATCTAGGGAGTGTGGCTTAAGAACAGTTAGAAGTATGGAAAATAGGAAAAAAGCTCCCAAGTCCTGTTTTCTCCTTCATCTGCCAGCTACTGCATTGGAATCAGCTGGTGAGTAGCCTGTGCTGGGCAGGTGAGGTGTGATCTGAGCTCACTGAGGGCCGCCCTTCTGTCTTTTTCCTGCTTCATTTATTCATGTCATAGCCAACTTTCTTGCATATCCCTAGGACTTTTTTCTCAACTTCTCCTAAGTTATTCTTGACACCTTGTTCTACTTCCAGTGGAGTAGCCCTGGGAAATATGTAGCTGTCAAATGTGTAACAAGACTTGCATCTTCTTGGTATATATCTTTTCCCTTCTGTTGGACTATGCTAATGGATCCCCGGAGTCTGCAGCGGGCTGAGGCAGGAGGTGCACTGCATGACCTCTCCAGGCCTTTCACAGCTTAGCCGTGCTGAGGAAAGGATTTCAATATAGTCATTTGCCAAGCCCTCGTTGTAGAACGTCCATGTAATCGTTTGATGCTTTTCCCTTACCTTCACAGTTCAGTAGAAGCTGAGTTTGCTGGTCTTTAGATGAATAACTGACTGATTTGGTCTGCAATGTCATATAACTTATCACTGACAGTAATTTACTTTCTGGGATGCATTAAAACCTGTGGCGTGTGGGTGCGTTACTTACAATAACATACCGCACGGAGTGGCCTGTGTAAATGAGGCAGGCATAAAACTGCACAAGGCAAACTGGATCCTGTTCCACTAGAATCACTGTAGCCTGAGCAGCCTGGGTAAACATGACATGGGACTCTCATCCTCCTCCTAGGTGCCTCTTGGGCAGGGCACAGTTTAGCTGTTTATGGGGTAGACTAGGAAAACAAACCATCTGTTAGCATTAAATGTGGAGAAAGGGATATCTCTCTTTGCCTTTACATTCATGCACTCACCTCCAATGTCCGGTCCTGAAAAGGCTTGGGTCCAGGAGGTGAAACAAAGGTGAAAGGCCTAGAGTTCTATATTCTTCCTTGCCTGGGCCATTTGCTATACTTTGCCAACACCCAGTGAATATTTTGGTGAGCATTAGTGCCGGGACGGGCTTGAGCCTGTGGACTGTCTGTGGTGATTACTATGGGAATATACTAGAGCCATGTGTGGGCATCAGTTTTGTACATAGGAAGGGGGAAAATGAACCTGCTAATATTTCCAGGTTCAGATTTTGCTGTAATTTCCGGGAACCTAAGCCTTTGCCCATCTCTGTTTTCTCCTCATAAAAGGAGGTGCTAACACTGATGGTACCCTTAATGCTGAGATATAATCCCCACATATATGATTGCAATAGTTCTTGTTTCCATGACATATATCCAGGTTTTTGAAAATAATAAGGATTTTAATCATATTTTCTTAGTAGAAGAGTTAATATTTAGGGAAATCTGGCTGATTGAACAGTAGCTCAGAAATAGTTATCACGTGTATTTATTATTTTAAAAAATTTATTAAGAGGCCACAGTATTAACAGAATACTGGGTGGGGTGAACCAGGAGGCTGACACTTCTCTAGGCATTTAAAGCATTGTCAGTAAAATGCCTCCAAGAGCTACAAAAGCAACGTGGCAATAGAAGTGAGAGGAAAAGAACTCTTATGGATTTGAAACTGATTATCCTGAGGAATTCCAGAGGGGAAATTAATGGCTAATTCCTGTGAGGCAGAGAGACTAAGGGCAGATTACCATAGTGATCTCTACTAGCAGCAATTTGGTTTATTTTATCATTTCTATTTCCCATTTGGTTATGAGAACATTCTCATAAACTCACCTCTTTCACAGCCCACACACTAAGTTCTGAAAGCAATGTCATTTAACTTACCACCAAATATAGACCTGTCGTTGAACGCTACCCATTTATACAGAATCATGGTTCCCTCTGCAAAATCCTCAAAGAGAACAAAATAAATGGCATAAACAGAACACAGGGTCAAGGTCTCCTCTTTCTATATTATGCTGCCGTGACTTTGCATTTGGTGAGTAATGAGGCTCCCGCCCCCGTGAGGCAAGGCTGGTGATGGTCGCCCACATGGACCCACAGACTCTGGTGTCGACTAGGAGAGAGAGCATACAATTTGTGGACTACATGAAGTGTTTGTGAGCAGCAGACATTAGGCAAAACTGTGAGATATTCCAGAGGCCAGAATGAATGAGGAAATTGGGTAATACGACAGAACATTTCCCTGAAGAATGTGCCCCACTTCCTTTTATCCTGGTTCCAAAATGTTCAAACAGTCTAAAAGAATATAGAATAAAATGATACACCCTAACTTCTCATCTCTTCTGATTTTTACGCCCCTCCCCAGAGGTAGCCACTGTTTTTTTCAGTGTGTAAACCTTTTATACCCAAGTATATGTATGTATTCAAGTGCGTATGGTTTTTTTAAGTAAATGGGATATTATAAACATTGTCCTGTCACTTAGCGATATGTCTTAGAGAATATAAATAGATAACCTAGATTCTTTTAAAATGTAGTGTCATTCTCCCTTAGGTGGACAGTTAGCGTTCTCTACTATAAACAGTACTGCAGTGAATATCCTTCTTTGTGCACAGATGCAAGCATTTCTCCAGAAGAGAGGCTTACTGGTGAAATTTCTGGGTAGAATTTTATGTGTATTTATCACATTGACAGATGTTGCCAAATTGCTTTCCTAAAAGAATACTGATTTTCATTCCCATCGTCAGTGTATGAGAGGATTCATTTTTCCCATATCCTTGACAACTCTGTATATATTATCAGTCTTGTTAATTTTTACCCATGTGGTGGATGAAGAGGAATGACTTAGTTGTTTTAATTTGTATTTCCTTGATTAGTAAGAGCTGAGCCCGTTTCCCAACAAATGGACCCTTTGCATTTGTTCTGTGAAACGTCTGTTCTTGTCCATTGCACCTTTTTTTTTTTTTCCCCCTGTGGTGGTGGTATTTTATTTTCTCGCAGCCACCCCATAAGGACATTAGGGAGATTTTCTGTTTCGGCTGAGAATCCCTCAGGGACCAGCGCTGGTGTTGGAATTAAGATGATAGGAACCAGTATCCTCTTGTATGTGCTCTGTGTTTCTTGATAGGACAGGGGTGCAGGGGCAGAGGCCTACAGCTTACAGTAGATGCACTTTATCATTTAGCTCAAACCTCCTCCTCATTTTTTTTTCCTTTGGTAAGTGTACCATCTTATATTATCCCAGGAAATATTTTTTTCAAATAGGAACTGAGGCATATTTTTTTCTCTTTTGACAAATGCCATGTAGTTAAACCTCTCAGCATAATTGGTCCTCTTTCAAAGATTTTTCGTGTGGAATATTTATAGTGAAATGTAAGTCTGTCTGGTATGTAAACAGAGTTAATTACAGCTATTATACTCTCCCTTACACTTCTCAGTGATTGCTTAGAATGTCACGTCTTGATATACTTTCAAGAAAATTGGAATTTAAAAATTCGTTTTGAAAAGAAGGCAGAAAAGAAAATGAGAGTTCTGTGGGATGGATAAAGTGCTTAATGTTCTTTTGGTGGGTAGAGTCAATAATATTACCTTTCCTGAGTAAAGAGAAAAACTATGTTTACCTGAATTTCATGTCTGTTGTCATTGCTTTTTTTTTTTGGCTGAGTTCTTTTATTTTAGTTGTGTGTTGCCGTTGACTAGATAAAATAAATCAGAAATAGACTCAATTAGTGCCATTTCTTAGATAGGCTGGAAAAATGTTCTTACCAAGGAAGTATAAGAAAAGGAAGAAATATCCAGAATCAATATTTCATCTACAGATATGGTACTGATACTTGATAATTTTTTTTTTTTTTAAACACAGACTGCCTGGATTATCAGTCTGACTCCAGTCTGACTCTTTTGATACTTAAAAAAAAAAAAATTATTTATTTATTTGTGGCTGCGTTGGGTCTTAGTTGAGGCACGCGGGATATTTTGTTGCGGCGCGCGGGCTTCTCTCTAGTTGTGGCACGCGGGCTCAGTTGCCCCGTGGCATGTTGGATCTTAGTTCCCCCACCAGGGATCAAACCCGTGTCCTCTGCGTTGGAAGGCAGATTCTTAACCACTGGACCACCAGGGAGGTCCCTTGACAGTGTTTTTTTAACTCTCTTTTTCCAGGTTACATCAGTCTGAGGGGAGAGGCTTGGAAAACTAAGGTGAGGGTGATGGTCACAAATAATTTTAAGCCTGAACACTTACCAGTCAGAATCATTAGGACCTCAACCTTTTCGTCTTTCTTCTACTCTCCAAGCTCTCTCCCTTTCTTTGGCCTGGTCCTGGTTGATGCCCATAGTCTCTGTGGAGACTCTCACCCTCTCAAATGTCTGTCCTGCTAGTGTCAGTGCTGATCTTTGTTTTGGAGCTGGTTGGCCTCCCCTGGGAGTTCCTGCCCACCAACTTCGTGACCTTGTGCCTACCTACTGATCCTTTTCATTCTGTTTCCTCACCCATGTTACAGTTCCCTAAGTGAGGAACATCCCGATGGGTAGTCTAGATCTTTCTGTCCTTCTAATACTCTTGGTTTTAAGGAGATTTAGACAGCCAATCCCAAGGATGGGTTGAGGACATTTGAATGGCACCAAACAGTGCTACAAAATTTCACCTTTTTTATTAGCACCAAACCAGTGACCCAGGAAGACATCTAGGTGCCTCATTAACCTCCTGCTTCGGGAAGGGGGGTTACTACCAAACACAGTTCTCTTAGAGATGGGGATAGGGATGGAGGCAGAGTTTTAGAGACTCTGCCAATTGGTCCTCTTGGCCAGGAAATCCATAAATTCCTCAGGTACAAAAGACTCCCTGAGAGCTGAGTCTGCTCTGATGTTGCTTAGGAGGTGGTCATGCAAATTCAATCCCACTTCTGAAGATCTTCGGAAGCATTTTAAAAAAGGAAATTCTTCCACAAATGTGCTGACCTGATATTCCACTTAAATACCTAGAGTCTTAATTAAACCAATTTTTCAGCCATTTTCTAAAGCAATTCTCCAGGGATATCAATAGCGCTCCCTATTTTCTTTTTCTTTTTTTTTTTTTTTAGTTGCAGCATATGGACTTCTTAGTTGTGGCATGTGGACTCTTAGTTGTGGCATGCATGAGGGATCTAGTTCCCAGACCAGGAATCGAACCCAGGTCCCCAGCTTTGGGAGCACAGAGTCTTACCCACTGGACCACCAGGGAAGTCCTGCCCTCTCTATTTTCTGCAAATGATAATGAAGTCATGGAAATTGGACTTTATGGGAAACCTGATCATATCTCTAGTCCTAGCACAATCTCTCCTTCATCTTAACCTTTTACTCTGCATCACCAGAACTTGCATTAGGCCATCCTAGCTGTGTCAGTGCTTTTCACCATGCGCTTCCTCAGTCAAGAGCATTTATTGCGTATCCATGTGGCTGGGACCAATACCAGAAGAAATTGAGTCTCTGCTCTTAAAACCCTTGTAATGGAGTTGACCCTGTTGGTTCAGGTACAGGCTAGAATGTGGCCCCCAGGACATCAGAGGTCACAGGTTTTGTCAGTTCAAGCGTACACAGAGACCTCCAAGATAGGCTGCAGAGGTCCAGCATTTCAGGAGGGAGGTATATAGTGTAATCTTTCAGAGCATAGACTTTCAAGTCAGATAGACCTGGGTCCAAATTTTGGCTCCACCATCTGTTAGCTGTGTGCCCTTAGACAAATTTCTTAACCTCTTCACACCTTAGTTTCTTATTTTGTAAAAGAGGAGTGATAATGTAATACTTGCCTCACGTAGACTTGTGTTGAGGATTAGATTTAAGAAAGGCCTAGCACAGAGCCTGGAACACAGTAAGTGCCTAATAAATGATAGCCTTCATATAAAGTGGGCTACTGGCCTCTCCTTGGAATCTACTTGCCCCAAGGAGGGCCCAAAGACAGAAATAACTACAGAAATATAGAACATTTAGACTATACTAAGGGAGAGGTGCGTTTTTTTCTATTGAGAGACAATGACCCCTGATAGGAAAGGCTCAATTGAAGGCCTTGTTAAAAAACGAATTTGCTTTTTTCCCCTCAGGGCAATAAAAAATACTGAATCCACCTACTTTTAAGAACAGGGAACATAGCTCTTTACTCAATAAATAACCTGAGAACAGATTTCTAGAAATCTAAGGGACCTCAGAGACCATCGGTATAATCTCTTTATTTAATAGATGAGACAGTTGAGGGCCAGAAATATAAACTGACTATGTCATAATCACCCTCCTTCACCATGAGAGACCATAGGAAGAGACCCTTCTAAGTCTAACACTAGCATTTTCCACTATACTGTGTGCCTAGTTGTTCAGTAAAACAAGAGGGAGAGGAAGAGAGAAAGAAGATATTGAGAAGAGAGAGAGAGAGAAGGAAAAGGAGTTAGAGCAGGGAGGGAGATTCACATAGAGGAAAGTACAGAGAGAGAATGAGGAAAGGAAGAAACAAGGTGGTTACTTCCAACAGCAATAGTTTCGTTAAATGTACATCATGTCGAGCTAAACTAAACTTCTTTTCTTCTTTGATGAGGTCTGTCATTCTAAATGAATGTCTGGATGAATGAGAGAATCTCATTACCAGTTGGGAGTCTATGGCAATAATTCAGATGAGAAATAATAATGACATGAACTAGGGTGGCAGTGATAGAGATGGTTCCAGAGGTTGGATTTGGGATATATGTCAGAGAGACAGAGATACATATTGTTGGATTGGATGATGGGAGGAAAGGAATGGAAGGGGAAAGAATGAGTCCAAAGTTTTTGACTCGAATAATTAGACAGATGGTGCTAACCATTTACTGAGATGGGGTAAGCCTTTGGACATGCTATATTTGATTTCCCAGGAAAAATTCTGAGTGCACAGTTGGCTATTTGAGTCAGGAGCTCCGCAGAGATCAAGGCTGAAGATATAAATTTGGGAGTTGTCAGTATAAAGCTATTTATGGGCCTGGATGAGATCATCCGTAGATGGAATGACTGTAGAAAGGAGAAGAACGCTGAGTCTAGAGTACTTCATCTTTTAGAGGGGCAGCAGAGGAAGGGGCTAGCACACGAGACCCAGGAGTAATTAGTGCAGGAAGTGCTAAAGATATGGGTTACATGAGTCTTAGCTAGTAGTTTTGTTTTTTTTTAAATTTATTTATTTATTTATATTTATTGTTGGCTGCATTGGGTCTTCGTTGCTGCCCCTGGGCTATCTCCAGTTGTGGTGAGCGGGGGCTACTCTGTTGTGGTGTGCGGGCTTCTCATTGCAGTGGCTTCTCTTGTTGCGAAGCACGGGCTCCAGGCGCACGGGCTTCGGTAATTGTGGCACACGGGCTCAGTAGTTGTGGCTCGCCGGCTCTAGAGTGTAGGCTCAGTAGTTGTGGTGCACGGGCTTAGTTGCTCTGCAGCATGTGGAATTTTCCTGGACCAGGGCTCGAACCCGTGCCCCCTGTATTGGCAGGCAATTCTCAACCACTGTGACACTGGGGAAGTCCTGTTTTTTTTTTTTTTTTAAATTAAGAATTTTCTTTTTGGCTGTGGTGCATGTGGGATCTTAGTTCCCCAACCAGGAATTGGACCCGTGCTCCCTGCAGTGGAAGCTTGGAGTCTTAACCACTGGACTGTCAGGAAATTCCTTAGCTAGTAGTTTAATAGAATCGTTTCTAAGGGAGGAATGGAATATGGAAGAATGTGGGCTGGATTGAGGTACAGATAGGTGGGTTAGGACTGTGTGTACCAAAGTAGTGTCAAACAACGAACCAGTGGAAACTTGAAGAAGATCTGTAGGAGAGGACTTCAGGTCTTGCTCCTGTCTCATGAACCTGGTTAGAAAAAACCTCTAAAGTAGAAAGAATTTGGGTCAGACTTGCAGTGATACAAAGATGGAGAGATAGTTATCACATCAGATTGATTAGTAGGTGTTTTTTTTTTTTACATCTTTATTGGAGTGTAATTGCTTTACAATATTGTGTTAGTTTCAGCTGTATAACAAAGTGAATCAGTTATATGTATACATATATCCCCATATCTCCTCCCTCTTGCATCTCCCTTCCTCCCACCCTCCCTATGCCACCCCTCTAGGTGGTCACAAAGCACTGAGCTGATCTCCCTGTGCTATGCGGCTGCTTCCCACTAGCTATCTGTTTTACATTTGGTAGTGTGTATATGTCCATGCCACTCTATCACTTCGTCCCAGCTTACCCTTCCCCCTCCCCGTGTCCTCAAGTCCATTCTCTACATCTGTGTGTTTATTCCTGTCCTGCCCCTAGGTTCTTCAGAACCAATTTTTTGCTTTTAGATTCCATATATATGTGTTAGCATACGGTATTTGTTTTTCTCTTTCTGACTTACTTCACTCTGTATGACAGACTCTAGGTGAAGGGATAAAGAAGATGTGGCACATATATACAATGGAATATTACTCAGCCATAAAAAGAAACGAAATTGAGTTGTTCAATAGTAATAGTAGTGAGGTGACTTGTAGGTTTTGAAAGACACCGTGAGCCATAGTAGATGCTCTGTGTCTGTTGTGCGGAACCAAGCATGGCCTGTTGAGGTGCTGGCCTAGAATGGCAGCCTTGAGAGTGGAGGATTGGAGTCTAGAGACATTGGAAAAAGAAGTGGTGGCAGGATTTTATGACTTAAATAACTGGTTATAGGTGATGAGGGAGAGGAAAGAGGCCCAACTGATTCAAGGGTGCAATAATTAGATATGTTTTTAACTGTAGGAAGGAAGAGTAATTAAAAAAAAAAGCCAACATGAGCTAGTAACTCATTTTCTTTATCAGAACCATTAGTAACTCATAGTTTGAATTTATATAGTTGTTTCTGTATATTGAAGGGATGATAAAACTTTAGTAAAAATAATTATAGCAAATTGTCTCTTCCATCCTTAAAAGATTACTAATTAACCAATTAATGTGTTTCTGTTTGCATAAAGCTGAGAGCCGAAGCCAAACAGTATAATAAGATCAGTTCAGACATCCCTTTTTGATGGTTTGCCAGTTGAATATTGATATGACTGTATTTCTTTATGAGGTTGCTGATAATTTGAATTGCCCTGTGAGGGCCTGAGTTGTTTTGCAAAACCATTCTCTCCTGCTTAACTAAATGGCATTAATCTTACCTCTCCGAAAGCACTGACTTCTGGCCAAACAGAGATTTCTGTCTTATACTGAAGATGCTCTCAGTGATTGGGCTTGTGTGAGTGCCATGCCTGAAAGGCCTGCAGCTTTTTCTACCCTTCAGAGCCTTTGCTAGGCTCCTGGATGGTATTCGTGAAGTGGCAGGAGGTCTGTTCAACTTTCTTAAGGTTAAAAACTCTTTCAAGCACTTATTTATATAAGCACTCATTTACATATAATTGCTTTCCTAATCCTACTTTGAACTCACGTTCAAATAAGGAATGAGTGTTATTGCTTTAAAAAACTCTGAAATTTTGACTTCTCTGGTACTGCCTATGAAATCAGTCCAAGGTCATAAGTTTTACTATATATGTCATTTTGTGCTCTTTACACCTGACTTGCTTATATAAGAACATCAGCCACTTAAATTGAGAGAAGAGTTTTTATCTCTTCTTGCCAAGTTCTGAACATGATGCCATATATTTAGATTAGTTCAATAGGTATTAGAATAGTAGGAATTTAGAGCTGGAATGGAAATTAGATATTATCTTGTCTGCTTCCTTCCTTTTTCAGATGGAGGAAAAGAGGTGAAGTTATTTAGTCAAGTTCATACACTTAACAGATGACAGAGATGCTGTGGTCTCACTGCATCTTATCAGGTGGCACATGATTTCGGTTTGTCTTATTACTAGTGATGTTAACTTTGATCATTTGATAAAGGTGGTGTCTGTCTGGTTTTTCTATTATAAAGTTATTAACTTTCTTTTTCTAATTAAGTATTTTTTGGGGAGTTACATTGAGACTATGAATATATTTCTTTCCTCATCAAACTTTTGTTAGCTATTTAAAAATTTTATTTATTGAGGTATCATTGATTTACAGTGTTATATAAGTTTTAGGTATACAACATAGTGATTCACAGTTTTTAAAGATTATACTCCATTTATAAAATATTGGCTATATTCCCTGTGCTGTACAATATATCCTGTAGCCTATTTATTTTATACATAGTTTTTACCTCTTAATCCCCTACCCCTATTTTGTTCCTCCCTCCTTCCCTCTCCCCACGGGTAACCACTAGTTTGTTCTCCATATTTGTGGGTCTGTTTCTTTTTTGTTATAGTCACTGGTTTGTTTTATTTTTTAGATTCCACATGCGAGTGATAACATACAGTATTTGTCTTTCTCTATCTGCCTTATATCACTAAGCATAATACCCTCCAGGTCCATCCATGTTGTTGCAAATGGCAAAATTTTGTTACTTTTTTATGGCTGAGTAGTATTACATTGTATATATGTACCACACCTTCTTTATCTATTCATCTGTTAATGGACACTTGGGTTGCTTCCATATCTTGGCTATTGTAAATAATGCTGCTATAACATTGGGGTACATGTATCTTTTTGAATTAGTGTTTTCATTTTCTTTAGATATACCTAGGAGTGGAATTGCTCGGTCGTATGGCAGTTCTATGTTTAGTTTTTCGAGGAACCTGAATACTGTTTCCCACAGTGGCTTCACCAAGTTACATTCCCACCAACAGTGTACAAGGGTTCCCTTTTCTCCACATCCTCACCAACATTTATTATTTGTGTTCTTTTTGATAACAGCCATTCTGACAGGTGTAGGATGATATCTCATTGTGGCTTTGATTTGCATTTCTCTGATGATTAGTGATGTTGAGAATCTTTTCATGTGCCTGTCGGCCACCTGCATTTCCTGTTTGGAAAAATGTCTATTCATGTCTCCTGCCCATTTTTTAACCGGGTTGTTTGTTTGTGTTTTGATATTGATTTGTATGAGCTGTTTATATATTTTGGGTATTAACCTCTTATCGATCATATCATTTGCATATATTTCTCCCATTCAGTAGGTTTTTTCATTTTGTTGATGGTTCCCTTTGCTGTGCAAAACTTTTAAGTTTAATTAGGCCCCATTTGCTTATTTTGCTTTTATTTCCTTTGCCTTAGGAGACAGATCTAAAAAAATATCGCTATGATTTATGCCAAATAATGTTCTGCCTATGATTTCTTCTAGGGGTTTTATGGTTTCATGTCTTACATTTAGGCCTTTAATCCATTAAAAAATTTTTAAAATTTTAAAATAAATTTATTTATTTATCTGTCTTTTGGCTGTGTTGGGTCTTCGTTGCTGCGCACGGGCTTTCTCTAGTTGCGGTGAGTGGGGGCTACTCTTTGTTGAGGTGCATGGGCTTCTCATTGCGGTGGCTTTTCTTGTTGTGGAGCATGGGCTCTAGGCGCGCAGGCATCAGTAGTTGTGGCACATGGGCTCAGTAGTTGTGGATCGTGGGATCTCTAGAGTGCAGGTTCAGTAGTTGGGGCACAAGGGCTTAGTTGCTCCATGGCATCTTTAATCCATTTTGAGTTTATTTTTGTATATGGTGTGAAAAAGTGTTCTAATTTCATTCTTTTACGTGAAGCTGTCTAGTTTTCCCAGCACCACTTATTGAAGAGACTGTCTTTTCTGCATCGTATATTCTTGCCTCTTTTGATGTAGACTAATTGACCATAAGTGTCTGGGCTCTCTATTCTGTTCCATTGATCTGCATACACTTTTACCAGTATTATCCATTGATGTTTTGTGACTGAATTAATTATTACTATGATGGGTACCAAATGGTGATTTTTAAAATTCTATCATTCCTTCTATTAAGATTAGTTGGCATTAGTTCTATTAAGTAAGATTACTGTAAAGAAAAGTTTTCTCTTTCCCCATTTGGATTCCTATATTTCTTTGACTCATGGATTTCTTTTTTATTCAATGGCCTATAATCTATTTCTATTACTACTTATTTTGATATCCGAATTGTCCCAGATAGGCCGGGGGAGGTACATCAAGCTGGTTTCTGTGTCTTTTTGACGTGTCTCTATCATTTTATCTTCCTCATTTAAGTTTTAAATTGTGGCAAAATACATAAAACATCAAATTTACCATTTTAACAGTTTTTAAAGTGTGCCATTCAGTGGCATGAAGTACATTCATGATGTTGTGCAACCATCACCACTATCTAGTTGCAGAATATTTTCGTCATCCCGAATGGAAACCCATACCCGTTAAAGCATTCACTCTCCACTCCCCCATCCCTCTAGTCCCTGCAACCAAAAATCTGCTATCTGTCTCAATGGATTTGGATATTCTGGATATTTCAATTAATGAAATCATACAACATGTGGTCTTTTATGTCTGGCTTCTTCCATTTAGCATAAGGTCTTCAAGATTCATTCATGTTGTATCATGTATCAGTACTTCATTTTTTTTTTTTGGCTGCAGTACATGGCTTGTGGGATCTTAGTTCTCCGACCAGGGATTGAACCGCAGGCCAAAGCAGTGAAAGTGCTGAGACCTAACCACTGGATGTCTGAGACCTAACCACTGGATGTCCAGGGAATTCTCAGTACTTCATTTTTTATGGTTGAATAATATTCCATTGTATGGATATGCCATTTTGTTTATTCGTTCATCTCTTGATGAACATTTGTGTTGTTTTCACCTTCAGGCTAATATAAATAGTGCTACTATGAAAATTCTTATACAAGTTTTTGTTTGAGAACTTGTTTTTAATTATTTTAGGTGTATACTACCAGTAGAATTGCTGGATCATATGGTAATTATATGTTTAAAAAATTTTTTTTTTGCGGTACGCAGGCCTCTCACTGCTGTGGCCTCTCCTGTCGCGGAGCACAGGCTCCGGACGTGCAGGCTCAGTGGCCATGGCTCACGGGCTCAGCCGCTCCGCGGCATGTGGGATCTTCCCGGACCGGGGCATGAACCCGTGTCCCCTGCATCCGCAGGCGGACTCTCAACCACTGCGCCACCAGGGAAGCCTGGTAATTATATGTTTAACATGTTGATGAACCTCCAAACTGTTTTCCATAGTGGCTGTACAATTTTGCATTTCCATCAGCAATATATGAGGCTTCCAATTTCTTCATATCCTTGCCAATACTTATTTTCCCTCTTTTGATTATAGCCATCCTAGTGAATGTGAAGTGGTATCTAATTACAGTTCGATTTGCATTTCCCTAATGACTAATGATGTTAAGCATCTTTTGCTGTGCTTGTTTGGCCCTTTATATATCTTATACGGAGAAATGACTATTCAGTCCGTTTTTATTTACTTTTTTTTTTTTTTTTTTTTTTTTTTTTGCGGTATGCGGGCCTCTTACTGTTGTGGCCTCTCTCGTTGCGGAGCACAGGCTCCGGACGCACAGGCCCATCGGCCGTGGCTCACGGGCCCAGCCTCTCCGCGGCATGTGGGATCTTCCCGGACCGGGGCACGAACCCGTGTCCCCTGCATTGGCAGGCGGACTCCCAACCACTGCGCCACCAGGGAAGCCCCAGTCCATTTTTAAATTGGGTTATTTGTCTTTTTTGTTGTTGAGTTGCAGCAGTTCTTTACATTTTCTGGATACTAGACCCTTATCAGATTTATGATTTTCAGATATCTTGTTCCATTCTGCCAGCTGTATTTTCATTCTTGACAGATACTCTCTTTGATGCACAAAATATTTAAAATGTTGATGAAATCCAATTTATCTGTTTTTTCCTTTTGTTGCTATGCTTTTGGTGTCATGTCTAAGAAACCATTGCCAAAAAAAAAAAAAAAGAAACCATTGCCAACGTTATGAAAATTTACCCTTATGTTTTCTCCTAAGAGTTTTATAGTTTTAACTTTCACATTTAGGTCTTTGTTCCATTTTGTGTTAATTTTTTATATATGATGTGAGGTAGGGGTTTGATTCCATTCCTCTGCATGCAGATATTCAGTTCTCCTAAGCACCATTTGGTTATTTTTAATTTTTGAATTTTATTTTATTTATTTTTTATACAGCAGGTTCTTATTAGTTACCCATTTTATACATATTAGTGTATATGTGTCAACCCTAATCTCCCAATTCATGCCACCACGACCCCCGACCCCCAGCTCCTTTCCCCTGTTGGTGTCCATATGTTTGTTCTCTACATCTGTGTCTCTATTTCTGCCCTGCAAACCAGCTCATCTGTACCATTTTTCTAGGCTCCACGTATATGCATTAATATACAATATTTGTTTTTCTCTTTCTGACTTACTACACTCTGTGTGACAATCTCTGGATCCAACCATGTCTCTACAAATGACCCAATTTCATTCCTTTTTATGGCTGAGTAATATTCCATTGTATATATGTACCACAACTTCTTTATCCATTCATCTGCTGATGGGCATTTAGGTTGCTTCCATGACCTGGCTATTGTAAATAGTGCTGCAGTGAACATTGGGGTGCATGTGTCTTTTTGAATTATGGTTTTCTCTGGATATATGCCCAGTAGTGCGATTGCTGGGTCATATGGTAATTCTACTTTTAGTTTTTTAAGGAACCTCCATACTGTTCTCCATAGTGGCTGTATCAATTTACATTCCCACTAACAGTGCAAGAGGGTTCCCTTATCTCCACACCCTCTCCAGCATTTGTTGTTTGTAGATTTTCTGATGATGCCCATTCTAACTGGTGTGAGGTGATACCTCATTGTAGTTTTGATTTGCATTTCTCTAATAATTAGTTATGTTGAGTAGCTTTTCATGTACTTCTTGGCCATCTGCATGTCTTTGGAGAAATATCTATTTAGGTCTTCTTCCCATTTTTTGACTGGGTTGTTTGTTTTTTTAATATTGAGCTGCATGAGCTGTTTATATATTCGGGAGATTAATCCTTTGTCCGTTGATTTGTTTGCAAATATTCCTCTCCCATTCTGAGGGTTGTCTTTTCGTCTTGTTTGTAGTTTCCTTTACTTTGCAAAAGCTTTGAAGTTTCATTGGGTCCCATTTGTTTATTTTTGTTTTTATTTCCATTACTCTAGGAGGTGGATCAAAAAAGATCTTGCTGTGATTTATGTCAAAGAGTGTTCTTCCTATGTTTTCCTCTAAGAGTTTAATAGTGTCGGGTCTTACATTTAGGTCTCTAATCCATTTTGAGTTTATTTTTGTGTATGGTGTTAGGGAGTGTTCTAATTTCATTCTTTTACATGTAGCTGTCCAGTTTTCCCAGCTCCACTTACTGAAGAGGCTGTCTTTCTCCATGGTATATCCTTGCCTCCTTTGTCATAGATTAATTGACTGTAGGTGTGTGGGTTTATCTCTGGGCTTTCTATCCTGTTCCAGTGATCTATATTTCTGTTTTTGAAAGCGCCATTCGTTGAAGAGACTGTTCTCCCACTCCATCACATTTTTAGGCTTTAGAGTTTTATTCAGATACTTTGGTTTTATATTTGTATTTATTTTTTCTTATGTATAAAACCTTGTTTTTCATTTATATGAATTTTTTTGTTTCCAACATACCATAGCTTTACTTTTCAGTAAAGTATATAGACAGAGTTTAATATTGCTTTGCAGGTAGTTTTGTCTTTTTTTGTTGTTTTTTCCAAGCTTTATTTTGAGGTATAACTGACAAATAAAATTGTATATGTTTAAGGTGTATGATTTTATGATTTGATATATGTGTACATTGTGAAGGACTACCACAATCAAGTTAGTCAAAATATCTATCACCTCACATGGTTACTTTGTGTGTGTGTGTGTGTGTGTGTGTGTATGTGTGTGTGTGTGTGTGGCTAGAACACTTAAGAATTACTTTCCTAGCAGATTTCAAGTACACAGTACAGTACTATTAACCATGTTGTAATAGTCACCATGTTGTACTATTTTTAATTTTTAAAATAGGTATTTCTATTTTTAATTTTTTGAGGAACCTCCATACTGTTTTCTGTAGTGGCTACACCAATTTACATTCCCACCAACGCAAGCACTTCTTAATTTCTAGACTAACACAAGTATTTATTTATTCCAGGCTTTCCCTGCCCTTGTCCTGAAAGTAGCCATTTCTCCAAGAAGCCCTGTTTCCTTTTAGTGAAGAATAGTATTCAGAAACCAAGATTTGGGCACTAGGTGTGCTTATTGCTTTTAGGGTGTTGATGCTCTTAGGCCCCTTCAGTAGACAGAGCTATGTACACATATACCCACACACCTGTATTGAAAACCATGAGTTAACATCAGTACTTCTAGTAACAAACTATCAGAGTTCCCTCTAGTTTTCTTTCTTTATATGTGACTCTGTTTATTTGTAACTCTCTGACAGTGAAAAGCCTGGCTTTTATTTTTCTCAGTATATTTATTTATTGTAATCAATATTCTCCATCACCACTGTCCCCCCGCATAGATGATGTCCTCACTCTACTTGGGCTTTGACACTTGTGCTGGGCTAGTACCATCTCTGTCCCGAGTGAACACCTTCCCTTGTTTCAGTTTGGACAACCCATACTAGGTTGCCCAGATGATCTCATTTTGTTCAAGCTTTGATACCCTGTGCTCATCTGCTGCTACTCCCTTCCCCACAGCTGCTGGATTCCTCCCTTGCCTGGCCTCACCTAATGTATTTTGGACTGAATTGTTCAGGAAGGAAGGAGGGAAGACAGGAATGAAATTGATTTCATTTCTAGGCTCATTATTTTTTTTGTAATTTATAACTTTTCTCTCTGTCCAGTGTACTTCTTGCTGATGTATATCTTTTAATATTTACTTTCATGTCTTTGGCAAATGGATTAGCTGGCTGTAAAATTTGAGCTTAACATTTTTTTTCTTTCTCTGCACTTAAAAAATAAATCTTTTTGGGGGGGATTATTTTAGATTTACAGAAAATTTGCAAAGATAAGAGTTTTTATATCTTTCTCACCCATTTTCTCCCTTATGTTAACATTTTAGATGACCGCCTCTCTGCACTTTAAAGATATATTTCATTAACTTATGATATCTATGTTTGCTAACAAGAAATCTGCTGTCAGTACTATTATCATTCCATTTTAGATTATTTGTCTTTTCTCTCTGATAAGTTTCGAGACTGTCTCTTTACTCTTGATTTCTACAGTTTTACGTCAGTGTGTCCAATTTTGGTTTTATTTGTATTTATTCTGCTTAGTATTTGGATTCTACTGATCTGACTGTTCATTAGATTTTCTTTCTTTAATTCTGGAAAATTATCAACAATTCCTTTCAATATTGCTTTACTATCATTCATTTCAGTTTATTCTTCTGGAATAATGGAATTTTTCTGGAATACTATTCTTCAATTTATTCCTATTCATTAAAATGTTGGAATCTCTCAGTCTATCTTCCATGTTTCATAACTGCTCATTTAAATCAATCAGTCTATCTATCTATCTATCTATCTATCTAGTTATCTCTATCTAGAAGGGAGAACAATCCAGTCCTGTTTATTTTATTTCAACTCAATCACTCTATTTCCTTTCTTAATTTCTAACTGCTTGTTTAAATATCCACCTATTCTTGTTTCATTCTTTTTACATGTTTTTGTTGAAAAATTTTGTATTCTTCCACTTTATTTTTTAATTAATTAATTAATTAATTTTTGGCTGTGTTGGGTCTTCGTTGCTGTGTGCGGGCTTTCTCTGGTTGTGGCCAGTGGGGGCTACTCTTCGTTGCAGTGCTCGGGCTTCTTATTGCAGTGGCCTCTCTTGTTGTGGGGCACGCACTCTAGGTGTGCGGGCTTCAGTAGTTGTGGCATGTATGCTCAATAGTTGTGGCTCGCGGGCTCTGGAGTGCAGGCTCAGTAGTTGTGGCTCGTGAGCTTAGTTGGTCCATGGCATGTGGGATCTTCCTGGACCAGGGCTTGAACCCATGTCCCCTACGTTGCCAGGAGGATTCTTTTTTTTTTTTTTTTTTTGAACATCTCAATGTTTCTAATTTAAAGTCTTTGCTAAGCTGTCTATGAAATTAATTTTCCAGTGTGAATACATGATTGTTAATTTTGTTAATTTTCTTTCTTAGCAAACAATTATTGTTTTGGAATTTTGGTTTACCAGTAATTTTAGATAAGACTTTTTTGTTTTTCATTTTTCTTTCTCCCATTTTTCTCCATCTGCCTCTGTCAAGCATTTTTGCAGTCCCCTCCCCTGCAACAGTTATTCAGATCCCTAATCTATAATCAGGCTTTAAATTGCTAGTTGGGGTTCCTGCCACATAGTGATGGTGGAGTACCAAGAGCCAGTCAGGTGGTCAGTAAGCAGCATGGCTCAGTTCTTATTGGTAAGGTGGTTGGTAAGGTGGTGGGTTTTAAAGCCACAGCTCATGCATTTTCCCCCAGTAAGGTGAAAACTGATTCTTGGAGGGTGAAAAATCTTAGATATTATAGTGCCCCTTCAAAGCTCTACTCGTATTCCTTGGCATTTAATCTCTCTTTTTAGGGAAAATTTAAATTAAAATTTTCTCATTAGGGGGATAATAATGAAAAAAAAGTTGACAAACATTGTTATAGCTCTAGGCAGAAGTCAGCTATGTTTTGTTGGACCTACTTTCTTTTTGTTTTTTATAAATTATTATTATTTTTTTTTAAATTTATTTATTTTTGGCTGTGTTGGGTCTTCGTTTCTGCGCAAGGGCTTTCTCTAGTTGTGGCAAGCGGGGGCCACTCTTCATCGCGGTGCGTGGGCCTCTCCCTGTCGCGGCCTCTCTTGTTGCGGAGCACAGGCTCCAGACGCGCAGGCTCAGTAGTTGTGGCTCACGGGCCTAGTTGCTCCGCGGCATGTGGGATCTTCCCAGACCAGGGCTCGAACCCGTGTCCCCTGCATTGGCAGGCAGATTCTCAACCACTGCGCCACCAGGGAAGCCCCTATAAATTATTTTAATTTTAATTTATTTTTGGCTGTGTTGGGTCTTCATTGCTGCGTGTGGGTTTTCTCCAGTTGCAGTGAGCAGGGGCTACTCTTCATTGTAGTTTGCAGGCTTCTCACTGTGGTGTCTTCTCTTGTTACGGAGCATGGGCTCTAGGCACGTGGGCCTCAGTAGTTGTGGCATGCACACAGAAACAGAAAAACTAAAAACTCAGAAGAAGGAAGTGTGGGGCTAATGAAATCTACAGGCGAAGAGTGTTACCCAATGCAACAGTCCCCATGGAGGCTGTTACTGCTGTGCATGAGGATGGGTCATCAAGAAGATGTTCAATTCAGTGTAATCTGTTTAAGAAAGCAGAGAACATAGATTATAACGGAGAAGGATTTCCATTCAAAACCATGAATGTCCTAAAAGGTCTGAAGCTTAAACGCGTAGGACTTGCAGTCATGTAGCAAGTTTGGCTTTTTTTAAGGGATTCTGAATGGCTGAAGTGTTACCAGGTGATCGAGATTGTTTCTTCTCCTGGTTTATAGAGCTTAAACCACTAAGTGTTTGGTGAGATATGGGGATATTGGTCACTGACAGTGACTTCATATATATGACTGGGTTGAGTGGACAGGGGATGAAATGGAGAGTAGGGAAAGCAGGTGTAAAAATTACTCCTATTTGAAAGGAAGCGTGGAGATGCCTGGTGCTGGGCACGGAATGGGTGCTGAATACATATGTGTAGAAGTGAAGGGAGCTTCTTTTAAGACAGACTCTCACCCAGTGCTTTGGGTGTCACACCTGGAGCTCAGTGTGATGGAGGATGGTTGAGGGTGGAGGGGGACAATTCAGCCTGGGGAACTTGGGCAGGAGCGGGTTCCAAGCTAAGGGTTTCTGAAATGGAAGCTGCTTGTGGGAGCCCATGCTGCCCTTGTAGGGCTGTTTTGTGTGGCATTTTGACCCTAGAGGTGCTCCCACCAGACGAGAAGTCTGGCTGGCTTCATAGCTGTGCCTGTGTGGCCTGACCCTGCTCTGTGTAGGGCCTGAGTGGTACCTCAGCAGCCTGGTCAGGAGTTCTTTGTCATGCCTGGCCCTTCTGGGCCACAGTGACTGAGTGACTAGCAAAGCAAGAGGAGCCCTGAGGTTTTATTTTGATAAGCCTAGTTCTCATTTCACACACAAAAAAGAAAGCTTGACTATTTAGGTTATTGATATAGATAGGTTCCTTTTTTTCTTGAATCATCCATGGAGAAGCATTTCATAATAATTCACTGAATATAAGATTAAATACAGGATTAATTTTTAAAGGAAAGAAGAGATCTTTAGAGTTTTAAAAGATATAAATTCCACTAAGATGTCCACTGTTAGTTGACAGGGCATCATTCCCTCTAAAATCTTTGTTATGAAAACTGCATAAAGAGCATATGATCATTATTGTATAATTTAATACCATTGTTATTCATTTACAAAGCGCTTCTTATTGGAAAAGTTTTAACTATTTATAAGAGCCTTGTGAGGAAACTAATATTGCTCCTGTTTTAGAGATACAGAAACATGAAGCTCACAGGATCCAAATGAGTGGCCTCAAGGATTACCAGAAAAGGAGTTAATGTTCTGAAAGAGAAGAGAAAAGTTTTCTGTAGTTTCATCTCCCTTCCCAGAGATTAAAAAAAAAGTTGACATTTTGGTGTATCTGCTCTAAGGTTTTTTCTCTTTGCTATAAATGTAAAATATATCATAATATTTGGTAAACATTTTCTTATGCTATTCAATAGTCTCTGAAAACATGGTTTTTATGAGTTGTGTAACATTCCCTCATACAGATGCCCCATAGTTTATGTAACTACTCCTCCCTCGTGGGATATTTGGGTGGCTTCCTTTCTGCTCTTATAAAGGATGCTGTGAGAAACATATATGTCCACTCATTTTATTTTAGTCTATATATTTTATAGGCAGAGAGGCAGGTATTGTCTAGAAAACCTAGAGAGTAGAAAGCCGCCATTGACAAACCCGAAATGTGCAGAAGACTCTTCTAGGCATGGGGGCACAAAGATGGAAAAGGAATACCCTGTAAAGAGTTAACAATTTGATTAATACTTAGAGTTTATATGAGTATACATGAAAGATAATAATACCAGCCAATAATCAACCCCAAAGGCACGGAATGAACAGCAGCACACACTGTCATGCTGTGCAGACAGTTGAGTCTAAAAATGTCGATTGCTTTGTTCTAGTTTGCAAGAGCTGAGAGTTTGGACCAGTGAGGATGTAGAACTTGAGTTGGGTCCCCAAGGGCAGTTAAATGTGGTGTGGATTTGTAACAAAACAGATCTGTCTTCAGCTCCTAGTTCTGCTAATTCCTAGCAATATAACTTGGACCAGTTACTTGCCCTCTTATGACCCCAGTTTCTCATCTGCAAAATGGGAAGAATAATAATATCACTGTCACCGAGGATTAAATAGAATAATGACTATTAAGGACTTTCTAATGTTATTAATTATTACAAGTGGAAACATTTCAGAAGAGTGACTGGAATTTTGATATCATTTTACAGTTACTGTATAATAAGTTTACCACACAGATAGAAAGTGTCTTGCCCCCCCAGTATTTGAAACATTACAGCAACAAGGGGTTTGGGGGCAGCAGTAAAAGGTTTAAAATCTGTTGTGTTCTAAAGTGGGGGCAACCCCAAAAAGGAATTAAAAGAGTACATGTCAAATACTATATCTCATTCTCTTTTTTTAAAAATTTATTTTTGAGGGTGTTGGGTCTCTGTTGCTGCGTGCGGGCTTTCTCATAGTTGCGGTGAGTGGGGGCTATTCTTTCTTGCAGTGCACAGGCTTCTCACTGTGGTGGCTTCTCTTGTTGCGGAGCACGGGATCTAGACACGCAGTCTCAGTAGTTGTGGCTCGTGGGGTCTAGACCACAGGCTCAGTAGTTGTGGCACATGGGCTTAGTTGCTCCCTGGCATGTGGGATCTTCCCGGACCGGGGCTCGAACCCATGTCCCCTGCATTGGCAAGCAGATTCTTAACTACTGCGCCACCAGGGAAGCCCCCTCATTCTCTTTTTGAAATGGTTTTGTATCTAGAACATTTGCAGGTCAGAGCTCCAGGGACACTACCTGGCTTGTTGGCAGCCCCAAATGTTGGTCTCACAGTGGTTCTGTGTCGTCCAGGGCTGGTGAGGAAATACGCTTATGCTCATCCTAAGAGGATGCATGCTCTCCTAGATAGGTGGAGGGTTGTACTTCTTTCTTGTTAGAAATCAAATTGCATGAGATTCTTCATTCACGGGGCAAGCAGAGAAACTGGAAGCATAAGCCGAATGGAAAAACAATCTTTCCTTCTTAAGGTCTGGAGGAAGAGAAAATCTTCGTTGTCAGGGGTACTAGATGAAAGATTGGGTTGGACTGCCGGGAGCATGTTTAGGAGCATAAATGGGTCGGGTGAGATAGAAATATGGGTCCCCATATTTCATCTGGGAAAGGTTTATGCATAGAGAGGAGGTCCTGAGAATGGCATGGGAGGGAGGGCCTGAGAGAAGTCCAGGGATCCTTGGGCTGGAGTGTCACAGGGCTGACATTCTGGGCCTTTGCAAGGTAGTACAGAGGAGAGGTTAGGTTGGAGCCAGAGAAGGCTATTAATGTGTGTGTGAGTGTGCAAGTATGTGTGAAAATGTATATCAGTGTGTGAGAATCTATGTGTGTGAGTGTGTCTGAGAGTGGAAGAGTGTGTGTGTAGGAGTGTGTGAGAATGTATGAGTATATGTGAAGGTGAGGATAGGCGTGTATATGTGAGTGTATGTGTGTGTGTAAGAGTGTGTGTGTTCGTCCAGTCAAAATCTCATGTTTGAGAGCACTAGTAAAGGACTTCTCCAAGCTTTTAACTGGGGCCCCTGGGTTTTTAACTTAGAACACGGAACACTTTCTGTGTCAGTTTTCCTGTGTTGAAGAAACTTTCTCTGGGGCAGCCGAGTAGCATGGTGTTAAGCGAAGGAACTCTGGTATCAGCCTTCCTGGAGCCTTGTCTGTGTAAACCTGGGCAAGTAACTTAACCTCTCAGTTCCTTAGTTTCCTTGTCTCTAGAATGTGGATGACAAGAATAGTTCCCACCTCACAGAGTGATTGGGAGGGTTAAATAAATGAGTTAATACATGTAAGGCAATTAGTACAATGCATGGCACATAATAAGCATTAAATAAAAGGTAACCATTATTAAAATTTGGAGTAAAGGAAATCTTCATGCCCATTCACGCTATTGTTTGAAAAACCATCCACTTAATGTTTTTTTCTTTTTTTCTTTTTTGCGGTACACGGGACTCTCACTGCTGTGGCCTCTCCCGTTGTGGAGCACAGTCTCCGGACCCGCAGGCTCAGCGGCCATGGCTCACAGGCCCAGCTGCTCCGCGGCATGTGGGATCTTCCTGGACCGGGGCACAAACCCGTGTCCCCTGCATTGGCAGGAGGACTCTCAACCGTTGCGCCACCAGGGAAGCCCCCACTTAATGTTTTGACTAGTTAAAACATTCACATCAAAGGTCAAAATATATAACAAAGTGAAAGTTTCTCCTCACCCCTGTCCACCATTCCTATAGTTCCCACATTCCTATAAAATGTAACCACTGTTACTAGTTTCTTGTTCAAACTTCTATAAATATTTTACTTTTTTGCATGTAGAAGCAAATACAAATATATTTTTATTTTACACAAATGATAGTGTATTATATGTAGTTTATGTACTTTGCTCTTTAAAGTTAAAGTTGTGGAGCTCTTTCTATGTAGGTATAGAATAAGCTCACTCTTTTTTAAGCTGCGTACTATTCCATTATTTAAATGTGTGATAATTTATTTTCTCATCTGCTCTTGATGGCTGTTTAGGTTGTTTGCAGTCTCTTTCAAACTGTCTGATGTGATGCCTTTACAGCCTAAATACTGGGCAGAGCCCTCTCTCTGCATGAAACATTTCTAGAAGATTATCCATGTATTAAGGAGGAGAGGGGAAAAGGTTCCTGTATCTCTTTTTATCCCCTCTGTTTGCTCTCGTAAATTGTAACCAGGCCAGTGGAGAGGGTTTTAGGGGATTTGGGTTTTATACCGTCAACCTTCATTATTTCATACCGTATCTGTTCCTAGCATGGATAAAAACCTAGCCGTTTGAAAATAACTTACACGTTTGCTGCCCTAAAAGGAGGAAACAGCCCCTAATATTTACTAATGCAGATGCCCTTTCCCGGCAGAATGCTAATTTGCCAGCAGAGGGCTCTCTCCTTTTGGGAAAAATAAACGTCTCTGGGAAAGTTTTGTTTTGTTTGTGTGTGTGTGTGTGTGTGTGTGTGTGTGCGCGCGCGCGCGCGCGCGCGCGCGCATGTTTGTGTGTTTGTGGGGAGGAGAGGGGGAAAGGGAAGGGAAAGCAGAGAAAGACATAGGAGACAAATACGGTCAGAGAGAATGCTCACATGCAATAGAAGCACAGTGTGAAATTGTAGACAGATAGGGAGTGGTGAAAAGAGGAGAAAATAGGGGACAGGAAGTAGGAGAAATAGGAGACAGATATGGGGTGGTGGTGATGATGTGTCAGGGACAGCCAGAAATTCAACAACCCTCTTGGTCTTAAGGTGCCCTCATCTTTATCTTAAAGCGTCCTTGGCCACGGTGCTGAATTCTAAGGCCCTAACAGGTAGACACCAGTGAGCCATGCTATGACTTTAAGCTGTTATAGACACAAATTCCTTATTATAGGAATAATAAACTCAATTTGTTATTGAGTTCCCACTATATGCCAGATACTCTGCCCCTTGCTTTCATACATATTATCTCATGTAATCACATAATAACTTCCCAACACAATAATTCAAAGAACTGCCAAAGTCTTGCCTTAAGTTATTCAAACCAAACCATAGTTGGGAGTGGGTACTGATTAAGAATATCTTACTTTGTTATAAGGACCTTGAAAAAAGTCAAGGGAGGAAGGGAGAGAGCTGGTCTCTGGTTACATTTCAGTGATAACCAAAGGGGTCAGAGTTACACACAGAGAGAGAGAGCCAACGTGGGTTTTGTCAAGGATGTGTCCCACTAGAACACTGCCTGTCTGTGCTAACAGTGGCAGGGTCCTAGGGAATTTTAGGTGCTATTGTAAATGAGTATCTTTAAAATAACATAGAAATGACGTATTCAAAAAAGATTCTTTCATAGTAGAGATTCTAGCAGCTCTGACCCATTCTAATTATGTTGCTATTATTCAAAAGAGTTTTGGGCTCTTTTCTTGGAGGTTTTCTAAAGACATTACTTACATGTTTTCAACTGTAAAAATTCTTCATTTTGTGGGTGCAAATTATTATTATTTTTTAACATCTTTATTGGAGTATAATTCCTTTACAATGGTTTGTTAGTTTCTGCTTTATAACAAAGTGAATCAGCTATACATATACATATATCCCCATATCCCCTCCCTCTTGCGTCTCCCTCCCACCCTCCCTATCCCATCCCTCTGGGTGGTCACAAAGCACCGAGCTGATCTCCCTGTGCTATGCAGCTGCTTTCCACTAGCTATCTATTTTACATTTGGTAGTGTATATATGTCCATGCCACTCTCTCACTTTGTCCCAGCTTACCCTCCCCCCTCCCCGTATCCTCAAGTCCATTCTCTAGTAGGTCTGCGTCTTTATTCCCTCCTGTCTTGCCCCTAGGTTCTTCATGACCGTTTTTTTTATTTTTAGATTCCATATATATGTGTTAGCATACGGTATTTGTCTTTCTCTTTCTGACTTAATTCACTCTGTATGACAGACTCTAGGTCCATCCACCTCACTACAAATAGCTCAGTTTCGTTTCTTTTTATGGCTGAGTAACGTTCCACTGTGTATATGTGCCACATCTTCTTTATCCATTCATCTGTTGATGGACACTTAGGTTGCTTCCATGTCCTGGCTATTGTAAATAGAGCTGCAGTGAACATTTTGGTACATGACCCTTTTTTTTTTTTTTTTTGCCTTACGCGGGCCTGTAACTGTTGTGGCCTCTCCTGTTGTGGAGCACAGGCTCCGGACGCTCAGGCTCAGCGGCCATGGCTCACGGGCCCAGCCGCTCTGTGGCATGTGGGATCCTCCCAGACTGGGGCACGAACCCGTGTCCCCTGCATTGGCAGGCAGACTCTCAACCACTGCGCCACCAGGGAAGCCCCCTTTAATCCATTTTGAGTTTATTTCTGTGTATGGTGCTAGGGAGTGTTCTAATTTCATTCTTTTACATGTAGCTGTCCAGTTTCCCAGCACCACTTATTGAAGAGGCTGTCTTTCCTCCACTGTATTCTGGGGACGTTTTTAAACGTAATTAACACCGAGGTGTTTCTCTTCTCTGTAGCCAGTTGGTGTGCCATTCCCCTGAATATTTCGGAATTAACTAAATGCTGCCTTTGTCAGTTTTTAGGGTGTGTTTATGTGTGAGGACTTGTGGGGAGGAAGTGGGTTCCCAGGGGTTTTAGGGGAAGACCTGTGATCTGACCCGGACTAGGGGATTACAGCTTTTCCCTGTAAGATGTGAGGCATCCCGGCCTTGTTCTGTATTTCAAGATGAGAAACCACTCACTCCTATACCAGGATCCCTCGGCTAGCCTGTGAGACCAGTTAGCAGGGCCCTTGACCCCTGTTTATCAAGCCCTGTTTATATAACCCCTGGTGACAGCTCTTTGAGGCTGAGGCTCCCGCTGAGGCAGGTGAAAGTCCCCCTGGGCACTGCAGGGGGGGAAGAGGAAGAGAGCCGGCGTGAACTGTGTAGCTCCTGAGGTAGGTCTGGACTGGTTAGGCCAATATGCCCGGTTCTCTTCATTCTTGTCTGGTGGATATTATGCCTGACCCTTGTGCTCCCCGCACTCCCCTTCCTGAAGCAGTCCCGGAAAGCAAGGCTCAAGACAAGGAAGCGTATTTCCCAGACTCACACAGCTGGGAACTGCCACTTAGGAGCTAGCAAGTTCCCCAGCTGGGACTGCACCACTGGCCAACGCGACTGCAGAATCCAAACATTCTTTTACCAGAAAGACCCCCTCCCTGCCAGGCAGGGACAGCTTCCCTCTGGTTTGAGAAGGTCGAGGTCACTGACTCAGCTTCGGTGAGGAAAGTTCCCCCTGCTTCTAACCTCTGGCCCTGTTTGAGAACCAACTCAAATCATTTTTCTTTTTCAGATCAAGGCTGTGATGGCTGTGAATTTCTATACTCTTTTATGTAGGGCACACCTAGGCTAATATTGAACAAGCTCCAAGACATGTGGGGTGTGAGAAACTGAGTATAGAACTTGCTTCCTGGAAAACGGCCTATTCTCAGCCCCGAGTCAGAAAGCACAGGTGTGCACACAGGTGTGTTCCTGCCCGCCAGTCAGAGGTTGTCCAGCTGCTGGGAGTGGGACGGCCTCAGCCTGGTGGGCTTTTTACAGGCCAAAGTGGGTGCCTCAGTCTTATTTTGGTTTAAGAGAGCAGCAGCACAGAATGAAGAGAAAGGGGGAAACAGGCTGTTTAGATGGCAGTCAGGTGAATCCTCCAGGTACTTTTTGTGACATTCCATGTAATTTTGCACAAGTAGGGAGCAGACTAATGGCCGCTGATTAGGTATAGCCTATTTAGGTAACCTTCCCCTCCCCGCCTTTTGAACTCAAGAATACTCGTTATACTGCTTTTACACTCAGTCGTGTTAGACTACCTTACAGGATTTTGAGAAACTATTTTTTGCATCGATTACCTCACTTGCATTCACAACTTTGCACACCTGTCAAGCATGTGCCAACAATGTTCATTTGTTCCAGTCTCCCTAGAATTACAATAAAATTACGTGGACGTTTCTAACTGAAAAGGAATTATTCCACGAATGAACGTTAAAAAGGAGTTACTGCTGACCCAGTCCCCAATCTTTAAGAATCTGCACTGATGACTTGGTCCAGTGGTTCTCAGTATTGAGTGTGCACCAGAATCACATGGAAGGCTTGTTAAAACATAAATTGCTGGGCCCTACCCTCCTGAGTTTCTGATTCTTTAAGTCTGGAGTGGGCCCCCAATTTTGCAATTTTTAGCAAGTTTCCTGAGGGATACTGATGCTGTTGGTTCAGGGGCCATACGTTGAGAATTACTGACTCAGCACTGTAAGGTGGAAAAACTCAAAATGGTAGAAATATTGTTGCTTTATATCTGGTAGGAGAAGGTAATGGTTGAGAGGGTGAGCTTTGGACTCAGAAATCCTGTTGGGATTCCTCCTTCGACACTTGCAACTATGTGACCTTGGCTAATTTATTTAACTTTTCAGTACCTCGGTTTTCTCATTTAAAAAATGAGGATGATAGCTTCCAATTCATTGGGTTGTTATGAGGAGGGAGACAATGTATATAATTGGTTTAGAACATATATTACATTATATATTAATATATCAATATGTGTACGGTAGCTCTCTTTCTAAGAGTTCTTGCATATCTCTGAAGTAGCTTATTAGGTTTATGAAGAATAGACCAACGTAAAAAGAATGAAGTATAAGCATGATTACTTTAAATAATTGGGGAGGTATGTTTCTTTCTTTTTTTTTTAAGCACTGAAATCCCCACTCATAAACAGGCAATACCAACCATTGTTATCACCTGCCGTTAAAGGAAAGTTCGAGGCCTCTGAGCACATCAGTACTGAGGAAGTGGGGAAAAAGTTAGAAAGAAGATTACATGGTAGCTTTTAAAAAATGAAACTCAAAACCTTCCCAGCTGTAGGAATAGGCAAGGCTGCTTTTAAGTCTTTAAATTTGGTCTTGAAATTCCCACCCCTCGCAAAATTGCCTCCTTCCTAGCCTGCCAGGGTAATGGAAATTCCCACTCCTTCAATTTGAGGCCCTGTGTCTCTGGAATGCAAATGGTATTTCTAAGAGTAATAGCGTATTAATCCAATAATACTCACTAACGCTTTCAGATTAGATTATATTAGATTAGCTAGGTGTTACCTTGGAAAATGCAGTGCTTTGCCCTGAGGGAGGGAGACACAGAAGAAGCTGACTTGGAGGAAAGACCTGGAGTCTGGGGCGCAGTGGGGACTGTGGGCAGCCAAGGGCACTGGGGGGCAGGAGAGAACTGCTGGAGAGAACTGCTGGTTACCAGTGCAGCCTCTGCTCAGGCTGCTGGGGAGAGCTCCAGACGGGCTCTCCGGCTCCCTGCAACCTTTATGTCCCACACGGTTTATTCTGTGTAAGGCTGTGTTTGGACAGTTGCCTCTGCTCTTTTGTGGTGAAATCCAGGAGGATGGTTTCTGCTACAGAGTTCTCAGCTGCTTCAGTGGTACCACCTACTCTCTAGCAGCCCCTCCACATTTCTAGTGTGGAGAGCCGCTCCTCCGGGGAGGAACGAAAACACTGTTCTAGTTGTCTGAGAATTAAGCCCAGCCAAGCGGTGGCTGCTTTGGGGCAGTTAGGCAGAGATAACCCAGAGAGGTTTTCCCCCTACTTCTCTCCTGATGATGACTAAGCCACCCGAAGCCAGTGTTACCTAAGCCTTATCCTCCTATCATGGGAAATCCTGAGAGGACAGAAAGATAAGACGCACTGAAGAGCAAGCTATGACTTGGTTTCATTTTAATAGCTTGTGCTGACTGGGAATCTGCAAACAAATTCCACTGAATGTTTTTAGTGACATTTTCCTGGCTAACCTATCAGTTGGAATTAGAGCACAAGGCTGGCTTCCCACTTTGACAGAATCACCCAGCCTTGCCTAACTTCAGGACAGGAGCACAAGGCATCACACATCCGACTGGAAAGCTGGGGGGTCAAAGTTTCATTCTGTAGCCCCTGTAGGTTCTCACGCTTTTTTTAAAAAAATAAATTTAATTAATTAATTAATTTATGGCTGTGTTGGGTCTTTGTTGCTGCGCACGGGCTTTCTCTAGTTGCGGCGAGCAGGGGCTGCTCTTCGTTGCGGCGCGCAGGCTTCTCAATGCAGTGGCTTCACTTGTTGCAGAGCACGGGCTCTAGGCGTGCGGACTTCAGTAGTTGTGGCACATGGGCTCAGTAGTTGTGGCTCGTGGGCTCTAGAGTGCAGGCTCAGTAGTTGTGGTGCACGGGCTTAGTTGCTCTGTGGCATGTGGGATCTTCCCGGACCAGGGATGGAACCCGTGTCCCCTGCATTGGCAGGTGGATTCTTAACCACTGCACCACTAGTGAAGCCCGGTTCTCAGGTTTTGCTGCAGGCTGGTTATGACCTGCTAAGGGTCCTCTTTCCTCTCAGATCCTGGCAGCTGGACAGCCTACCACTTCAAATCTAAAGTCAACTAATGTCTACTTGCAATGCCCAGTGACAGAGCGATGCTGCCAGATGGGGTGATGGGACTGAAGGGAAGGGCCAGGGCTAAGTTCAGGTCCAGCTGGTCTGGTTTTAGACTTCAGCCCTGCCCTGTCCTCACTTGGCAAGTGGGGAGGACATGGAAAGGAGGTCATCTCTGAGGCCAGTGTCCTCAGCCCACACTGGGTTTGTGTTTGGAAGGTGAGCTGGTGCTGTGGCCTGAGGAGGGGGCCCGGTGGAGAGGGAGATGGGAAAGAGGGTATGCTGGGACTATTCAGGGAGCTAAGTGGCTTGTCACGGTGCTGGCTGGTTGTGTGCATATTATAAGAATACATTAATATAAAATATGGACATTCACAAGTCATAATAGAATAAGAGGATTAGAGAAATTGAAGACATTTCGAATGAGTCACTTAGTGGGTTCTTGGTACTATATTATTTATATCCAGCTGTACTATGGACACTTCCTAGAAATGACTTCCCCGGACCCAGGTCTGTATGAAGAAGCCCCTCGTTAGCTCTGGGAGAACACTGACCAGGGGTGTTAGAATTGGGGGTTAGATCAGGTGGGCAAGGAGTTTCTTGCAAACTCTAAGGTTCTCTGAATTATTCAGGACTTGTAAGCTAAAACTTTCAAAGCTCTTTTGCAGGGAATTCTACAAATGACATTGCTCACAATTGCCACCCCTCCTCCTTGGGAATGGCTCTCTTTGGTGCCTGGAGTCACTGCAGAAATGAACGTGGATGGGCTCTGTTGGGCAAATCTTTCAGAGAAGCTGGAGGCAATTTGGTTGAAAGCTTTATGTACTGTTACTGGATGTGACCCTGACATGTTATTAAGGGTCAGGCGGAATGTTATTGCCCTTGATTCATTCTCCCGCCAGGAGGAATCTTCTTTATTTAAAGCAGAATGGTTCATAGTTTGTCAGAAGAAACATGACAAATAAGTCTTGCAGAGGAAAAAGTCATGGAAATGGCTTTCTATGTGCTTCTTAGAATCAAAAAGTTTTGCTGGGCTTCCCTGGTGGCGCAGTGGTTAAGAATCCGCCTGCCAATACAGGGGACACGGGTACGAGCCATGGTCCGGGAAGATCCCCCATGCCGCGGAGAAACTAAGCCCGTGCGTCACAACTACTGAGGCTGCGCTCTAGAGCCTGTGTGCCACAACTACTGAAGCCCGCGCACCTAGAGCCCGTGCTCCACAAGAAGAGAAGCCACCTCAATGAGAAGCCCATGCACCGCAAAGAAGAGTAGCCCCTGCTCGCTGCAACTAGAGAAAGCCTGCATGCAGTAACAAAGACCCAATGCAGCCAAAAATTGAAAAACGTAAATAAAATAAATTAAAAAAAAAAAGTCTTGCTTATGACATAGGTTGAATTCACAAGGATTGGGGAAAGTAGGTTTTCAATAGAAATATTTTATTACATGCAAAGAAAGGATTGCTCCAAATCCAAATGCTATTCTTGCCTGTTGCATTACTCTCCCCAGAGACCATCTATCTCAACGTGAAAACTTCTTTCAAAATGCTTAAGAACAATATATGTGTGTGTGTGTGTGTGTGTGTACACACACACGTAAAAATTTAATACTCATAAAATTACCATGAGGTGGACTTTATTTTCTCTTTTACAGATGAAACTTAGAGAAGTGTCTTGTCCAAGGTGCCACAGCAAAGAAGTTGTAGAGTGTTCCTTTCCACTACCCCAGGCCCCTCTTAGGTTTCGCTGGCTCTGACCATTCTGCTTCTACCATCTCTGCCCTTCACCTGCCCTTCACCAATCCTTTAGGCCAACTCATGCCAGCTGCCATGATCCTCCAAGACTTCTGTGTTTTTAGACATTGTATCTTCCTCTTGCTCCTGCAAAAGAAGAGCAGGTTCTCCCTGACCGCTTTGTGACCTTTCCTCTCTGGAACTTAGTTTCCACATGTGTAAAAGAGGGATAACTGCCAGGAACCATCTTGCTTGTCACCCCACCTCTTCCACCTCGTTCAGGCACTGTGAGCCCAGCCTCCAGGGCAGAAAGGACACAGGGAAGCCAGGGCTCAGGAAACTTTTGTTCCTCATTCTTAAACTCTTCTTGTGACGCTCTTACTGTTGCTGCCCTAAGCTTGTCGCTAGTCATTCCGGGCCAGGGCCCCCACCTTTTCTTGCTCTGTCTCTCTCCTAGTCCCTGAATCTCATCTTTTCCAGTTAACAGCTCTGTAATCTTGGGCAAATAACATCACTGCTTTGAGCCTCAGTTTTCTCATCTGTAAAAAATGGGTTGATAATATCTGCCTCGCATAGATTATTGGTGAAGATTAAGTCCGTTAAGATCTTACAGGAAAACACTTGGCAAATAGTAGACACTTGGTTCATTTTAGTTTCCATGTTGCTTGATTTTTGGACTTAGGAATACCAATCTTTCACACAGCAGATAATCAGGAATCTTTTTAAACCTGGTCTGTCTAATCAGACACCCACACCTCTTCCCATTCTGCCTCCATGTGCCATTGTGTGTCCTCACTCTACATGGCCCCTGGTCCCAGACCCTCAAGGCTTTTGAGGCTACTGGTTTGGGGGTTTGCCCCCTCTTTCTACTGCACCCTTTCTTTCTTCCCTGTGTCTTCTAGGGTTACCTCCATACCATTTGTGCCCTTCTTACTGCCATGGCCAGGTGCTGACTGTAGTAAGACCTGCTTTGCATACCTTGGGGATTACTGTGAGGATCAAAGGGAATGATTTATGCCATGTAGGTGCTTTGAAACTAAGATGGACTGCATTCACATGGGTTGTGATGATGATGATGACCTCTGGACTATCTTCAGATGACTAAAAATGTCCACCCAGCCTGGACCTTCTCAGCATATTCTTCTGTCTCCTGGACTTTCCCACACTGGCCCAGAGGTCTGACAGTTTAAGCAACTGAAGAACTTGCTGGTAGAAGGCAATGTTGGGGGTGGAGAATGCCTGGGTAATGAATTGCCTTCTTTAGGGTCCCAGTGGGAAATCTGGTACCCTGGAAAGCATTAATTTACCTCACTTGAGTGAATGCTTCAGACCCAGCAAGCGTTTCATTTGCCCAGGCAGCCCATCGTGATGATGACATTAAATAATCATTATCATTACGTGGAAATCCTGTCACCTTGGGGATTTAGAAAGTGTTTCTCGAGTCACATACACAAAAGCAACCGAAATGAGCAGAATGTTCATCTAGAAGAAAGTCGTGAAGACAACATTTGTTTGTAATTGTCAGTATTTGGCAAAGGCAGGAAATGAAAGAATGAAATGAACCACAGCTTTGGATTCTTTCCAGTGTTTTTTCCAACCCCAAATCATCAAGACTAGGGAGGGAAGGCTTCCTGTTGCCGACCCTGAGTTCTAGGGAGGAGGATAGGAGCCTTCAACTCCCTCACCCCCTCCATCCAGGAAGTCATTTCAAAGGGAGCTGCCGCCAGGGAAAAGCAAGACCCCACTGGCCAATATTTATTTATAGTCTTATACCCTGTAAACTTGTCTTCTTTTGCAAACTTAAGAGTAAAAAAGTATTTGGTTCTTGTTTGTTTGGACTACCTCCAGGCAATTGTATCTGTTTTCTTTATTTCTGTGCTGGTTGCTCAACATCTTTGGTCTTGATGAACTGGTTTCATTCCTAGGCCCTCCCTTATTATTAATGTTCTTATTATTGGTTAGTTCTTCTGTGTTTGCAGTGTCCTTGACAATCTTTTTTTTATTAGCTGTTCTTTACAACAACCCAGTGAGGTGGATCAGCCTTACTGAATATTTATCTAACAAGTTGTCCAACATTTTCTTTTGTTGGCTTTTGTTAGGATTTATTACAACCATTTTTTCTTTCTGATAGTCGCCCTTCTGCAAGAAACTTATTTCATGCTCTTCCTTGTGAGGCTCCACGAGCCAGGGGCTTGTGTCATGTGCTTTCAATTCGTGTTTGGTTTCTTCCTCCCCTGCCTGGCTTTTTCACCCTCTCCTCAAAATGATTGTTGCTTCTTCTGTTCATGCAAATGGTGTTCAACTAATCTAAGGCAGGTTTGAGCAGAGGGTTTCCTTTTTGCTCTCCTGGCATCTTGGTACATCTTTAAGTGGCCACTGGCTGTCAGTTCTTTTTTTTTTTTTCTGTACTCAGGTCTCTCACTTTTGTGGTCTCTCCCGTTGCGGAGCACAAGCTCCGGACGCGCAGGCTCAGCGGCCATGGCTCACGGGCCCAGCCGCTCCGCGGCATATGGGATCTTCCCGGACCGGGGCACGAACCCGTGTTCCCTGCATCGGCAGGCGGACTCTCAACCACTGCGCCACCAGGGAAGCCCTGGCTGTCAGTTCTTTAGCACGTGATTTGTTACCACATACTTGGTTACTGCTAATATTTTGTGGTGGTTGTTTGCTGTGGTTGTGTGTATATTGGCTCACAGTGAACCAATGGACTGTCAGGCTAGGAACAGAGATGTTTCTGGGATGGCTGGGAATTGGTACTATACCAGGAAAGGACATCAATTCTGATGAACCAAGAAATGCCCAAGTCTTCCAAAACCTACCATCATCACCACTTCTTCCACCACCAGTGGAATAGCTGCCACCCTCTATATAATAGCTGCCACCCTCAGTCTTGCACTATAATAGCTGCCACCCTCAGTCTTGCACTCCCATCAAAAATACTTTATTAAGGGCTTCCCTGGTGGCGCAGTGGTTGAGAGTCCACCTGCCGATGCAGGGGACACGGGTTCGTGCCCCGGTCCGGGAAGATCCCACATGCCGCGGAGCGGCTGAGCCCGTGAGCCATGGCCGCTGAGCCTGCGCGTCCGGAGCCTGTGCTCCGCAGCGGGAGAGGCCGCGACGGTGAGAGGCCCGCGTACCGCAAAACAAACAAAAAAACTTTATTATGTTTCTGTGTATGCACATAAACCTAGATGTACCTGGTGTCTAGGAGCTTATAAGTAAACAGAACTCCCCCAAATACCAATTTAAATTTTGAATACTGTGTCTGTTATCTTTCTTCTATCTACCCCTGCACCTTTATATTTCTCTATTGCACTTATATTGTGGTTATTGCTAACTTGTCTTTCTCACCCACTAGACTCTGGATTTCTTAACAGCAGAGACCATATCTTATTCTTCATCCACTAAGCCCTAAGCTAGGCACCAGGGAGATCTATTAGGCCAATAATTGTTTGTTGACTGAATATTAAAGTTATTTGATTAAATGCTTCTATAAACTATACGGTGTTTTATAAACTAGTAAAGACTGTTCAAATACAACTTCTTTTTATTATAATTGCATTATTTTGTCTATGCAGCAATGAAGGATAGATTTGAATCCTGTGAAGCTGGACAAAAAATACTTATCCATTTTATAGAACAAGAATGATGGCTGTTTGACTGAATTTGCAAAAGATTAAAAGATCAGCTGTATTATTTTGACTAGTGTCTGATTTGGGGGCTGCTTGATCACCTGTGGCCATTGAGAGAGCCCGGCAATGGGGGGAGGATAACCTTTGAGTGTCTTTAAAATTCATTTAAAAAATTCTCTTCTGTGTAGGTAGGTATTTTAGAAAATGTCCTAAGCAGTTAACATGGGTTCTGGACATAGCTGGTTCTGGAAAGCTATGTGTTATTCTGTGTCAGATTTAAACTGATGGAATAGGACTTGCCAAAGTAATTCACTGTAGTTTGCAATCTGAAAGTGGCTCAATGCTTCAAAACTCTCCTCCCCGTGGAACTTATCTGAGGGGCTGTGAAGAAGGGAGAAAAGTAGTTTCCTCTATTTTCTCTTCCCATCCACTGTCTCATGGTGTCCTGCTTCCAAACAACGGACAAGTTATTTCTGCAGATCAAACATTACAATTAGTGATTAAAAAATAAGTTCTACTTATGAGTCAGGCATATTTCAGGTACTTAATAAATACTGAGTGAATAAATGAATGAATTTAGCCTCCTTATCCCAGCTGTCCAAGGAGCTTAACATTTGCATGGAAAAAAGGCCCAGGAATGACTTTACTGGCTTTTACCCAAGGGTACCCTGGGATCAGTCAGCAACAGGGGGAGAACTCTGAATTTGGGCCAAGTTCACTTACAAGAAGCTGCTTTTGATAAAAGCTCAGTTCTCTTATCAATATTCCTTCAACTCTTTCTGCAGCCCTGGCAAACTCTTTTTAAAAAGCAAATGCACTGTAGGCAGAAGCTGAATCAGTAAGTCAGAATGCAAGTTTCAGCCCCAGCTGGGCAGCAAGACATCCCAAATCAACCCTTCGGTACATTTTGGGGGATGAATTTACAAAAGGCTGACAGCGCTTTTGAGTCTATGTATAGAAACATTAGATTGGTCGCCAGAGGTAAAAAAAAAAAAAGTCTATTAGAATTTACTTGTGATAAAATGAAGTTGCCAGGAGGCTGCACTATAAGATTCTGGCTTTTCATGAGTTCTCCTCACTAGTGGCCAGTGTTAGAAACAGAACTTGTTGACTTTGGGATCTGGTAATTGTCTTAAATTAGTTCCTTAAGGACCACAGAACTACTTTCCTTCTTTACTGCCTACTTTTCTGTTTCTCATTTTTACTATCGATTCTGTTTTTTTTTTTTTTTTCCTTCATGTGCAAATCTCTTTGTTTGGCAGGAACCAGCCATCAGAAGATTTTTTTTTTTTGTCTCTGAATTCTTTGGGTGTTGAAGATTTAGCTAACTGGGAATTGAATGGAGGAAAGAGTCAAGCAGGGAAATTTGTGCATGAAATGGATTTTTTGTTCCTCTGAGGATTTGTCATAAGGAGATATAAAGTGTCTTTCCCCCTCAGAGTACCTCCAAGTGCTTTCACAAATCAATTAGTCACTGGCGGGACAGAGAGAGTAGAGGCAGAATAAGCCATGTGGTGACAGCCAGAGACCCTGGCTCCTTGCTGTCTCTCAGGCGTGCTGTCCTCGATCATTAGATAACCACAGTGACACTTCACCCCCTGGTGACTGTTTCCATTACAATCAGAACTTCAGAGCAAGGGGAAGGCTTTCAGGATCTCACTCTCCTCCACTAATAAACAAACATCCACAAGGAGAGACTGGGGAAAAGGGAGGCTGGCCATCCCTTCGAGACACAAAGCCAAGAAAATGAAACGAAAAGAAATCAACCTTTTATTTGGTCACTTGGACTCCAGAATCCTTATGTATTCTCTGGAATGTTCAGTCTTTGACTAACGTGGAATCCGGGCATTTCTCTCAGTTCATTAGATGAGACCAGTGAAGCACGACAAAAGAGTCTTAATTCTAAGAGGATGAGGCTCTTGACACAGCCTTTCTAAGCTGACAGAATAGGTGCAACATGCCTCCTGCCAGCTACTCGGCAGGCAGAGCCTACGGCATATGTCTTAGGGGCCCACGAGGTACAGAGTGAGGGCGGACTCTGAGGAACACCTAAAAATGTGCCCAGCCGAGCTGTCAGAACAACTCTCCATCAGTCACTCAGCAGGAGCAAACGGAGTTTCTGAAATGCTCACGTCATTTTAGGCACACGCTTTGCACTTGGAGTTCCCAGCTTGCAGACGTTAGGGCCACAGGGGAGGTAGGAATCAGGATGGGAGAACAGGGTGACCATTGCAAAGGGTTCAAGAGAGTAAAGGTGAATCCCATCATTTATAAGGTCTGGAGCCTTTCGGGCTACTCAGCAAGCAGAGGGATTGGAAAGAAAAATGCTTCTTATGTAATAGCCGGGAGCTCTTATCTCATTCTTGGGAACAAGCTGGGGGGTAGGTGGTAACTATTTCAGTCTTCGCTTTCTCAGTTGGCAGAGCTGAGGTACAGGGAAAGGAGTTGGTCTGTCAGCCCGCTGAGCCAGACGTGCATGCGAAGAGTCCCTTTAATGTCCCTCCGCAGTGCTTCCCCATCCTCCATCAATGCCATTTACGACCTCTGCCCTGAGTCCTTGGGCAGCCTCCTAGAGACTGGGAATACACAGCATTGTTGCGGTCACCTGACACACTTGGAGTCACAAGACCTGAGCTTGAATTCTGGCTCTTCTCCTTACTAGCTCTGTGGTCTTGGGCAAGTTTCTTAATCCCTCTGAAGCAAATCTCTCAATTTGCTTCTCTTTAAAATGAGGATGACAATAGCTATAGCACAGGCCATTGGGAGAATTAAGTGTTTGAAAGCATTTGACCCAGTGCCTTACATAACTCAGTAAATGCTAATTGGATCTGAACTTAAAGAAGGAATAAAATGAGCCCAGATTTCCTTCCCTGACTTCTTTTGATCTCAGGGATGAGCAGGCTCCAGCTTCACCGGAGGCTCACAGGTTTCCCCATGCCTGTGATTCTCAAAGTGTGGTTTCTGGACCACTAGCATCAGAGGCGCAGATGGACCTGTGAGAAACGCACATTCTCAGGCGCAATCCTATAGTGACTGAATCAGAAGCCTTGGGGAGAGTGGGTGGAGGGCTGCAATCTATGTTTTAAGAAATCTTCCACGTGATTCTGTTGCATACTCAAGTTTGAGAACCGATGCCCTATATTAGCATCACGATGGCAGGAACAAAACTCCTGTGGGGCAACAGGCATAATCATTGCTGCAATGTAGCTGACTACTTCAGCTCAGGCGTATATTGCTTATATCTCTATATCTGTCCTCTCTGTGGCCATCTGTTGAGAGAAGAGAAGAGAAAAGGGAATTTGCTCATGGTGACCATCCTTCTGAACTTTTAAGACATTTCTGCCTTTTTTTGGTGCAGGGGATGGAATTGACAATTTGGTGATGGGTCTGCATGAACACGGGGCTGGTAGAAGAAATTGTCAAAGGCAATCCAAACCCCCCACAGTCCTTGTAATGTTGGAGTGTGCGGACGCAGGACACTCCTTGAAATAAAACACTAAGGGAAGTGTTGTTCTCTGACATATAAACTCTGGGGGGAAGATGCTAAAATTTATTAGATATTCAGAAGGAGGCTTAGAGTGTTGACAAGTATCGAGACGACTTTGAAAATACTTTGAAACTTGAATATGTGATGTAAAGCTTGGATATTTTAGAGTTGTGGAGAAGCTGAGCCTTTCTCTTCATTTCTCCTGTAGAGGGTAGGAGGCTGTGTCACCTGAGCGACTCCTCATTTATTCCGTGTAACTTCTTTTACTTATTTATTAAAAATTTTTTTGGACTTTTTAAAATAAATTGAAGTATAGATGACTTACAATGTTGTGTTAGTTTCAGGTGTATAGCAAAGTGATTCAGATTCTTCTTTTTCCTTTCCAACAAAATGTTGAGTATAGTTCCTTCATAGTGGCTTCCAGAGAGCCTCGTAGTAAGAATGGCTACTGTGCCCGTCTCCCTCCGTGCCCTGCCTCTACTCCTTCTTCATCGCTTTTATTCCTTTCTGGAAAAGTTTAGAAGCCCTCTTTACCTTTTAGGAGGGAAACATTGGTTGAGTTCTCTTAGCAGCACCTGACAGCATAAAATACTTAAATCCAAAGATATTTAAAGACCTCTTATCACTCGTAATACAACATTTTCATTTTACAGATGACAAAACTGAGGTCCAAAGATGGAATCTCCTGGCTCCAAGTTCAAGGCTCTTTAAACTACTCCCTAATGGAAGTGTCTTCGCATAGTCTGCAAGCTTAGTAATCATGGGGTGTAGCAGGGAAAAGGGGAGTCTTTGAGTAAGAAGTTCTGTCCCCACTCCTAGTTTTTCAAATAGCATACCTGTTAAAATGGTCAACTTATACGTAATTTTCAACCTTCATTTGTATAATTGAGGAACATGATGTTTGGCCCATTTTTAATTGTGGTCACTGGGGAATGGGTGGAAGTCAAAACCAAACAAGTCTCAAATAGTCTCTAATTTATCTTTTTGATGGAAGAACTCATCATTGGCAAAAGCCCTTAGATTTTGATTGCTGCCAAAGTCATATGTTCTTCACTTCCATGGGGGAAGGGTGGGTGGGACCCAATCCTTCACATCATATTAATAGTTTTTGCTCATAAAACTTGAATTTCCAGGCCCAATCAGTATTTTCTCCCTCTGAAATAGTTTTAAAATAGGAACAAATTGCTTCTTTTCTCCTTCAGCACTAGGAACATCAGGTGTTTACTTAATATTCCTTAAATTTTGCTTGGTGTTCTTCATGCTGACATTCTGAAGTGCCCAGGCAATGAGTCAAGTGACTTCTTAGATGTTCAGGGAACAGTGCATACAGCCAGTGCATACTTTTTCAGGATAATGGGTGAAAACGTTGGCCTGGATTCCTCCAAACCAGACAGATCATCAGAATAAAAAAGGGGTGTGTGTGTGTGTGTGTGTGTGTGTGTGTGTGTGTGTGTGTGTATGTATTTCACCTTTATTTTCTTTCTGACTGTGGTAAGGACACACTTGAATGTTAATTACACGGTAACATAATGATAATAACGGACACTTACTTATTGATCACTTATTACGTACCAGGTACTTGTACCTGTAATATCTCATGTACTTCTCACCGCTTTCGGTGGAAGACATGTTATCCCCATTTTACAGCGTCAGTGAAGTTAAGTAGTTTGTCACAGGTCATGTGGGCAGTAAGTGGGAGAGACGGACTTCGAACCCAGACTGTCTGGCTTAATACTGTTCCACCTGCTTTTTGAGAGTCGAATTTTTGCCCTCTGTTCTCATATGTAGTGGATGTAGAGTGTTGCCACGAGGTAAGGTAGGACCTAATCCTTGTGTAAATGACAAATTGTGGGTCAGTTAAGTGAGGGAAAAGCTTGGGCCAATGTCTTTCTGGAAGAGCCTAAATTTGAATGGTCAGAGGTGAGGAGATTAAGCATCCATGGGAAAGAAAATAGGAGGGAGATTTTAGGAAGGGACAGCTGAAAGGGTGGGTAAGGTCAGGAGATGCTTGGGGTCAGCCTCTGTGAGGAAGCTGTGAGAGAATTACTTAACCTTGAACTACACTGGCCTTTAGAACCAGTGACTCCTCCACACTGTGCTGCACCCTCCCTCCCACGGTTCTCCACAGCTGCAAGAACAGCCATCTTCAGTGTACCCTGGGAAGTGGCGATGCCTGGCTCTAACCCCTTCCAGTGGCTTCCTATTACACTTAGAATAAAATCCAAGGGGGAAAGGGGTGTCGGTGGGAGGAATTGGGAGATTGGGATTGACATATATATACTATTTTTTTTAACATCTTTATTGGAGTATTATTGCTTTACAATGGTGTGTTAGTTTCTGCCTTATAACAAAGTGAATCAGCTATACATATACATATATCCCTATATCTCCTCCCTCTTGCGTCTCCCTCCCATCCTCCCTATCCCACCCCTCTAGGTGGTCACATAGCACAGAGCTAATCTCCCTGTGCTATGAGGCTGCTTCCCACTAGCTAGCTCTTTTACATTTGGTAGTGTATATATGTCCATGCCACTCTCTCACTTCGTCCCAGCTTCCCCTTCCCCATGTCTTCAAGTCCATTCTCTACATCTGTGTCTTTATTCCTGTCCTGCCCCTAGGTTCTTCAGAACCTTTTTTTTTTTTAGATTCCATATATATGTGTTACCATACAGTATTTGTTTTTCTCTTTCTGACTTACTTCACTCTGTATGACAGACTCTAGGTCCATCCACCTCACTACCAATAACTCAATTTTTTTTATTTTTATGGCTGAGTAATATTCCATTGTGTATATGTGCCACATCTTCTTTATCCATTCACTTAGGTTGCTTCCATGTCCTGCCAATTGTAAATAGAGCTGCAATGAACGTTGTGGTACATGTCAATTTTTTTTTTTTTTTTTGCCGGTATGCGGGCCTCTCACTGTTGTGGCCTCTCCCATTGCAGAGCACAGGCTCCGGACGCGCAGGCTCAGCGGCCATGGCTCACGGGCGTAGCCGCTCCGCGGCATGTGGGATCTTCTCGGACCGGGGCACAAACCCGTGTCCCCTGCATCGGCAGGCGGACTCTCAACCACTGCACCACCAGGGAAGCCCCACATGTCTGTTTTTGAATTATGATTTTCTCAGTGTATATGCCCAGTAGTGGGATTGCTGGGTCATATGGTAGTTCTATTTTTAGTTTTTTAGGGAACCTCCGTACTGTTCTCCATAGTGGCTGTATCAATTTACATTCCCACCAACAGTGCAACTATTGATACTATGTATAAAATAGATAACTAATGAGAACATACTATGTAGCACAGGGAACTCTACTTAGTGCTCTGTGGTGACCTAAACGGGAAGGAAATCCAAGAAAGAGGGGCTATATGTATACGTATAGCTGATTCATCTTGCTGTACAGTAGAAACTAACACAACATTGTAAAGCAACTATACTCCAATACAAATGATTTTTTTAAAAAAGAATAAAATCCAAAGCCCTCACCTTTGTCAGCAAGGCTGTAGCAGGTGCTGTTGGCGCCATGCCCACACCTCCTTGGGACTCACTGTACCTGTGTACTGGGGCAGTTTTCTACTGCAGTCACCTGCAACTCTATGCTTGAGGTTTCTGACTGCAGCTGGCTAGGCAGAACGCCCCTGGGAGTTAATGCCCCAGGAGCAGGTCCCAACCAGTGATGGACAAGAGTGGGTGGATAAATACCCCGACTCTCCTGGCCCTCAGCTGGTGGAAATCTGAGGTGTGCTCTGCAGTCTTCAGAGGCTCTTCCCCCCGTCCCCCAACCCCGGAATTGAGCCCCATTGCCCACAGCTCACTCACGCGCCCATACTGCTGCTCTTCCCTTCCTATCTGACTTTCCTGCTCCCTGAATATGATTCCTCGCATTTAAAATCCTTGCTCATGGCCTGATTCAGGGGAACCCAACATAAGCCAAAGTCTTGTTTGATCTGGCCTCTGCCCACCGCTCCAGCTTCATCTAGAGCCGGTATACCTCATGAACCGTTTTCTAGCCACGTGGCTCTTCTTTACGTTTCCTGAACATTCTGGCCTTCTTTGTGTGTGCGGTTCTACATTTCCTAGGCCTGGTTCTTCATTGCTTAGACTTCAACTTCAATGTTACCTCCTCAAGATGTCTTCCCTGATATCCCAGAAAGCAGCTGGAGCTCCTGGAACAGGGTTCGGGGCTCTCCTGGACGTGGCCCCAAACAGTGTGAGATGCACAACGGTGTGAGTGGTGGATGTGATGGCCACGTCCTGCCCCCACTCATCGTCTCTCTTTGGTCACCTGTCTTCTCCACACCCCCAGTCTAAGGTGTGTCAGGCTCGGCTCATTCACTGTGTGGTGTGGACTTCTCAGTGTTCCTGGGTTTATCTGGGGCACCAGGGTTAAGAAACCAGGCTTAAAACAGGAGAAAAGGGTGATAGCCTGACTGGTGGGGGAGGCTGGGTATTCAGGAGGCCTAACACACATCAGAACAGCCTTTGAAATTATGGATGTATATCTGAATCCAATTCTCAGTATCTTCTGAGTCCTGTTCACCAATAAATGTCCTTTATATCCTACACTGATTTTTCTCACAAAATCTCTCTAAGGGGGCAGTTCTTTCATTTTTCTGAAGTTGGCTTTGCTGTTACCATTTAAGTGTGAGAGATGAATAGGAAATTATAGACCCTCTTGCATCTGGGCTTGACATTCTCTGAGCAGATAGGCTGGTGCCCAAAGGTACATTTTTTATTAAACTTGGCTTTTCCTTTCAAAGGAACCCAGAAGGTTCCTTTGAGTGCATTAAGAAGAGGCCACCCTTCTGGGGGGAGGCTGCACCATCTGTGCACGCTCAGGGACTGGATGGCAGCCTCGGCCCTTCCTGTATGGGACCCACCCTCTACAGCTCAGGAGGAAACCTGAGTCTAGAGATGGGGGTCTGGTGACCCCACCACCAGCAGTTCTAGCTTCCAGAAATGTGCCTTTATACCTAATGCCAATCCTAGGTGTTGCAGTTTGCATCTCCTTCTCTTTGAGCTTGATTGGATCATGAAATATCAGCGTTAGGAGCTCTAGAGAGCACGAGCGCCAGCCTCTCATTTTACCCAGGAGGAGACTAAGGCTTACAGCCATTTAACGACTTATTTAAAGCCGCAGTGCTGATCTGTGGCACGTTTGAGATGAAAATTGGCTGAATGTCATGGGAAAATTCTTTAAAGCCAGTAACTATCTGAAAGGTTCTTGTAATTCTCAGGAAATTAGCCAAAGGGACTGATGGGCTGTGAGGACATTTTAGGGAACAGTGGCCTTATGGGGAAGTCCCTTTGCAAATTTTTCACTGTGGAGTTTCGAAATTAAAAATTTGGCCACTGAGTATTTCTCCCTTTGCACATGTTTGCAGAATTGTGGTGTTTGCTTTGAAACACAACACAGATGTGAAGTAAAAATTGCTGTCGACCCTCAGATCTCATTTTTTCAGATCTTATTTTAGATTAACACTGTTGAAGCCTTCAGCGCGCTGCCACTTGAACAATACTTTTTTTTTTTTTCTTTTTGGTTAGGGCATGAAATAACTCAGTGACTAAGAATTTTCACTGAAAAAACAAAAAGGAAAGGAAAATATTTTATCTGTTGGAATAAATTAATCCTTGCAGAGGTATGGTGAGATGAGCTTGACTCTGGGTCTGTAGGACCATTATTAAGTAATGAAGAATGAATTCACTTTTTGGGGGCTCAGAAATTGGGATTAAAATCCCTTCAGCGTCCCAGCCTCTGCTGCACACTCTTGAAACATTGTCATTGCCATTCATTTAATCATCAAATATGCAATGAACACATATTTTGTTATGCACTGGGTTATTACATTCTGTAATTCCAAGTAAAAGAGACTTTAAGAGCTTGTATGCACAAACAACTTGTCAGAAGAAGTGAAATGAAAAGAATAGGGCATCTCAAATGAATATGAAAATCACTCTTCATAGAAGATGGTGGATTACGTTTATTGTGTTGTTTCTGTAATGGGACTGATAGTTTGTGCTGAATAATTCATGCAATTTTGCCCAAGCCCCTTGAAAGCACTGGCATATCTTCAAGGGACAGCTGGCTAAAAGTTAAGGTACAGACTGTTGTCACAGACTTGAATATCGCCAAGTAGCCTCCTGGAATATTTTTGGTAGTGCAACATTTGAGAGGACTGGCCATGGAATTAAAGCAGACCTGGGTTCAAATCCTCACTTTACCCTTTGGCTTGGGCAAGGGATCCAGGCTCTTTCAGTCTCAGTTCCTTCCTATGTAAAATGAAGCTAAAATTCACCCTCATTGGGATTTGTACACATAGTGTTATAGGAACCAAAATTTCATCTTTAAAATGAAAGCTCCTTTCCAAAGAGGGTGGGTCTGGTTAAAGGGAAGGCCCCTGTTTTGCTGGTGCCTTGGGTTGTCAAAGTCTGGGAATGGGAGTTGGGGGGAGTAGGTGGGTACTGGGAGAATGGCATTGATTTCGGAAGAGGGAAAAGAATGGGGCAAGGAGAGAAGGGAGGAGAGAGGTGAGAGGAGCCAATAAGGAGGAGGGAGAAAGGCAATGAGGCTGGGGAAATGGCAAGATGGTGCCGGTGCTGGTGGTGGAGGGCCAGAGGTGTGTTAAGAACCACGATGCTCCCTGATTTATTAAAGTTGTGTGTGTGTGGCTGTGATGGTCTCCGTTTTCCATGTCCTCAGCTGGTCTACTTGCCTTCCGCTCCTCCTTGATAAAGTTGGTTATGCTCACTAATGTTTCATGGAAGTTAGGGTGTGGGTATATTATACAAGTGGAGGGGGTCTGGATCAAGGAGATGACACAGGTGCCCAGGAGACAGATGAGAATGGGAGCCCTTGGGAATTTGCAGAAAGCTGGTGAGAACTTTGGATTTTCATAGGTCTTGGTGGTTCTATCCAAGCTGACCTAGACTTCAAGGGGATAGACTTTAACTGGTACCTGAGTATTGGTAGACAATATTTATTAAGATATTACTCTGTACCCGAGGGTGATATATGAACATTGTGGTGCATTATCTCCTTCCATTCACTCAATAGACACTTACGGAGGGGCCAGTTGAGTCCTCCCAACAAGTCAGTTAAGTCTTGGAGGACCATAATTAGCTCCATTTTACAGATGAAGAAACTGAGCTTGAGGGAGGTTATGTAACTGGCCTAAAGTTATCCTGCTAATATATATTTTTTAAACCCACAAGTTGAGATAAAGTATATCTCATTTCAAAGTCCATTCTGCTAATTGTTATGATAGCTAACCTCCCACCTTACTGCCTTATGCCATGAGGACTGAGGAATGAAGACTGGTGTTTCAAGTTCTTGGCACATAGTAGGTAATTGAAGTCACATTCCCTAGAAGTAGAACCTGAGATGGGGATTCTTGTTTAAGGGATTTATTGGGGGAATGTTCTCAGGAGAAGGCATATGAGAGAAGAAAGAATAAGGCAGGTGTAATGGTGAATCGTATGTGTCAACTTGAGAAGGCCACAGGGCGACCAGGTATTTGGTTCATCATTATTCTGAGTGTGTCTGTGAGGGTGTTTCTGGATGAGATTAACATCTGAACGGGTAATTGAGTTAAAGCAGATTGCCCTCCCCAATGGGGCTGGGCCTCATCCGATCTGTTGAAGGCCTAAATAGAATAAAAAGACTGAGTAAGGGAGAATTTGCTTTTTCTGCCTTACTGTCTTTGAGTTGGGACACCAGTCTTCTGCCTTCAGACTCAAACTTGGAATGGACCTGTACCATTGTATCTCCTGGGTTTGCAGCTTGGTGACTGCAGAGCTTGGGACTTCTCAGCCTTCACAGTTGTGTAAGCCAAGTCCTTATAATAAAAAAAATCTCTCTCTCTCTGCTCCCTGGAGAACCCTGACTAATACAGCAGGGGGAAAAGCTAAGCGAGGATGTAGTCTCAGTGGATGTCAGTTCAGCCTGATCCCTTAGGGAGCCCTGGAGCATAATTATACCACAGTGTTGCCCCACCTTGAGGCCAGGGGCTGGCCTTTATATTCCCATTAGTCAGTTCATGAGCTCTGCTCCTAGGGTGGTGTGGGGACAGTGAAGTAGCTCCCTGGAGAAGGGGGCAGCTGTGAGTTATCTGCTGACACTCACAGCAGCCAGGGGATGGGAGCATTGCTGCGTCAAGAGCATCCCCTGCAGTAGGCAATTAATAACTAGCAGCCATTACTATTCTCAAGTTTTGATTTATTTCCCACCCGAAAACATACTAACTATAAAGGAAATAAACCAGAATACCAAAATTGTTGACAGTCTCACACTCCAACATACAAATTGCCTTTCTCTGATCCATGTGTGACCATTTTTTTAACCTAGGTATAATAATAGTATAAAGTCTTAAAATTATTGAAAATATAAAAGTAATAGTGCTAATTATGAAAAGTTCCAACAGCATAGAAGAATGTAGAATGGACATTAGTTTTCCTTAGCCTTCCCAGACAGGACCCCTATCCACGTTAAGTATGTAACCTTACAGACCTTTGACTCCATACACACACTCTGTATAGACTCACACGTGCACACATACGCATGTACTCCAGATGGATTTTTTTTTTTTTTTTTGCGGTACGCGGGCCTCTCACTGTTGTGGCCTCTCCCGTTGCGGAGCACAGGCTCCGGACGCGCAGGCCCAGCGGCCATGGCCCACGGGCCCAGCCGCTCCGCGGCACGTGGGATCCTCCCGGACCGGGGCACGAACCTGCGTCCCCTGCATCGACAGGCGGACTCCCAACCACTGCGCCACCAAGGAAGTCCCTCCAGCTGGATTTAATGGGGTATTATTTCACATATTGGATCTAGGACTTGTATTTGCTACCTGACAGTATATGTTGGAGACCTTCTCATGTCAGTACATTTAGAACTTCCTTATTCTTTTTAATGGGGCCGCACAATTTTGCTAGCATGTATATATCATAACGTATTTAACTATCAATGACATTTAGATTTCCCATCGTTCCTTTCACAAACCAGGCAGTAATGAACTAGATAAAATTTTGTGTTCTGTTTTTTGTCACTGACCTCTATGTTGTTGCACAGTCATAACTATTTTAAAATTGCACCATACTGTTCTATTAAGTTGATGTATCATCATTTATCTAATCATCTCCCTATTGCTGGTTGCATAGGCAACAAATGTTTATTTTATATATATATATATATGTATGTATATATATGTGTGTGTATATATATATATTTACCCCCCTCCCCCAATTTGAAGTATTTTCTTATTCTCAGGAGTAGGATTAGTGGGTCAACTCTACTGAGCTTGGCTTCCTTTGCATTAGGCTAAGCAATCTACTAGACAGCCTCAGAGTGAAAGAAGATTGCAGAGGTGCGTCCATTACATGGATTGCTATGTTGTATTAATAATAAACACAGTAACTCTGCTATGAGGGGCAATGCATCCTCAGGGAATAGTTCCTAAAGCCAATGACAGGTAGAATCCTCTCTCCAAAACCTGTGCCGAATGATTGTAAAGCTGCCTTCTCAGTACTAGGTGTGGGTTTTTGGCATTTGCTGTTCACACATGCGTGTGTGTGTGGATGGAAACCAAGAAGCAAATAGGTAAAGATGAGAGATTTAAAGTGCTGGCATTTCTTAGGCAGAATCAATGCAGTGGTGCAGCAACAACCCACATAATGAAAATTAGCAACTGTTTGTATAAAGAACAGTAATTTATACAGTCATCCACGGAATAACTTTGACTGTGTGCATTCAGGAATAATACTAATATTATGATTAATATTATAGCTGCAATCAATATTATTAATATTAATGTTACTTGAGCTAAAATTTGAGTGCTTGATACGTGCCACGCACCGTTCTAAGTGTTTTACTTAGCACACGTTTACTCTACGTAGCGATTCTTTGAGGTGACTCCTTTGATATTCCTACTTTATAGATAAGGAAAGTAAAGCACAGAGAAATAAGATAACTTGATCAGATCTTCCAGTTTGTAGGTGGGAGAGCTGGGATATGACCAGACTTGGTCTGATTTCTTGACCACAGTGTTTTACATCCTCTTGGTAAAGGATCATCTAATACCTACTTACATGTTTGATTTTCAACCAAGTTAACCATCGTTCAAGGGAACAAATACTAGATAATATTAAAGCCAGTACTGTAGCTGAGATGCTGCACAAAGAGTCACCAGTTGAACAACTTTGTAGACAATTTGTGCGGGACTCCGAGGCTGTCAACTTTGAGGAGAGGTGGTCATAGAAGAAAATGTATGGGTTTTAAACTAATTTTGGATTCCAAGGGAAGCCATAAAATTATTGATGTGACTGCATGTTCCTCAGAACAGATGAGTTAGATAATGAGAGATTTCTGATAAAAAGACTTAAAAGCTAAAAATACCAATTCTGCATTTCACATACCTCGTGTGGGAGGGAGATTTCTGAAAGAACAATACCTTTCTTCACTACTCCATTCCAGATGATGGCTGCATTGTATGGAAATGAGCAGGTAATGGTGGCCCATACGGCAAAAAAACAAACACGCAAGAAAAGTTGGGGGGAGCAACTGAAGGTGGAAAAAAGAGGATCATGTCTATTAAAAAATAATATTAACACTCAGTGGTTCTATAGTCATAGAAGGGTTATTTTCTAGGAGTAATTTGAATCTGGAAAAGGGAAAGGCATTGCTGTACTTTTGAGAGATTCCAAAGATCAAGAAATTAATTTTAAAAAAGTATCAGCTCTGTAGCCCCTGGGTCAGAGATGTTTATGCTCTCATATCTCATGCAGGCTTGAGAGGTCATCCAAAAACATAGGAATTCATCTTATTAGAATCTCTTCTCCATTTGCAGTTTCTAGGTGCTCGAAGAAGATTTATTTCTGACAAATGAGTGATAATATCTAAAGTCATTAGCAATGATAGTCTAACACCCTGAAACATTCCTTGGAAGATAGAAATTTAATTAGATGCTCTCCCATCTATAGTTAGGGACTGAATTGGGCCGGTGGACTGCCAGCCCAGATATGCCTTGCTTCTCTTCCTATAACTTTAACAACACTGCAGTTTCAATGTACCTAAACTACAACTGGGCTCCCCCAGGGACTGTGCTTCAAGCGAAAGTTCATCTACCTTTTGGTTTTATATGGTTCCACTGTCACCACTACGACCACCGCTGCCAGATGTGTTCACCGCAGGCCAGGTCCTCTGCTAAATGCCTTCTGAGATTCGTCTCCTTTAATCTTTTCACACTCATGAGTGAGGGAGCAGTCAAAGCCAAGGCCCCCAGTGCATGCAGGGAGCGAGTTCTGTTCCGTGTGTTGGCGCTCGTAGACTTAAGGGGAACTGGCTCAGGAGGCTGTTAGGAAAAACAACTTTTGCCCTTGACGGTTTCCTTCTCTTCCAGTGTGCACCTTTTTGGTGTTCCCTAGGATTTTTGTTAAAAATTCTAACTGTTCACTAGACATTCAGACTTATTTTTTTCAAAGAATGGAGTTTCGAACATCACCATTCTAGCAAATATATTTCTTGGAAGGGCTTACGGCTCTCTCTGAGCATCCTGGATATTAACTGAAGGAATCTGGAGATTCTCTTCCAGATGTACGCGAAGACCACAGCTTTTCAACAGGGGCAACAGTGCTTGAGTCAGGAATATGGATCAGGGCTTGTCTCTTCTAAAATGGGATAATCTACGCCAGTATTTTCTTACGTGTGTTCTGCAAAAACTAGTCCTCTGAGATATTCGACAAAAAAGGGGCTCCGTGGGCAAATGCATGTTGTAGATAGGGATTTAGTATGTAAACTTAGTTGTGCGGGGAAATATTGCAATTCCGTATTTTCTGTGAATCAGTTTGATTTTAACTCTTATCTGCCATCCCTCCAGATTGATGGGAAATTTTAACTTGGACGTACTTGGAGTCTTTGATTTTTTCCCTTCAAGGAGTTGTATCAGGATTCTTTGGTCTTACAGATGCCTAGGCATTGGGGTGATGTCTATCCACACTGCTTTATGTGAAGGTGCCCACTATCCTAACCTACACAGTCCCTTCAGATGGGGTCCCTCCTGCTGCTGAACTGTGCTTGGGACACAGGGTCTTTGGTGAGGTCGGAAACTCAAATATCTGACGCTGGGAGCTGGGAGGGAATAGTGAGCGTGTGTCCCTGCTCTTGGGATCCCCAAACCTCTCTTTCCTCTAAACCTGTTGGATTTGAAAATAGAAATCAAGAAACCTTGCTACGCCTCTCTCCTGAGGCAGGAAAGAGTAGACTCTGCTTTTCCCTGTAACGTGGAAGGGAAAAGAGAAAAGAGAGCGAGAAAATATGAACTTGCATTTTACAAAATTATAAGTTTGGGAAACATTGAGTATCCTGTCCTTTCTTGGGTTTCCACAGTTTATAGTAACGTATCAAAGGCTCTGAGAAGTCCTGTAATGGGAAAATGTGTTTACATCTATTTAAAGCAAAGGCTCCAAAATGTATACTGACTCTGAACATCCCGCAGAGCTCGTGTTCTGGCGATGCTCTTGAGGAAATCTTTAGTAGCTCTGTGTGGACCCATTATTGTCCATGCCTAGGAGACCCTAGGAACAAGTTCTGATGACTTCTCACAGAGGGACAATTCTGATTTCTGTCCTATAGAACTTAACTCTTCTGGGTCCACTCCCCACTGCCTTTCTGCTGTCCTAGCACTGTGCCTTGCAACATTCCTGGCATGGTTATCCTTTCCGTAGCGCTTCCCATGGCCTTCTAGGTGACTGGCACTTCCATTAGGCATCAAGAACACAGGCAAATTACTTGGCATTATCAATGCAACGAGCCCAGAGGCGCTAGGCACTTGAAGTCTATTCCTAGAATACACACACACCTTGTCTAAGCACATGGATGTTATACCCATACAGAGAGCTTGACCAAGTCTGGGATAATAACCAAGATTAGCAGATGAATACTAAGATAGGCCTAAAAGACCTACAGTAGCCTCAGCAGTGCTGGAACACAAGGCCTGAGGCTCTAAGTTCAGTAAACAGGATAGTCATGGGACTTTTCATTATATATACGATGAGCTGAGAAGGGAGACAAGCTTGGGCCACAAGGTTAAGACAGAAGTCATGCTCTATTACTGCCCGTGTGTTCCAGTATATTCTTTTAAGAGGGCTTGTGTGTTTTAGTTCCTCTTCTCTCTTTTGTGTTCTCTGCTTCTCCTCTGCTAAGGTACCCAGGGGCCAATTGCCCTATCCTGGGTCCTGTTTTCTGCCATATTCTTTTGCTCCACTTACGATTTCTCACATATGATTCCCACCCCATCAGAGTTTCCACTGCTGTTATGCCCTCAGCTGCGTAAGGGAAACCAAGCTGAGTAAACAAAACCATGCAGAGATGGGAGATGACGAGGATTCAGGGCCCCCATTGCAGTCTCAGGGTGCTAGTCTGCGTGCCTCTCTAATTGGGAGAATTTCAGGGGAGAAACTTTAGGCAGGAGGCTTTTTTTGGAATCACATCCCTTGATCTTTTCCCTCAGTGTGGGTCTGGCCTTAAGAAGGGAGTGGTACAGGAAAGCTGAAGCCACAGCCCTTCGCAAACCCACTTGTGGCCCCTTCAGTGGTGGTGGGAAGGGTTAGTCCTACTTCCTTCCTCTTCTTTTACAAGCTCTGGTCCAAAGCCTGAGGTCTGAGCTAATTTCGTTAACTTTTTTTTTTTCCTCTGCAAATGGCAGAAGACCCCATTCCGTGAAGGAAACCAAGCACAACTGTAAACCTCAGCAGTGTCAGAGTTGGAATCCTTACGGGGGGTGGGGGTGGGGTGGGTGGGGTGGGCGTGGCTGTCTACTGGGGCTCCTGGGAAACACAAGACAGCGGGCGACTCTGAGAGGGCAAGAAAAGGCTTGGGTTCCTCTGGGTTAGCTGACTAGGAGTTTTCAGTTGGGCCACCTAACTTCTTCTTACTCCACTTAGCTGACCCTAGGCATCTTGGCTTACCGGCAGAGCTGTATCGATTACAATACGTTCCGTGAATTATTTACCAGTTATCCTTGATTACCAGGCTGCATGATAATGATTACCCGTATCATCAAAGAAGTGCCGGATCAACTTGGTTGTAAGACTCACTTGATCGCAGTACTAATCAGTGTGCGCATCTGCTGAGTCTTTGTGAGTTGCTTGCATGGTATGGACGTTTCCTCACACCTTGAGAACAATGGCGGTAACACTGTAAGACACTTGCTATTCTGATGGGTTGAGGGAAGAGAGAAAGTAAGCAATGAGGATTAGTATCTGCTCCCAAACCCAAGACATCTAGATGATTAGTTTTAAAAGATAAAGTAAGGCCAATTGTACTTCATTAGAATATAAGTTTCTATCCTCAACAGTGTGAACTTATGTGTTCTTCCTATTTCTACCGTAGCCTCTGACATGGTAGGAATTCAATAAACGTTTGTTGAATTGAGTTGAACTGAATTTGAAATGGCACTAGGCTCTATTTCATGGCCCAAATTATCAACTGTCATTATCACAAAGTAATATACTGAGACTATTTTTTCCAATATCCTGAAGGTTCATAAGATCACACACATGGGGTTTTATGGAAGGGTTACAAAACATTACCCATAGAATGAAATCCGTAATGGTGTGGCTTGAATTCATGACACCTGTGGCCATTATCACTCTACAGAGTTAAGGTCACATTTCCTGAGAAGGGGAGCTGAGCTCGTCTACTGCTTAAATACACGTGGCAATGAGTTAGACAAGCGGTAATGCAAAAGCTGTGTGTAGATAGTATCAAATAACCCATGTTTGCTAAGTTGTTAGAAAAATTGTTATGAGAGCAGCATTTTCACATGGTACCAGTTCAAACAGTACAATTCAAACTGTGCAATAATGAAATTGTACAGTTGTGAAAGGTGAACATTGCCCCCCCCTCAGACCCCCAGTTCCACTCTCCAAAGGCAGATACTATTAATAGTTTCCATTGATTCTGTCCAGAAATTTTCTATGCATGTATTTGTATATATGTAGATAGTTTTGTTTGAAAATTAGGCAATTAATAATTAGGTAATATTTAAGACACACAAAAACGTATGTCATTTATGAAGAATAATGCCACAAACATGTGTTCCCACACTTTGATTTAATAAATAAAAATAAGTATAAAGGCCCTATATACTTGTATATCTTTACCCTTACTACTTCTTTTTTCCTAGTTTTTTTGGGGGCTCTGCCACGTGGCTTGTGGGATCTTAGTTCCCCAATCAGGGATTGAACCTGTGCCCCCTGTGCAGAGTCCTAACCACTGGACCTCCAGGAAAGTCCCTACCCTTACTTCTCTTGTCAAGCATTTTAATGTCTCTTCCTGATTGCATCTCCTTCCAAGAGGTAACTGCTCTTCTGAATTTGGTTCCCATGCCCACTTTTTGTACCTTTATGATATATTTATGTATCCTCAGCAAGATGTGGTAACGCTTTTAAATAATATGTTTGTGAAATCCTATCATATGTGTTTTTCTCTCATGGTTTTTCACTCAGTTTTGTAAAAGTCATTCTTATGGATGCATGTAGCTATGGTTTATTCATTCTCATAGCTGTCTGATATTCCACTATGAATGTATCACAATGTGTACATTAAATCTCTTTCTGATGGATAATTAGATTGTTTTCAGTTTTTGCTACCACAGACAATACTGTCGCGAGCAATCTTGTGTCTCCTCATGTAAGTGTGTGAGTTTCTCTAAGGTATATATCCTGGCATGAAACGGCTCAGTCATGGGAAATGCACATTTGAAACTTTTCTAGATATTGACAAATCGTTCTCCAAAGTGACTGTATGTATCCTTTTAACATTTATTTCTAAATAATGAAAAGAACTTGTCCCAGGGTGCTATACATGTGCAATAGGCAATCAAGGTTTTGGAACTGTATTGATGTACTTACCGACATCCATTTCTTTCAGAAGGTGTGTTTCCAGCAAGAGGTGGGGCTGGGATTTAAACCTAGGACTTGTACCTCAAACCTCTGCACTTCCTGTTGCTTTATGTTCTATATTCTCTTTACCTGAATGCATCCAACCTCCTTGCATGTGTGTGTCTTGCGAAGGCAGAAATTTGAGCCTAAATGAAAATGTGAGTCCGCGTGTAGCTTGGGCTGTACTTTGTTTATGGGACCGTAGTGGAGAACGTAGTTCTTTGGTTTTCTTTGGTCTTTGCTCCAATGATGTGTTCCTTCTTCTCGTCCTCCTTTTCCTCCTCCTTCTTCTAAACCCTAACACCATTTTTTTTGAGAATCAAGTAATACAGGTCACCTTCCAGATCTTCCCACCCCATTCCCATTTTGCTCATCAGACTACCACCAACTTTGGGTGGCTATCCTTCCGTTTCCTGTGGGGACATTCCTGGAGACTATGTCATACCCTGTTTCTCACCCAACTTTCACCTACTAGTTTTAGTCTCCGTCGATGATTACTGCCTAAGACAATTATTACTGTGGTAGTTGCCAGTTAGTGATGTAAACTCTTACTTAGAACTCAAAATGACCTTAAGAAGTATACTGTATTATTGTCATTGTGAGTATAGACAAAGCAGCCAGGGAATTAATGAGCATGAAGGGCTAGTTGTTTTTGTCACTTCTGAATCCTGACTCAATATGCAAGAAAAAACCCCAAAGCCAAAACCAAACGATCCAACCTATTAGAATTAGATTACTCCACCACTGCAATGGGCTAATGCTGGCAATTCTCAAATTAAGATGAAAAGTTGTCAAAGGGGTACTAATGGTTCTTTATCCATCTTTAAGAATATGATTTTATGAGAATTTAAATATGTATGCATCTTATTCTGTACCTTTAAAAAAAAACAACAACGCAGCGTAATTCAGAATAAAACTCTGCCCCAACAACTTGTACTTCATCTGAACAAATTTATTTGCTGAAGTTGTTCAAAAAACAACTTATCTTAAGAGGTGTTCGGCAGCAGAAAGGCCTGTAGGCATCTTCTGGACCCAAGATCCAAACTCAAAAAAGCATACATTGATATTTTATTCTAATAGGACCTGCGGGGGTCAACTTCTCTCCAAAAGGAAGGTTAAAATTTCACGGCGCATCGAGAGACGTGTTCCTGCTTCTGATCCTCATGTTTGAAACCATGTGTGTCGGGGGAAAGAATGCTTCACGTCCTTATCAAGTAGGGCATAACAAAATTGGAAATTGGCTCGTGATTTATTGTACCTCCGGTGACACACTGAAGTGTGTAGTAAAATTAACTTTGGGTCTATACGGTAGCTGCTTGCGCAGCATGACTAAAGAAAGACCCTGTGAGCAGGAGAGGTCGCAGATGAACGAGGCCAGAAATGGAAAACTTCCACTGGTGCAGGCAGCACAAATGCTTGTTGTTAGCATTTGCATTCCGTCTTTGTGGCTAGTAGGAACACAGACTCAGAAGGCCCTGAAGGTCCCTCTCTCTTCCTTCCTCTAGCCACCTGGACCCGTGAAAGTCCATCTGATACAAAGGTCTCTTTGTTTGGAGTCAAGTCAGGGCTGCTACCGGTCGGCAAGCAAAGTCAAGCAGAAGTCCAGGCTGCGGTGGCACAAGACCATATTGTTGCAGGCCCAGGCTTGGGAGGCATTTTTTGGCAAGCAGGACACTTTGAACACCCACAGGAGCCCGGGGTTGTGGACATAGCCGTGGATGGGGAAAATATTTGATAGCAGAGCCCTTTCTGGAAACTCCCACGTGGTGAACAAGGATGTGCAGTGTAATTTTGGTTTCATATTAAAATTCCTTGAAGCAGGCCCTAGGACTGTATCAGGTTCTGAGGTCTTTCCCTTAATGAAATCGCCAAGTGCAACACTTTAGCGTTAGGATTCCATTGCAGTAATATAAACCAAAAAGGGGCTGATTTACATTTGTGCCCTCACCATTAATGTAAATTGGTTATTAGCTACTTATGCTAAAGAGCAGCAGTGTAAAACGTAAAGGTAGTTTGACTAACTACATTTCGCCCTCTGGAATCTGCTGTGCATGGAGTTTACATTCAGTGAATTTTTTTCCCCCCTGCTCCATGCAGTACAGCATTTACTCTGCCTAATTGACATATGTATTAACAAAATACTGCCCCCTTTCTGCAATTTGCATTTTATAACACATCACCACAATGAAGTTAATAAGACTGCCCCATGCCCCCCTCCGGTGATTCTTCTGGAATGCTGCATTAGCTTTTTTGTCTCCTCTTGTCTTCATGTCCTTTTAGGCAGGGGTAATTAAAGAAAAAAGGCATTTACAAACAATGATAATGCAGGAATAATAAGGATGTAAACGAGTTTCAGTCACCACATCCCTTTTTTGAGACTGTGGGCAGGAGTGAGCAGGGATATTGATGCGGAGGGACCAAAGCTTGCATCTCGTCCATGTGGGAACAGTTCCTGAGAAATTAAAAAAGCATTCTTGGGCTTCCCTGGTGGCGCAGTGGTTGGGAGTCCGCCTGCCGATGCAGGGGACACGGGTTCGTGCCCCGGTCCGGGAGGATCCCACATGTCGCGGAGCGGCTGGGCCCGTGAGCCATGGCCACTGAGCCTGCGCGTCCGGAGCCTGTGCTCCCCAACGGGAGAGGCCGCAACAGTGAGAGGCCCGCGTACCGAAAAAAAAAAAAAAAAGAGCATACTTATGTACACATTTGTTATCAAAAGCTTCCCGAACTGAGTTTCTCAAACTTAACAATACTGATGCCTGAGTATCAGGCATCAAAATTAAATAAAACTTTCTAGGAGTGGATCCCAGGAGAGTCCAATTGCAGTCAGGGTTGAGAACTGCTGCTCTCAATGCTTTCCAGACCAGAAACCCTCAAACCTTTTGGTGTGGCGACGCCCTTTTTGTTTATTTTTTATGATACCACCTAACTGAGTGTATGTGAAGCTTTTAAAATTAATTCTCAAAATTAAAGTTAAATAAAATGAAATTTGTTTTGAGAATTTGGAGTGGAATTTAGTATGAGGCCTTGAAGTAATTGGAGCCCATGTGTAAAAGTTATCAGTTCTGGGCAGGGACGCCTCATTAACATGAGCATAGCCTTACTCTTTCACCAGTGGCTTCACTTTAAATTCCACCCTCAAAGCAACATTCACAGCAGGGCTTTCTGATGCTTTATGGACTTATGAGGACAGGCTGCTTCCAGAACACCTGTTGGTTTCACCTGCTTGTCACCTTTGAGCTCCCTTATTGCCCTTTTTCTCTGTTCTCTGCTTAGATCTTATTTCTTGCCTATATATTCAGTGTTTCCTTGCAAATGGCTTGAAATGCCGCAAAAGTGTAATGTAAACAGCCAGAGTCATTTCGAGAGATCTGACAGCTAGAAAGAGAGGTAGGGAGAAGTCACTACAGATATCATATTAAAGAATCTTGTTGGTGATAGCTGTGCTTTTCCTGATAGCTTCCCTGAGGAGCCTCTCACCCTTCTCTTGTCATAGTTTTATCCTGGACTGAGAAATTGCTGTAGGGAATGGGCACCACAGTCCCATCTTCTCACTCTGCGCCTTTCTGACCTCATCACCCACAATTTCTTCGTATTTGACTTAAATCCATGTCAGGAAGAGGAGGAGTACCTAAGTCGACTGCTGAAAGATGCGCCTGAAACAAAGGCCCACAAAGAAGAGGGAGAATCCTTTCATGGATTTCCAGTGTTTCTTGGTTCTGAAAGATGTTCCAGGTGAGAAGTTCCATCTTGTGTGAAGAGTACAAATTGACTCCACGATACTCAGGTGCAATTAGAAACATGTTCCTTTTTGTTTAAAATATCAAATTAGATATGGCTTAAAACGTTTGTTTCTTAAGTGCCTATGGCATCTCCACCCTTTGGGAGGTACCCTTACTGTGCACCCTGTTCTTGGGGGAGGGGCAGCCCAAGGCCCAGGCTCTCGGTATATGTGTTCTCGTCTACCTGCCAAGGGTGCTTAAGACAAGATGTATCAGCACAGCACAGACTGGCTCATCGGAGTAAGACTTAGATGCCCAGTCTAGTGATAGTTCCACGGAGCTATATTTTTTCTCATCAAGCTCATAATTGCCCAAGAGTGATACTCAGACTAGGGTCCTGGTGTCCAGCTGTCCTGACAAAACCCAATATACACAGGAACATTAATAAGCAACACCCTACATTAATTTAGCACGATCTTCTGGGAGGGAAGCTAGTTAATTTAATCAAAAACCACTTTGTTGATGTATGACATGTAAGAAGCCGTACGTATTCAGTGGATCCAACTTCATGAGCTTGTGGATAAGTGTATACCCGTGAAACCATCACCACCATCAAGATCATAAACATATCCATCTCCTCCCAATGTTTCCTCCCACTCCTTTTATTAATTTTTTGGCAATGAGAACACTCAACATAAAATCTATCTCTTGGCAACTTTGAAATATACAATACAGAATTGTTAGCTAGAGGCACTGTGCTGAACAGTAGATCTCCAGAACTTAGTTATCTTGCATAACTGAAACTTGTACCCTTGACCATTACCTCCCTGTGGCCCCTCCCCCAGCCCCTGGCAACCACCATTCTATCTACCGCTTCCATGAGTCCGACTATTTCAGATTCTACATATAAGTGAGATCATACAGTATTTGTCTTTCTGAGAAGCCAGTTAATGTTAATCCTGTGTATCAAGGAAAAGCAAAAAGACCTTAAAGCAGGTTTCTTAGTGTGGAATTAGTTCATAGATCCCCTAAGGGTGTGGCTGGGCTTTGATAGGTTTGCATAGCTCTTGAAAGTGAATGAAAAAAAGAAGAGCAAAGTTTGAATACATTTTTTGGGTAGAAGATTTGAGACATCTACTAGATTTTCATGGTGGTTTTGGCCTTAAATGGGTGAATAACCACTACTGATTTTGGAATTTAGGATTATGAGAAAGGTGTGTTATGTGGACAGGGTCGGATCTTCACATACGCCTTTACAAACAAATATTTTCAGCTGCTACAGATGTGCTAAACTATAGAAGATTGACTCCTCAGTTCCAAAGCCCTCTCTGACTCTTGTTCCCTTGGGTGTCAGGTTACCCAGAATAGGGACCCAACAGAGCCAAATGAAGGCAGGGGAAACAAGGAACCAGTAGCAAGGGAGACATTTCCTAGGCTCAACCTGTCCTGGCCTCGAGCAGAACCGGACTGTCGCGGTGAAGCTGAGGGACTGGATGCTATGGTGGAGTCAGAGGGGCAGTAGCCAAGGGCATGACATTCTGTGACATTTGATCTATTTCCCTGTTGGTGCGGGTGAATCCTTAGTCCAGTGGTCCTGGAAAATGCAAGCAGTGCCTACTGATTTCTTCATCCTGTAAAATAATGGACTCGGGTTTCTTTGAGGAAATAGAGCCACAGGGCGCTACATAAATTTCATTACTCTTATTATCATCACTCTGATTTTAATTTGATTTAAAAATTTTATTGGTCCTAACTGCAGCAGTTATGAATGTTGATGCTATTTTCTGCCATTTCTAATTTCTATAAAGAATACAGATCTTTGCTTCTTAATAATTGAAAATGACTCCTGCTTAATAGATTCACGCGTTCATAGGGAATTTCTGTCTTTGGCTTTGACATTAAGGGTTAGTGCATATTATCAGTTCCTTTAAAAATTATGTTGTTTTCTAAATCTAGTCATGTCAGATCTGTATGATCTAATAGTCTGATGTTTTTTATTGTGGAGGAAAAGGAGCCAATTTGGAATAAAAAAAGCTAGATGAACATATCTTTATATGCAAAAATAAGAATAGTGCTTAATGATATTTTGCTATTGGCTTTTGCTAAAGATTTTTTTTTTTTTTCCCATTTGGAGTAATGCCAGTTGGGGACCTCTATAGATAAAGGGTAAGAGTGTGTGTTTGACTTTGTATGAGACGCACTTGTAGGTCCTAAAGAGTTAAAACATATTTGGATCACTCTTGTTAAATAGGCTGCTATATTAGGCAGACTTGTATAAATACCCAGGAAAGGCCTTGTGAGAGCATAACCTCCTGTATTCTCTTTGTGTTATGGTCACTGAATGAGTAAGCTAATTTTAAATATTGAACTCTAATTATAAAAAACCACTTCCCTGAAAGGCGGGGGGCATGTGGGGAAGGGGGAGTGAGGACCTGAGAGGTGAGTCACAGGGCCAGATGAGTGGGTGGAGGTGATAACTGGCCAGAGGGTGTAGGATCATTTCTTAGTGTGCAAAGATCCTGGGGGAGAAACTAGGAACTGGATTTGTTCCTGTGGCCGTCATCCCGAAGATGTATGTGGACGGAGTACCTCCATAGAGTACCCTCAGATGTTGAGGAACAATAATAAGCTGCAATTTTGACTAGGGGCAGGGAAACCCATAGAGAAGCACCCTAAGTAAGTAATAATATGGGGGTCCACTGCACTAAGTGGTCTGTGTTTCATGAGCAGTTACTGGAGGAGAGGAGATGTGGGCTCAGCAAGTGCTTTCATACTTTTGCTAAGATTCTTGGGGTGAGATTCCTTTGTGTCTCTGATTGATCCCGTGTGCATTTTCTTTACTTATTTTCCCAGCTCTTTGTTTTTTTTAGTAAATGCTGCTTGAATCCAGCTGTTTACCTCTATTGCACTAAGGGAAAACAAGAAAAGGATATTAGTTCTGGACTTGGACCCAGAGAAGAATGGGCCCATATAGGTAATCCAGGACTGTCTCCTTATTTTAAGGTCAACTGATTAGCAAACAATTCTTTGCCATGTAACATAACATAGGCACATGTTCTGGGGATGCAGACATGGACATCTTTGGAAGGCTATTATAGTATTCCGCCTACCAAAGGTGGAAATGTTCTACATCAGTGCTGTATAATACAGTAGCCGCTAGCCACGTGTGGCTGTTTAAATTTAAAGAAAATTCAATGTCCAGTTCCTCAGTCACATTAGTCACAATGCAAGTGGTCAATAGCCACATGTGGTTATTGGTTAGTACAATGGACAGTGCCACTCTAAAGTGGCAGGAAGTGCCAGAAAATGTAGGCCCTGGTGTTTCCCAACCTCTTCCCCTAAAGGACACTTGAGAGTGGATGAACCTGCACCCATGGCAACAGGAGATGTGGAGTAGCCCAATGAGACCCAATTCAAATACCAACATTAAAAAAATATTATTTTCATTTTATTGATTGATTGTTTGAAGTATTGTTAATTTACAATGTATTAATTTCTGGTGTATAGCAGAATGATTCAAATATGTATATATGTTCTTTTTCATATTCCTTTCCATTACAGTTTATTACAAGATATTGAATATAGTTCCCTGTGCTGTACAGTAGGTCCTTGTTATTTATCTATTTTATATGTAGTAGTTTGTATCTGCTAATCCCAAACTAGTGTCTCTGAGTCTGTTTCTATTTTGTAAATAAGTTCATTTGCATCAGTTTTTAGATTCCACATATAAGTGATATCATATGATATTTGTCTTTCTCTGTCTTCACTTAGAATGATAATCTCTAGGTCCATCCATGTTGCTGCAAATAGCATTATTTCATTCTTTTTCATGGCTGAGTAATATTCCATTGTTCATATATACCACATCTTCTTTATCCATTCATCTGTCGATTGACATTTAGGTTGCTTCCATGTTTTGGCTACTGTAAATAATGCTGCAGTGAACACTGAGGTGCATGTATCTTTCTGAATTACAGTTTTCTCTGGATATATGCCCAGGAGTGGAATTGCTGGATCATATGGTAACTCTAGTTTTTTGAGGAACCTCTCTACTGTTTTCCACAGTAGCTGTACCAACTTACATTCCCACCAACAGTGTAGGAGGGTTCCCTTGTCTTCACATCCTCTCCAGCTTTTATTATTTGTAGACTTTTTAATGACAGCCATTCTGATTGGTGTGAGGTGATATACCTCATTGTAGTTTTGATATGCATTTCTCTAATAAGTAGTGAAGTTGAGCATCTTTTCATGTGCTTATTGGCCATCTGTATGTCTTCTTTGGAGAAATGTCTATTTGGGTCTTCTGCCTATTTTTTGATTGGGTCAAACACCAGTATTTTTAAGAGACTCTTACGAATTTTTATTTTGTCAATAATTTATTCACGTTTATTTTAATTAAAACTGTATTTCTAAAGCTATAAGTACAGCCAGCATTCTGGAAAAGTCACCATGTTTATTCCTGAACTCCCCTGGCCTATTGCCCCACACTCCAGTGCTGATACATATACCAACAGGAGGAGCCCAGCTGTAGAAATTTCTGGGCACAGGAGGAATATGGCAAATTGGAAGAGGGCCCCAGGGAGCAATGTGGGAGACGGTTTTGATGGGAAGTAGACTAGAGATAAGGAGACCAACCATCCGTAAGAAGATGATTATATATTCTTGCCCTCTTTAACTCAGGTAACATTATGTGACTTGCTTTGGCCAATGAAATATGATCCAGAGTGACACATGTCACGTTGGGGCAGAAACTTGGAAAGCCAGTTCCTGTTACGTGACATTCTCCTTTCCCTCTTTGTGATAGTTTCTCCCCCAGCAACAAATAATGTTTCAGATGGAGGCTGCTCCATCAGCCTTGATCCCAGAATGAAGACAGGGTGGAGCAGAGCTGCAGCTGACCCATGATGGGCATACAGTGTAAGAAATTAATTTATATTTTCGTCAGCCACTGAGATTGTACGGTTATTTGTTACCTCAGCAGATCTTAGCCTATCATGACTGATACAGAGATGGTGCAAGATATTTGGACAGAGGCCTTCCTTGGCTGTATAAAAGGTTAATTAAGAGATACGTTGACTTAAAAATGGTTACAGCTCACAGGTGATCATAAGCCTTAAGTTTTATTTATGCTGTTTGCTTGTCCTTATACAACAGCCATCCTCTCTTTAGATTTCAAGTTAAGGTTATTTTTACTATTTAATTTATGCTTTATTTTTATTTATTTTTGACCACGCTGCTTGGCTTGTGGGATCTTAGTTCCCTGACCAGGGATCGAACCCATGCCCACTGCAGTGGAAGCACGGAGTCCTAACCACTGGACCCCCCCAGGAATTCCCTAATTTATGCTTTAGACAAATCAAATTATATACGTAGTGCTAAGATCACTTCATGAGAATACTCTCTGATTGGATTTAGGTTGCAAAAAGAGAGTGTTGAAACAATTTACTGAAGACATAAGATTTTTCTGTTAACTAGAATTGTTGGAAATTGAGGAGATGGGTTTATATATTTCAGATGACTTTCCTCCCTGGTTTATTACATTGAGTAGTCCTTGGTTTGAGATTGCCCTTCCAACCTGAAAGCCAAAAATAGATACAATTTTGGTAGCTATTTTTATAAAGGGTTGAGCGCTAAAAGCAAGTTAATGGTTGACTTGGATCTTTTTTCCTTGCCCTAATCAGTAATAACTGATACTATCTGTTTCCTCAGAGCAATAAATAATAGTACTATTACATCTGGTAAATAAAATATATTATATGCCAGCGTCCAAAATTGGAACATATATCCCAAGATAGGCGGTACGCGGGCCTCTCACTGCTGTGGCCTCTCCCGCCGCGGAGCGCAGGCCCAGCGGCCACGGCTCACGGGCCCAGCCGCTCTGCGGCACGCGGGATCGCCCCGCACCGGGGCACGAACCCGCGTCCCCCGCATCGGCAGGCAGACTCTCAACCACTGCGCCACCAGGGAAGCCCCCAAGATAGAGATTTTAATAGTTAGAATAGACCCAGTAGCAGCATGGAAAAAAATGCTATGAATCACCCGCAGTAGTTATGTCACTTTTTGGGTCCAACTTTGAGCAGTTTATATTATTGTTACTTGACCTTTTTATGTGTGTAAATAAAGGCTTGGAAAGAGAGTGGAAATACTGGTGGGGGGAGGAGAGCAGGTATATTAAAATAGGTATCATGAGGTGGAGGGTTATAATGACTTGACTGAAGTCTACTGTTCTCCTGGATAGGTTTCTGTTTCCTTTTCTTATTTCCTGTAGTACAAAAATACCCTTTGTTGCTCCTTATTGGCCCAAAGTATGAATCTTAAAAAACAGAGAAGCCACAAGCCATGTACTCTCATGGACCATGAAATGGTGGTGCTGAGGGAGAGATGAGGGCAAACAGGGCTGCTGTGTTCCTTCATCAGGACTCCTAATGATGGGACTGTTTGCTTCTACTGACGACATTCTTCCCTTGTCAAGGAGAAGATGTCAGGGAGGAAGATGTATTAGGTGGTGTCTTTGTCCTTTCTTGATGTTCTTAGGCCATTTTTGAAAGGGGACGGGAAAACTTTCATACATATCCAGGGGACTAGGCTATATATATTCAATTTCATAAACCATGTATTCTTGATGTGTATTATTGTATAGGCACTCTGCACTCAGCACCTAGAGCAGAGCTGACATTTCCCCCTCCCCAACAAGGGAAGAACTTTACCAATAGAAGCTTTTCTATGCAATGAGCCAGGAAGCTGCATAGCAGAGTGGAATGTCTTAAATTTCTATAAAGCGAATCATACTTCTTTCTAGGAGCCATAGTAAAATTAAAGATGATCTTTCTGACTGAAGGGTTGATAGTAAATACATCACAAATATATAAGTATATTGTAGAGGAGAGATACAGGTGTAACTTCAGTTATAATTTAAATGGTAAATTAATGAGGTAATAAAATGGGTATAAATCCACAAAGAGCGGCCAATGTCATGTAGAGCACATGTACAACACAGGAAAACTCATGCATCATGAATTTGACCCAAAATTAATGTTAGCTATAACGAACATTGATTAAACATTAAATTACCCACAATTTTACTTGCCTACTTAGGACTGATTTACTTGCCTCCTTGGGAATGATCTTCTGGGTGCTTTAAAAGAGGCAATCCAATGAAGCTTTAGTCAATGTTTCCTTTTCTGTTACAGTAAATTTCCCTGTAGAAGACAGGCACTGTTGACCTTTATCACTGATCTTAAAATAGCAGGTGTTTCATAAATGAGGATTATTGTCAATTATGGGGCTTCTTCTTCCTCCAAAAATTATCTTCTAAAAAGAAGCTGATTATTCCATTCACAGTAGCACAAAAATATGAAGTACATAGGGATAATCTTAACAAGAAATGTTTAGTCTCAGTATGAAGAAAACTAAAATTTTTAAGGGAAGTAAGAGAAGATTTTATTCCTTTGTGGAGGGTGGGGTTAAATGTCTTAAAGATAAGAATTATGTTTATTTGAAATGAGTTTAATAGAATTCTAATTATTATTCATGTAAGATATTATGGGGATGTAAAAATAATCCCAAAATTGTTCTGGAGGAAAAATACAGAATGGCCAAAATTTTTTTTGACAAAGAGTCGTAATGAGAGAACACTTGTACTATCATGTATTAAAATGTACTACACTATTTCACACCAATGGGGGTGGCTATTATCAAAAAAGAAAACACGTGTCGGTGTGCATGTAGAGAAATTGGAATCCTTGTGGATTGCTGGTGGGAATATCAGATGGTGCAGCTGCTGTGCAAAACAATATGGCAGTTCCTCAAAAATTAAACAAAAATAACCATTTGATCCAGCAATTCCACTTCTTGATATATACACAAAAGGACTGAAGGCAGGGATTCAGGCAGATATTTGTACACCAGTGTTCATAGCAGCATTATGCACAATAGCCAAAAGGTCAAAACAACCCAAACGTTTATTGACAGATGAATGAATAAACAAAATATACATCCAAGGGAATATCATTCAGCCTTAAAAAAAGGAATGAAATTCTGACACATGCTACAACATGGATGAACCTTGAAGACATTATGCTAAGTAAAATAAGCTGGACATAAAAGGATAAATATTGGGCTTCCCTGGTGGCGCAGTGGTTGAGAGTCTGCCTGCCGATGCAGGGGACACGGGGTCGTGCCCCGGTCCGGGAGGATCCCGCATGCGGCGGAGCGGCTGGGCCCGCTGAGCCTGCGCTCCGCAACGGGAGTGGCCACAACAGTGAGAGGCCCATGTACCGCCAAAAAAAAAAAAGGTTACAATGGTAAATTTCATAATGTTATACATGTTTTACCATAATAAAAAATATCCAAAAGCTGTATCATAAAGTTATAGCGGCAGAGTAATTGCTCAAGATTGGTACTCAGTTCAGCATGATCACATGCATAATCAAGAAAGAAACTCTACAGTGTTAATGAATTTAATATCTGATATAAATAGACATCGTAATAAATTGGAAAAAAAAGAATAATGAATACTGGGACAATTGGTGAACTATTTTGGGTAAAAATACACACTAAGCTCTTATGACCTAAAATACCAGCTGGATCGAAGTGTTCAGTTAAAAAAATGAAAACATGAGTGTTGTGTAATCTCAGGATGGGTAAAGACTTTTTAAAAATAAAAATAAGAGCATTGCAAAGAAAAATTTGATAGGTTTCATGCATTAAATTACTTCTGCATATAAAGACATTCGTAAACTAACAAAAAGCCAGTGATAACCAGAAAAAATATTCATAGACAAAAGCTTTACTAACATTATCGTGTGCACAGTTAATGCAAAAATAGTTTAAAGAAGAAAAGGATAAGGGTTGATACAAATGTTCGGTCTTGCTAGAAATTTAAGATTTGTAATTTTTTTTGCCTATCTATGAACAATGCTGTGCTTTTAAAAAAATTGAAGTATAGTTGATGTACAATGTTGTACATTGTACATCAAATGTTAGTTTGATGTTAGTTTCAGGAGTACAGCAAAGTGATTCAGTTATATACACACACACACACATATACGTACACGTATATATGTGTTTTCTTTTTCAGATTCTTTTCCATTGTAGGTTATTACAAGATATTGAATATTATTCTTTGTGTTATAGAGTAGGTCCTTATTGTTTATTTTATGTATAGTTGTGTGTATATGTTAATTCGAAACTTCTAATTTCTCCCTCCCCCCTACTTTCCCCTTTGGTAACTGTAAGTTTGTATTCTATGTCTGTGAGTGTATTTCTGTTTGAACAAAAGTGTTATTACAGATAGTTCTCAGTGTGGTAGAGGGTTTGGGGTGGGGAGTAAGCACTCTGATTCACAGGTGGCGAGGGAACACATTTGGACAGCCTTTCAGGAAAGGTGTAGCAGGACTTTGTTGGTTGCGATGGAAACTAAGCTTAAGCTAGTTTAAACAAAAAGGGAATTTCTTTTTTTTGTTTTACATCTTTATTGGAGTGTAATTGCTTTACAATGGTGTGTTAATTTTTGCTTTATAACAAAGTGAATCAGTTATACATATACATATGTTCCCATATCTCTTCCCTCTTGCGTCTCCCTCCCTCCCACCCTCCCTATCCCACCCCTCTAGGTGGTCACAAAGCACAGAGCTGATCTCCCTGTGCTATGCGGCTGCTTCCCACTAGCTATCTATTTTACGTTTGGTAGCGTATATATGCCTGCCCATGCCACTCTCTCGCTTTGTCACAACTTACGCTTCCCCCTCCCCATATCCTCAAGTCCATTCTCTAGTAGGTCTGTGTCTTTATTCCTGTCTTACCCCTATGTTCTTCATGACATTTTTTCCCCTTAAATTCCATATATATGTGTTAGCATACGGTATTGGTCTTTCTCTTTCTGACTTACTTCACTCTGTATGACAGACTCTAGGTCCATCCACCTCATTACAAATAACTCAATTTCGTCTCTTTTTATGGCTGAGTAATATTCCATTGTATATATGTGCCACATCTTCTTTATCCATTCATCCGATGATGGACACTTAGGTTGCTTCCATCTCCTGGCTATTGTAAATAGAGCTGCAATGAACATTTTGGTACATGACTCTTTTAGATTTATGATTTTCTCAGGGTATATGCCCAGTAGTGGGATTGCTGGGTCATATGGTACTTCTATTTGTAGTTTCTTAAGGAACCTCCATACTGTTCTCCATAGTGGCTGTACCAATTCACATTCCCACCAGCAGTGCAAGAGTGTTCCCATTTCTCCACACCCTCTCCAGCATTTATTGTTCCTAGATTTTTTGATGATGGCCATTCTGACAGGTGTGAGATGATATTTCACTGTAGTTTTGATTTGCATTTCTCTAATGATTAATGATGTTGAGCATTCTTTCATGTGTTCATTGGCAGTCTGTATATCTTTCTTGGAGAAATGTCTATTTAGGTCTTCTGCCCATTTTTGGATTGGGTTGTTTGTTATTTTGTTATTGAGCTGCATGAGCTGCTTATAAACTTTGGAGATTAATTCTTTGTCAGTTGCTTCATTTGCAAATATTTTCTCCCATTCTGAGGGTTGTCTTTTGGTCTTGTTTATGGTTTCCTTTGCTGTGCAAAAGCTTTGAAGTTTCATTAGGTCCCATTTGTTTATTTTTATTTCCATTTCTCTAGGAGGTGGGTCAAAAAGGATCTTGCTGTGATTTATGTCATAGAGTGTTCTGCCTATGTTTTCCTCTAAGAGTTTGACAGTTTCTGGCCTTACATTTAGGTCTTTAATCCCTTTTGAGTTTATTTTTGTGTATGGTGTTAGGGAGTGATCTAATCTCATACTTTTACATGTACCTGTCCAGCTTTCCCAGAACCACTTATTTTATTTATTTATTTTTATTGCAGTACACGGGCCTCTCACTGCTGTGGCCTCTCCTGTTGCGGAGCATAGGCTCCAGACGCGCAGGCTCAGCGGCCATGGCCCACGGGCCCAGCCGCTCCGCGGCATGTGGGACCTTCCGGACTGGGGCACGAATCCGTGTCCCCTGCATCAGCAGGCGGACTCAACCACTGTGCCACCAGGGAAGCCCCACAGCACCACTTATTGAAGAGGCTGTCCTTTCTCCACTGTACATTTTGCCTCCTTTATCAAAGATAACGTGACCATATGTGCGTGGGTTTATCTCTGGGCTTTCTATCCCGTTCCATTGATCTATCTTTCTGTTTTTGTGCCAGTACCATACTGTCTTGATTACTGTAGCCTTGTGGTATAGTCTGAAGTCAAGGAACCTGATTCCTCCAGCTCTGTTTTTCGTTCTCAAGATTGCTTTGGCTATTCGGGGTCTTTGTGTTTCTATACAAATTGTGAAATTTTTTGTTCTAGTTCTGTGAAAAATGCCAGTGGTAGTTTGATAGGGATTGCATTGAATCTGTAGATTGCTTTGGGTAGTAGAGTCATTTTCACAATGTTGATTCTTCCAATCCAAGAACATGGTATATCTCTCCATCTATTTGTATCATCTTTAATTTCTTTCATCATTGTCTTATAATTTTCTGCATACAGGTCTTTTGTATCCTTAGGTAGGTTTATTTCTAGATATTTTATTCTTTTTGTTGCAGTGGTAAATGGGACTGTTTTCTTGATTTCACTTTCAGATTTTTCATCATTAATGTGTAGGAACGCCAGAGATTTCTGTGCATTAATTTTGTATCCTGCTACTTTACCAAATTCATTGATTAGCTCTAGTAGTTTTCTGGTAGCATGTTTAGGATTCTCTATGTATAGTATCATGTCATCTGCAAACAGTGACAGCTTTTCTTCTTGTTTTCCAATTTGGATTCCTTTTATTTCCTTTTGTTCTCTTATTCCTGTGGCTAAAACTTCCGAAACTATGTTGAATAAGAGTGGTGAGAGTGAACAACCTTGTCTTGTTCCTGATCTTATTGGAAATGCTTTCAGTTTATCACCATTGAGGACGATGTTGGCTGTGGGTTTGTCATATATGGCCTTTATTATGTTCAGGAAAGTTCCCTCTATGTCTACTTTCTGCAGGGTTTTTATCATAAATGGGTGTTGAATTTTGTCGAAAGTGTTCTCTGCATCTATTGAGATGATCATATGGTTTTTCTCCTTCAGTTTGTTAATATGGTGTATCATGTTGATTGATTTGCGTATATTGAAAATCCTTGCATTCCTGGAATAAACCCCACTTGATCATGGTGTGTGATCCTTTTAATGTGTTGTTGGATTCTTTTTGGTAGTATTTTGTTGAGGATTTTTGCATCTTTGTTCTTCAGTGATATTGGCCTGTAGTTTTCTTTCTTTGTGACATCCTTGTCTCGTTTTGGTATCAGGGTGATGGTGGCCTCGTAGAATGAGTTTGGGAGTGTTCCTCCCTCTGCTATATTTTGGAGAAGTTTGAGAAGGATAGGTGTTAGCTCTTCTCTAAATGTTTGATAGAATTTGCCTGTGAAGCCATCTGGTCCTGGGCTTTTGTTTGTTGGAAGATTTTTCATCAGAGTTTCAATTTCAGTGCTTGTGATTGGTCTGTTCATATTTTCTATTTCTTCCTGATTCAGTCTTGGCAGGTTGTGCATTTCTAAGAATTTGTCTATTTCTTCCAGGTGTTCCATTTTATTGGTATAGAGTTGCTTGTAGTAATCTCTCATGATCTTTTGTATTTCTGCAGTGTCAGTTGTTATTTCTCCTTTTTCATTTCTAATTCTATTGATTTGAGTCTTCTCCCTTTTTTTCTTGATGAGTCTGGCTAATGGTTTATCAATTTTGTTTATCTTCTCAAAGAACCAGCTTTTAGTTTTATTGATCTTTGCTATCATTTCCTTCATTTCTTTTTCATTTATTTCTGATCTGATCTTTATGATTTCTTTCCTTCTGCTAACTTTGGGGTTTTTTTGTTCTTCTTTGTCTAATTGCTTTAGGTTAGGTTGTTTATTCAAGATGTTTCCTGTTTCTTAAGGTAGGATTGTATTGCTATACACTTCCCTCTTAGAACTGCTTTTGCTGCATCCCATAGGTTTTGGGTTGTCGTGTCTCCATTGTCATTTGTTTCTAGGTATTTTTTAATTTCCTCTTTGATTTCTTCAGTGATCGCTTCGTTATTCAGTTGTGTATTGCTTAGCCTCTATGTGTTTATATTTTTTACAGATCTTTTCCTGTAATTGATATCTAGTCTCATAGCATTGTGGTCAGAAAAGATACTTGATACAATTTCAATTTTCTTAAATTTACCAAGGCTTGATTTATGACCCACGATATGATCTATCCTAGAGAATGTTCCATGAGCACTTGAGAAAAATGTGTATTCTGTTGTTTTTGGATGGAATGTCCTATAAATATCAATTAAGTCCATCTTGTTTAATGTATCATTTAAAGCTTGTGTTTCCTTATTTATTTTCATTTTGGATGATCTGTCCATTGTTGAAAGTGAGGTGTTAAAGACCCCTACTATGAATGTGTTACTGTCAATTTCCCCTTTTATGGCTGTTAGTATTTGCCTTATTTATTGAGGTGCTCCTTTGTTGGGTGCATAAATATTTAAAATTGTTATATCTTCTTCTTGGATCGATCCCTTGATCATTATGTAATGTCCTTCTTTGTCTTTCCTAATCGTCTTTATTTTAAAGTCTATTTTGTCTGATACGAGAATTGCTACTCCAGCTTTCTTTTGATTTCCATTTGCATGGAATATCTTTTTCCATCCCCTTACTTTCAGTCTGTATGTGTCTCTAGGTCTGAAGTGGGTCTCTTGTAGACAGCATATATGTGGGTCTTCTTTTTGTATCCATTCAGCCAATCTGTGTCTTTTGCTGGGAGCTTTTATTCTGTTTACATTTAAGGTAATTATTGATATGTATTTTCCTATTCCCATTTTCTTAATTGTTTTGGGTTCATTATTGTAGTTTTTTCCTTCTCTTGTGTTTCTTTTTAGAGAAGTTCCTTTAGCATTTGTTGTAAAGCTGGTTTGGTGGTGCTGAACTCTGTCAGCTTTTGCTTGTCTGTAAAGGTTTTATTTTCTCCATAAAATCTGAATGAGATCCTTACTGGGTAGAGTAATCTTGGTTCCAGGTTTTTCTCCTTCATCTCTTTTAATATGTCCTGCCAATCCCTTTTGGCTTGCATAGTTTCTGCTGAAAGATCAGCTGTTAACCTTATGGGGATTCCCTTGTGTGTTATTTGTTGTTTTTCCCTTGCTGCTTTTAATATGTTTTCTTTGTATTTAATTTTTGACAGTTTGTTTAATATGTGTCTTGGTGTATTTCTCCTTGGATTTATCCTGTATGGGACTCTCTGTGCTTCCTGGACTTGATTAACTCTTTCCTTTCCCGTATTAGAGAAGTTTTCAACTATAATCTCTTCAAATGTTTTCTCAGTCCCTTTCTTTTTCTCTTCTTCTTCTGGGACCCCTATAATTCGAATGTTGGTGTGTTTAATGTTGTCCCAGAGGTCTCTGAGACTGTCATCAGTTCTTTTCATTCTTTTTCCTTTATTCTGCTCTGCAGTAGTTGTTTCCACTATTTTATCTTTCAGGTCACTTATCCATTCTTCTCCCTCAGTTATTCAGCTATTGATCCCATCTAGAGTATTTGTAATTTCATTTATTGTGTTGTTCATCATTGTTTCTTTCATCTTTAGTTCTTCCAGGTCCTTGTTAAATATTTCTTGCATTTTGTCTATTCTATTTCCAAGATTTTGGATCATCTTTACTATCATTATTCTGAATTCTTTTTCAGGTAGGCTGCCTATTTCCTCTTCATATGTTAGTTCTGGTGGGTTTTTATCTTGCTCCTTCCTCTGCTGTGTGTTTGTCTGTCTTCTCATTTTGCTTATCTTACTGTGTTTGGGGTCTCCTTTTTGTAGGCTGCAGGTTCGTAGTTCCCGTTGTTTTTGGTGTCTGTCCCCAGTGGCTAAAGTTGGTTCAGTGGGTTGTGTAGGCTTCCTGGTGGAGGGGACTAGTGACTGTGTTCTGGTGGATAAGGCTGGATCTTGTCTTTCTGGTGGGCAGGTCCATGTCTGGTGGTGTGTTTTGGGGTGTCTGTGGACTTATTATGATTTTAGGCAGCCTCTCTGCTAATGGGTGGGGTTGTGTTCCTGTCTTGCTAGTTGTTTGGCATAGGGTGTCCAGTACTGTAGATTGCTGGTCATTGAGTGAAGCTGGGTGCTAGTGTTGAGATGGAGATCTCTGGGAGATTTTCGCCGTTTGATATGTGGAGCTGGGAGGTCTCTTGTGGACCAGTGTCCTGAAGTTGGCTCTCCCACCTCAGAGGCACAGCACTGACTCCTGCCTGCAGCACCAAGAGCCTTTCATCCACACGGCTCAGAATAAAAGGGAGAAAATGTAGAAAGAAAGAAAGGAAGAAAGAATGAAAGAAAGAATGAAAGAAAGAAAGAAAAGAAGGAAGAAAGAAAGAAAGGAAGGAAGGAAGAAACAAAGAAGGGAGGGAGGAAGGATGGAAGGAAGTAAGGATGTAGGGAAGGAAGGAAAGAAAGAAAAAATAAAGTAAGATAAAATAATTATTAAAATAAGAAATTATTAAGAAAAAAATTTTTTTAAAAGAAAACAAAAAATAAAAAAAAACGGACGGATAGAACCCTAGCACAAATGGTGGAAGCAAAGCTATACAGACAAAATCTCACAGAGAAGCATATACATACACACTCACAAAAAGAGGAAAAGGGGAAAAAATCATAAATCTTGCTCTCAAAGTCCACCTCCTCAATTTGGGATGATTCGTTGTCTATTCAGGTATCCCACAGATGCAGGGTACATGAAGTTGATTGTGGAGCTTTAATCCGCTGCTTCTGAGGCTGCTGGGAGAGATTTCCCTTTCTCTTCTTTGTTCACACAGCTCCTGGGGTTCAGTTTTGGATTTGGCCCCGCCTCTGTGTGTAGGTCGCCGAAGGGCATCTGTCCTTTGCTCAGACAGGATGGGGTTAAAGGAGCCGCTGATTCGGAGGCTCTGGCTCACTCAGGCCGGGGGGAGGGAGGGGCACGGAGTGCGGGGCGAGCCTGCGGCGGCAGAGGCCGGCGTGACGTTGCACCAGCCTGAGGCGTGCCGTGCGTTCTCCCGGGGAAGTTGTCCCTGGATCCCGGGACCCTGGCAGTGGTGGGCTGCACAGGCTCCCCGGAAGGGGGTATGGATAGTGACCTGTGCTCGCACACAGGCTTCTTGGTGGCAGCAGCAGCCTTAGCGTCTCATGCCCGTCTCTGGGGTCCGCGCTTTTAGCAGCGGCTCGCGCCCGTCTCTGGATCTCCTTTAAGCAGCGCTCTTAATCCCCTCTCCTCTCCTCGCACACCAGGAAGCAAAGAGGGAAGGAAAACTCTCTTGCCTCTTCGGCAGGTGCAGACTTTTCCCCGGACTCCCTCCCGGCTAGCGGTGGTGCACTAACCCCCTGCAGGCTGTGTTCACGCCCGCTAACCCCAGTCCTCTCCCTGTGCTCCGCCCCGAAACCCGAGCCTCAGCTCCCAGCCCCGCCCGCTCCGGCGGGTGAGCAGACAAGCCTCTCGGGCTGGTGAGTGCAGGTCGGCCCTGATCCTCTGTGCGGGAATCTCTCCCCTTTGCCCTCCGCACCCCTGTTGCTTTGCTCTCCTCCGCGGCTCCGAAACTTTCCCCCTCCGCCACCCGCAGTCTCCGCCCACGAAGGGGCTTCCTAGTGTGTGGAGACCTTTCCTCCTTCACAGCTCCCTCCCACTGGTGCAGGTCCCATCCCTATCCTTTTGTCTCTGTTTATTCTTTTTTCTTTTGCCCTACCCAAGTACGTGGGGACTTTCTTGCCTTTTGGGAGGTCTGAGGTCTTCTGCCAGCGTTCAGTAGGTGTTCCTTAGGAGTTGTTCCACGTGTAGATGTATTTCTGGTGTATCTGTGGGGAGGAAGGTGATCTCTGCGTCTTACTCTTCCGCCATCTTCCCCTTGTCCCCCCCCAAAAAAGGGAATTTTTTTTGTCTTAGGCAACTGAGAAGTTCAAGGAATGGAAGTGACTTTATGCAAAGTTGGATCGAGTCGTTCAAGTCATTCATTCTGTCTCAGTGCCTGTCTCTGTCTCTATCATTTGCTTGCCTCTGCAGGGCTATATTCTCTACATGGTGAGGAGAGCAGCTGGCAGACCCATGTTTACATTATTCTTACTGCTTGCTGTCCTAGAGGAAGCGAGAGAGTGAGAGCAGGAATCTCTTAAAAAAAAAAGCAGCTTTATTGAGGTATAATTCATATAGCATCCCGATTCAGCCGTTTAAACCATACAGTCACATTATTTTTAGTATATTCACAGAGTTGTGCAAGCATCACCACAGTCAAGCTTAGGGCCATTTCATCACCCCGGAAAGAAACCTCATACAAATCACCCATACTTTTTCCTGCCCCCATGCTCCCCCACACCTTAGCCCTAGGTAACCACTAATCTACTTCTGTCTCTATAGATTGGCCTGAGTATGAGCGTTTTAAGTCCCTCCAGCAAAAGTCCTGAGGAAACTCCAGGTAGCCTGGCTTGGGTTATGTGAACCACTGACCGCATCGAGTGGATGGAGTCCTCTTAATGGTCAGGCCAGGTCACCATCTCAGCTCCAGGGCCAGGGAGTGAGATCAGCCACATCTGAGCCACATGCTTTGGGCGGGATTCCTATGGAATGGGAAGCAGTTCTCCAAAGGCAGGAGAGTTGGGAAGGTAAATGAGTGTCCCTACCAAGGGCAGCTTGGCCATATGTATCCAAAGTCTTTGAAACATACATATCTCTGTGTAGCATTCCAGTAGTGGAACTTTATCCTAAAGAAAGGACCAGAAACAGTGGCGATGGGTGTGTGAAGCAGAGAAGGAGGCAAAGAACAGCAGCCCTCCTGTCGGCAGAGAAGAAGTGAATGACAGTGCAGTGCTCTACGTGGGCAGGGGCACTTCCTAAGAACTCTAAACCTCTTGACTTCCGCTTCCCCTAAGGGCACCAGTGTGCCATGATGGTAAGCACCCCAGCTACAGCGGTGAGGAGTATTCTCTGGCTAAACTATTGCACTTTTTACCCCGAGGAAGCAGGCTCACCATCATTACCCGGTGGAGTGATGTGTGCTCCCTCTAACTCCTGTCCTGTCCCAGCCACTTGCGTAGCATTTTGAGTCCTGTCCTAGGCAGTCCAGACAACAAGTGAGAAGGCTTGAGCCAGATGTAACAGTGCAGGTGTCCCCTGAGCAGCGTTGCCTCCACCGTGTCTGTACATGTTCCCTCTGGTCTTTGAAACTTGTCCGGCCTGGACTGAGGGGACATTTGAGTTCTCTTCAGTCAGAAAGAACCACTACACTGTGGTAGATTCCCCAGGAAGATCTCTCTGTGGCCTGTACACTGTCTTCTAACTGCCTAAAACTGTTTTTTTTAAAAACATTTTTAAAAAATTGAAGTATAGTTAACTTACAGTGTCATGTTAATTTCAGGTATACAGCAAAGTGATTTGGTTTTTTATATATATAGATATATGTATATGTATGAATATTCTTTTTCAGGTTTTTTTTCCATTATAGATTATTACAGGATATTGAGTAGAGTTCCCTGTGCTCTACAGTAGGTCCTTGTTGTTGACTTATTTTATATATAGTAGTGTGAATCTGTTAAGGTGGGTACTTTGGTTCAGGAGGTACCTGCTGTTTTATGAGAGCAGTGGGGAGAACCTCTAAAAGTGAAATTAAATCAATAAATTGAAAGGCTAGTTTGGGGGGCATGAAAGAAGCAAATACAGCCAGCCTCTAAGTGAACAAACAATTGTTACAGATAGCATTGGGCCAGTCTCTGTGTGTTTGAGGTTCATGCTGCTGGCCTGAATTGGGTTGTTAATTGTTGGAGGTTGAGTCCTCAGTGGGATTTCAGAAATACAATATACAAAGTGAAGGCAGTTCTGGTATCCTGTGGGCGTCTGTTGAGATTCAAGTGGGAAAGGTTGTGTCAACCATCTCAAAGTCCCGGGATGACCTCATAGCAGGAGTTTTAGGTGTTCGTTCCTACTGGGCCTCTCTGTGCAGTCCTGGCTGCCATGCAGGCTCTCCGAGGCTATGGAACTCCAAGGCAGAGGAGCTGGTATTTCTAGGAGCCACGGTCAACCCTGGCGTGACCACGTCCTTTGAGTTTGTTCTAGGCAGGAACTAGAAAAAATTTTCTTCACTTGATTGCAGTCAGGGTTGGAATATCCCATCCAGGTACATTTAGAAATCAAACTAAGCCTGGAGTAATAAAAATCAGGGATGGGCAGAGAGGGTGGTTGAAGAGAGAACAAAATTTGGATTGGCACTGAGATTGGCATGGGCGGGGGTGGGGAACAAGCTCTTCTTTTAAGTCCCCCGATTTCGTGATTTAATATTGGAAGAGAACCAGCTTTAAACCACATTTAAGATCTGATGGCTAATGGAGTGGAAGATGTTTGGAGAGCAGACTATTTTTGCTCAGCTCTTTGGCAAGCTGTTGGTATAAACAGTTAAGTGACGTGAGGCCACAGTTTCTCCAGCATCACTGCCAAGTTCCTGCACTGGAGTCAGGCGTGCCCCCGTGGTGTTGTGGAAAGATGAACAGGATTTGAATTTAGAGCATTGGAGTTTAGGTTTTAGCTCAGCTATTTGTCAGCCCTGTGAATTGTCTGTGGCTTAAGTTTCCCATCAGTGACCGGAGGGATGGATTTTCTACAGGGTTTCCTAATTGCCATCGCTTTTTATATTAAAACTTTGTAGAATTTTAGGTTAAGTAGTTTTTACAGACGTAGCCTTAGACGCCATGAAGTTTAGAGTTAAATGATCCCCTTTTTTCCTCTGTCCGTCTTCCCAAGGCCTTGATACTGCATGCCAACTAGCAATTAGAAGAGAAAAATGGCCTTGGGGGAAAGTTTAAACATCCTAAGCTTTGAAACTCTCCTTGTTCTCCCCATGTCCCAAATGGTTTAATTTTAACACGAACAATATGCCTTCATACTGGATTGTAAAAGGCATGTGATTCTATATTTTTTAAAACAACATTTATTTATTTATTTGCCTGCGCTGGGTCTTAGTTGTGGCATGCGGGATCTTCATTGAGGCATGCGGGGTCTTTAGCTGCAGCATGCGGGGTCTTTAGTTTTGTCTTCAGCAGTATGAAAGGGAAAGAATGTTAGTGTGTATCATCCTCTCTTGCTTTTGAAGCCAGCGTAGTCATGTAATTTTGTTACCAACAGTGCTAACTTAAATGTGATCTGGTTACCCTTGGAAATGCAGGAACTTATATGAATGTACTCTAAGGTAAAATATGGACTGATTCCCAGCAAAAGAAAACAAAAGAAATCCTATAATCACTTTGAATCTGTAAAATGAGAAGAGAAAGGGAAAAAAATTATGATGCCAATGATTATGGTGATGAAGTTGATGTTACCTGTCCCAAGTCTATTTTGGGCTGGTGGAGGGGATGGGAAGGGGTGGATTTGAGTGGGGTGGGGAGAGGTGGTAATCTGCGGTGCAAGATCATGAAATCAACTTTACCCTGGCCAGGTGATGGCGGCAAAGGGTTTTCTTTGCCACTGAAGATGTCTCAGGTGTCACTGGGGATTGGAGGCTGGGGCGGGGTGAGGGGGTAGTTGAGAGTCGAATACTTCCCTCTCTCTGATGAGCTAACACAAGCACATAAACCCCAAAGAAATGTCTTTCAGTTCCTTCAAGTTTGTGATGTAAATGGCAAGGGTGCAGTGGGGGTGAGGGTGAAACAGGAGGAGCTGCAGCCTGAGTTTGGCTGACTCATCTCTGCTCTGTACAGCAGCAGGGGCTTTTCTGAGCAGACCCTGGGGATGTTCCCTCGTGGGTATTCTCTTGGTTGATAGACTGGTCAGCCCAGACCCCTCTCTGTTCTCCTTTCCTCCAGAAGTCTCCATTTCTCTTTGTTGTCGCTCCTCTGATGCCTCAAGCGTCCTTATTCCTTTATCATAGTTTTGAATCCCAACTAGTCTTTCTCCAGCCTCTCTTTTGCTGAAACTCCAAGACATGGGATAGAAGGGAAAGGAAGGATATTGGGTGGTCTTGACTTCCTTTTTAATTTCCCTTTTCTGTTTTTCTTTTATATTGCCTCCAGAGATCTAAAAAAAATCAGATTTCATACTGTGAGAGTTAATTTTCTTATTGGATCTACTTAGAGTCATTTCACCTGCTAACCTAGAACTTGGCTGTTACGCGCAAGAAAAAAAAGTATCCTCTTGCGGCCCCGTGATCAAATCCACTTTACTTTGTTTCTGGAAGCCCACACCCACCTGCTCTTTCCTGGTTTCTGTTTCTTTCTTAGTTGCATCTGGTAGGTAGATGTACAGTCCTGCAGTTACAGTGGTGAAATAATAATGGTGCTCCTGCTGATGTAACAGAGATGCCAAGCTTGTGCCCAAGGGAAGTCTAGACATGCGTGGGCTTCTCTGTTGAACTGGTAGGGCAGGACTGTCAGAAGACTGTGTGTGTGAGGATTAAGGATTCTTTGGGAAGGGAATTCTTCAGGAAGACAGGAAGAGCTGGGCACAATAAGCTTGGCCTAATAACCAATCTTAGGTCTCAAAAGGGGGTGATGAATTATGCCTGTAATCAAATGTTCCTTCTCAGATCATCCTATTGTTGACCGAAAAATAATGCACAACATGAGAGTTGTGAGTTCAGTTTTATGTGGGACAAAATGAGGGCTATGGCTTCAGAGACAGACTCTCAGAGAGCTCTGAGGAACTGCTCTGAAGAGGTAGGGGGAAGGTCAGTATATATGTGACTTTAGTGACGGGGGGACGTGCAGTCAGACATACACTTTGGCAGAAGGTTGCTGCTAGTCATGAGGCGCAGATGTCTCTGTTAATGATTTTAGTGCTTTTCTAGAGATGAGAAGATGCAAGAATTTGGACTCATAAAATCTTCTCCTGAAATTGTCTATCTGAAGGCCTGTTCTGCTAGTTTTTCCCAGAGCACAGAGTGCCTCATTCCTGATCTCTACACTGAGCTCCTTTCAGGGGATGTTGAAGGTCAGCGACTGCAGGGGCTAGTGAGTTACTCCTTGTAGAGGCAGATGGCAATTGACAGTTTTTATTTTACACGGTCTGATCTGATACTCTGACCATCTCTCTTCCGTTCCTCCACTCTTTAAAATTTGTCTTCATGGGGCTAATTGTCATCTAAATTGATCTTTCTCATTGCTTTGGTTGCTTATTTACCATCTCTCTCCTCATTGACTAGAAAGGAAGTTTCATGAGGTCAGGGATTTTTCCTTCTTTATTTCTACTGCAGGCCCCGGGGCCTAGAGGTGGGCCCACCACAGAGCAGGTGTACGATGAGAGAATGGATGTTGTACAGTGAAGGAGGGCTTCCCTGGTGGCGTAGCCGTTGAGAATCTGCCTGCCGATGCAGGGGACGCGGGTTTGTGCCCCGGTCCAGGAGGATCCCACATGCCGTGGAGCGGCTGGGCCCGTGAGCCATGGCCGCTGAGCCTGCGCATCCGGAGCCTGTGCTCCGTAACGGGAGAGGCCATAACAGTGAGAGGCCCGTGCAAAAAAAAAAAAAAAAAAAAAGAGATCCTGAGCCTAATTCTAAAGCGTGACTGTAGCCTATAGCATATTTCTTCTTTGCTCTTTGGAATCTCCACATCACCCAGCTGAAGTCGGCATGAGAGCCACCTGAAATATGCCTCCTGCAGGGAACCGTAGGCTTTAAGGCATGTTCCTTCCTTTGAGGGACATCTAGGATGATGGTGTTTAGGGGTCTCAATCTTCTGACCAGAGTTACTAAGTCATGTTTGTGTTTTCACGGCCCCTTTTCTCAATCTAGACTTTGATCATAAGTCAGACAGAATGATGTAGTCTCCCTATTGTAATCTGGGGGATCTAATGGGGCAGAAGCATCGTATAGTCAGACGTATTATACGTAAAGAGACAGTGAGCCGTAAAAGATATTAGACTTTGATGTTGGTGGGTGATGCTCTGAATGCTAGTTCTTTCATATGATAACTTTGAAAAGTACTCAAGGTATTACCTCTTCTAAGTCTCAATTTTATCATCTGTCAAATGTAGGTAATAATACCTGCAGTAAATTTGAGGTAAATATTTAAAAAATTGTTTTGAAATATACTTCAACTCTAGTTCATTTACAATGTTGTATAAGTTTCGTACAGCAAACTGATTCAGTTATACACACACACACACATATGTGTATATATATTCTTTTCCATTATAGTTTATTACAGTATATTGAATATAGTTCCCTGTGCTATACAGTAGGATCTTGTTGTTTATCTACTTTACATATAGTAGTTTGTATCTGCTAATCCCAAGCTCCTAATTTATCCATCCCCCCCTTCCCCTTTGGTAACCATGTTTGTTTTTTATGTCTGTAAGTCTGTTTCTGTTTTGTAAATAAGTCCAGTTGCATCAGTTTTTAGATTCCACATATAAGTGATATGATATGACATTTGTCTTTCTCTTTCTGACTTACTTCATTTAGTATGATAATCTCTAGGTCCATCCATGTTGCTGCAAATGACATTATTTCATTCTTTTTTTATGGCTGAGTAGTATTCTATTGTTTATATATACCACATCTTCTTTATCCATTCATCTGTTGATGGACATTTAGGTTGTTTCCATGTCTTGGCTATTGTGAATAGTGCTGCAGTGAACATTGGGGTGCATGTATCTTTTCAAATTACAGTTTTCTCTGGATATATGCCCAGAAGAGGGCTTGCTGGATCATATGGTAGCTCTGTTTTTAGTTTTTTGAGGAACGTTCCTATTGTTTTACATAGTGGCTGTACCAATTTACATTCCCACCAACAGTGTAGGAGGGTTCTCTTTTCTCCACATCTTCTCCAGCATTTATTATTTGTAGACTTTTTAATGATGGTCATTCTGACTGGTGTGAGGTGGTACCTCATTGTAGTTCTGATTTGCATTTCTCTAATAATTAGTGAAGCTGAGCATCTTTTCACATGCCATTGACCATCTGTATGTTGTCTTTGGAGAAATGTCTCATTAGATCTTCTGCCCATTTTTTTTTTTGGCCATGCCACGCAGTATGTACGATCTTAGTTCCCCAACCAGAGATCAAACCTGCACCCCTAGCATTGGAAGCATGGAATCTTAACCACTGGACTGCCAGGGAAGTCCCTTCTGCCCATTTTTTGTTTGAGTTGTTTGTTTTTTGTTATCGAGTTATATGAGCTGTTTGTATATTTTAGAAATTAAGCCCTTGTTAGTCACATTGTTTGCAAATATTTTCAGTCCATAGAACGTTGTCTTTTCATTTTGTTATGGTTTCCTTTGTTGTGTAAAAGTTTATAAGTTTGATTATAAGCTTTTGTCCCATTTGTTTATTTTTGCTTTTATTCCTATTGCCTTGAGAGACTGATGTAAGAAACATTGCCACAATTTATGTCAGAATATTTTGCCTGTGTTCTGTTCTAGGAGTTTTATGGTGTCATGTCTTACCTTTAAGTCTTCAAGCCATTTTGAGTTTATTTTTGTGTAGGGTGTGAGGGTGTGTTCTAACTTCGTTGATTCACTTGCAGCTGTCCAGCTTTCCCAATACGACTTGCTAAAGAGAGTGTCTTTTTCCATTGTATATTCTTGCCTCCTTTGTTGAAGATTAACTGACTGTAGGTGTGTAGGTTTATTTCTGTGCTCTCTGTTCTGTTCCACTGATCCATACGTCTGTTTTTGTGCCAGTACCATGCTGTTTTGATTACTGTAGCTTTATAGTATTGTCTGAAGTCTGGAAAGGTAATACCTCCAGTTTTGTTCTTTTTCCTCAGGATTGCTTTGGTAACTCTGGGTCTTTTGTGGTTCCATATAAATTTTAGAATTATTTGTTCTAGTTCTGTGAAAAATGTTATAGGTAATTTGATAGGGATCTCATTAAATATATAGATTGTTTTGGGTAGTATGGCCATTTAAACAATTAGTTCTTCCAATCCAGGAGCATGGAATAGTTTTCCGAAGATTCCAAAAGTTTGAAGAGGAGGGAACACTCTCAAAGTCATTCTGTGAAGCCACCATCACCATGATACCAAAACCAGACAAAAACTCTACCAAAAAGGAAAATCACAGGCCAATATCTTTGATGAATATAAATGCAAAAATTCTCAACAAAATATTAGCAAACTGAATCCAACAGCACATAAGAAAAATCATACACCACAATCAAATTTGATTCATCGCAGGGTCACAAGGATGGTTCAACGTATGCAAATCAATCAGTGTGATACACTGCATTAACAAAAGGAAAGACAAAAAGAAAATCACATGATCATCTCAATAGATGCAGAAAAAGCATTTGATAAAATTCAACATCCATTCATAACAAAACTCTTACCAAAGCGGATATAGAGGGAACATATCTCAACAAATAAAAGCTATTTATGACAAACCCATAGCCAATATAATACTCAGTGCTGAAAAGCTGAACGCCTTCCTGCTAAAATCTGGAAGAAGACAAGGATGCCCACTCTTACCACTTCTGTTCAGCATAGTATTGGAACTCCTAGCCACGGCACTCAGAAAAGAAAAAGAAGTAAAAGGTAGAGGTAAAATTATCATTATATGCAGGTGACATGATACTCTATATAGGAAACCCTAAAGACTCCACACAAAAACTACTCTCCTTCTCTCCTCTAAGTCCTCTTAACGATTATTCAATTTGGTTTCATGTCAGGGAAGGGCTGGTGTTTTATTCATCTCTTTAGCTTTAGCACATAGCATGGAGCTTGACATGAGGGGAACAGTTATTGCCTATTGAACTCAATTGAATTGACTGTCCTTGGTCCTAGACAGCTTGCCCTCAGGGCTCGGTTACCTTCCCATTGTATCATAGCTTAGACCACTACTTCCCTGCCTAATCTCCTATGCCTGACCTTGGGCACCATCTCAATAAAGGGAAAGGTCTATATGCCAGAATTCCTTCTCTCTAAACTCTCCGCTTGTGCTATTAGACACTTTGCTGTCTGTCTGACACATTTTATATAGAATTACATCTAAAATTTGAAAACACTTAATCACTCACCCTATTCATGAATATACTGCATAGGTCCCTTTTTAGAAGTTTCACAAGTTTATTGTCTGCAGCGAAGAACTCAGTCTAATCTAAGTTTCCCAATTTATAAACATTGCTTGGGTCTTTAGTGTTTTGGGGGTTTATACCTAAACTCTTACTTCAACATTTTCACGTGTTTATGACTGTAGAAGTTTTCCCTACTTTGAAATCAATAGCAGTTAAATGTGTATGGGCCAGATCCTGATTCAGTTGTTTGTCTTAAGATTGCTTAATACTAACTTGTGCTGGAATTTGTTCCTGTGAAGATTACATTATTGTAGTGATTTCAAACTAATGTTCTCAAGGAACGGTGCTGTTATATAAGCTGGACCAGTGGTTCACGGAGAAAAATAATAGTGATTGTTTTTCTCCTTTTAAGAAAAAGTGAATTAATGAACGGATTATTTTTTCAATTTTAAAATTTCTTGTATTGGATTATATTGCTTCACTGGTAGTGAGGACCAGTTGTGACTAAAGTATGCATAAATAGAGTAGACAACACACACCTGAAAAGTAATTCCTTAAACTTTTAGTGTGTTATTGTTTCTTAAATGCAGAAATATAAATACATATCTTATAGCCACATTTTACTGCTAGTAAAATTATTTATAATTTGTGTGGTAGAATTAAGTATATCAGTATTTCATGATATATTGCTGTAACTCTATCACAGGTCTCCCTATGAATAAATTTGAGGGTCATTGCCATCATAGTTGAGTGCTCAGTATGAATTTTTGTCCAATGAATTTCCTAAAAAAATGATTTGAGTGCTTTCTATAGGCCAGGAACTGCGCTCCATCTGGGTAGGTGGAGCGTGATGTGTCTAAGAATCTCCTTAAGGAACTGACTACAGTATTGATTATGTTTTCTTCAAGGCATGTGGGGAGAGTTAATCTACATTTCATGCTATTTATCTTAATGGAGGAAAGATCAAGCAGTTCGAACAAATCTATTGTCGTGAATGTGTTTAGAGATACCCAGTGATGCTTTCAGGGGGCGGGATTTGGGAGGACACCAGTCAACTCGACTAACCTGCGCTTTTTCTCACTCTGCAGCCTGGTTCAGCACCCACCACCTTACTCTGAGTCCAGAGACGTAGATTCGGTGGAAACCTTTACTGTCAAATGATATGACCTTGGAAAAATGCCTGGTCTTGGCTTCAGTTCCTTAATCTGTTTACTAAGGGATAGAACTCAAAGGTCTCTTCTAGCTCTTAAGCTATATGGGTTGATTCTTTTACTGTCTAAAGGCTGCTAACATAGTTGTAGGAATCTGGAGGTGAGGTTTCCGTTGCCATTGTGATAGTTTTAGGGCCAGGGAACCAGGAATACCTAAATCACTTACCACACCTCCCCTCAGTTTTCTGGCTGAGGGAGATGTTTAAGAACAGTAGCTAAATGGATATTAAAGCCCTGCTGTATTAATAGTTGACCAATGAATACCGACCACCAAAGCATGACTCTGTGTGGGAGCTGAGTTGGAGAATTCAGCGAAGGCCTGAAGATTTACATGAAGCTTCTAGGCCCTCCTTGAATCTAAGATGGCCAGCCCCTCTGTGGAGCAGGGCCTGACCTAACCCAGTTGCAGGTGAAGAGGAAGCCAAGTAGAAAGAGAGAGAGAAAATCTGATGAGGCTTACCTCCTCAGACAGGCCTAGATCTGCAACAGGGAGGGAGTTTAGGTCAGGTTCCCAGAAGCAGACCCTGAGGCCGTGATACAGATGCCAGTAATTACTTCAGGAAGTGCTGGGGGGGCGGGGACTGCAAGGGAGTGGGTGGAGGGTCCGGAGAAGGTGGAGCCCAGCAAGGGTATGTTCTGGGAGGACTCCCAGACTCCAGATGTTATGGGGGGACTCTGAGTATAAATGACACCTCAGAATTTGTTTTGTCCGAGGGGAGGGAGCCGGGCTTTCCCACTGCTGCACATCTGGTCACTGGTTAGGAGTCCCCTGCAGTGGGGGTGGGGTGCGACAGGAGCTCCTGGGCACCCGTGGCTCTAAGTACATCCATGTGAAGTGGCTCCAGGTTAATCCTCTGAAGAAGGTCACAGACTGGGCCGTTAGGAGCAAAGCAGCACCCGGAAGCTCAAGGCCGGTGCCCAGAACTGGTACAGGGGATTCTAGGGAATCTGGATGGAGCTCCCACAGCATGTCCTCGAAGAGCAAGAGAGAAGAGGATACCTTAGGTGGGCTGCCCACACGGGTGCAGGAGGTGGAAGAGTGAATCTCACGGGGCACTGACCTTCCACTGCCTGCTGGTGAAACACCCCTGGTGACTGCTCTGCCCTCTCACCTCTGTGATTAGCTGTTTCTCCTCTTCTGGGGGAGGGAGGTCTATGCATGGGAGGGAAAGACTGGAGGTGGGTAGAGGGTGGAAGCCTCAGGAAGGAGGTTGGAAACGGCCCTCTCTAATAGCCATCTCTGCCTTCCTCAGGGAGTGGCTGTTAGCTTAGTGTCTCTGGAGAGTATAAAATCCTAAATAAGGTAAGCTGCTGTGAATCAGTGATTTGCCTGAGTTACATAATTTTGGCAGAGCAGAGGTCAGATTTTGTGACTGGAAATTTAAGGATGTTTTCCTTGGATTATATGGTCCCTTTGTAGTTAGCTCAGTTCTTTGTAAACTAGGGTAAGGAAAATAAACATTGCAGTGGTTACCTTATGACTTAATTCTATAGCTTCTCCCAACCCAAGACGAAGTAGCCTCTCAAAAGCTTTAGGTTTCACTGCTTATGGTGTAATACTTTTGCCAGAGTTTAGACAACTGTGTTTTTTGTTTGTTTGTTTTTGTATTTTTTATTAACTCTGGCACCATGGGGTTTGGGACCATTGAACTATCCCAGGGACTGGGTAATGAAGGCAGAAGATCTCTGGTTTATGATTGGTGGCAAGGGTGGTGTCATTAGCGATGCTGGAATACATGACACAGGGACCAATTTCCTGAGCAAAGCATTAGATCATACGGCCTGACGGTATAAGGACAATTGCATAGAATATTTGAAATTGGAACTAACCTAGGATATACATCATATATAATCCCCTTACATTGTTATTTATCAAAAAAAACCCCAAAAGCCTAAAACCTATAGCAAAAGATAGATTTAGGAGAGGCAGGATGGTGCAGTGTTAAGGTCAAAGACTCTAGGGCAGGGTTACTTAGGTCCAAATCCTGTCTGCTATTGCTAGCTGGACCATGATGGGTACATTACCTAAATTCTCTGTGTCTTAGTTCATTCAGCTGTAAAACTGGGGTAAAAAATAGTCCCATCTCATAGGATGATCTTGAAGATTAAATGAGTTAATGCCTGCATAATGCCCCTGGCACAGTCCCTGATACAAATCAAGCATTATATGAGTGTTTACTAATAATAAGTTTATTATTATTAGCATATACTTCCACACACATAATATATGAAATAGAGATGGATTATGTATAACACAATTTAGTATTTTCTATTTTATACTATTTTAGTTTATTTCATTAAAAACATATAATTCAACATCCTCTAATGGGTTTTGAATTACACTTTCAAAAACAGTGTCTTGTGTATAGCTGTCAGCATCCCTCTAGGCAGCAAAGCTATGAAATCGGAGACTTTGTTCAAATGTTTATGATATAATTTACTTTCCCTCCTTTGATAAATTAATTAACTATTAAGACTTCTAGAATCAAAGAAGGAGACAGGCTAAAGCTTAGGGTTTGGCTTGGAACACTGGGTATTTGAAAGTTGGAAAATGATGGGACTCGGTTATTGGAACTTTGGGTTGGGTAATTCCGAGGGACTTGAGGGGAAGAAAGTGAGACTTTCCAAGATTCCTGCTGTGTCCCTTGAACTTCTGCTCTCAGAAAGTACAGTTAATAATATCACTGTCCAGCCCCTCTGTCTCCTGTCCTTTCCTGAGGAGATATGTTGTTGGCGGGACCTCAGTGGGTTGAACTGGCAGATAAATGAAGACGTTGTTCCCTACCCTCACCCCCACCCCCCAGGTAAATCGTCTAAGTGTAAATAAATGTCTTTGTGTTTGTTAGGACTTGGTGATTCGTTTCCAGATGGGAAAGAGATTGTGCTTTCATTGGTGAAATGTCTTTCTTCTTTCCTTCTGATGATTATAAGTGCATCTAGAGGCGAGGTGAAACCTATAAACCTAATTCATAAACAGTATGAATCTACAATACAATTATCTGCATCTTTAAAAAATAGCCTCCTTTCATGTAATTGCCCTGATGCAATGCTATAAACTTCTGACTTGAGATATTAAATGGGTGAAAAGGAAACCACGTCACACTAATTCAAATGTGCTAGACTGATTAAAAATGAATTTCTGATGAAAGGAGGTGTGTCCGTAAAATTGTAATTAAAATAGTGCTTCAAATGATCAGGATTTGCTTTTATTTTATATTTTTGTGGCACAGTATTTCCCAGTAGGTTATGACTGCATATGGCAAAGATGGAAAATGGAGACGTGAAAATGAGCTCATGTCCAAGTGGGTGAGAGGCATCACCATCAGCAGACCAGCCAAATCTGCTTCCTATGCAAATGATGGCCCAAGGGCTGGCAGGAGAGCCATTAAGGTCTTTGTTGAGTCCTGAGTCATCGCCAGCTGCTCTCAAATAGCACTGTACTAAATGGGCAATGTTGTAACATCTGGGGGAGAGATTTTCTTCAGTGCATTCTGGTTTCAGATGGTCAAAGAGGTTCTGTCTGATTGAAAAACGGTTTACAGTTTGCTCATCTCTTGAATCACTTCCCCTCCCCCTTCTTTTCATACCCAATTAAAAAAAAGTTTTGCTTAATAGCTTCTCTTTAGTTTTCAATGCAAAAGGAGGGTGCCTGGGATGATGGTGGTTAGAACTGAGATAGGGATTAATACACAATTTATATTCCTTCTTGTTCCTCTCATGAATCTAGAGATTCTCTTGGCATCTCTTGTATACTCATTCATTCATTTGTTGTTGGTTTATTCAGCAGATGTTCACTGAGCATCTACGTATGTGCAAGAGATTGGGATAGGGCTGCGTGGACACTGGTGAACAAAATCAAAGAGGCCTCGGCCCTCCTGAGAATATTCTAAGTGGGGATGAAGAAAAATAATAAGCAAACAATTATATTTGGTCTTGCGAAAACATTAAGAAATGAAACAAATAATCTGAGAGAGAATTTTGGTAGGGTCAAGGTGATGGGAAGGGTAATGGCCAACCTATTTTAGGTGGGCTGGTCAGGAAGGTCATAGGTCAGGTTGCTAAAAGTCAATTAATTGAAAGCCAATTTGCTGAAAGCTAATTTGTTGCATGGCCAATTTCACTGAAGGACTAATTCACCAAGCTTATTTATGTCATCTATACTATTTAGTTTTGGTTTTCATTTGGATTTTCTAACAGCATTTTAAGGACTTTTCAAGAGTTTTTCAACAGCTTGAGGGACAGAAAGCCGGGGAAATTGAGACGTGTGGGTGGGCGGTACTGGGGGCCAGAATAAAATATATTAGTGAGGATACATTCTTCAAAGGAAGAATTGTTATAAATATATTTTTCATTGTTATTATTACTCATAGGGATGACACGTTAATGTGAACTCTTCACATTGAAGAATTTAAGCAAGAAGGCACTATTTATAAAGAATATATTCATAAAAGAATATTTTCCTTGAATATATTCCTAAAACAATATAGTCATGAGGAGAATATATTCATAAGAAGAATACATCCAGTTTTCTCTGCCCCTGCTCCCTGCTGTTGCTGCTGGAGAAGGGGACAGATTTAGAAGGAGAGAGGGGAAACCGAGGCACAGATAGAGAGGAAGAAGGAGAGACTTAAGTTTCCAGTTCAAGTGTTACAGAGCTGGGGAAGAGACAGTCTAAACATTTCTTAAAGTGGTATTATGAAAGTAAAATGAAAATCAATCAACTAAACTAGAAAGTTAAAACACATAATTACATTAGGCAAATTGGTCATTTGGGGAACGGGTCATTCAAGAAATCGGTTATTTGGAGAATTGGTAGATTGTGTAATTTATCATCTAAACTGGGATGCTTTTGAGAGTAAAAGGGGTACTGTTGCTAATTATGCTGGGACAACAGGTATAAAGTAGAATAGTGCTGGGCACACTGAGATGTAAGGTCACCCTGCTTCCCTGTTTCCTGGTCCAAACTGGTCTCTGGTGCCTGTGTTTAAGTAAGATGGGGCATGCACAGGCCTGAGGGACACTCTGGATCGCCTTGGTTTTGCAGTATGGCTACGTGGCTGGGTTGAGATTGAATATGTGGATTGTTTCTCAACATGAATACCGTCTTCTGTTTGAAAGATCCAGAGCTGTAGGGATACGTTTTCAGGATGTGATTTCTTGGATGGCATTCATGGCAGTTGTTACGTCTCAGTGGATGACTTCCAATTCTAGATCTCCAGGCCAAGCTCCAAACTCACATTTGCAAATGCAAGCTAGACCTCTCCCACAGGCACCTCAAATCCAACATGTACCAAATAGAACTCCTAGGAAGAGAGTGTAGAGAGATAAAAGAAGACCTTTGGGAAGGATTTCTCACTGTCATTTGTTTATGCATTGCTTGAATGTACTTTTTTTTTAAAAAAGTATTTATTTATTTATTTGCCTGTGCCCGGGTCTTTAGTTGCTGCCTGTGGGATCTTTGTTGTGGCACGCGGGATCTTTAGTTGCATCGGGCATGCGGGATCTAGTTCCCTGACCAGGGATCAAACCCGGGCCCCCTGCATTGGGAGTGTGGAGTCTTAACTGCTGGACCCCCAGGGAAGTCCCTAGAATGTATTTTTTAACAACCCAAGAGAACTTTCTCCCTCTTCTTTCTTCCTCAGACGTACCTGCCCTTTAGAGCCCAGCTTAAATCTCATCTTTCTGTGGTGACTCTTATGGACTAGCCACATTTCTCTCAGTGTTATCTAAGTTACCAATTGTTTATCCACGATAGCAACTCAGGGTGGTCCTAAGTAAGGCCTGTGGTTAGTACCATTTAGCTTGGAATTGCATTGTTTTCTCAGTGTTTCAGGTATTCTAGATATTTTCACCACGTTGCTCAGCACCTTGCTAAGCAGATAACAGAGGCTCATTTGTTCATGAATTCATTCTAGGAATAGTTACCGAGTGCCATATTATGCCCCAGGTACGTTCCTACTTTCTGGGGAGAGAGCAGTCAACAAAACAGAGGTCCTGATGTCCAGGAGCTTCCATTTTAGTGGAGAAGATAGACAAAGAACAAAGAACTCATTTTCACGGTGAGGAAGATTTGGCCTTGAGAAACGAAGGGGTGTGCCCAACGACACAAGAATCTATTGCAGGAGGCAGAACTTGAACCGGATCTGCCTGCTAGTGCAGCAGCATTTACCGGCATGGCAGACCAAGTGCTCTGTGTAACGTATTGGAGGAGGGCACTCCATGTGCTGGGTACTGTGAGAGTTTGCCTGCCCTCTCAGTGCTGCATTTCTGGGCAGTCAAGAGGGAGCCTGAGAGTCCCACTTACTTCTGGTTAGAAGATGCTCGCTGAACTTTCCACACCTCCATCTGCAGGAGCCAAGAGAGCCCAGGGTCTGTGAGTGCTCCAGGTAACAGCACATGGGTGGGCATGAAGAGGGGCCCCAGAATTCTGTGTGGTCCTGGCAGACACCTAGTCACCTGTCCCTCCAACACACAGAACCTCCCCACTTTTTATCTTGAGATCCTCAGGACTAGTCTCATCACATACTTCATTGTGGTTTCCCTTAGTCACTACAAGAGGCCCAGAACCAGACTAATACTGTATGATTCCTCTTGTTCGAGGTACCTAGAGTAATCAAATTCATAGCGACAGAAAGTAGAATGGTGGTCACCAGGGCCTGGGAGGATGGAGGTCTGGGGAGTTGTTTAATGGAAAGAGAGTTTTAGTTCTGCAGGGTGAAGAGTTTTGGAGATTGGTTGCACAGCACTGAATGTGCTTAACACTACTGACCTGTACACTTAAAAATGGTAAAGATGGTAAGTTTTATGATCTGTGTATTTACCACAATTAAAAAAATTAAAGAAACCTAGGACCCAAGGTCATCTTTCAGCCCCTGTCACTCACCCGCATTCAAGTGTATGACTTTAAATTTACTCCTTACTCCCAGGAGTAAGGCTCTCCATGGCTCCAGGAGAGCCATGCCACTCCTGCTGTCTCCTTCCCCATGGCATTTATGACCATCTGACCTCCTGCATGTGTTATTTGCCTGTCTCTCTTCCCGCTTAACTAGAATATTTGCTCCACCAGAGCAGAGATTTTTGTTTGTTCCGTTTACGGCTATAATCCCAGCACCAGAGTGCTTGACACGTAGTAGGTGCTCCGTATATATTTGCTGATTGACTGTTACCTGGTAAATTTTGCATGGATCTGCATAGGGGAGTGTGCAGGGTATAGGGCCAGGTAGTGGAAAGCAGCAGCGGTCATACCACAATCTCTCCGTGTCACATAATTTGACGTCACCCCAGAAAATATCTTTGTGTGACACGTTTCATTAAAAAAGGTAGAATTAACTGTTTCAAAGCGTTTGTTTTGAAACATAGCTGGAAAAGGACATGGGAGTACTTTTCTGTTCCAGGCAGCCTATGTATTGCTGCCTCGAGTGTTTCCTTTTGGGGCCGCAGGATGCCCCTTGTGTCGCCCCATTTTTAAATTTAGTGGCATTGTTTCATGGCTGGTTTTCACCTTCATTTTTCATTACAAATATATTGCAGACTCTTTTTCTTCATTCACTCCCTCAAACCCATCATTCACTCATCATGTGTACATGTGTACATTCTGATGCTTTGAAAATTGCTGCAATCATAGGCGATCAGCAGAATTCTACCTTATTAACAGCACAGCCAGAAGCTAATCAGAAGTCTTCATTTGCCCAACACAATTCACATCCCCGCAGGAGCAATTGTTCCATCACTCGCCTTCTTCTTTTTTCTCTGCATTGTTGTTCATCCTGAATTCATTCGGTTTTTCTGCTACTTTTAGGATCTTTTCCTTTGAGCTTTCTTGCTGCATGTAGCCCATGTGCTTGGACTATTTTGTTTGACTTGACCATCCATTTAATCAATTATCTGGTCAGTTCCATCAAAAACATTAAATCGTTTGTTTAAAAAACACCATTGAGGGCTTCCCCGGTGGCGCAGTTGTTGAGAGTCCTCCTGCGGATGCAGGGGACGCGGGTTCGTGCCCCGGTCCGGGAGGATCCCACATGCCGCGGAGCGGCTGGGCCCGTGAGCCGTGGCCGCTGGGCCAGCGCGTCCGGAGCTGTGCTCCGCGACGGGAGAGGCCACAGTGGTGAGGGGCCCACGTACCGCAAACAAACAAACAAAAATGGAAGTGTTTATAACCATTTCCTGCTTCTGCTTCTTATACTTTTCCCCTCTGCTACCTCTTCTCCCGCTTCCCACACAGCACGGACACACAAAACACATGCCACATATATGCTGTCTTGTCATTTCTGAGCATTTCTTTCATATGGAATATGTCTTATACACTGTATTATGCATCACATCACAGTAAAACCTCAAGACCCTGGCCTAGCTTGGCATAAAGTATTTGGATGATTGTTGTTTCAGATAACTTGATTTAAGTCACAAAACCTTTTCCCTCAACTTTTTGTTTTAAATGGAAATTTTCTAAAATAAATTCTATACTCTATATCCTAGTCATTGGAGTATATGAAATATAATTGAACCTTTTCTTTATGATGTAGGCCATCCATTAAAGAAAGTTGGTGGGTTGTGTAGGAAAGTGTTTTAGGAGTTGGATTTTGATTCAGTCAGAATTCTTGTTTGGAAGCAACAGCAATGGACTTCGGCTTATTATAGAGGGCACTCAAACAATTGTATAGAGGGCTGAAGACACCCAGTCTTTTGTTAAAATTTTTTTTTTTTTGCGGTACACGGGCTTCTCACTGTTGTGGCCTCTCCCATTGCGGAGCACAGGCTCTGGACGCGCAAGCTCAAAGGCCACGGCTCACGGGCCCAGCCGCTCTGCGGCATGTGGGATCTTCCCGGACCGGGGCACGAACCCGTGTCCTCTGCATTGACAGGCAGACTCTCAACCGCTGCGCCACCAGGGAAGCCCTAAAGTTTTGAATTTAATTTTATTTTTATACAATTTTTAAAGGTTACACTCAATTTACAGTTATTACAAAATATAGGCTGTATTCTCTGTGTTGTACAGTACATCCTCTTAACCTATCTTACACCCAACAGTTTTTACATCCCACTCCTCTACCCCTATATTGCTTCCCCCCAACATTGGTAACCACTAGTTTGTCCTCTAAATCTGTGAGTCTGCTTCTGTTGTAGATTCCACATATAGTGATATCATATGGTATTTATCTTTTTCTGTCTGACTTATTTTGCTTAGCATAATAACCTTCAGTCTATCCATGTTGCTGCAAACAGCATTATTTATTCTTTTTTATGGCTGAGTAGTATTCCATTGTATATATGCACCACATCTTCTTGATCCATTCATCTGTTGATGGACACTTAGGTTGCTTCCATGTCCTGGCTATTGTAAATAGTGCTGCAATGAACATTGGGGTGTTATTTCGGCACTATTAAAAACATTATTTTAGCATCCAGGGCTACTGTTTTAGCTTCATGGGAGTTTTTAATTTTTTTTGGTAATCTTTGAGAATTTCAGGATTTTTACCCCTAGTCTATTAAAGACAGATGGCATTTTTGCAACCACAGACGTAATTGGTCATTCTGTGTTCTGGATTTCTTTAGTTCCAGATACAGTTGGCCCTGGAACAACACAAGTTTGAATGGCATGGGTCCACTTATATGTGGATTTTTTCACTAGATACTACTACAGTACTACATGATCAGTGGTGGGTTGAATTCATGGGTGCTGAACCATGCATATGCAGGAACTGCAGACATGGAGGGTTGTATATGTGGATTTTTAAAATAATTAATTAATTAATTTATTTTCGGCTGCATTGCGTCTTCATTGCTGCGGGCTTTCTCTAGTTGGTGGCGAGTGGAGGCTACTCTTCATTGAGATGTGCAGGCTTCTCATTGTGGTGGCTTCTCTTGTTGCGGAGCGTGGGCTCTAGGCACACGGTCTCAGCAGTTGTGGCTTGTGGGCTCTAGAGTGCAGACTCAGTAGTTGTGGTGCAAAAGCTTAGTTGCTCCACGGCATGTGGGATCTACCTGGACCAGGGCTCGAACCCGTGTCCCCTGCATTGGCAGGCGGATTCTTAACCACTGTGCCACCAGGGAAGCCCCTATATGTGGATTTTTGACCGAGCGGAGGGTCGGTGCCCCTAACAACAGCCGGCCCCCTACCCCCGGTGTTGTTCAAGTTCCAACAATAATCATGAAGTATGGAGTTCTGGATATGGGTTAGTTCAGGTTTATCATTGTCTAGTGATGAAGAAGTGGGATAGAATTCACTGTGTAAATCCGGACCATCGAGTGTCTCAGTTTACTTTTCTGTGAGCGGAAGTGATCCTGCTTGGGTCGGACTCCTAGGTGCTTAGGAGAGTGGTTGAGATGATGAGTAAACAGGAGAAGCAGAAATGGAGGAGGAACCCGGAGTCTCCTGACTCCTGAGCACCGTAGCCATGCTTCTTACCTCCAGAACCACCATCCAGAAATCCAACTACCTAAGGTCTTGACTTCCAGCCTTTCAGAATTTATTGTACCTGCCCATCAGCTATTTTAATGATTTTTAGAAGCATTGGTAGTAGATTTTTGATGGGAAGGAAGAGACATTCAGAAGCGTTATCTGAAATTAAAATGCTATATTTTAGAGAAATAGATTTGGTTCAGATCCAGACTCTACACTGACTGTGTGAACTCAGGCAAGTCACTCAACTTCTCTGACCGCCAGTCTTTCTCCTCAAAGTAGGGATAACAGTGCTTGTTTTGTATAGCCAGTGAAGATTAAATGAAATAAAACTGTAAATTGTCACTTATAGAGAAAGTACTCACTAAATGTTGGATCACTTCTTGCACGGAGTTCGTTTATGTACACTGACCCTGTCCCCCTTGTGGTGACCTTAATATCTTTGCAAAGCATTGCTGGTGGAGGATGCTGTCAATTGAGTTTGACAGCCTCTCACTCTGATGTAAGTCAGATGTCACTCCTGAAATCATAATGAACTTTCCAAGTTATTTTTTTTGGTATAACTTGGTGGGGTTAGGGGATTATGACTCTTCTGGGAACATTCTAGCGTAGAATCTATATACCAGAAGAAGTGAAATTCTGGCAAGATACCTCTTCCAAGGAATTAATTCTGTTTTTTTGGAGGACGACTACTACATATATTTTGCTTTATATTATATTTCTGAAATTGTGTTTATTTCTTTATAAGCAATGCAATAATTTTAAAGAAAGCACCATCTTGGCTTATATTTTCCCCCAAAGACAATAGCTTTCCTCATTAGAATGCCTCATTTAAAAAGTAGTATTTGTGCTTTGTTTGCCAACCTTCCAAAAAATTCACTGCTGGGTAGAGAAAGAGGTTGATAAATAAAAAGTAATTTGTTCATAAAATTTATAAGCTGGGGGAAGTCAGGGCCCAGGAAGAAAGTGCCAAGTCAGCTTTAAATAGGAGATAATAATCAAAACAGCAAAGGTACAAGTGCATTATGGTAAGACTAAATCAACTGGCAAGGCTTAATATAAACAGTATGGAAACAACGACCAAGTGAAGAAACGTCAAATGAGGGATTATCTTCACTTGTGAAGAATCTATTTAAATCATAACTTTAGTGCAGGATTTCTGCTTCTGAAAGCCTTAAGCAGCAACAACAAAACAAAACAACCACAAAACCCTTTGTTTTCCTACCAACTTCTAACGGTTTTGTATCTAAGCGATGGGCTTTTTCAGTGGCCTGCCTTTCATGGCAGGTTTAACCCTAAAAGAAGGGCTCCTGCAAGCTCTGCTTGGGGCTGGTGGTATAGATCATCAACTGGACACAAGTTTACTTCTTTAACTGGTCTTTGCCATAAAGAGCAGTTGTTGACCATTTAAGTCTTAGTCTCCCAAAGCAGTGTTCCATGGCACATACATGACTTTTAACAATGAAATAACTATTATTTTTCTTCAATTGCCCCTTTACATTTATTCCGTGCTAATTCTTCCTTGCCCCTGAATGAAAGATAAAATTTAGGGCAAATTCTAGTAGCTTTCTGGCCACTTTCAGTCAACAGAAGCTCAGGCCAGTAGTAGAATCAGTATATTTCACTAAAGGTCAGTGCTTTTCCTTCTCCCCCAGCTCAGGCCTGCTCAAGGCTGGCTACAGGCATTGGGCAAAAGGCGATCTGACTGGCTTTTTTTCTTTGTCTCCGATGTGCATCATGACCCTCCTTCCTTATTTTGAGATGAAAATTTCAGGTCAAATTCAAGGTAGAAGGTGAGAGGGGCTAGGGAAAGGAAGGATGGAGTCAAGAAAGGTCTTCCTTGACTAGTGCTGTCATCAGAAGGCGGCTGACTCCACAGATGGGCCAACCTGATTGTAGCGCACTTTGTGGATTCTCTGAGTATCCCCACCTCTGAGAAGCTCTTTCTTGCAATCCATCATTAGATCTGTTCTGCCTTCAAAAAATACCCCAAATCTAACCATTTCATATCTGTTCCACTGCTCCCCATGCTCCAAGTCACCATCAACTCTCCCCTAGATTACTGCAGTGGCCTCCTCCTAACTGATTTCCCTGTTCCTTTTTTATATATGGTAGCTAGAGGAATCCTTTTAACATCTAGTTCAAATCATGTTATTCCTTTGTTCAACCCGTCTGGTTGTTTCCTATCTCACTCACAGTCCTTGAATGGACTACAAGCTATATGGTTTACCCTTCCTCAACCATACTTTCCTGACCTCATTTTCTACCTCAGGGCCTTTGCGCTTGCTGTTCTCACTACTTAGGATAATTTCCCTCAGATATCCACGGATCTCACTCCCTCATCTACTTAAATCTTTGTGCAAATGTCTCTTTCTTAGTAAGCTTTTCCCTGACCATTCCATTGAAAACTGCAAAACTGCCTTCCCCCCAGCACTCCCCCTGTTTTCCTCCCCTGCTTTATTTTTCTCCATAACATGATTTTTTGACCTACACTATATTTCTTACTCATATACTTAGTTTTTTTTTTCCTCTCAGAATAAACTTAATAAAGGCAGAGTTTTTATCAGTTTTGTTCACAGTTGTATCCCTGGCACATAGAACAGTGCTTGGCATATAGTTATTTTTGCATCAATGAGTGGATGATTGATGATATTTACCATGTTTTATTGTAATTTATCTGTTCATACAACCATATCTCTTTGTAGGCTCTTGAGAGTAAGGGTAAGATCTGGGTCATTTTGTGTTCCTTGCATATCTCGTTCAGTGCCTAGCACAGAATAAGTTCTCAATAAATATTTATTGAATAAATTAAAGAATGAATGAATCAAGAAAGATTGTTGGTGAGGTGGAAATGGAGGAGTAAACTATTACAGAAGATCGGGGAGGAGAAAGTTTCAAGGCAAAGTAAAGCGGTCATATATTAAAGGGAGAGGAACCCATGGAGTTTGGGATGGGGAAGGGGCTGTGGACCTTAGAGGGGTGGTGGAGGGGAGGGCGCGTGACAGTTTGCAGTGGGATGAGGGGTGAGGTGGAGGTGACTGCGAAGAGGCTGCAAGATGTGGAGGACTCTGTCCAGAAGAAGCTTGTGAGGGGATGAAGGAATTCAGCCCGAGGGGAAGTTGGTTGGGGGAATTTTGTGTGTATATGAGCACATGGGAGAATTGAAGATGTTTGTAGGCTGAAGATCTTGTGGAGGGAGATTAAAATTCAGTAGAGAGGGGATAGATATTGGAGCAGATTTGGGAGGGGACAGGAGGAAACGGAATCAAGAGGACAAGAGAAGACCCAGGCCTGGGGAGAAGTAAGGTTCTTTCCTGAAGCAGGAGATATCACTGGTCCTGGCTTGGATACACAGGTGTGGAGTGAGGCAGGGAGGAAACCGACTGATCTGTCTGTCTGTCTGTCTATCTATCTACCTACCTACCTACCTATCTCTATCTCTTTCTACTCATTCATTCCTCTCTTCATCCATCCGTCCTTTCACCTATCTATCCATCTATCGAATATTCCATTTTCCTTAGAACCCAGCCTCACTTCCTGGGTCCTTCTGAGTGCTTGTCCCAGGGATGCTGGGGAAGTCTGTAGTACTCTGAGGTGGGACCTAGGTACGGAGAACTTTTCTCAAGTTAGGTACAGCTGGGCAAGCTAGGAGTTTTGAGTTGCCCTACACAGTGATTTCTCTAACCTGAAGATCACTTTGAGGTCAGATATACACAATGCAAGATGAAAAACCACAGCTCACTAATATTTAGACCTTGATACTTTTCAGAGTATTTTAAAATCCAAAATGTTCCACCTAATTGTTTCTTTCCACTTAGTTCTCTGCAGACTAGGCAAGATGATTGTAGGTAAATAATTTCCACCTATCCAGCAAAAGAACTGAGAAATGCTTTTTTTTCCCTTCCAATAATTACCACTTCTATTTATGAACAATGGAAGAGAACCAAATAAAGAGTAAATGGAAGAAATGAAAATAAATCCACCCTGACTTGACACTCTGTCCAGTTAATGAAACCTACAGAGGAACCACATTAATACTGCCACTGTTTTTAATGATGGAATAACTCAATATGTGCACTCATTTGGGACATTTATAGATTATTAATTACCCACACACACAGTATTCAAGCTATGAATGTAATTACGCAGAGTCTGTCTTTCCTTGCTAGCCCAGCATCTTAGACCTGTTTCCTGAATCACCCTCGGGTGTGTAAAGCCCCAGACGTACTCTGCCCCTTGGAATCATTTGTCAAAGTCCCCCTTAGCCTCTGCTTGTATTGACCTGCCAGGCACCCTCAGCTAAGTACCTGCTTTAAAGTATTGCTTCTCAGGGCAAAGATGTTATGATGATTATGACACCTCAAATGATGCTTATGTTCACAGAGGGGACACAGGAAGAAGATTACAGGAACTGATTTATTTCAGAGACTTAGGGGACATCCTGTTGCCCTTGCCTCTGAATCTGGGCTTAAAGACAGTTTAAAAATGATGAGGGCTGTTAACAGGAGAAAGAGACGTGCTGAGCAGATGGTCCATCAGAGGCCAAGAGCCAAAACTGATGGTAAACTAGGGTGGAGATTGGGAAACAGGGGCTTCCTTGGGGAAACGTATTACTTGTTCCCAGATGTGGAGTAGTTATTTCAGAGGCAATAAGAGTGACCTTAAAGAGAGTCCAATCTCTGCTGTGACTCAAGGCTCAGGCGTGTGGAGCTTTACAAAGCAAGGTTTGCACAGCACTATCTGGTTTTCGCTCAGTGGCCTTGTGTCGGTGCTTCTTGAGGAGTCAGTAAGATGGGGTATGGACTCTCCTTCATTAGGGAGGAGGGGACGCAGGGTCCCTCTTTCTCTCTCCCCACAATGTACTAGTATTATTTCTCTGATTATAAACACAATATGTGCTGATTATAAAATACTATACATTTTAGACATAAATAAAGCAGAAAGTAAAATTCCACTTACTTTCACTCCACAGACATGACCATTGCTATGATTTCTTGTATCCTTTTCCAGAAGTTTTTCGATACACCTAATAAACACATGTATCAGCTCAGATATACCTTTTAGATAAATAAAATCACATTAGACCTACTCTTCTATAAAATTTTTTAACCTGAAATATTTCATAGACATCTTTCTATGCTAATACATATAGATTTTTTTTGTGGTGGTTGTTCTTTTCCAATGTGTAAGAGCATACTCTCCATATATATGTGTTAGCATAAGGTATTTGTTTTTCTCTTTCTGACTTACTTCACTCTGTATGACAGACTCTGGTCCATCCACCTCACTACGAATAACTCAATTTCGTTTCTTATATGGCTGAGTAATATTCCACTGTATATGTGTGTCACATCTTCTTTATCCATTCATCTGTCGGTGGACACTTAGGTTGCTTCCATGTCCTGGCTATTGTCAATAGTGCTACAGTGAACATTGTGGTACCTGACTCTTTTTGAATTATGGTTTTCTCAGGGTATATGCCCAGTAGTGGGATTGCTGGGTCGTATGGTAGTCCTATTTTTAGTTTTTTAAGGAACCTCCGTACTGTTTTCCATAGTGACTGTATCAATTTACATTCCCACCAACACTGCATGAGGGTTCCCTTTTCTTCATACCCTCTCCAACATTTATTGTTTGTAGATTTTTTGATGATAGCCATTCTGACTGGTGTGAGGTGATACTTCATTGTAGTTTTGATTTGCATTTCTCTGATGATTAGTGATGTTGAGCATCCTTTCATGTGTTTGTTGGCTGTCTGTATATCTTCTTTGGTGAAATGTCTATTTAGGTCTTCTGCCCATTTTTGGACTGGGTTGTTTTTTTGATATTGAGCAACATGAGCTGCTTGTAAATTTTGGAGATTAATCCTTTGTTAGTTGCTTCGTTTGCAAATATTTTCTCCCATTCTGAGGGTTGTCTTTTTATCTTGTTTATGGTTTCCTTTGCTGTGCAAAAGCTTTTAAATTTCATCAGATCCCATTTCTTTACTTTGGTTTTCATTTCCCTTTCTCTAGGAGGTGGGTCAAAAAGGAACTTGCTGTGATTTATGTCATAGAGTGTTCTGCCTATGTTTTCCTCTAAGAGTTTTATAGTGTCTGGCCTTACATTTAGGTCTTTAATCCATACTGAGTTTATTTTTGTGTATGGTGTTAAAGGGAGTGTTCTAATTTCATTCTTTCACATGTAGCTGTCCAGTTTTCCCAGCACCACTTATTGTAGAGGCTGTCTTTTCTCCATTGTATATTCTTGCCTCCTTTATCAAAAATAAGGTGACCATATGTGTGTGGGTTTATCTCTGGGCTTTCTATCCTGTTCCACTGATCTATATTTCTGTTTATGTGCCAGTACCATACTGTCTTGATTACTGTAGCTTTGTAGTATAGTCTGAAGTCCAGGAGCCTGATTGCTCCAACTCCGTTTTTCTTTCTCAAGATTGCTCTGGCTATTCGGGGTCTTTTGTGTTTCCATACAAATTGTGAAATTTTTTGTTCTAGTTCTGTGAAAAATGCCAGTGCTAGTTTGATAGGGATTGCATTGAATCTGTAGATTGCTTTGGGTAGTATAGTCATTTTCACAATGTTGACTCTTTCAATCCAAGAACATGGCATATCTCTCCATCTGTTTTTGTATCATCTTTAATTTCTTTCATCTGTGTCTTGTAGTTTTCTGCATACAGTTCTTTTGTCTCCTTAGGTAGGTGTATTCCTAGGTATTTTATTCTTTTTGTTGCAGTGGTAAATGGGAGTGTATCCTTAATTTCTGTTTCAGATTTTTCATCAGTTGTATATAGGAATGCAAGAGATTTCTGTGCATTAATTTTGTACCCTGCTACTTTACCAAATTCATTGATTATCTCTAGTAGTTTTCTGGTAGCAGCCTTAGGATTCTCTATGTATAGTATCATGTCATCTGCAAACAGTGACAGTTTTACTTCTTCCTTTCTGACTTGGATTCCTTTTATTTCTTTTTCGTCTCTGATTGCTGTGGCTAAAAGTTCCAAAACTATGTTGAATAAGAGTGGTGAGAGTGGACAACCTTGTCTTGTTCCTGATGTTAGAGGAAATGGTTTCAGTTTTTCACCATTGAGAACGATGTTGGCTGTGAGTTTGTCATTATGGCCTTTATTATGTTGAGGTAAGTTCCCTCTATGCCTGCTTTCTGGAGGGTTTTTTTTAATCATAAATTGGTGTTGAATTTTGTCGAAAGCTTTTTCTGCATCTATTGAGATGATCATACGGTTTTTCTCCTTCAGTTTGTTAATATGGTGTATCACATTGATTGATTTGCGTATATTGAAGAATCCTTGCATCCCTGGGATAAACCGCACTTGATCATGGTGTATGATCCTTTTAATGTGCTGTTGGATTCTGTTTGCTAGTATTTTGTTGAGGATTTTTGCATCTATGTTCATGAGTGATATTGACCTGTAGTTTTCTTTCTTTGTGACATCTTAGTCTGGTTTTGGTATCAGGGTGATGGTGGCCTCGTAGAATGAGTTTGGGAGTGTTCCTCCCTCTGCTATATTTTGGAAGAGTTTGAGAAATATAGGTGTTAGCTCTTCTCTAAATGTTTGATAGAATTTGCCTGTGAAGCCATCTGGTCCTGGGCTTTAGTTTGTTGGAAGATTTTTAATCACAGATTCAACTTCAGTCCTTGTGATTTGTCTGTTTATATTTTCTGTTTCTTCCTGATTCAGTTTCAGAAGGTTGTGCTTTTCTAAGAATTTCTCCATTTCTTTCAGGGTGTCCATTTTATTGGCATATAGTTGCTTGTAGCAATCTCTCATGATCCTTGGTATTTCTGCAGTGTCAGTGTTACTTCTTTTTCATTTCTAATTCTATTGAGTTGAGTCTTCTCCCCTTTTTTCTTGATGAGTCTGGCTAATGGTTTATCAATTTTGTTTATCTTCTCAAAGAACCAGCTTTTAGTTTTATTGATCTTTGCTGTTGTTTCCTCAATTTCTTTTTCATTTATTTCTGATCTGATTTTTTATGATTTCTTTCCTTCTGCTAACTTTGGGGTTTTTTTGTTCTTCTTTCTTTAATTGCTTTAGGTGTAAGGTTAGGGTTTTTATCTGAGATGTTTCTGGTTTCTTACAATAGGAGTGTATCGCTAGAAAATTCCCTCTTACAACTGCTTTTGCTGCATCCCATAGGTTTTGGGTCATTGTGTTTTCATTGTCATTTGTTTCTAGGTATTTTTTTTTAAATTTTTATTTATTTATTTATTTATTTATGGCTGTTTTGGGTCTTCGTTTCTGTGCGTGGGCTTTCTCTAGTTGTGGCGAGCGGGGGCCACTCTTCATTGCTGTGTGCGGGCCTCTCACTGTCGCGGCCTCTCTTGTTGCGGAGCACAAGCTCCAGACGTGCAGGCTCAGTAGTTGTGGCTCACGGGCCTTGTTGCTCCACGGCATCTGGGATCTTCCCAGACCAGGGCTCGAACCTGTGTCCCCTGCCTTGGCAGGCAGATTCTGAACCACTGCGCCACCAGGGAAGCCCTGTTTGTAGGTAGTTTTTGATTTCCTCTTTGATTTCTTCGGTGATCTCTTGGTTATTTAGTAGTGTATTGTTTAGCCTCCATGTGTTTGTATTTATTACAGATTTTTTTCCCTGTAATTGATATGTAGTCTCATAGTGTTGTGGTCGGAAAAGTTACTTGGTATGATTTCAATTTTCTTAAATTTACTGAGGCTTGATTTGTGGCTGAAGATATGATGTATCCTGGAGAATGTTCCATGAGCACTTGAGAAGAAAGTGTATTCTGTTGTTTTTGAATGGAATGTCCTATAAATATCAATTAAGTCCATCTCATTTAACGTATCATTTAAAGCTTGTGTTACCCTACTTATTTTCTGTTTGGATGATCTGTCCATTGGTGAAAGTGGGGTGTTATGGTCCCCTACTATGACTGTGTTACTGTCGATTTCCCATTTTATGGCTGTTAGCATTTGCCTTATGTATTGTGGTGCTCCTTTGGTGGGTGCATAAATTTTTAAAATTATTATATCTTCTTCTTGGATTGACCCCTTGATCATTATGTAGTGTTCTTCTTTGTTTCTTGTAACATTCTTTATTTTAAAGTCTATTTTATCTGATATGAATAAAGCTACTCCAGCTTTCTTTTGATTTCCTTTGCATGGAATATCTTTTTCCATCCCCTCATTTTCAGTCTGTATGTGTTCCTAGTTCTGAAGTGGGTCTCTTGCAGACAGCATATATATGGGTCTTGTTTTTGTACCCATTTTGCTCGTCTATGTCTTTTGGGCGGAGCATTCAATCTGTTTACATGTAAGGTGGTTATTGATATGTATGTTCCTATTACCATTTTCTTAATTGTTTTGGGTTCGTTATTGTAGGTCATTTTCTTCTCTTGTGTTTCCTGCATAGAGAAGTTCTTTTAGCATTTGTTGTAAAGCTGGTTTGGTGGTACTGAATTCTCTTAGCTTTTGCTTCTCTGTAAAGCTTTTAATTTCTCTGTTGAATCTGAATGAGATCTTTGTTCGTTAGAGTAATCTTGGTTGTAGGTGTTTCCTGTTCAGCACTTTAAATATGTCCTGCCACTCCCTTCTGGCTGCAGAGTTTCTGCTGAAAGATCAGCTGTTAACCCTATGGGGATTCCTTTGTATGTTATTTGTTGTTTTTCCCTTGCTGCTTTTAATATTTTTTCTTTGTATTTAATTTTTGACAGTTTAACTAATATGTGTCTTGGTGTGTTTCTCCTTGGATTCATTCTGTATGGGACTCTCTGCACTTCCTGGACTTGATTGACTGTTTTCCCATATTAGGGATGTTTTCAACTATAATGTCTTCAGATATTTTCTCAGTCCCTTTCCTTTTCTCTTCCTCTTTTGGGATCCCTATAATTCGAATGTTGGTGCTTCTAATGTTGTCCCAGAGATCTCTGTTTCTTTATTCTGCTCTGCAGTAGTTATTTCCACTATTTTATCTTCCAGGTCACTTATCCGTTCTTCTGCCTCCGTTATACTGCTCTTCATTACTTCTAGAAAATTTTTAATTTCATTTATTGTGTTCATCATTGTTTGTTTCCTCTTTAGTTTTTCTAGGTCCTTGTTAAACACTTTTATTTTCTCCATTCTATTACCAAGATTTTGGATCATCTCTACTATCGTTACTCTGAATTCTTTTTCAGGTAGACTGCCTATTTCCTCTTCATTTGTTTGGTCTGACGGGTTTTTACCTTGCTCCTTCCTCTGCTGTGTGCTTCTCTGTCTTCTCATGTTGCTCAACTTACTCTGTTTGGGGTCTCCTTCTTGCAGGCTGCAGGTTTGTAGTTCCCGTTGTTTTCGGTGTCTTCCCCCAGTGGGTGGTAAGTTTAGTGCAGTGGGTTGTGTAGACTTCCTGGTGGAAGGGACTGGTGCCTGTGTTCTAGTGGAGGAGTCTGGATCTTGACTTTCTGGTGGGCTGGACCGTGTCTGGTGGTGTATGTTAGGGTGTCTGTGGCCTTATTATGATTTTAGGCAGCCTCTCTGCTAATGGGTGGGGTTGAGTTCCTGTCTTGCTAGTTGTCTGGCATAGGGTGTCCAGCACTGTAGCTTGCTGGTCGTTGAGGGGAGCTGGGTCTTAGCATTGAAATGGAGATCTCTTGGAGAACTTTCGCCATTTGATATTACATGGATCTGGGAGGTCTGTGGTGGACCAATGTCCGGAACTTGGCTCTCCCACCTCAGAGGCACAGGCCTGACACCTGGCCAGAGCACTGAGACCCTGTCAACCACAGATCTCAGAAGAAAAGGGAAAAATAAAGAAGGAAAGGAAGAAAAAAAAATATAATAAAGTTATTAAAATAAAAATTATTAAAAATAAAAAAATTAAAAAGTAATAAGAAATAAAAAGAGGAGAGCAACCAAACCAAAAAACAAATCTACCAATGATAACAAGCACTAAAAACTATAGGAAAAAAAGAAAAAAATGGAGAGAGAGAACCCTAGGATAAATGGTCAAAGCAAAGCTGTACAGACAAAATCACACAAAGAAGCATACACAGGAGGAGGAACCAAGATGGTGGAGTAGAAGGACGTGGTCTCACTCCCTCTTGTGAGAACACCAGAATCACAACTAGCTACTGGACAGTCATTGACAGGAAGACACTGGAACTCACCAAAAAAGATACCCCACATCCAAAGACAAAGGAGAAGCCACAATGAGGTGGTAGGAGGGGCGCAATCACAGTAATATCAAATCCCATAACAGATGGGTGGGTGACTCACAGACTGCTGACCACTTATACCACAGAAGTCCACCCTCTGGAGTGAAGGTTCTGAGCCCCATGTCAGGCTCCCCAACCTGGGGGTCCAGCAACGGGAGGAGGAATTCCTAGAGAATCAGACTTTGAAGCCTAGTGGGAATTGATTGCAGGACTTTGACAGGACTGGGGGAAACAGACACTCTGCTCTTGGAGGGCACACACAAAGTAGTGTGCGCATCGGGACCCAGGGGAAGGAGCAGTGACCTCAGGGGAGACTGAACCAGACCTACCTGCTAGTGTTGGAGGGTCACCTGCAGAGGCAAGAGGTGGCTCTGTTGCACGAGGACAAGGACACTGGCCGCAGTAGTTCTGGGAAGTACTCCTTGGTGTGAGCCCTCCCGGAGTCTGCCATTAGCCCCACCAAAGAGCCCAGGTAGGCTGCAGTGTTGGGTTGCCTGAGGCCAGACAACCAACAGGCAGGGAACCCAGCCCCACCCATCAGCAGACAAGCAGATTAAAGTTTTACTGAGCTCTGCCCACCAGAGCAACAGTCAACTCTACCCACCACCAGTCCCTCCCATCAGGAAACTTGCACAAGCCTCTTAGATAGCCTCATCCACCAGAGGGCAGACAGCAGAAGCAAGAGCTACAATCCTGCAGCCTGTGGAACAAAAACCACATTCACAGAAAGATGGACAAGATGAAAAGGCAGAAGGCGATGTACCAGATGAAGGAACAAGATAAAACCCCCCAAAAACAACTAAATGAAGTGGAGATAGGCGACCTTTCAGAAAAAGAATTCAGAATAATGATAGTGAAGATGATCCAGGACCTCAGAAAAAGAATGGAGGCAAAGATCTAGAAGATGCAAGAAATGTTTAACAAAGACCTAGAAGAATTAAAGAACAAACCAACAGAGATGAACAGTACAATAACTGAAATGAAAACTACACAAGAAGGAAACAGTAGGAGAATAACTGAGGCAGAAGAACGGATAAGTGACCTGGAAGGCAGAATGGTGGAATTCACTGCTGTGGAACAGACTAAAGAAAAAAGAATAAAAAGAAATGAAGGCAGCCTAAGAGACCTCCGGGACACCATTAAATGCAACAACATTCGCATTATAGGGGTCCCAGAAGCAGAAGACAGAGAGGAAGGACCAGAGGAAATATTTGAAGAGATTATAGTCGAAAACTTCTCTAACATGGGAAAGGAAATAGCTACCCAAGTGCAGGAAGTGCAGTGAGTCCCATACAGGATAAACCCAGGGAGAAACACGCCAAGACACATAGTAATCAAATTGGCAAAAATTAAAGACAAAGAAAAACTATTAAAAGCAGCAAGGGAAAAACGACAAATAACATACAGGGGAACTCGTATAAGGTTAACAGTTGATTTCTCAGCAGAAACTCTACAAGCCAGAAAGGAGTGGCATGATATACTTAAAGTGATGACAGGGAAGAACCTACAACCAAGATTACTCTACCAGGCAAGGATCTCATCCAGATTCGATGGAGAAATCAAAAGTTTTACAGACAAGCAAAAGCTAAGAGAATTCAGCACCACCAAACCAGCTCTACAACAAATGCTAAAAGAACTTCTCTAAGTGGGAAACACAAGAGAAGAAAAGGACCTACAAAAACAAACCCAAAACAATTAAGTCATAGGAACATACATATCAATAATTACCTTAAACATGAATGGATTAAATGCTCCAACCAAAAGACACAGGCTTGCTGAATGGATACAAAAACAAGACCCATATATATGCTGTCTACAGGAGACCCACTTGAGACCTAGGGACACATACAGACTGAAAGTGAGGTGATGGAGAAAGATATTCCATGCAAATGGAAATCAAAAAAAGCTGTAGTAGCTATACTCATATCAGATAAAATAGACTATAAAATAAAGAATGTTACAAGAGACAAGGAAGGACATTACATAGTGATCAAGGGATCAATCCAGAAGAAGATATAACAATTATAAATATATATGCACCCAACATAGGAGCACCTCAATACATAAGGCAACTGCTAACAACTATAAAACAGGAAATGGACAGTAACACATCATAGTGGGGGACTTTAACACCTCACTTACACCAATGGGCAGATCATCCAAAATGAAAATAAATAAGGAAACAGAAGCTTTAAATGACACAATAGACCAGATAGATTTAATTGATATTTATAGGACATTCCATCCAAAAACAGTAGATTACAGTTTCTTTTCAAGTGCACATGGAACATTCTCCAGGATAGATCACATCTTGGGTCACAAATCAAGCCTCGGTAAATTTAAGAAAATTGAAATCGTGTCAAGCATCTTTTTGGACCACAAACTATGAGATTAGAAATGAATTACAGGGAAAAAATGTAAAAAACACAAACACATGGAGGCTAAACAATAGGTTACTAAATAACCAAGAGATCACTGAAGAAATCAAAGAGGAAATCAAAAAACACCTAGAGACAAATGACAATGAAAACACGACAATCCAAAACCTATGGGATGCAGCAAAAGCAGTTCTAAGAGGATGTTTATACCTATACAAGCCTACCTCATGAGGCAAAAATCTTGAGTAAACAATCTAACATTACACCTAAAGGAATTAGAGTAAGAACAAAGAAAACCCAAAGTTAGCAGAAGGAAATAAATCATAAATATCAGAGCAGAAATAAATGAAATAGAAACAAAGAAAACAATAGCAAAGATCAATAGAACTAAAAGCTGGTTCTTTGAGAAGATAAACAAAATTGATAAACCATTAGCCAGACTCATCAAGAAAAAGAGGGAGAGGACTCAAATCAACAAAATTAGAAATGAAAAAGGAGAAGTTACAACAGACACCGCAGAAATACAAGGCATCCTAAGAGACTACTAGAAGCAACTCTATGCCAATTAAATGGACAACCTGGAAGAAATGGACAAATTCTTAGAAAGGTATAACCTTCCAAGACTGAACCAGGAAGAAACAGGAAATATGAACAGATCAATCACAAGTAATGAAATTGAAACTGTGATTAAAAATCTTCCAACAAACAAAAGTCCAGGACCAGACAGCTTCACAGGTGAATTCTATCAAACATTTAGCGAAGAGCTAACACCCATCCTTCTCAAACTCTTCCAAAACATTGCAGAGGAGGGAACACTCCCAAACTCATTCTATGAGGCCACCATCACCCTGATACCAAAACCAGACAAATATACTACAAAAAAAGAAAATTACAGACCAATATCACTGATGAATATAGGTGCAAAAACCATGAAAAAACACTAGCAAACAGAATGCAAGAACACATTAAAAGGATTATACACCATGATCAAGTAAGAGTTATCCCAGGGATGCAAGGATCTTCAATATACACAAATCAATCAATATTATACACCATATTAACAAAGTGAAGGAGAAAAACCATATGATCATCTCAGTAGATGCAGAAAAAGCTTTTGAGAAAATTCAACACCCATTTATGATACAAACTCTCCAGAAAGTGGCCATAGATGGAGCCTACCTAAACATAATAAAGGCTATATAGTGCAAAACCACAGCCAACATCATTCTCAATTGTGAAAAACTGAAAGCATTTCCTCTAAGATCAGGAACGAGACAAGGATGTCCACTCTCACCACTGTTATTCAACATAGTTTTTGAAGTCTTAGCCATGGCAATCAGAGAAGAAAAAGAAATAAAAGAAATACAAAATGGAAAAGAAGAAGTAAAACTGTCACTGTTTGCAGATGACATGATACTATACATAGAAAATCCTGAGGCTGCTACCAGAAAAATACTAGAGCTAATCAATGAATTTGGTAAAGTAGCAGGATACAAAATTAATGCACAGAAATCTCTGGCATTCCTATACATTAATGATGAAAAATCTGAAAGTGAAATCAAGAAAACACTCCCATTTACCATTGCAACAAAAAGAATAAAATATCTAGGAATAAACCTACCTAAGGAGACAAAAGACCTCTATGCAGAACACTATAAGACACTGATGAAAGAAATTAAAGATGATACCAACAGATGGAGAGATACACCATGTTCTTGGATTGGAAGAATCAACATTGTGAAAATGATTATACTACCCAAAGCCATCTACAGATTCAATGCAATCCCTATCAAATTACCAATGGCTTTTTTTTTTTTTTGGGGTATGTGGGCCCCTCAATGTTGTGGCCTCTCCTGTTGCGGAGCATAGGCTCCAGACACACAGGGTCAACGGCCATGGCTCACGGGCCTAGCCGCTCCATGGCATGTGGGATCCTCCCGTACTGGGGCACGAACCCGTGTCCCCTGCATCAGCAGGTGGACTCTCAACCACTGCGCTACCAGGGAAGCCCTACCAATGGCATTTTTTACGGAACTAGAACAAATCATTTAAAAATATGTATGGAACCACAAAAGACCCCCAATAGCCAAATTAGTTTTGAGGGAAAAAAACGGAGCTGGAGGAATCAGACTCATTGTCTTCAGACTGTACTACAAAGCTACAGTAATCAAGACAATATGGTACTGGCACAAAAACAGAAACATAGATCAATGGAACAAGATAGGAAGCCCAGAGGTAAACCCATTCACCTATGGTCAAGTAATCTCTGACAAAGGAGGCCAAGGTATATAATGGAGAAAAGACAGTCTCTTCAGTAAGTGGTGCTGTGAAAACTGGACAGCTACATGTAAAAGAATGAAATTAGAACACTCCCTAACACCATACACAAAAATAAACTCAAAATGGATTCAAGACCTAAATGTAAGACCGGGCACTATAATACTCTTAGAGGAAAACATAGGAAGAACACTCTTTGACAGAAATCACAGCAAGATCTTTTTTGATTCACCTCCTAGAGTAATGGAAATAAAAATAAAAATAAACAAATGGGACCTAATGAAATTTCAAAGCTTTTGCACAGCAAAGAAAACCATAAACAAGGCAAAAACACAGCCCTCAGAATGGGAGAAAATATTTGCAAACGAATCAACAGACAAAGGATTGATCTCCAAAATATATAAACAGCTCATGCAGCTCAATATTTAAAAAACAAACAACCCACTCCAAAAATGGGCAGAAGACTTAAATAGACATTTCTCCAAAGAATACATACAGATGACCAAGAAGCACATGAAAAGCTGCTCAACGTCACTAATTATTAGAGAAATGCAAATCAGAACTACAATGAGATATCACCTCACACAGTTAGAATGGGCATCATCAGAAAATCTACAAACAACAAATGATGGAGAGGGTGCGGAGAAAAGGGAACCCTCTTGCACTGTTGGTGGGAATGTAAATTGATACAGCCACTATGGAGAACAGTATGGAGGTTCCTTAAAAAACTAAAAATAGAATTACCATATGATCCAGCAATCGCACTACTGGGCACATACCCAGAGAAAACCATAATTCAAAAAGACACATGGTCCCCAATGTTCATTGCAGCACTGTTTACAGTAGCCAGGTCATGGAAGCAACCTAAATCCCATTGACAGATGAATGGATAAAGAAGATGTGGTTCATATATACAATGAAATATTACTCAGCCATAAAAAGGAACGAAATTGAGTCATTTCTTGAGACATGGATGGATCTAGAGACTGTCATACAGAGTGAAATAAGTCAGAAAGAGAAAAACAAATATCGTATATTAATGCATGTTTGTGGAACCTAGAAAAATGGTACAGATGAACTGGTTTGCAGGGCAGAATTTGAGACACAGATATAGAATGCAAACGTATGGACACAAGGGGGGATAACCACGGTGGGGTGGGGATGGTGGTGTGCTGAAATGCGTGATTGGGATTGCCATGTATACACTGATGTGTATAAGACTGATGACTAATAAGAACCTGCTGTATAAAAAAACAAGCAAAACAACTAATACTAAACTTTCATTGGGTTATTTGTATGGAAATATGTTAATATAAATGTTTCAGACATTACATGAAATTTCTAAAAATTTTATATGTTCTGGTATAATTTCTAAAAATTTTATATATTCTGGTATAATGTTATAAGTCATAATTTTAGTTATTACTTTAAAATGTATATCTCAGAAACAACTAAATTTCCTTGTCAATTGCATTATTATGAACTTTCATCAAATCTTTATCCGTGGTCATTTTTAAGTCTTTTGTCATTTACAGACAGTTCTGGGTGTACTCTGATGCTTTTGTAAAAATGTTCCTATAAAAGGGTTTAATCTTCAAGGAATTCATGGAAGAGACTCTGACAAGTACAGGTTTCTGGTAATTGACTATACTGCTGAACTGAATGAATAAGCATTTTCAGAACTCTGATGGAAAACTGATGAACTCATAAAAGTGCTAACAAAAGATCAAGATAAAAAAATTAATTACATGGGACTGAGTGAAGTGATGAGGATGATTATAACTTTTGTGACTTTCTGTTTGAATAACAAAAAAGCTTACCCATGCATACTCACATAAATAGAAAAAGGTAAAAAAATATATACATCTATATATTAAGATAAAAAAAGGAAGAGAGCAACAAAATCAATAAACAAATCTACCAATGATAATAAACTCTAAATACTAAACTAAGATAAACATAAAAGCAGAAACAAATTAGATGCAGAAAGCAAACCCCAAGTCTACAGTTGCTCCCAAAGTCCACCACCTCAATTTTAGGTTGATTCGTTGTCTATTCAGGTATTCCACAGATGCAGGGTACATCAGGTTGATTGTGGAGATTTAATCCGCTGCTCCTGAGGCCGCTGGGAGAAATTTCCCTTTCTCTTTGTTCGCACAGCTCCTGGGTTTCAGCTTTGGATTTGGCCTGACCTCTGCGTGTAGGTCACCTGAGGGCATCTGTTCCTGCCCCGACAGGACAGGGTTAAAGTACCAGCTGATTAGGGGGCTCTGGCTCACTCAGGCCGGGGGGAGGGAGGGGTACAGATGCGGGGCGAGCCTGTGGCGGCAGAGGCCGGCGTGACGTTGCAACAGCGTGAGGTGTGCTGTGTGTTCTCCCAGGGAAGTTGTCCCTGGATCACCGGACCCTGGCAGTGGCGGGCTCCACAGGCTCTCGGGAGGGGAGGTGTGGATAGTGACCTGTGCTTGCACACAGGCTTCTTGGTGCCTGCAGCAGCAGCCTTAGCATTTCATGCCCATCTCTGGGGTCCACACTGATAGCCGCGGCTTGCGCCCGTCTCTGGAGCTGGTTTAGGCAGTGCTCTGAATCCCCTCTCCTCACGACCCCTGAGACAGTGGGCTCTTGCCTCTTCGGCAGGTCCAGAGTTTTTCCCGGACTCTCTCCCGGCTAGCTGTGGTGCACTAGCCCCCTTCAGGCTGTGTTCATGCCGCCAACCCCAGTCCTCTCCCTGGGATCCGACCTCCGAAGCCCGAGCCTCAGCTCCCAGCCCCTGCCCGCCCCGGCGGGTGAGCAGACAAGCCTCTCTGGCTGGTGAGTACTGGTCGGCACCGATCCTCTGTGCGGGAAATCTCTCCGCTTTGCCCTCTGCACCCCTGTTGCTGCACTCTCCTCCGTGGCTCCAAAGCTTCCCCCTCCGCCACCCCCTGTCTCCACCAGTGAAGGGGCTTCCTAGTGTGTGGAAACCTTTCCTCCTTCACAGCTCCCTCCCACTGGTGCAGGTCCTGTACCTATTCTTTTGTCTCTGTTTTTTCTTTTTTCTTTTGCCCTACCCAGGTAGGTGGGGAGTTTCTTGCCTTTTGGGAGGTCTGAGGTCTTCTGCCAGCGTTCAGTAGGTGTTCTGAAGGAGTTGTTCCACATGTAGATGTATTTCTGATGTATTTGTGGGGAGGAAGGTGATCTCCACATCTTACTCCTCTGCCATCTTAAAGGTCTCTCATGTACATTAATTTTTGTCCATTTGTTTATTTCCTTTGGGCAGTTTCTACAAGCCTAACAGCTAGGTCAAAAGGAATATTTATATAAAACTTCGGTGTATATTGTCTCATTTATTACCTCCAAAAAGTTAAACTGATTTACACTTCATGAGTATTTGCAGCTTCACCAACTTTTGCAAATCTTAGGGTGGAAAATGCTTTTTCATCGTTATTTTAATTGACATTTCTCTAGTTACTAATCAGGCTGAATAACTTATCATATGTTTTTTGGCAGTTTGTTTCTTCTTTTGAAATTGCTTTGTTCATGAGTCTTTACTTATTTTTTGGGAAGAGATTACTTCTCTCATTTTTAATTGATATATAAGAAGTCTTGTGTTCTCAAACTTTTTCCCTTTTGTTAGATTGTCAAACATCCCTTAATACTTTTTTTGTGTGTGTGTGTGTGTGGTATGCGGGCCTCTCACTGTTGTGGCCTCTCCCGTTGCGGAGCACAGGCTCCGGACGCACAGGCTCAGTGGCCATGGCTCATGGGCCCAGCCGCTCCGAAGCATGTGGGATCTTCCCGGACTGGGGCATGAACCCGTGTCCCCTGCATCGGCAGGCGAACTCTCAACCACTGCGCCACCAGGGAAGCCCCCTTAATGCTTTTTTAAAAAAGAACTAGTTTTAGTTTTACTCAGCAATTCTAGTTCTTTTAAACTTTCTAATTCATTGGTTTCCTTCGTTTATTTTATTGTTCTTTTTCTAGCTTCTGAGTCTAATGTTCCAAAAATATTTATTCTAGACATTTCTTGTTTTAGGAAAAAACTTAGTTAAGGATATGATTTTTCTCCTGAGTAAGATTTTGGCTCCATCCCATAGAATTTTCCATTTAGTGTTTCAACATACGTTAATTTCCAAATAATTTATAAGTTTCGTTTTTATTTACTCGTGGACGCAAGGGTTATTTAGAAAAGTGAGGTTTTAGATTTAATTCCATTTTAATCAGTAAGGGGGATCCTATAAGAGTTCTACTTTTAGAAATTTACAGAGAAATTTTTCATGGAGTATTAAATGATCTTTCTCTTTTTATTTTAAATAAATGTGCCACGGACATTTGAAAAGAATGTGTTCTCTCCCCTTTGGAGAGAGAGAATGATTTGCTATGAAGTCAAGCTTGTAGTGTGTGTTATTCACATCTTTTCTATATTTTTTGTTACCTTGAGATGACAAATTTTGGGAATGGTTTTTTAACCTCTCTCACTATACCTATGCATTTGAGGTTTTTTTTTTTTTTCTTTCTGTTTCTAATACTTCTTTTTACTTTTTGGAGAGAGCGTAGTAGAAAGTTAAGAGTACTGATGCCAGTCCATCTGCCTGGTTTGGATAGGAGCTCCACCCTCACGAGCCTACAGGCCTTGACAAGTTTCCTCACCTGTAAAACCACATCATCTACTTTATAGGGCTCTTGGGAAGATTACATGAGTTGCTGTGTGTAAAGAGCTTAGAACTGCGTCTGACACATTGTGAACACTCTGTTACTCATTATGTGTCTGCTGCCACGAGATTGGGAGTGAAAAGGTTCATGGTTGCTATATATTTTGATGAATCTATTGTTTATCCATATGAAACAACTTTTTGTTCCGTATAGAGTTTTTGCCTTGAATTCTGTATGAGCTAATGTTAATATTACTATAATGCTTTCTTTTCATTTGTACAATATTTGCTTGGTCTGTCTTTGGGCCATCTGTGTATTTGCAACCTTTTTGTATTATCTTGTGTTAGATAAATCTCTCTTAAATTGCATGCAGTTGGAGCTTGCCTTTTTTTTTTTTATCAGTCTGGGGAATTCCCTGGAGGTCCAGTGGTTAGGACCTGGTGCTCTCACTGCCGGGGCCGGGGTTCGATCCCTGGTCGGGGAACTAAGATCCTGCAAGCGGCGTGGTACCTCCCCCCGTTCCCTGCCCCCCCCCAAAAAGAATCAGTCTGAAACGTCTTATTTTTTTTATTTGAAGTGTCATTGATATGCAATGTTATGTTAGATTCAGGTATACAACATAGTGATTTGATATTTATATACATTACAAAATGATCACCACAATAAGCCTAGTTACCTTCTGTCACCATACAAAGTTATTACAATATTGTTGACTATATTCCCTATGCTGTACGTTACATCCCTGTGACTTATTTAATTTATAACTGGAATTTTGTACCACTTAATCCCCTTCAACTATTTCCCCCCAAGTCCCACCCCTCTTGTCTCCGGCAACCACTAGTTTGTTCTCTGTATCTGTCACTCTGTTCCTGTTTTGTTTTGTTTGTTCATTTGTTTTGTGTTTTAGATTCCACATACGAGTCAAGTCATACAGTATTTGTCTTTGACTTATTTCACTTAGCATAATACCTTCTAGGTCCATCCATGTTGTCGAGAATGGCAAGATTTCAATATATATATATATATTTTTTAATAGCTGAGTGTTATATATACACATACCACATCTTTATCCATTCATCTATTGATGGACACTTAGATTGCTTCTATATTTTGGCTATTGAAAGTTCTTACCTTTTAATTAGAGAACGTAACCTGTTTGTAATCGTTGGGATTACTGATATTACTGATATTCTAATCAACTTTATGTTTTTTGTTGGATATGTTTCTAGATCTCTTTTCAAGGTTGCTTTGTTGTCCCAGTGACCTTCTTGTGCTAGTAGCTAAGGTTAGATCCTTCTAGGCTAGTGTGACTAGAGAAAAGTCGGCTTTTCCTGCTTCAAAATAAGGAAAAGCAGAAGCTAGCCAGGAGGCATAGCCTCTGTGGTAACACTCCTTTTGGTATCTTGGAACTGCGTTTTCTTATAGCTGTCATTCAGTGAGTACCTAATACAAGCTGGGTGCTTTTCTATACACTTTATATATATTGTTGCATTTCAGTCTCACAACAACCTTACCAGATAGGTATTATTATACTTATAGATAGGGAGACTAATTAAATTAAGGCATGCTCTTGAGGAGCTGAAGAATATATTATTTGTAATGTGTAAGCTAATTCCCTTTCTCACCATGTATTCATGGGATGTGGAGTAGGCTGAGAATTGGGTCCTGAATTTAGTTTTATTTAGTTTCTCAATGAGTAAGTTGCTAATGCTGCTGGAAACAGCGGGGCCTCTCATTCCAGTTCACCCATTTTTCACACTAGTTTAAGTTTCCACTCTAAGTTGATTGTACTGGAGTGGATAATCCAGAGTCTAGTAGCCTTTTAACTCCTAGAGGGGAAAAAATGTGGTGTGTGCCACACCCTGTCTTTCATCCTGTTTTTTGTTTTTGTTTTTGTTTTTCAGGGACTGGGTCTGGAGTTAGTGGTATCTGTGCTTATTAGTCTCACACAATCCCAGAGAGGAGAAGGCTTGTGCTTTATCCATCTTTTGAATCTCTAGTGCCTAGAAGAATGCCTGGCCCATAAGAGGTGCTATTTCTTAAAATGACCTGAGCTCAGAAGGGGGAAAGTTGTTTTACATTAATATTCGAATTATGAGGTTTTAGAAAAAGGCCCGTAGAATACAAATGCATCCTCTTAAAATTATACTCTTTATAACTTCTACACTACTTTGTATAGTGCAATAAAAATAAAACGTGTTTATGACTTTTTCAAGAGCTTCCTCCAGACTAAAGCAGAGTATGCTTTCAGTAGGAGAAAGTACCAGTCACCAAGGGAGGGTGGAATGACACTGACACATGAATGACCGTTTGCACTGGTAATGCAAGTGAGGACATTCATCTAATAGAAGTGCTCCGAAGCCAGCTGCAGGGGAGAAGTATAGCCCTGATCTCACAGGGATTCCATAGTTGAAAAAAGAAAAAACAACCCAAATGAAAACTCCCGGCTTACATCAGGGAAATACTGCTGCAGACCTTTAATGAGATCCCTAGGTGAATCAGTTTTTATACGGGCCTGTTTGACGTCCACAGATATCTGGCTAGACCTTGATTGATTGTCAGGCTTTTTAAGTAGCATTGATTTTTTTTACTGCTGCAACACTGGGATGATGAGGTCATTGTATTTTGCCATGTTACTGAAGTTCTTGTTAAAGCAACCTGGAGGTTAGAAGCACATCCAGGCACCGGCTTCTTGCTCCTGCTAAGTTTTGAGAGATGGGAAAGTTGAGATAAGTAAAATGATAGAGGCTAAAATGTTCTCTCTTGTTTGAGGGGGAATTTCAGACTTTTATGAATTAGAATGATTATTGGTAGCTCTTCATCACAGGTGATCATTTCTTTTCATTCTTAGCTCTCATTTATTGAGCAGGTAAATACATAGGCCCAGGGACTGTCACGAGCATGTAACACACACGAGCTCTTTGTTGTCACTACACCTCTGTGAGGTAGGTGTTGTTATTTGCACCTTGCGATGAGGAAGCTGCATCTCAGAGAGGTAGGGTTGCTCTCTCAGGGTTAAAGTAGTCAATGGAAGAGCTAGGTTTTGGATCAAGCTGTGGCTGACTCCAAAGCCCAGGCTTTGAACTGCTGGTTTCCAATATGATGGCGTGTGAGAAGTTAGATCACGGGGTAGTATTTGAGGCTGCTGCTTCAGTGATGACCCCGCTCTCCCATGTGGACCTGGGTCCTGGGGAAAACTGGAAATAGCACAGTGCCTTTGGACACAGCATCTTGATTTTCCCCATTTGCAGACCTGAACCTCCCTTCTGCTTGAGTGAGGCTGTGCCCGTGAAGGGGCCTGAGAGGGCTTTGCACATTTTGGGATTCCTCTGGCTCCCACCTATTGATCAGTGGCTGCCAGAAGCTTTAATCCGATTAGAGTCTCTAAAACTAGTTTCCATCTCTGGCGCCTGACTCGGGTTTCAGAGCAAGAGGAAAAAGTATGACATCACCCCTTCTTGCATCTGTGCTGGGTGGCTAATGAAATTACGTGATGGATTTGAGGACCATTAAAGTCAATGTTGCCCCTGATTATTATTAAGAGTACTTTCAAATTTACTGCACCATGGGGTAGGCTCAAAAGCGTCATTTTTCTTAGGTGTGTTCATTGCTCTGGATTTTAGCGCACAGCTCTGTGGGATATGGAGAATGCGAGCAGCACAGAGAATCAATTATGAAATCTGCAGGTGAAAGTGCATGGAGTTCTTTTGCTGGAGGGGGGTGAATGTTCTGGGATTTTTCCGTAATGAGGCATCGTGATGACCTCAGACTGAAAAAGCCTAAAATGAAACAAAATATGTTTGTCAAATAAATATAAAGCAACGTGGTTGCCATTAGTATCAGCAATAGTATTTTTTAAAAGTTTAAGTGGTTAGTGTACAAAAAAGTGCTCAGTTCAGGTCCCCACCAATTCACTGAGCATAGATACTGAGCTAGCACCAGAGATATACTTACCGAGGGGAAGGCCAGTCTTGTGTTTTCCATCAGGATGTCTCCAGGGCCCAGCTAAATGTCAGGCATACAGAAATTATTCTATGTCTTAAAAAAAATACGCACACACACACACATCACGTATAACATACATACTATAAAGATTTGAATAGATCTTAAGTGTACAACTCAATAAGTTTATACACGTACACACAGCAACACACATGCATACCTTTGAACTTGGCCCCAAATTAAAATTTAGAACGTTTTCCATATCCTAAAAGGCTTTGTCTTGCCCCCTCACATTCCCCCAACAGAGATAACCACTATTTTGACTTCTTTCTCCACAGATTGGTTTTGTCTATAATGAATATACTTCATATAAATTCATATAAGTTGAATCTTCATATAAAAGGATTCATACACTGGGCTTCCCTGGCAATCCAGTGGTCGAGGCCCTGCACTTCCACTGCAGGGGGCACGGGTTCGATCCCTGGTCTCGGAACCAAGATCCTGCCTGCTGTGTGGTGCAGTCAAAAAAAAAAGAATCATACTCTGTGTTATCTTTGCTCTCTGGCTTCTTTTGCTCCTCTTTATTTCTGGGAAATTCATCCATGTTACTACATGTAAGACTACATAGTTTGTTTTTTTATTTTTTAATTTAATTTTTATTTTATATTGGGTTTAAAAAAATTGCTGCATAATATTCCATTGCATAAGTATTCTGCCATGAATTTATTCTTCTATAATGGATATTTGGGTTGTTTCCAATTTTTAGCTATTATAAACAAAGCCATTGTGAACACTCTTGTACAGATGGACTTTTCCACTTATTTCTTTTGGGCATATTGTGTAGAACTGGAACTGCTGGGTCATTTAAAATACTTTTGCATTGTTGAATTGAAAAACACAGTTCCTTATTTCACTGTGGCCCGCTCAGACCTTGCAAAACAACCCTGGTCACCTATCCTACATGTTCTTAGTGGAAAATAATTCAGTTATAGCAAAGAATTACAGCAGAATATATACAAATCACTCATTATTTACTACAATGACAATATGAGCTTAAACATTTGGTTTTAACGTAAAAAAAAATACCAAAAGTTGGATCATCTAGTAATTTTATTACACCAAACTCAATATTATACTGCAAATTATGTGGTATAGATTCATAGTTAGCATAGTAGTTTATTTAAAAAGCTACTGAGAGCCTACTATGTGCCAGGCAGGCACTGCTCTGGGCACTGGGGCTCTAGTAGACAACCCACAGATAAGGAAAAGTCTCTGGCCTTATGAGGTTCTAATAGAGAGACAGACAATACGTACCAAACAAATATGTACTATAAAACATATCACCAATGAAACATGCAATGTAAACAAATTTTGGGAGGATTATAGATATATCTGCTTTAGCAATAGATTTATGAATGATTTGTATTTGAACTGCATCTATACATAGCTTAAAGTCTAGTTACTGGAAAATTAGAGGCCAAATGTCCTATTCCTGTGCATAGTACTATAACAGTAATAATAGCTATCTATGTGGTCTAAGCCATGGATTATCTCATTTGATCTTCCCAGTATCCTTATGATGTAGGTACTAGTCTCCCATTTTAATGGTGAAGAAACTGAAGTACAAGGGGTTGAATAACTTACCCAAAGTCACACAGCTAGTATGTGGTGATATTGGGATAAAAACCAGGCAGTCTGACTTTAGAGCCTGTACTCTAATTGTTACCCTATTCTGCCCTCCAGATGGACAAATATGCATTAATATACATTGTAAGGTTACCCAAATGACATACAATAAATTCATAAAGATGTTATACTTACTGTGATGTATAATGCAAAAGCCAAAAGCGAATAGCAGTAGTTGGAAACCATGACCAATTGTAGACAGCATCAGTGATACATGATTCACAAATTGTGTTTCCTGAAAACTGTGATTCTGTCCTGTGTGCTCATGCAAAAGTTTTGCAGTATTTCCAAATGAGTGGCTGCCAGACTTAACCCGATACTGAATTAAAGATTCAGTAAACTCTATTCATAGCTTCAACTTAGAAAGTACAGCTAACTCACTGGTAGGATATTAGTAAGGAACGTTAGGTTGTAGGTAAAAATAAAAGCTAATAGAAAGTGTGTCATGTGCTATAAGTATGAAAGAAGACTTGCATTTCTGGGTCTGCTCATGGTCACTGGAAGGGCCCTCCAGGGGACTAAGGTCTACCCTGAGAATCATTGACTAACGTTAAAGAAGATATACAAAGAATACTTGTAAGTAACATGCTGAGTACTGTGGCGAGTGGTCTATGTTGCAGTGAGTGGGGCTTAGTAAATACCTCCCCTGACTCCCTCTAGAATTCTGAAGCAATTAAGAGATAATCCAAAAGTCAGATAGTGATAAAAATATTACTGTTACTGATAACTGATAATGGAGAAATCTGGAAAGAGATTTACGCACCCAGGCACAGGCAGCACTGGATAGACAGGGCTTTCCTAGAAGTGCCCCCTCATGGCATCGGGAGGTGGGAAGAATATGTGTTCTCTGTGGGCGTTTTGCTCCCACCAACAAGAAGAGTAAGCCCACTCCAAGTTGCTCCATCTCCCATGGGAAGAGTTTGTGGGAGTAGAGAGGGGCCAGCAGTGTCATGGATGTGGAACTCCCTCCATGTGGAAGGAAACATCAGACTTGGGGAAGAAGCTTTTCCTCCCCCTGCAAAATACTTTGGTATATATGCTACAGGACTACAAAGAAAGGATGCACCTACCCAGGTATAGGAGAAAGTGCTCTCAAGAAGATAACTTGTGATGAGTCTTGTCGGAAAACCAGGAGCTAGCCAGATGGAGGTTGGAAGGCAGGATGCTTTAGACCAGGGTTTGGCAGACTGCAGCCTGCAGGCCAAATCTGGCCTGTTGTCTGTTTTTCAAAATAAGAATTTATTGGAGTACAGCCACACTTACTCGTTTATGTATTGTGTATGCATTTGCACTATAATGGCAGAGTTGAGTAGTTGTGACAGAGACCATATGGCTCCCAAAGCCTAAAATATTTACTCTTTTGTCCTTTACAGGAGAAACTTGCCAACCTCTGCTTTAGAGAGAGGTAATGCTCAGGGGGATGAAAGAGGATGTGGGCTGTGGATGTGGGCTGGGCACTATAATTGGTTTGATAATGTTGGGACATGAAGCAGTAGGCGGGTGGTGATTAAACAGATGGACCCCTTGTTCTCTAAAACTTTATAGTCTTCTTCAGAGAGTAATGGTGCAGGCGGACAGGTTAATTATATTAATTGTATGAAGACAAATGGACAAACATTTAAGAAATAGAGCCTTTAAATTCATAAAGAATTTGCATCATTATATTCATGTCAAAAGACACATGGAGAAGGAGTTGTGACAGTAACATGTTTTGAAATGATGAAATCGGTCATTTCTCTTCAAGTGGCTTGGGGAGGGGTTCAGAGAAGAGGCATTTTGCTATTTTAGCAGCAGCTGTGGAAAGGGAATGGGAAAGGTGAATTAGGAAGGGGAAATTTGTTTCTGGCATAGGGATGCAATTTAGAGTCAGAATGGGAAGACCGAATGAAGTGAACTTGAGTCTCTTTGCCTGAGAGAATGAATGAGGAGGGTATGCCAGGATGGGGGAGGGGCTCTATGCTGAGAGGAGACCAGATCCTGGGACCAATCTTTCCTTTTTTAAATAAGATATTCCCCTCTACTCCCCACCTGTTAGAATTAAAAAAATATATATTTATAAATTAGCATTCCTCTCTGTCCCTACTTATTCTGCTTCCAAGAAAGATGATTTTTACTTTTTGGCTTCTGAGATTTTAGTTATCCTGGTTAGGATAATAGAAAAATGCTGAACTAGAAGGACTAGGAGATTAGAATTGAGAAGAAATAAAAGTACTGGTGGAATACACAAAAATAAACTCAAAATGGATTAAAGACCTAAATGTAAGGCCAGACACTATAAAACTCTTAGAGGAAAACATAGGCAGAACACTCTATGACATAAATCACAGCAAGATCCTTTTTGACCCATGTCCTAGAGAAATGGAAATAAAAACAAAAATAAAGGAATGGGACCTAACGAAACTTAAAAGCTTTTGCACAGTAAAGGAAATCATAAACAAGATGAAAAGACAGCCCTCAGAATGGGAGAAAATATTTGCAAATGAAGCAACTGACAAAGGATTAATCTCCAAAATTTACAAGCAGCTCATGCAGCTCAATATCAAAAAAACAAACAACCCAATCCAAAAATGGGCAGAAGATCTGAATAGACACTTCTCCAAAGATATACAGACTGCCAACAAACACATGAAAGGGTGCTCAACATCACTAATCATTAGAGAAATGCAAATCAGAACTACAATGAGGTATCACCTCACACCAGTCAGAATGGCCATCATCAAAAAATCTACAAACAATAAATGCTGGAGAGGGTGTGGAGAAAAGGGAACTCTCTTGCCCTGTCGGTGGGAATGTAAATTGATACAGCCACTGTGGAGAACAGTATGGAGGTTCCTTAAAAAACTAAAAATAGAACTACCACATGACCCAGCAATCCCACTACTGGGCATATACCCTGAGAAAACAATAATTTAAAAAGAGTCATGTACCACAATGTTCATTGCAGCACTATGTACAATAGCCAGGACATGGAACCAACCTAAGTGTCCATTGACAGATGAATGGGTAGAGGAGATGTGGCATATATATATATATATATATACAATGGAATATTACTCAGCCATAAAAAGAAATGAAATTGAGATATTTGTAGTGAGGTGGATGGACCTAGAGTCAGTCATACAGAGTGAAGTTAAGTCAGAAAGAGAAAAACAAATACTGTATGCTAACACATATATATATGGAATCTAAAAAAAAAAAAAAGTTCTGAAGAACCTAGGGGCAGGACAGGAATAAAGATGCAGACATAGAGAATTGACTTGAGGACACAGGGAGGGGGAAGGGTAAGCTGGGATGAAGTGAGAGGACATATGGACATATATACACTACCAAGTGTAGAATGGATGGCTGGTGGGAAGCAGCTGCATAGCACAGGGAGATCAGCTCGGTGCTTTGTGACCACCTAGAGGGGTGGGATAGGGAGGATGGGAGGGAGATGCAAGAAGGAGGGGTTAAGGGGATATGTGTATATGTGTGGCTGATTCACTTTGTTATACAGCAGAAGGTAACACACCATTGTAGAGCAATTATACTCCAGTAAAGATGTTGAAGAAAAAAAAAGTACTGGTGGAAGCTATGGCAGAGTGACTGGAGAATACACCCAGGCAGGTAGGGAAACATGGGGAAAAGACCACAGTCAGTTTCTTGGGCAAGGCTAAGGAAGAGGGGATGTGGGGGAGTTTAGAGAGAGAAGGAAAGAATCTTTGTAGGCAGCTCTGGGCATCTGAGTAAGGTAAATAAGACAGTGGGGATGGTGAATTGAAGGTGTTTTTCTATCAGTTATGAATTTGGTTCCATTTGATGTTTTTCAACAGCCTCACTAAAGATTAAGACTGTTGTCATATAATTCTTGGCTGCGAAATAGTTGTTGAAATAGGACATTGCAGAGACCAGGCCAAATAACAATTAATTCTTTTTCCTAAATACTTCTTAAAATTTTTTTATACCCCAATGTTCATAGCAGCACTATTTACAGTAGCCAAGACATGGAAGGAACCTAAATGTCCATCAACATGAATGATAATAGATAAAGAAGGTGTGGCACATATATGCAATGGAATATTACTCAGCCATAAAAAAGAACAAAATAATGCCATTTGCAGCAACATGTACGGACTTAGAGATTTTCATACTAAATGAAGTAACTCAGACAGAGAGAGACAGATATCATATGATATCACTTATATGTGGAATCTAAAAACTGATGCAAATGAACTTATTTACAAAACAGAAACAGACTTATAGACATAAAAAACAAACTTACAGTTACTGAAGGGGAAGGGGGGAGAGTGATAAATTAGGAGTTTGAGATTAGCAGATAAAAATTACTATATATAAAATAGATACAACAGCCCTGAACCAAGATGGTGGAGTAGAAGGATGTGCTCTCACTCCCTCTTGTGAGAACAACAGAATCACAACTAGCTGCTGGACAGTCATCGACAGGAAGACGCTGGAACTCACCAAAAAAGATACCCCACATCCAAAGACAAAGGAGAAGCCACAATGAGATGGTAGGAGGGGCGCAATCACAGTAAAATCAAATCCCATAACTGCTGGGAGGGTGACTCACAGACTGGAGAACATTTATACCACAGAAGTCCACCCACTGGAGTGAAGGTTCTGAGATCCATGTCAGGCTTCCCAACCTGGGGGTCCGGCAACGGGAGGAGGAATTCCTAGAGAATCAGACTTTGAAGGCAAGTGGGATTTGATTGCAGGACTTCGACAGGACTGGGGTAAACAGAGACTCCACTCTTGGAGGGCACACACAAAGTAGTGTGAGCATCGGCAACCAGGGGAAGGAGCAGTGACCCCAGGGGAGACTGAACCAGACCTACCTGCTATGTTGGAGGGTCTCCTGCAGAAGTGAGGGGTGGCTGTGGCTCACCATGGGGACAAGGACACTGGCAGCAGTTGTTCTAGGAAGTACTCCTTGGTGTTCGCCCTCCCAGAGTCTGTCATTAGCCCCACCAAAGAGCCCAGGTAGACTCCAGTGTTGGGTTGCCTCAGGCCAAACAACCAACAGGCAGGGAACCCAGCCCCACCCATCAGCAGACAAGCAGATTAAAGTTTTACTGAGCTCCGCCCACCAGAGCAACAGTCAGCTCTACACACCACCAGTCCCTCCCATCAGGAAACTTGCACAAGCCTCTTAGATAGCCTCATCTGCCAGAGGGCAGACAACAGAAGCAAGAGCTACAATCCTGCAGCCTGTGGAACAAAAACCACATTCACAGAAAGATGGACAAGACGAAAAGGCAGAGGGCTATGTACCAGATGAAGGAACAAGATAAAACCCCAGTAAAACAGCTAAATGAAGTGGAGATAGGCAACCTTCAGAACAAGAATTCAGAATAATGATAGTGAAGATGATCCAGGACCTCGGAAAAAGAATGGAGGCAAAGATCTAGAAGATGCAAGAAATGTTTAACAAAGACCTAGAAGAATTAAAGAACAAACCAGCAGAGATGAACAATACAATAACTGAAATGAAAACTACACAAGAAGGAAACAATAGCAGAATAACTGAGGCAGAAGAACAGATAAGTGACTTGGAAGACAGAATGGTGGAATTCACTGCTGTGGAACAGAATAAAGAAAAAAGAATGAAAAGAAATGAAGGCAGCCTAAGGGACCTCCGGGACACCATTAATTGCAACAACATTTGCATTACAGGGGTCCCAGAAGGAGAAGAGAGAGAGAAAGGACTAGAGAAAATATTTGAAGAGATTATAGTTGAAAACTTCCCTAACATGGGAAAGGACATAGCCTCTCAAGTGCAGGAAGCGCAGCGATTCCCATACAGGATAAACCCAAGGAGAAACATGCCAAGACACATAGTAATCAAATTGGCAAAAATTAAAGACAAATAAAAATTATTGAAAGCAGCAAGGGAAAAACAACAAATAACATACAAGGGAACGTGCATAAGGTTAACAGCTGATTTCACAGCAGAAACTCTACAAGCCAGAAAGGAGTGGCATGATATACTTAAAGTGATGACAGGGAAGAACCTACAACCAAGATTACTCTACCTGGCAAGGATCTCATCCAGATTAGATGGAGAAATCAAAAGCTTTACAGACAAGCAAAAGCTAAGAGAATTCAGCACCGCCAAACCAGCTCTACAACAAATGCTAAAGGAACTTCTCTAAGTGGGAAACACAAGAGAAGAAAAGGACCTACAAAAACAAACCCAAAACAATTAAGAAAATGGTCATAGGAACATACATATCAATAATTACCTTAAACGTGAATGGATTAAATGCTCCAACCAAAAGACACAGGCTTGCTGAATGTATATAAAAACAAGAGGCATATATATGCTGTCTACAAGAGACCCACTTGAGACCTAGGGACACCTACAGACTGAAAGGGGATGGAGAAAGATATTCTATGCAAATGGAAATCAAAAGAAAGCTGGAGAAGTAATACTCATATCAGATAAAATAGACTTTAAAGTAAAGTATGTTACAAGAGACAAGGAAGGACACTACATAATGATCAAGGGATCAATCCAAGAAGAAGATATAACAATTATAAATATATATGCACCCAACATAGGAGCACCTCAATACATAAGGCAACTGCTAACAGCTATAAAAGAGGAAATCGACAGTAACAAAATAATAGTGGGGGCTTTAACACCTCACTTACACCAATGGACAGATCATCCAAAATGAAAATAAATAAGGAAACAGAAGCTTTAAATGACACAGTAGACCAGATAGATTTAATTGATATTTATAGGACATTCCATCCAAAAACAGCAGATTACAGTTTCTTCTCCAGTGCGCACAGGACATTCTCCAGGATAGATCAAATCTTGGGTGTCAAATCAAGCCTCAGTAAATTTAAGAAAATTGAAATCATATCAAGCATCTTTTTGGACCACAACGCTATGAGATTAGAAATGAATTACAGGGACAAAAACGTAAAAGAGACAAACACATGGAGGCTAAACAATATGTTACTACGTAACGAAGCGATCACTGAAGAAATCAAATAGGAAATCAAAGAATACCTAGAGGCAAATGACAACGAAAACATGATGATCCAAAACCTATGAGATGCAGCAAAAGCAGTTCTAAGAGGGAAGTTTATAGCTATACAAGACTACTGAAGAAATGAGAAAAATCTCAAATTAACAATCTAACCTTACACCTAAAGCAACTAGAGAAAGAAGAAGAAACAAAACCCAAAGTTAGCAGAAGGTAAGAAATCATAAATGTCAGAGCAGAAATAAATGAAACAGAAACAAAGAAAACAATAGCAAAGATCAATAGAACTAAAAGCTGGTTCTTTGAGAAGATAAACAAAATTGATAAACCATTAGCCAGACTCATCAAGAAAAAGAGGGAGAGGACTCAAATCAATAAAATTAGAAATGAAAATGGAGAGTTACAACAGACACCGCAGAAATAGAAAGCATCCTAAGAGACTGTTACAAGCAACTGTATGCCAGTAAAATGGACAACTTGGAAGAAATGGACAAATTCTTAGAAAGGTATAACCTTCCAAGACTGAACCAGGAAGAAATAGAAAATATGAATAGACCAATCACAAGTAATGAAATTGAAACTGTGATTAAAAATCTTCCAACAGGGCTTCCCTGGTGGTGCAGTGGTTGAGAGTCCGCCTGCCGATGGAGGGGACACAGGTTCATGCCCTGGTCCAGGAGGAGCCCACATGCCGCAGAGTGGCTGGACCCGTGAGCCATGATTACTGGGCCTGCACGTCCGGAGCCTGTGCTGCGCAGCGGGAGAGGCCACAATGGTGAGAGGCCTGCATACCGCAAAAACAAAAACAAAAACAAAATGCTCCAGCAAACAAAAGTACAGGACTAGACAGCTTCACAGGTGAATTCTATCAAACATTTAGAGAAGAGCTAACACCCATCCTTCTCAAACTCTTCCAAAAAATGGCAGAGGAAGGAACATTCCCAAACTCATTTCTATGAGGCCACCATCACCCTGATACCAAAACCAGAAAAAGATACTACAAAAAAAGAAAATTACAGACCAATATCACTGATGAACATAGATGCAAATATCCTGAAGAAAATACTAGCATAGAGAATCCAAGAACACATTAAAAGGATTTTCCACCATGATCAAGTGGGATTTATCCCAGGGATGCAAGAATTCTTCAATATACGCACATCAATCAATGTAATACACCATATTAACAAATTGAAGAAGAAAACCCGTATGATCTTCTCAATAGATGCAGAAAAAGCTTTTGACAAAATTCAGCACCCATTTATGATAAATCTCCAGAAAGTGGGCATACCAGGAACCTACCTCAACATAATAAAGGCCATATATGACAAGCCCACAGGAAACATCATTCTCAGTGGTGAAAAACTGAAAGCATTTCCTCTAAGATCAGGAACAAGACAAGGATGTCCATTCTCACCACTATTATTCAACATAGTTTTGGAAGTCCTAGTCTTGGCAATCAGAGAAGAAAAAGAAATAAAAGGAATACAACTTGGAAAAGAAAAAGTAAAACTGTCACTGTTTGCAAATGACATGAAACTATACATAGAGAATCCTAAAGATGCCACCAGAAAACTACTAGAGCTAATCAATGAATTTGGTAAAGTTGCAAGATACAAAATTAATGCATAGAAATCTCTTACATTCCTATACACTAATGATGAAAAATCTGAAACAGAAATTGAGGAAACACTCCCATTTACCATTGCAACAAAAAGAATAAAATACCTAGGAATAAACCTACCTAGGGAGACAAAAGACCTGTATGCAGAAAACTATAAGACATGGATGAAGGATATTAAAGATGATACCAACAGATGGAGGGGTGTACCATGTTCTTGGATTGGAAGAATCAATATTGTGAAAATGACTCTACTACTCAAAGCAATCTATAGATTCAATGCAATCCCTATCAAATTACCAATGGCATTTTTTACAGAACTAGAACAGAAAAATCTTAAAATTTGTATGGAGACACAAAAGACCCCGAATAGCCAAAGCAGTCTTGAGGGAAAAAACAGAGCTGGAGAAATCAGACTCCCTAACTTCAGACTATACTACAAAGCTACAGTAATCAAGACAATATAGTAGTGGCACAAAAACAGAAACATAGGTCAGTGGAACAAGATAGAAAGCCCAGAGGTAAACCCACGCACCTTGGTCAACTAATCTATGACAAAGGAGGTAAGGATATACAATGGAGAAAAGACAGCCTCTTTAATAAGTGGTGCTGTGAAAACTGGACAGCTACATGTAAAAGAATGAAATTAGAACATTTCCTAACACCGTACATAAAAGTAAACTCAAAATGGATTACAGAACTAAATGTAAGACTGGACACTATAAAACTCTTAGAAGAAAACGTAGGAAGAACACACTTTGACATAAATCACAGCAAGTTCTTTTTTAATCTACCTCATAGAGTAATGGAAATAAAAACAAAAATAAACAAATGGGACCTCATGAAACTTAAAAGCTTTTGCAAAGTAAAGGAAACTACAAACAAGACGAAAAGACAACCCTCAGAATGGGAGAAAATATTTGCAAACGAATCAATGGACAAAGGATTAATCTCCAAAATATATAAACAGCTCATGCAGCTCAATATTAAAAAAACAAACAACCCAGTCAAAAAATGGGCAGAAGAGCTAAATAGACATTTTTCCAAAGACGACATGCAGATGGCCAAAAAGCACATGAAAAGCTGCTCAACATCACTAATTCTTAGAGAAATGCAAATCAAAACTACAATGAGGTATCACCTCACACAAGTCAGAATGGGCAACATCAGAAAATCTACAAACAACAAATGATGGAGAGGGTGCGGAGAAAAGGGAACCAACCCTCTTGCACTGTTGGTGGGAATGTAAATTGATACAGCCACTATGGAGAACAGTATGGAGGTTCCTTAAAAAAGTAAAAATAGATTTACCATATGATCCAGCAATCCCACTATTGGGCATATACCCAGAGAAAATAATTCAGATGCACCACAGTGGTCACTGCAGCAGTATTTACAATAGCCAGGTCATGGAAGCAACCTAAATGCCCATCAACAGATGAATGGATAAAGAAGCTGTGGTACATATATACATTGGAATATTACTCAGCCATAAAAAGGAACGAAATTTGGTCATTTCTTGAGATGTGATGTATCTAGAGACTCTTACTGAGTGAAGTATGTCAGAAAGAGAAAAACAAATATCGTATATTAGCACATATATGTGGAACTTAGAAAAATGGTACAGATGAAGCGGTTTGCAGGGCAGAAATTGATACACAGATGTAGACAACAAACATATGGAAACCAAGGGGGTAAAGACATGGGGGGTGGTGTGGGTGGTGGTGTGATGAATTGGGCAATTGGGGTTGATATGTATACACTGATATGTATAAAATTGATGACTAATAAGAACCTGCTGTATAAAAAAATAAATAAAATAAAATTCAAAAATTAAAAAAATAGATACAAGACAAGCACAGGGAAGTATATTGAATATATTGTAATAACCTATAGTGAAAAAGAATATGAAAGAGAATAAATATATAGTCTTTATACACACACACACACACACACACACAGACATATATATAAAACTGAATCACTTTGCTATACACCAGAAACTAACACAACATTGTAAGTCAACTGTACTCCACTAATAAATTATTGAAACAGTTTTGTCAAAGTTTCATTGACACACAATAAATTGCACATTTTTTTTTTTTTGCAGTACGTGGGCCTCCCACTGCCATGGCCTCTCCCGCTGTGGAGCACAGGCTCCGGATGCGCAGGCACAGCAGCCACGGCTCATGGTCCCAGCCGCTCCGCGGCATGTGGGATCCTCCCGGTCCGGGGCATGAACCCGCATCCCCTGGATCGGCAGGCGGACTCTCAACCACTGCGCCATCAGGGAAGCCCTAAATTGCATATCTTTAAAGTATACAATTTGATGTATTTTGACACGTATACACGTTTGAAGCCATCACCATAATCAAGATATGTACACCCATCACTTCCAAAACTTTTCTTGTAACCTTTTGTAATCCCCCCTATTTCATTGTCCCTAGGCAACCACTGATCTTCTTTCTGTCATTATGGATTAATTAGCATTTTCTTGAACTTACTGTAAATGGAATCATACAGCACCTACTCTTTTTTTTGGGGGGGAGTATAACTCCTTTCACTCAGAATAATTATTTTGAAATTTATTCATGTTATTGCATGTTTCAACAGGTCATTCCTTTTTCACTGCTGAATAGTATTCCATTGGTTGGATATACCACAGATTGCTTATCTGTTCATCTGTTGATGGGTGTTTGAATTGTTTGTAGTTCTTGGCTATTGCAGTAAAGCTACTATGAACATTCATGTTCATGTCTTTGTATTAACATGTGCTTTAAGCTCTCTTAGGCAAATACTTAGGAATGTAATGGCTGGATATATGGTAGGTATATGTTTATTTAAGAAACTGTCGAACTGTTTTCCAAAACAATTTTAGCATTTTACATTCCTGTAGGAAGTATATAAATATTATGTGTTCTGTACATCCTCACTAACCCTTGGTGTACTCACTCTTTTTAATTTCAGCTATTCAAATAGATATGTAGCGGCATTCCATTATGGTTTTAATTTTTATTTCTGTAATGATTAATAATGTTGAACATCTCCTTATGTACTTATATACCATCCATATGTCTTTTTTGGTGATGTGTCTGTTCAAACCTTTTGATCATTTTTTATTGAGTTGCTTTTATTGTTATTGATTTTAAGAGTTTTTTATATATTCTGGTTACAAGTCCTTTATCAAATATTTGATTTGTCAGTACTTTTCTCCATTCTGTGGTTTCTCTTTTAATTACCCTAGCAGTGTCTTTTGACGAGTGTGTGTTTTTAATTTTGATGAAATCTAATATATTGATTTATTTTTCCTTTGTGGATTATGGATTTTGGTGTTATTATCTAAGAAAATTTTGTCTAATGCAAGATCACAAAGCTTTTATCATATGTTTTCTTCTAGAAGTTTTATAGTTTTAGGTTTAGTCTCATATAGTTTTAGGTCAACGAACCATTCTGAATTAATTATTACATGTGTAGAAATATGGATTAAAGTTCTCCCCCTTCTTTTTCTCCTCCTTCTCCTTTGCATATGACAATCCAGTTGTTTCAGCACCGTTTGTTGAAAAGATTATCCTTTTTCCACTAATTGCCTTTTCACCTTTTTCAAAAATGGGTATGTTTATGATTCCATTTCTGAATTCTTTATTCTGTTTCATTGATCTGTTTGTCTGTCTTTCCACCAATACCATGTGTCTTGATTACTGTAGCTTTATAATAAGTCTTGAGATTAGGTGCTGTTAGTCCTCCAACTTTGTTCTTTTTTGGTCAGAGTTGTTTTTGCTATCTGTCCTTTGAATTTTCATATGAATTTTCAAATTAGTGTGCTGATTTTTTGGGATTTGCTTGGAGTTGCATTGACTATCTAGATCAATTTGCAGAAAATTAGTATCTTAACATTATTGAGTTTTCTAATTCATGAACATGGTTTTATTTATGTCCTTAAAAATTGGTCTCAGCATTGTTTTGTCATTTTCAGTACAGGTATTGCATAATCTTTTGTCAGAGTTATCCCTACCTATTTTACTTTTTTGGGATGGTATTGCAAACGGTACTATTATTTTTCAATTTGTGATTCTCTGTTGCTAGTATATAGAAATACAATTGATTTTTGTGTATTGATCTTGAATCTTATAACTTTGCTAAATTCACTAATTAGTTTTAGTAGCTTTTTTGTAGGCACATAACTTTAAATGAGCAAACTGAATGGACATATATCCTTAAATGAAAAGTAGCTGTCCATTGGTTTGAAGTTGGCTTTTTAAGCTGGTCAGGGATGTTCTCCATGTGCTCTGGGAATGGCTCTGTGGTGCTTCTTTCAAAAATATAAGGTCTTTTGTGGAGAATGGCTTGGGGTAAAATCATAGTGGATGATTACTCCCAGACAGGGGCCAGGGAGAAGTATGTTGAAAATACATTATGGAGGGCAAGAATAACAAGGATTTGAATAAACCTGAAAAGTGTGTTCAAGGACATTCCTCACATACCAAATGGAGGTGGGTCTGCAGGAGATGGCATGGCAGCCTTGCAGATAGTTGTAGCAATGGGTGAGGGAAAAGACTTCTGTGTGACAGCAGTGTTTCTTGTACCCACGATGAGAACATTCTTCTAAACCAACTCTGAGAGGAAGGGCTGAGTGGAGAGTGTTGGCTATGTCTTTGTGTTAGTAAGTATCTAGAGGATGACTAGAAAATTTACTTAAAGCGTCTGGAAGTTTATTTCAATTCCTAGATAATTGTTACCATGTGGATAAGATGAATTGTTGGGGAGAGTTTTTCTGTTTTTAGCTGCTTCTTTCATGTCACAGAGGCACAGTTGTTGCAAAGTAAAAAAGAGCAGACTGTGGGAACAGAATGGTTATGGCAGAAGAAGGACTGAGATGAGTCAAATAGGACTCCAGTGTCTCTCTTGTGCGAGTTTGATGATATTGTCTGCAGTAAGAAGAAACTCTGGCATAGACAAGGACATGTACAAGTAAGGCTTACATTAAGTGGATCTGGCCATTCAGTTTTAAGTAAGACTTGGTGGGCCTGATGAAATAAATGATTGATGTTCTACATCTGTTCTGTAGAGTCCCTTTGTTCCAAGGAGATCCTTTGGGGCTGCTGTGAGGGCAGAGATGATGGTAAGTGCGCAGAGATCTAGACCGTCCATCTTCCTCCATCCTACCCCTAACTTCTCCATTCAACCAGAGGTCCTTACCCTCCTTTTAGAAAAAAATCTGTTTAACATGTTAGGATTTCACATCAAAAGTTGTTTCTAAATAACTCTTGTGTGTGCGTGTGTGTGTTTAGAAACCACTGGACTAGTTCAGTGGAAGTGATCAATGCTGAATGCCTTCCTCAGAAACAAGGAGCAGTGTCACACAGAACTTGTGCTGTCTGCCAAAACTGAAGGAAGTTGCTTCCTTCCCTGCATCCGGTCCTACTTAAGTGACAAGTTACTGGTGGCCTAGTGATGGGTAGCCACATATTGCATGGAACATACTTATGCTAAAAATTATTATTATTATCTGAAATTTAAATTTAACCGGATACCCTGTATTTTTTTAAATATTTATTTATTTATGGCTGTGTTGGGTCTTCATTGCTGCATGTGGGCTTTCTCTAGTTGCATTGAGCGGGGGCTACTCTTCGTTGCGGTGTGTGGGTTTCTCATTGCGGTGGCTTCTCTTGCTGTGGAGCACGGGCTCCAGGCTCACGAGCTTCAGTAGTTGTGGCATGTGGGCTCAGTAGTTGTGGCTTGCGGGCTCTAGAGCACAGGCTCAGTAGTTGTGGTGCACGGGCTTAGTTGCTCCGCAGCCCATGGGATCTTCCCAGACCAGGGCTCGAACCCGTGTCCCCTGCATTGGCAGGTGGATTCTTAACCACTGCGCCACCAGGGAAGTCCAGATGCCCTGTATTTTTATTTTCTAAATCTGGCAACCCTAATCAATGTATAATTCATAACAAAATAGTAAATGGGTTCTCCAACATAATGATTTTGCTAAACATTGACCAAAAAATTCTCGCATCGTGGCTATGTGCATCATACTATATTAATTAATCCCTTGGCCTGTTGTGTACAATCCCTTTCCAGCAGCCAGCCAGCCATCCTTGCTGGAATGTGGATAAGTGAACAATGTTGTCAGTGCCTTTTTACTCCAGAAGGGCCTCCCTCTCCGCAGGATGTTGAAGACACATTAATCCAAATTCTGCCATTGAACCGATTTTCCCAATTCTTGCTTTTTGTTAAGTATCATTTCATCTTTGAAATTTCAAGTGGCAAGTTTTAGTTAGAATACTGATGGTGTCTTACAGTACTTCATCAATATCATATACTTTTTCCTTAAAGAGATAATTAAAATTTTTTTGTCTTTGTCACTGTTACTTATTTATCTTATAATTGGAAGTTTATACCTTTTGACCACCTTCATCCAATCCCCTCTCCATGGCCCCTCCCCCCCACGCCTGATAGCCACAAATCTGATCTTTTTTTCTATGAGGCAAACCTTCATTCATTTTGTATGTTATATTGCCAAGCACTCAGTTTATGCTACTAAAAACAGCTTGCTCTGGTTCTGTATCCTTCTTTCCTTCTTTTATAAATGCCCGTTAGGGATCTGAGTTTACCAGAGAACCCCAGGGTAGCTGCATTGGCATTTCAGATGTCTCTTGATGTCTTTCTCAGTTAAATCCCAACACAATAAATATCATTATAAGAAAATTTTCTAGACAGTAAAAAATTTTGCATGATTCATTATATGAATTAATTAATAATTAATATTATTAATTAATAATAATTAGTTAATAGCTGCTTTCAGGTATGTACTGAGTACTGTACATTTTATCATCATATTCAATTCTCATAACCCTATGAGATAGGTGCTACTTCTTCATTTTAAGGAAGAGGGAAACAAGACACAGAGAGGTAAAGCAACTTGCTCAAGGTCACACAGCTAGAAATTTGTAGAGCTAGGATAGGGACATATCTCTCTCTCTGACTTCAGAATGATAACTTATGGCTGTTTTGTTATACTCTGCAAACAGTGCTTTCTTGCTCTGTCTTCAGTCAATCATGTGCAGTAATCATCTGATAGAGTTACTGCCCATATAAGAGAAATAAATGATTGATGTTCAAGTTCAAGCACAAGTTCTGTGTGACACTGCTCCTTGTTTCTCTCTCTTCACTAAGAGAAATTGATTGTGTGCTATCTGCCTTGTGGATGACAGGATAGCTGAGCTTTTCCTAGCAGGTTTGTTCTACTAGAAGTGATTTTTCTTCAGTAACTCTTATTCTCCACCTAGAAAGACTAGCCATCTAATTAGGTGCCATTATCATATTCCAAAGAATTAATTTTTAAAAAGCACATAAAACAAAGGCCCAGCATCCAGTGAAAGAAAGGGGGAATATATGTATTTGTGTATTCTTGATATTCCTTTCCCCTGCTGGGTTCAATTCCCTTTTGCTTGTGGATTTATTAACAGAAGCCGGATGTTGGCATTCTTTCTCCTCCAGATCCCTCAACCTGGAACCTGGTTTCTAGCAGTGTGTTAATTTTACACCATTTTAGTTCATTAAAATAATTGGCAAGTTCCTTGAGTTCATCACAATGGGAGTTTACCTATTTTTAACTGTCTAAAACTTAATGTGGTGATGCTATTTTTACTCAGAAGCTAATTCTTCATAAGTTATTTCTGAAAAATTTTCTCCATAAAGGAGCTCCATTTAACCATTTCCAACTCATAGTAGAGAGAAAGCCAATTCTTGGAGAAGTTAAATAACCCATAAGGGGTTTCCCAGAGCCCAGTTGAAGCCCCTGCCTCAGCTGAGTGTCAGGACCTGCTGCTGTTGCTCTGTCCTTGGCAACAAAAATGGTTCAACTTGCAGTATCTGTAACTCTCGGCCCTTATAGCCAGTCATCCCTTATAGCATGAAGGACATGACCATCACCACTCTGGGCTGTGATCAGACTCCCTCCCTCGTCAGGATGTGCCCCTTATCAAGAAGTTTGCTCCCCTGCTGACTTGGTTTGCCTCTGCTTCTCTCATTGCCCATTCTGTTTGGGGATGGCTTAGTCATCGATGTCTAGGAGAGGTCTGGGAGGTGTCACTTCTCTCTCGTACTCACCATTCCACAGTGGCAGTGCTCCTGTTCTCTGGGCTGGTTCCTTTGTCCCTTCACCGTTCTTCCTGCTGGAGTGGGAAGCAGGCTGAAAGGGGAGTGCTGCTTCCTGAAGTAGAAAGGAGAGGCTCATTGACATTCTCCCAGGGAATTGTCCTTCAGCTGATGGTGAAGGAGAAAGAAGAGCCACTGTCTGCAGAAAGTCTTCAGTTAAAGTGCACATGTGATGTTTGGGAAGGGCAACCTAGTACTTGAACTTGGGCTCGGTCCTGGGCTCTTCTCTGTCTGCCCTCACATGCTGTCGGATGACTCAGTATGCCACCTCTGTGCAGATGCCCCCCAGCCTCTCTTCTGAACTCCACACCTGTGTGTCCCCTGGCCTGCTGGATGACCCACTTCGATTTCTAAAAGGCAGATCTAACTAGCATGTTCAGAAAGATTCTTGACCTTCCTCTTCAAACCTGCTTTCTCTCATTCTTCTTTCTTGGTAAGTGTCCACTTCAATCTTTCAGTTACTCAGGCCAAAAACTTGGACCTCATCTGTCACTCCCTTCTTCCCCTGAAGGGGGACATTTCACATTGAACATTTCACATTCAATCAATCCTCAAATTCTGTCAGCAGTCTTGTAACAATATGTTCAGAATCTGACCACTTTTCATCACCTCATGTCTATCACCCTAGTCCAAACTGCTCCCATCCCTTTCCTAGATCATTGCATTAGCTCCCTCCTTGCGTCTCCCCTTGATGTGACAAGTCTCTTCCCCACATACTACCTAGACTGACATTTTAAAGACATAGATTATACTCCACTTCTGCTGAAAATTCCTCAGTGTCTTCCCATCTCATTGGCCGTAAAATGCAAGACCCTGCATGATCTGGCCGCCCCCCACTCCCACCCCAATCTCTCATCTCATCTCTAGTCCCTTGTCCCTTGTTCCCCCTCCAGACAGGTCACAATGGCCTTCTCACCTGGAACATGCCAAGCACACACTGCTCTGCTTCTTAGAACACTATTGCCCTGGGGACCCACGTGACTCCCTCCCTCCCTTTACCTCTCTGCTCCTACATTGCTTTATCAGAAAGTCTTCGCTGACCTAGATAAAATGCTACCCCCATTTGAGAGCAGGCCCTTCTTTTTTTTGTTTACTGTGTATCCCCATTACCTGGCACAAGGCAGACACTCGGTAAATATCTGCATTCGGTAAGGACGAATGAATTCATTCATTCCCAGGCAAGAAAAGAGTTTTGTTGTTGTTTTTTCTTAAATTGTCTTCAGTTGAGTTCAGGGTTCCACTAATGCCTTGATTAGTATCTTGTGTGATCACAGGAAGATCTCATAACCCAATTTCCTCATCTGTGAAATTCAGGGGTGGAGTAGGTAGTGTGTAAGGCACGTTTTAGCTCCTCCCTTCTGGTTTTGTAAATGTGGGATCTCTTCTTTGATCCAACAATAGCATCCCAGGGTTGGGGTCTCTCCTATGGTCCTGTATCTGTGTTTGAAGTGATGGAGACAGCCTTTTCTTCCACACTTCCCACCCACTTGGTGACCCCTTCCTGCTTCTCACCATCAAACACATTACGTACTTGTGCTGTTAAGACACAGTGTGCAGGAGCAGTTGTGAGATGTGTTGCCAGACATCACTTAATAGTATCAGATCATCAAAGCCTGTATATAATTTACATTAAAAGTCAGAGTGTTAAATCAACTATACTTCAATAAAAGTTAATTAATTAAAAAAGAAAAAATATTACATTGGAATAAAAAGACAGAGTGGATTCAAGACTATCTGTAAAATGACCTGACCTCGCTCATCTTCATTTTGCTGTGCTTGCTTGAGTGGGAGAGAAATGGTGGAGCACAGTGGGAATTATGTGTAACCCAGGGAATACATGTGGGGAATGTCTTGTCTATGAATGTCATAGATTTTATGTGCTATGTTGGAAAAATAAAAGGTTTAGAGCCACTGGTGTTACAACGCTTGTGATACAGATCTCTGTGATACAGAGATAAGAGATGTGGTCTCTGCCTTCATAGAGTTTATGGTCTAGATGAAAAGACAGGACATATTTGTACTGTGCAAGGGTGTGTAAGAACACAGCATGTGTAAGAGCTGGATGTGTGGTGCAGTTTGTCCTTCAGGGTGGCATCTTCATGGGCCAGATGGTTTGTGGGATTGGTTCATAAGAGAAGGGAGGCTTGAGCTGTGTCTTGAGGGGTCTCTCCTTCGCTCAAGAAGCCAGTTGTGCAAGATGCTCTCCCTCCCCTTCTTCCTGGGGCCTATCATGATGACAGCTTGGTTACCATGAAGCATTAGGCTTACGTATTATCCTTTGCGGTCCCCCTATAACCACATTGTCATAAATATACTCTCTTTGAATGGTCTAGTTTAGGTGGGTTGTCTGTTTCCTGTTGGGACCCTGACTGATACTGTCTTATAATAAATTTTTCTTTCAATGGGAATAGATGAGATCTCCAGATTAATTTTTTTCAGTGATATGCAACCTCACAGAAAGATAGGGTTGATATCTGCACCAGAGAAGAATGAGTACCATTTCTAAGTCCCCAACCTGCTCTTTCAAGTCACCTAGGAACACTGTTTGTCCTTGTTGATGCTTATGCTACCTTGGGTGGATCAAGGAGGTATTTGTCTTGGAATCCTGAATAAGTAGGTTGACAATATAATTCATTTTCCACAGTGGAACTTTTCGAGAGTGCTAAGGTGCACTATAAATAATTATTCAGGGACAATAGGTGTAAACCAGGATTGTCGAAATGGTCAATCTACAGATAAAGGGATGTTCTAATTGCCTTACATTAAACTGAAATCACAGTTCTGCCCCAGAGAAAGCAAAGAGCACCCCTTCTGTTTGTTGGAGTGACTCTCTTGGTCATCTTCAGGGGCCCTGTTCTGGGCTGTAGGGAAGACCCTTTGTTGCCTATCCTAACTGCTGAGTGAAGAAGCCCAGCTGAAAGACTCAGGATCATTTGTATGATTGAACATTCTTACTGCTGGGCAGAGGCCAGGCGGCAATACAGGTAGTGTCCGGACTCTTCCTAGCATTGCCTTTGATAGGGAATTAAGGTCATATGACCCATTTTGAGAGGTCTGTCTCTTAGTGTTTTCAAATTCTATGTCATGGTGATCAAAAGAATTGAAGCATGGTCTGGCCCAGGAAGAAAGTGATTCTAAGCCTGGCAGATACAGAATAGATGAGAAGGATGCAGGTTCTCAGAGAGGAAGGGCAACAGCGCTTCCATCAGGACTAGCCTTGTGAGCAAAGGCCAAACATCAGGGTGCCAGCTGCTACACAAAGCAAATTGGAGACCTGAGCCACATCTCCAATGCACTCGTGTGTGTATGGGGCTAGGCTTATGTAGAGGGATACATTTTCTTTATAAACCTTTCATTAGCTAAAAATGTGAAGAGATGTTTCAAAGCATCAGACCTCCCCAGTAGCCTGGTGTGTGTGTGTAGAAGCTGATGCTCCTCATTTGGCTTTGTGCTGTTAGCTCAGATGCAGTATTTGGGATTATTTAGCCAATTACTACGTTGGTACTCTGTCTGCCTCTCAAGGGATTTTCCTTTAGATTCTCTAAGAGAAACATTGTGTTTTCCCTTGAAGAACAGTTTGGTCACCCTTTTGGTAACCATGTCTTGTAATCTGTGTTTGTATTTATTTCTGCAGCTTGAACATACTCTTTTCTCCTCGTTGTCTTAGTACTTGGAGTTCCTGCTGGTAATTTACGGGGAGAACTTTGCTCTCCAGCCTGGTGATCATCATTTCTGTTTTTGAAAGCAAAGGTGTTTCTTGCAATGGAAAATTTATCATGTGCCTTCATACATGTATATGTATATTTTAATTTTGTGAAAGAGCAGGGAGCTACTGTGGTTTGTTGGAAAACCTCTTCCAGGATTAAGTGATATTCTTATAACATCAAATCAGAAGCTTCTAGCATTTGGGGCCTATTTATTATTTATTATGATGCAGATTGACACTTAGTTGAGTTGAAATATCAAGATTGCAACGTTGATAATGGTTAATTCCCTCAGTAATAAATTATACCTACAACTCTAATCGCTACCGTAAGGTGAATGGCTGTGGTTGAGATTATAGACGTAGTGGCTTGACTCTCCTTAAGTATAGTTGACTTACCGAGGTTAGACAGGTGAGCATATGCTTTCAATTCTGTTATGCGATATTTGTGAGGCATAGCCATGGAGGTAATATATGGATGACCACTAAAATGTACACGAACACATATACATAAATGGGCAACTCTTTGGATTTCTCTGTCATCATCTGTGCACTTTTTTTCCTTGACTCTCTTCCTAGATTTAGAAAGCTTCCCAAACTGCCTTTATTTTTTTGTCTGTACTTCTGGACCTTTCACTGAAATGCTCCTGCAAGTGAACATTTGACTAACTGCCTGCCCTCACTCAATAAAAGCATTAGTTTGCCTCCTTAAGCCTTCTAACTTATTCTAAAGTATAGGGACAGCTTGTTACTGCTTTCCTGGTCAGAATAACAAAGCCTCCCTTTACAGTCTCTCTGAGCGCAAATGAAAAGAGGAACTCAAGGAACACACACTACAATTCACTCAGGAAGATCCTTCACTATTCAGGAACATATTCTCTGTGGTCATCATGTTTATTCATCTTCTCCTTTTGTAGATTTGGAAACTTAAGTGGTTTCTAGGTAAGAAATGGCTGTGGTATTCAAAAGGAAGATCTGTAATACATTGGAGTGGTGCTACAATAGAAGGAACCTTAATCCACCATATGAATAATCTCTGGCCCACTTCATTTGTTCATCCATTAATTCATTGGTTCATTCATTCCTAAAACATTTATGGAGTGCTTGCTAAGTACTAGATACAACTTGGTGCTAGAGAAATTGAGATAAATGACACTATGTTTTTTTGGCTGATGATATAATAGTATACTCAGAAAACCCAGTAGGCTTCAGTAACACTTACAAGAATTAATAAAATTTCTGTAAGTGACCGGATTCAATAAATAATTGAAAACAAAAAAGCCTTTTTTCTCTATGCTAATAAAGACACCTAGAAAAGGAAGTGGGCAAAGTATTTCATTCAAAATAGTGATATAAAATCACAAAATATTAAAGAAATTATAAAATATTAAATAAATTTGGCAAGAAAAATAAAGGACATATATAGAAAAACATGAAATAAATCGGAATAAATAGAAGGGCATACCATGTTCTTGGATAGGGAGACATTATATCACAAAATGTCAAATCATCCAAAATGATTATGTGAATTTAGTATAATTCCAATAAACTCTCAAACAACTTTTGATTGGATAAAAACAAGTCAAGTTGCGAATATAAAAGTAAATGCCCAAGAAATGCTAAGAAAAGTATGAAAAAAATAGAAACTCAGCAAAACCGCTATATTAAAAATCAGTATGGTACTGGCAAAGAGTAAACAAATAAATAGCCTAGAACTAATAGAATAGTAGATAGACTCAAGGATATATCCCAGCATATGTGAAAAATCACCATATGATAAAGGTAGCATTTCAATTCAGTAGGAAATGACTGATTTACTTAATAAATAGTGCTGATATATGGCTACCCTTCTAGAAAAAAAAAAAGTTGGACCCTATCACAAAAAATATGCAAATGGAAGTTCCACATTGCCTGAAGATTTCAGTGAACAACAAAATAACATTTTAGAAGAGAATCTAAGAGATTATATGCAACCAAGGAGTAGGAGAGAACTTTATAATTAATTTATAATTTAACTTTGTAATTAATTATAATTAATTAATTAAAGACTGACACCATTATAGATACTAGTACAGATTATTTAATGATGTTAAAAACCACAAAAAGTCAGGAGAGGGCTTCCCTGGTGGCGCAGCGGTTGGGAGTCTGCCTGCCACTGCAGGGGACATGGGTTCGTGCCCTGGTCCGGGAAGATCCCACATGCCACAGAGCGGCTGGGCCCTTGAGCCATGGCCGCTGAGCCTGCGCGTCTGGAGCCTGTGCTCCACAACGGGAGAGGCCACAACGGTGAGAGGCCCGCGTACTGCAAAAAAAAAAAAAAAAAAAGTCAGGAGAAATATGGTAAATTTGAAAGAAATATTAGCAACAAGCATAGCAGAGAGTAATTATTTATAATATACAGGTGGGGTGGGGTTAAGAAAGAATGACAAAAAACTCAAATGACCACCCCCCTCCCCACAACATTTGGCCAAGAATACGAACAGACAACTCACAAAAGAGTTAATCTGAAAGAGTAATAAAAGATGTTCAAATTTACTAGTGGTCAGAGAAAAGAAAATTGAGGTAACAGTGAGGTGTCATTATTATATGCTTCAGATTGGCAAGAGTTAGAAAGAGCAATAATACCTATTGCTGCAGAGTAGGCAGGGAGAAGGAGTTTCTCATATTCTTCTGATGGAAATGTGAATTGTTAGTCTTTGGAAGCAGCTAGGCAGTATCTATGAAAATAAAAAAAGAAGTGATACCTTTAAAGCCAACAGCCCAAGTACTGGGCATCCTGTAGATACAATAGCATCAAGATACAGGTAAAGGAATGTTTGTTGCAGTTCATGTCACAACCAATGAAACAGGAAACAAATTAAATGGACATCAAAAGGGAAATATTGAATTCATAATCATGTATCTCTACTGTGAAACATTACACAGCTGTTAAAATAATTAGAGCTAACCGGGTTGATTTTGAGAGGGATTGCTATGAAGTATGGAATAGGAAGGACAAAGTTTAGAGAAGTATACATAATATGGGATATTTGAAGTGATTGTTGGGATGAGGATGGAAAGTGAGGAAGAGGTGTGCATGTGCACATGCATGTGTGTCTGTAGGTATATGTATAAAAGAAATTGGAAAAAAAGAGTTTGAGCTACATAAATTGACTTATAGGCACTTTGGAATTTAAGACTTTGGAGATGAAGTGGGTTCTACATGACGACAAGGAACAAGATGTGACTATGGTCCAGGTTGACTAAAAAGAAGCTGAAGTGAAAGCCCTCGGATCCCAGGAGGTGAAGAAAGACACTGAGGCTTATGATCTGTGTGGTTGTTAGAAGTAGCTCAAGCAAAGAGAGTCATCAGTGAGACTGTGAGTCAGACAGAGGGGGGAGTACATGTTGTTAGGGGCCAGAAGCTTACACAGTTCTTCAAGAGAATTGAAATCATGACTACTAAATTAGATAGAAAAGAACATTTATTTGGAATGTGAAAAGAATCATAATGAATTAAAAATTTGAAAAAGCTGACAGATACCACCAACATCAGAAATACATTCTTTGGCTTCATAATCTTGGATCGCCTCTTCATATGACAACAATGTTGTAATATGCTTTTCATAGAGAAAATAGAAATGTAACTCTTTTGATGTTTTTTTAAAAAAATATTGATAGTTTAGAAAGGTATTGCATACATTTTTAGGATTGTTATCACATTTCAAAAAATCTCTGTTAAGGAGAAAACTTCTGTTTTGATGAGGTATCAATGCAATCTGAATCCTCTACTTATCTTTTAGTAGATCTGATGATTAGAAGAATTTTCCGTAGATTAGCTTCTGGTTTTGTTACATTTCAAACTGGTTTCTTTTGACTACCCAATACACTTCTGGGAAAGAGCCCTGAGGTACATGTTTATATTGAGATGCAATCTCTTCCTCTATACCTCTGTGTCTCTCAGGGATCATCTGAGAGCTCCTGGAAGCCATTGCTCTACCAGGACACTAACGGTCACACAACTAACACAAGAGTGACTGAGAATCACTGAAATATATTTTACTTTTCTGTTAAACCCAAATGAAACATATCCTCAACTCAACTTTCTCTTAGTTGGATCCCCCACATGCTCCTGGCCTGTATAATGCCATCCAATAAAATTGGAATAGAGAGAGAGAGAGAGCAATCTTAATCATTTGGGGTAAAATAGGTTACTTTTGCAATTTTTTATTTAGTATGTTTTAATTGAAATATGGTTATTTACAATATTATATTTGTTTCAGGAGTATACTGTAGTGATTCAGTATTTTGGAAGACTATATCCCATTACAATTTATTACAAGAAAATGTCTATAATTCCCTGTGCTATATAAGATATCCTTGTTGCTTATCTATTCTATACATAGTAGTTTGTATCTGTTAATCCCTTACCCCTAATTTGTCCCTTCCCCTTCCCACTCCCCTTTGGTAACCACTATTTTGTTTTCTATGTCTGTGAGTCTCTTTCTTTTTTGCATATACATTCATTTGTATTATTTTTTAGATTCTACTTATAAGTGATATACAGTATTTGTCTTACTGTATCTGGCTTATTTTACTAAGCATAATAATCTCTAGGTCCATCCATGTTCCTGCAAATGACAGAATTTCATTCCTTTTTATAGTTGAGTAGTATTCCATTGCATAGATATTGATATATACCACATCTTCTTTATCCATTCCTCTGTTAAAGGGCACTGGGGTTGCTTCCATGTCTTAGCTACTGTGAATAGTGCTGCTATGAACATTGGGGTGAATGTGTCTTTTCAAATTAGAGTTTTCATCTTTTCTAGATATATGCCCAGGGGTGGAATTGCTGGGTCATATGGTAGTTCTAAGTTTAGCTTTTTGAGGAACCTCCATGCTGTTTTCCACAGTGGCTGCACCAGTTTACATTCCCACCAACAGTGTACAGGTGTTCCCTTTTCTCCACATTCTTGCCAACATTTGTTATTTGTAGACTTTTTGATGATTGTCATTCTGATAGGTGTGAGGTGATAGCTCATTGTTTTGATTTGCATTTCTCTAATAATTAGTGATGTTGAGCATCTTTTCATGTGCCTGTTAGGCATCTGTATGTTTTCTTTGGAAAAATGTCTATTTATTTCTTCTGCCCATTTTTTGATTGGGTTGTTTGTTTTTTTGATATTGAGTTGTATGAGCTGTTTATATATTTTGGATATTAATCCCTTGTTGGTCACATCATTTACAAATATTTTCTCCCAGTCCATAGGTTATCTTTTTGTTTTGTCAATGGTTTCCTTTGCTGTGCAAAAGTTTAATTAGGTCCCATTTGTTTATTTTTACTTTTCTTTAATTTAGGAGACAGATCCAAAAAACTATTCTACAATTTATGTCAAAGAGTGTTCTGACTATGTTTTCCTCTAGTAGTCTTATGGTTTCCAGTCTTACATTTAGGTCTTTAATCCATTTTGAGTTTATTTTTGTATATGGTGTTAGAGAATGTTCTAATTTCATTCTTTTACATGTAGCTGTCCAGTTTTCCCAGCATGACTTATTGAAGACACTGTCTTTTCTCCATTGTATATTCTTGCCTCCTTTATTATAGATTAATTGACCATAAGTGCATGGGCTTATCTCTGGGCTCTCTATTCTGTTCAATTGATCTATGTGTCTGTTTTTGTGCAAGTACCATACTGTTTTGATGAGTATATCTTTGTAGTACAGTCTGAAGCCAGGGAACGTGATTCCTCTAGCTCCAGTCTTCTTTCTTAAGATTGTTTTGGCTCTATGGGGTCTTTTGTATTTCCATACAAATTTTAAAATTATCTGTTCTAGTTCTATGAAAAATGCCATTGGTGTTTTGATAGGGATTGCATTGAATCTGTAGATTGCCTTCAGTAGTATGTTCATTTTAAAAATATTAATTCTTCTAATCCAAGAACACAGGATATTTTTCCATTTCTTTCTATCATCTTCAATTTCCTTCATCAGTGTTTTATAGTTTTCAGAGTATAGCTCTTCTACCTCCTTGGTTAAGTTTATTCCTAGGTATTTTATTCTTTCTGATGCAATTTTAAATGGGATTTTTTTTTTTTTTTTTAGTTTCTCTTTCTGATATTTCAGGGTTAGTGTATAGACATGCAACAGATTTATGTATATTAATCTTGTATCCTGCAACCTTGCTGAATTCATTTATTAGTTCTAATAGTTTTGGGGTTGAGATTTTAGGGTTTTCTATATAAAGTATCATGTCATCTGCAAATAGTGACAGTTTTACCTCTTCCCTTCCAATTTAAATACTTTTAATTTCTTTTCCTTGTCTGATTGCTGTGGCTAAGACTTCTAATACTATGTTAAATGGAAGTAGTGAGAGTAGGCATTCTTGTTTTATTCCTGAATTTAGTGGGAAAGCTTTCAGCTTTTCACCTTCGAGTATGATGTTGACTGTGGGTTTGTTGTAAGTGGTCTTTATTATGTTGACATATGTTCCCTCTGTACTCGCTTTGATGAGAGATTTTATCATGAGTGGATGTTGAATTTTGTCAAATGCTTTTCCTGCATCTATTGAGCTGATCATGTGATTTTTTTTGGTCTTTTAAAAAAAATTTATTTATTTTAAAATTTATTTTTGGCTGCGTTGAGTCTTTGTTGCTGTGTGGGCTTTCTCTAGTTGTGGCAAGCAGGGGCTACTCTTTCTTGCAGTGCACAGGCTCCTCATTGTGGTGGCTTCTGTTGTTGCAGAGCATGGGGTCTAGGTGTGCGGGCTCAGTAGTTGTGGCACGTGGGCTCAGTAGTTGTGGCATGTGGGCTCTAGAGCGCAGGCTCAGTAGTTGTGGCGCACAGGCTTAGTTGCTCCGCAGCATGTGGGATCTTCCCAGACTAGGGATCGAACCCGTGTCCCCTGCATTGGCAGGCGGATTCTTAACCACTGTGCCACCAGGGAAGTCCCTTTCCTTTTGTTAATGTGGTGTATCACATTGATTTATTTGCATGTGTTGAACCATCCTTGTTACCCTGGAGTAAATCCACCTTGATCATGATGTATGATCCTTTTTATATATTGTTGGATCCAGTTTGCTACTATTTGGTTGAGGATTTTTGCATCTATATTCATCAAAGCTATTGGCCTGTGATTTTCTTTCTTTGTAGTGTTTTGGTCTGGTTTTAGAATCAGGGTAATTGTGGCCTCATAAGATGAATTTTGGAGTGTTTCCTCCTGTTTAATTTTTTTGAATAGCTTGAGAAGGAGAGGTGTTAGTTCTTTTTTATATATTTGGTAGAATTTCCCTTTGAAGCTGTCTGGTCCTGGACTTTTGTTTGCTGGGAGTTTTTTTTTTTTTTTTAATTAAAAATTCAGTTTCACTCCTAGTGATCAGGCTGTTCAAATTGTCTCTTTCTTCTTGACTCAGTTTTGGCAGGTTGTATTTTCTAGAAATTTGTCCATTTCTTCTAGGTTGTCTAATTTGTTAGCATATAACTTCATAATAATCTCTTGAGATTTTTTGTATTTCTGTGGTATTGTGTATTATTTCTCCTTATTCATTTCTCATTTTGTTTATTTGGGTCCTCTCTTTTTTTCCCCTTCAACACAAATGCGAAATTAGAGTAGAGAGACAGCAGTCTTAACCATTTTGGTTAAAATAGCTTATTTTTGCAAATTGCACAAAAACCTCTGACCGTGTTGCTAGGTCCCCTCCCAGGGCCTTCAAACTTAAGCTTCACTAGTTACTATTATGTTATGTTTCTTCTTTTACTGACACCCTTCTCAGTGTTCTATTGATAGAGTATCAAGCTTGCTGTAAGTCTGTGTGTGTGTGTGTGTGTGCTTATAGCATTTCTTATTTTCTTGCAAATTTTTTGTCACACTACAGCATTGGTCCAAATAAGTCAGTCTTGCTTTTCTGACTTCAAATCATTTTTTTAAAAAACTCTGGAATCCCAATGCAGGAACATTAAACACTATGACTACAGTAATTTTAGAGTCAGTGTCCTGAGAATGAGAAATTCCGATGAAATGATGTACCACACAACGTTGTTTCCAGCCCCCTGCACCACCACTGAAGTTTAGCATACATTTTCCTCCTTCATTTTCATATATATTATATTTACAATCAACCTTGTGACAAGTTGCAGAGCAGGGAGATTGGGTGACATGGTTCTCTGATGGGGAGATCAATCTCTAAATGGTCCTTTCCTGCTCACGGTGAAAAAACTTGAGAATACAGCATTGCTATTCATCGTTCTTTCTTTTAACGGTGGTAGGAACTTCAGTCGCGGTAACAGTAGCAAAATAGTCAGCCAAAGGTCTGAAGAGAAAAACTAATCAAGAGGAAAGAAGAAAAACCACAGAAAGTGATTGTGTGGTCACTTAGGGACAATTTTTGATGAGTTTGAATATAAATGCAAGAATCCTGTAAATGTCAAAAGAAGGCCTTTGCTAAAGCACTCAAAGCTTGGTTTATCTGTGGGAAAAATGTTTTTATTTATTAATGGCCTATTTTTTAATTTTTCATGTTTCTCATAAGGTTTTTGTCCACTGCACATAAGGATTTAGTGCAACTACTTTTGAAATATTTCTCATTTTGAAACTGGAAGGCTTATACTTCAGACACAGACGTTTCCTCTCTGTTCCTCCTTTCCCAGAGATGTCATCATGTCTTCATTCAAACACTGCACTACCCAGAAGAGAAGTGTGTGTTGTGTGTGCCTATGTGTGTATTAAGCCCACTCTTATCAAATGTTGGAGTAGAATACACTGCAAGCGCACACACATGGTTTCCACATTACTGGTTTAACCACATTGCAATTGCAATAATGAAAAGCAGAATGGGCAGGAGCCCAGGGGCTCTGCGTGTGTTTTCCAGCATGGATTACAAAAATTGGTGGGAAAGAAATAGCTTCATGTACAGAGAAGAGTTTGGAAATAAGGGCATCAAGAGCTTTCTGGGAAGAAATGTAAACCAGATGGGAGGAACCCAAAATTAAGGATGGTGGTAAAAAGAAAGAAGTAGCTGTTTCTTAGAAGCAGTGGGGGGAATGGGTCATTTCTCTGTTACCTAGTTGTCAAGATAATGGGAAGGGTGGTGCAGTGCAAACAGTAGATTTGGGGCTGTGAAGTCCAAGTTAATGGACATCTTCAGATATGCTTGGCTCCACCTTTTGGGCCCTGGGCACTTGCTCAGTGGAGAACCCTTGGTCACCACCTTCCGCTAAAACACTGTCAGCTGTCCCAGTCGTTCCAGGGTGAGAGCCCTGCTTCTGCATGACTCTGCCATGCTCATTGGGCAGGAATTGCAGCAACCCCACCCCTGCCTTTCTACCATGTCCAAGTTCAGAAGAATTGTTGGAAAGTGGCATGCAAGGGGCTAATTGGAGAGGTTGGGTAACACTAACACACCAGACGTTTAAGGGAGTTAACACACCCAGAAGTGTAGAGGGATCCTTAGACCAGCGGAGATAGTAGACAGAAAGAACCTGGCAGATAAATTCTCTCCCTCTTTCCCGCGATGGACTGTTCATAGATGCAGGGCTTCCAAGTGACCTCTCTGGAGATGCCCTGCATAAACAAGAAACCAGCTGCATTTTTTTGGTGAGGTTGTTGTCAGCTCACTCAGTAAGAGACAGCGATAGAATGTAGTCGGCTCTCTGTATCCATAGGTTCCACATCCATGGAGTCAACCAACTGCAGATCAAAAATAGAAAAAAAAGAAATCCCAGAAAGTTTCAAAAGGCAAAACTTGAATTTGCCGCACACTGGCAACTATTTACATAGCATTTACATCGTATCTACAGTACTATTTACATTTAAACTTATTAGGTATTATAAGTAATCTAGAGATGATTTAAATTATATGGGAGGATGTGCATAGTTTATAAGCAAATAATACACCATTTTATGTAAAGGACTTGAGCATCCAGGGGTTTTGGTATCTGAGAGGGGTCCTGGGACCAATTTCCTGTGGATACTGAGGAATGACTGTACCCTGACTGTACCTTGTATTTGCTTCCCTTCCTTTCCTGCCTCCTTCAGGAACTATGGAGATTGTTGATTATTTTAAATATTGTGCCATTAATTTAGGTATCAGACATATATGTGGTAGTTTAAAAAGAAGACCATAGGGAATGATTATTGGTTATAAATAGTTATAATTTGAGGTAACAGATTACATTTTTAAGCCACTGCATTGTACAATAGATATAATTTGCTTATGAGACACTTGAATGTATTCACTTAGTAATACGAGGCAAACTTGATAATAAAACTTTGTAATTAATTTATTAAGTATTCTGAACTTGGTAGAGGCACAAACAAAGTGGTTGACTTTTCTCCAATTACTGCTATCAAATACATGCTGTTGAATCTCCTTGTATTAGTTTTCTATTGCAGCATTACAAATGATCACAATCTTATTGGCTTACAACAACACTCATTTATTATATCATAGTTTCTGTAGGTCAGCAGTCAGGCATGGCCCAACTGTATTCTCTGCTTAGGTTCTTGCGTGCAAGGAGTCAACTAATGAGGCATTATCTGGAGCATCTTGGAAGAGCCCACTTTCAAGCCCATTCAGGCTGTTGGCAGGATATCTTTGTGGTTGTAGGACTGAGGTTCCAGTTCCCTGGCTGTTGGCCCAGGACTGCTGTTGTCCTAGAGGCTGCTCCCAGTTCCTTTCCAGGGGCCTTCTCAAAGGCTTTCCACAGGTCCTTACTCTGAATCCTCATCAAACTTCAAATCTGAGTAGTTTAAATCTATTGGATGGGTACAAGCAACACCATTCAAATCCATCTACATGCTGCAGTATTCATTTGACCCATGGGAAACGCATACGAACCAGACTTGCTGATTGGGATTAAGTACCTATATTAGCATCAGGAGAAGAGAAATTGCAAAGAGATGGGAAACCCCAAAAAATGGGGAACCATGTGATAGTCTACTCTCCCAATGGTTGGTATGGTTCTGTTGTTGGGTTCTATAGGTGGTTGAATGGATAGAGGAGTGCCCTGTGTTACCCAGGTCCTCAGAGGAGCAGATGCCAAGATGGGATTAGATGTGTAAGTGATTTATTGGGGGGAATGCTTTAAGAGGAAAGGAGCAGGAGCTGGAGAAAGCAGGGAGACCCACCAGATGGTGATGCTGCTCTGACCTCTGCATAGGAGAAAGGAAAGAAAGGAAGGTCTTAGACTTCAGTGCAGTTCTAGGAAGTTTTATCAAGGCTCTCGGAATGGTATGCCTTACAATTGGTATCCTTATCACTAAGGATACTGCCTTAGCATCCCTGCTGCTTCAGTCTTTGGTCTGGGAGCAGCCAATGGAAAGCCTGATCTTGGCTCAAATGTGATGGTAGATTCCAGTGTGCAGCAGCTGGTGCAGTTGTTTGCACTCCCTGCAGTAGGACATCTGAGAGGTGCATTTTCATGGCTTCCCCAATTGCAAACAGTAGCGCTCTTCCCTTAGGCGAGACCAGTGACTCATGAGTACGAAGATTCTCCGTAAGTTTTCTGCATCCCACAGTTGTCTGTATGGAGAAGCTGGAGAGGGGTGGCAGGGCTCGGCAGGGTAGCTGAGCCGGTTTAGTCCTCTCTCTTAAAGGCTGCCCCTCCTCTTGCTTTTTGTCTTTCACACGGTATCTTTTTGGTTTTTGTCACTGGCTTTGAGTTTGGTGGCCAATTATAGAAAAATGTGAAAAGTCCCTCTCATCTTATTACATCTTTCAATAAAAGACCAAATAAAAAGAAGTCCCTTATATATTTCTTAGGTGGTTTCATTATCCTTAATGAGAAAATTTTAAAATATTACTTCCAGTATAAAAAAGATATATTTTCTCTAAAGAAAAATAGAAAAATACCAAAAAGTAGAAAACAAATATTATACAGCAACCTACAGTCCTAAAATAACAAAAATTAATACTTAAAAATTTTATGTATTTCCTTTTAGACCTTTTTTTTCTTATACAATTTTGTATTCTGCTCTCCCCTCTTCCCAACAATGTGGCATAAACTTTAAAATTTTCCTTAAAAATAACTTCTATTGTGATCATAAAAGTAATACTGGTTTGTTTTGGAAAATTTGGTAATATGAACTCTGATTCTACAATTGAGCAATAACCACAATTGTATTTCTTTGCAGAAAATATATAAACAAACCTAAGATAATTCTACTTATATTGCATCTATTCTTTTAATTAACATATTATGAGCATGGTCTCATATTACTGACTAATCTTAAAGGTGCAATTTAAATAAATGCATAATTTTCTATAGTATAGTCCTGTTATATACTTAGATGTCTAATCATAAATAACTCTGTGACATGCCTATTTCTCCACCTTTTAAATTATTTTCTTAGGGTAGAAGCCTGGAAGTAAGGTTATTAAGTCAAAGGTAACACATATTTTGAAGGATTTTGATAAGTATGTTGCCGAACTGCTTTTCAGAAATGTACTAATTAACATTTCCATCACAGTGAAAGAGGTAATTCTCTTTTCTTAGACTGCCCCTTCTTATCTTAGTCTCAACTCACTGGTAGTTGCTCTCATGTATCCCACTTCCTTTATTAGTGTGAGGATGTCCTGAACTTGCTTCAGGGGAGATGTTTTTCTGTGAGAAGACATGAAATTTAGCTTTTCTTACCGTCTTTAGTGTCACCACTAGCAATTGCTTTTGATACTTCTTTAATTCAGTTTCTCCTCCCTAAGTTTAGAAGCTCCCAATAAGCACATCAATTTTCCTTTGCATCCCTAGAACATAGAGACACAAATAAACCTGTGTCTGGCTTGCTCTAATCATAGGAGCCTTTTCGGATTTTGTTACTTGTAGTTTTCCTGATTTTTCAGATGAAATCTTTCTGTCTTGTCCTTCATTGATAACCCCTGGCTACTTTGTTCCAGCCACTGACTTCTTTAAAGGCTGGTTCTGACACAGAATTTAAAGTGACAGTATTCCTTCTAACACAGTAGAAAATTGAATAGAAAATTGACTAACTTCATTACGTTCATAGTTGCAAAATGTCTGGCTAGACTCACAGGTTTAGTTTCTGACCACGGAGTAGAATTTTCCCCTGTGAGAAACTGGCTCATGTATTGCACAAGCTTTGGACTCATTGGCGTCTACTTTAACCAACAGGAAGCACTAGCTTTGCCTGGAAAAGACTTAGGGACACATTCACGGTTTTCTGTGAGATTTGGTCCTGCCCCTAGGATTTCCAGACTTGGGTCAGTGAATCATGGTGGGGGTGACAGTGGAAACTCTTGTGACTAAGGGACAGACTTTGTGTGTAAGAGCCTGATTCAACCTCTGCTGAAGTCTGATGGCCATCGAGATAGGCTCTGCCAGTCTACCAGGGCCACAGAGCCAGAGCTCTTGAGTCAGGACCGAACTTCTCTGTGATGTCAAGTCTTTTGTTTTTCCACAGGCCTTCATATCTCTCCACAAGGCATGTGGGAAAACAGTTTGTTGAAGATTTTAATCTCAAATTTGCTATGAGTCTGATACCCGAAGCTGAGAATGCATTGCACTGTACTATGATTGGCAGTGTAATGCTTCAGATCTTTAGAACTGAGGCCACAGATCTCATTTTGGGAGGCAGACTCATCATGCCCATAGCCGTAGTCATGTGAATCTCACACCGCGTGGGCAGCCCAGAGAGGACCATGGCAGGGGTGGGTGAATGCTCTAGGATCTACCCCTCTGATAGTCCATAGGGTGGGCTCTCTTCCCCATCTGTTCTCTTGTGAGTACCAGACCCACACAGCTGGTCTCAGACATGGTCACATCCATGTTGATACAAGAATATGTTTGAGTAAGCAATCTGTAGTTTGGAGATTTAATGAAGCCCATGAAACTTCTAGCTTTAGCTCCTTGCGCCAAGGCTTTCCATGTGTTCAGTGTGTTAAAAAGACCTTGCACCTGTGGCATGGCTGTAATGCCATCTGGGAAAAAGTTCCAGAGCCCAGCTAGACCATATTCTTTTTTTGCTTACATCAACCTGACTAGAGAAGAAGATGGTGAAAGCAAACTTCTTTCTTTTGCTCAAAGAACAAGGATAGATTTGGATCTAATGTTTGCTAAATAAGAAGTAAGGGAAAAGGATTAGGGCAAGGGGCTAGGAGGTCTTGAGTCAGGGTTCTTAGTTCTTCTACTGCTGTTTTGAGCCTACTCTCTGCACAAGTCAATAACAGGCAAAGCAATGGGAAGATTAACTAAGGGCCCAGAAAAATCCCAGCAGTGTACATAGCCGAAAGGGACTATTTAGTTTCAAGACTGAAACAATTATTATTTTCAATTTCTCTACTCCCCTCCCTTCTCCTTTTTCCTAGTAAATGCAGGATAAAACTCACTTCAAAATCACCTGAATAAACACCAGTATTATACTCTCTGGTGAAGCAAGACTGTGGGTAGTTGGATTGGAATTAGAAACAAAATGAGTCTAATAGGAGAGGAAAAAAGAAGAAGTTGAAATTTGGAATAAGGCACAGTTTGGATCAGCGTATAATGCTCTGGTGGGTAATAGATTGGATAATACAGAAAAGAGGACAGAGGGAGAGAAAGAAAATGTTTAAAAATAAATTAATTGCAGCCACATACAGATCCTTCAGCAAAACTAGAAGCAGCCTGAACCAACACAGCATAACACAACTCTAAATTAATAGACTATATGCAACTTAATGGCTGTGAAAGCCGGGGAAGCAATACAATGGTGAGTCATTTAAAATGAAATGTATTGTTTTGTGTGTGGAACAGAGAAAGGAGAACAAAAGGACTGAAAGACTGAAATGAAAATAAAAGTTTAAATATGTAGATCCAGAGCCCAGAGGAGACTAGAAGCATTCCAAAGCAAGACAAAAGGAATAGTGAGAAATAAGAAGATTACGCTTAACAAAGAAATGATTTTTTTGTTTGCTTTACTTTAGGCTTCACAAAGGAACGTAAAAGACAAGTACCAGGAAAAGACATGATTCTCTGGAAGAAACAAGATGAAAACCAACATGACCAAATGAAAATAAAGAAGGTAAAGATCGTTTCTTGAACAATACCTTCATATCACCACAGCTGGGGAAAGTGGAAAGAGACAGAAAACTGGTAATTATTGCCAAGAGACTTAAACCATGCATTTAGGCAGTGATTATTTATTTTTAAATTTGCAAGTAATCTCATGGACACATTTTTGTTATAATAATTGTGATAATACAGTCAAAGAAAATGTCCCCATTGGCCCCACGCAAACCCACTTTTCTTCCCAAAGTGTTTATTAGAAAAAATGTAATAGAAATAACAAATCTAGATGGTTATCGTTTTCTCAATAAGAAAAATGTATGTTAGCTGGTTCTTGCTACTCCTCTTATGCTCATTTTGATCATCAGGCAACTTTGAGTACAAAAATTCTAGTATTTCTATTTCCCTTTTGATTTTTGTGGTGCTAAAATTGTTCTTGAAATTAAAATGTTCCACCCCCTCCCACTCTTCAAATCCCCATCTGTTCTCTTCTGAGCACAAGACCCACAGAGCTGGTCTCAGAAATGGTCACGTCCAGGCTGATATAAGAATATGTTCAAATAAGCAATCTATAGTTTGGAGAGTTAATTAATTCCACAAGACACCTAAAAAGTACCAGGTAGTATTTCTAAGAGATGGAGGGACAAAGATAAGAAATTTCTGGCATAATACTAGAGAAAACTCAAAATATTTTAATCCAGAAGAAGCTGGAATTGAAATGGTTAATGCGCACGCCTCAGAGTCATGCAGATCTGGGTTTGAATGCCAGCTCTGCCATCTATTATTTGTATGGTCTTTAGAAGTTGATGATATTAATTCTTAAGGTTTGTGTCATGCTTTGCCTTTTCATACCCCTTCACCGCCACCCCATCCTTTATGGTAACAGATTCTACCTCTCTGGCCACAGAGGTGGACACAAGATAGACCAATCACAATGTTTATCACTCCTGACCACAGTGATTGGCTCAGAGATGAACACATAATCTAATCTGGGCCAATTAGAGTCCTTTTCTGAGATTTTTTTTCTATCTGGAGCAAGAAGAGAAGAACTTTTTTTTCTTTTTTTAACCTGATGATGAGGCAGTAAGAATGTAATTTCAAAGGTATTTGCAGCCACTATTTCAGTGTTGTGGGAATAGAGAATAAAGCAATCAAAAATATTATTTTATTATGTTATTTGAATAGTAAAAATAGGTATACTGTACATATATTGTATGTACATTATATATGTATTCGGTTTTTTTTTTTTGGCTGCACTGTGTGGCATGCGGGATCTTAGTTACCTGACCAGGGATTGAACCTGTGCCCCCTGCAGTGGAAGTGCAGTGCAGAGTCTTAACCACTGGACCACCAGGGAAGTCCCTGTATTATATAAACATAATCCAATTCTCTTGGCTCATTTTAGGTGTAATTACAGTCCTGAGTTTTGTGTTTAGCACAAGTATGTATATGTGTGTGTGTGTGTGTGTGTGTGTGTGTGTGTACATACTTTTTTTTGTGTTTAGCACAAGTATACATATACCTAAACAATTTATTATTCAGTTTCGTTTAAACTTTATAAAATGATGATAAATGATGTATGTTTCCGTCATTCTACTAGATGGGCAAAAATTAAGAAGTCTGACAATTTCAGGTTGTTGGTAGAGTTTGAAGTAATGGGAACTCATATATCTCCCCTAGGAATATAAACTGGCACAACCTGGCATTATCTTGTGGAGCTGAATATGAACGTAGTCTAAATCCTGCAATCACATCTAGGTATATACTCTAGAGAAACATTTGCACATGTGTTCCAACAGACAGGTATGATGACTTACAGAACCTCCATACATAACAGAAAACAAAAAAGGAAGTCAACCAAATGGCCATTTATGGGAGACTAGGTGAATGCCTCGTGGTACCTTCACGTGGCAGAATAGCGTGCAAGGGTGAATACGAATGAACCGCAGGTGCGTGCAACAACACGGATGGATCTTAGAAGAAATACTGAGTGTGAGTCAAACCATTTTAAGGAGACAGTTGGGTTCTGTGAAGAGTTCTGTAGCTGTCCTCCTAGTCCCCAGTTAGACAACTGGTCTTGACATCCTATTTTTGGGCTGTGGTAGGAGCGGGCAGCAGAGGCTCGGATGGGCAGAAGTCATGGTGGTTCTGCGCCACCACACTGGTCACCCCAGGGGAGGAACATAGTGGAGAGGGGCAGCGTCTACCTTGGTGGTGAGGTGCAGGGTCACCGTTTGCCTGAGCATCTCGATTCCTGAGTGGAGTTGCTTCAGGGACCAAGAAGTAGACACTGAGGAATCTTTCCTCTGCTCAGGGTCAAAAACCTGTGACAAGCTCTTTGCAGGTCTTATCCGACTGGTCTCTAAGGCCTGACCCAACAGGCCTTTAATTACTGATGGACTACCATTGATGACATCTTTGGGATGAGTTTCTGACAGCTTCTGGTTTGATCTCCAGCTGCTGGTTCCTCCACTTGGGGCTTGTGTATTAGTTAACTCGTGATTTTGGCCATCTCCCAAGAAGATGGTGTAAACAACCTCTCCTTTTGAGATCTTAGGTGCTATACAAAGGCAGCTTATCATTTCTTGCCTCTATATATTATTTCATCGAGAATCATTGTTTTACATTTTAGCGTCTCTAAAAATAAAAATGTATCTTACAGTTGACAGCTTCTTAACAATGATAAAAGGTAGCAGTTTTTTCTTTGTTGATGATACATAAAATGGAGGTGTGTCTCACAATCAACGGAATCTTAGACTTGATTAAATAGGATATGCTTACCTAATACAGATAATCTACTTTTGTTCTTTTTCCAACAATTATTTTCATACATAATGATCTGCACACATAAGCAATATTCACTCAACACTCTGGAATAGAATGGAGTCATATGTATAGTTTTGTAGCAGTTGGTGGAGGGGAGGAAGGAAGATCTTTGCTATTCTCTCTTTGCAAAGAAGATCTTTGCAATTATCAGCAACCAGGAAGAGGCATTGTAAAATGAGAGAAAGGCGGGGGCGGGGGGGGGGGAGAGACAGAGAGAGACAGAGGAGAGAGAAACAGAGAGAGGCAGAGAGAGACAGAGAGAGAGAGAACAGAGAGAGAGAGAGAGAGAGAGAGAGAGACAGAGAGAGAGAGAGAGAGAGGAGAGAGAGAGAGAGGAGAGAGAGACAGAGAGACAGAAAGAGAGAGAGAGAGAGACAGAGAGAGACAGAGAGAGAGAGAGAAGCTTCCTTGATTTCTGATCACTTTCCAGTCCCTCTGGCAGCCTGATTATATGTCTTGCCCTGGGTTTCTTGAGTTGTTATAATAAATCCCCTTTTTCTTGGTTTAAGCAAGTTTCTATTTCCCACAACCTAAGGATCTCTAATTAAGACAAGTGCTCAGCAAGATACCCAATATTTAATGAATGCTCTGTAAGTGCTTATTGTTTTATTATTGTATTAAGGGATTTATTGAGGTTCACCGAAAGTACTTCGAGAATAGAAAGGAAAAGAGAAAAAAGTTGATTATTTGGTCCCCAGTTGGCTGCTTGGGGAGGGTCTTTAAGAAGGGTGGGTGATACTTGACAAGTGGAGGTAGGAAGCCAAAGGCTTCGGTGCAGAAGGATGCTCAGCAAAGGCGAGGGGAGGGTTTGGGAGCTGGGATAACGTGAGTCTCCGGGCGTAGGCTGAGCCTGGTTTGGAAGGACCTTATTATATATCACGTGATGGGATTTTTGCTCTATCCTGAAAGGCTTGCAGAGGAAGCAGGAGGCACCAGAAGATGACTTAAAAAAGAAAAAAATAAATAAAGGCAATCACATAAGAAATTGCTTAAACATACCACTCTGACACAAATGTGCAAGAGGAAGTGGAGAGGAATGGAACTGTATTGAGAGGCTGTTGCAGTCTGGGTGAGAAGAAATGAAAGGGAAGCGAGGCATCAACACCCCCCTCCCGTGTGACATTAAATAGTGCACGCGGAAGAGTGGACTTGTCCCTGGTCTGTGCAAGCAGTCTCCTGCTGACAATCAGAGTGACTGATAGGTGTCCCACCAGCTCGCTCTCTTCATGCAGGAGCTGTTACATTTATGCGCCTGCTCCACTAGCAGCCAGGCTGGCTAGCTGTGCCCTTTGACTCCTTTCCTCAACCCTCCACGTATTTGCCTGCCACCTGGTCTTCTCCTGTTTCCTCCCCGCTCCCAGGCTCTTCAAACGGTAGATGTTCCATTTCTTCTTGGTAGCTCTGCACATTGATTTAGACCATTTCAGACATTCTGTGTGTTTGTGCCTGAGCAGCGCACCCCTCCCCCACCTCACGCAACAGAGAGTAATTTGAAAAGAGCCTAAAACTAACAATTTACACAGGCTGAGTTGGGACCTTTTTTCCTTTACTATGGCATTTTGACAACAAGAAAAATGACACTGGCAGAGCACTTATTGATTCACAAAAGACCTTCCCTGTGAATTGGGATACCTGTGCACTCTAGACAAATCTATGTCTATTTGGGGGGTAAAAAGCTATGGTGTTATAGATGTTGTCAATGAACTTGACCTAAAGAGAGATTCTGTTTTCCCAGTGGTTAGTGCAGAAGAAATCCATACACATATTTGGCTCAATAGATATTCTTATAAATTATATGGAGGATGATATTTTTACGTTTGGGGGAATAATTCTTATACAGTGGAAGTAAGGGAAAAATAAATTGGGAATATACTGCTCAGTCCTGGCCATGTGGTCATTTTAATGATGCTGTAAAAACAGAGATGGAGCAAGACAGTGTTTCTTTATGAGGATGGGCTGACTACTTAACCCTCTTAGTCTGGAAAGATGAAGGTAGAGTGGGCTGTGATAAAAAATTTACAGTCATGAAGGGAGTGAATCAGGTGAGTAACAGCTCGGAAAAATAAGAGTAAGAAACATACTGAAGGTAGTTTGAAGACAAAAGAAAATGCAGCTTTACATGTTTATAGTAAAGTCATGATTCATTATTCCAAGAAGCAGTTAGGTCAAGATATGATGGGATTTAAGCAAAGGTTTAGATAAACTCAAGGATGCAAAGTCGACAGTGGGTATACTTAAGAAATATGCCCACATTTTTGGTTTTAAGTTACAAAAATAACATGTTCATTGGAGAAGAATTAGAAACATCATATAAGCAAAATTTTTAAAAATTAAAAAATCTGTAATCTCTTAGAGATAATAACTATTGATATTTTGCTGTATAAATACTTTATTTTTCTATTTGTTTATTTAATTTACCCAAATGGGCTCAAACTAAACATATTGCAGTTTTTTTCAACATAATATTTTGTGACGATCTTTCCATGTCAGTAACTTTATAGCTACACAAACGTTTCGAAGTACAAGGTGTTGCTTTGGATGGATTTACTATAATTATCTTAACCAATTCCATATTGCTAAATGTATTCTGAGATTTCCTACATGTTTATCTTCTAGGTGTATGATACTTTTGTCAACTTAAAAATGTCCTATTGGATTTTAAATGCAATTGCATTGAGTTTACAGATAAATTTTGTGGGAATCTTTACGGTATTGGGTAATTTTATCTGGAAACACAATATATCTTTCTTTTTTTTTTTTTTTTTTTTTTTTCGGTACGCGGGCCTCTCACTGTTGTGGCCTCTCCTGTTGCGGAGCACAGGCTCCGGACGCGCAGGCTCAGCGTTCATGGCTCACGGGCCCAGCCGCTCCGCGGCATGTGGGATCTTCCCAGACCGGGGCACAAACCTGCGTCCCCCGCATCGGCAGGCGGACCCTCAACCACTGCGCCACGAGGGAAGCCCGAGTTGTCACATTTCTTACGTCTTATCTGGCTTGAAAAAGCAATGATCCCAGACATGGAAGCTGCAAGGTGCCCGATGACCTAACCATAGAAGTTTCAGAGTGTCACTTCTGCTGGAGTTTATTGGTCAAGCCAGTTGCTGAGGTCAGTTCAGATTCAAGTGGAAGGGAATTAGACTCCACCTTCCAATGGGAGGAATAGCAAAGAATTTGGAATCATCTTTAATGGCTTATTATTTTTAAAATTGTTGCTGGTGTGATTTGCTAAAATTTCTCAATATATTTGTGCAAACATTCCTAAATTATGTTGGTCTAGAGATTTCTGTGCTGTATTTACCAGGCTTTTGGTAACAGAGTTATGACATTTGGTTTTTAAAATTGAATTGGAAAATTTTTATCTTTTTCGTAGTCTAACACATTAAATAGCATTAGAATTTCTTGCTTTTTTAAAAATAATTAATTAATTTATTTATTTTTGGCTGTATTGGGTCTTTGTTGCTGCATGCGGGCTTTCCCTAGTTGCAGCGAGCGGGGGCTACTCTTTGTTGTGGTGTGTGGGCTTCTCACTGTGGTGGCTTCTCTTGTGGAGCATGGACTCTAGGCACGCGGGCTTCAGTAGTTGTGGCTCGTAGGCTCAGTAGTTGTGGCGCATGGGTTCAGTTTCTCCGCGGCATGTGGTATCTTCCTGGATCAGGGCTCGAACCCGTGTCCCCTGCATTGGCAGGTGGATTCCTAACCACTGCACTACCAGGGAAGTCCAGAATTTCTTGCTTCTTGAAGATTTATAAAACCTCCCAGGCCAAATGTCCTTTATAATTTGACAATTCTTTTTTTTTTTTTTTTGCGGTACGCGGGCCTCTCACCGTTGTGGCCTCTCCCGTTGCGGAGCACAGGCTCCAGACGCGCAGGCTCAGCGGCCATGGCCCACGGGCCCAGCCGCTCCATGGCATGTGGGATCTTCCCAGACCAGGGCACGAACCCGTGTCCCCTGCATCGGCAGGCGGACTCCCAACCACTGTGCCACCAGGGAAGCCCCTATAATTTGACAATTATTTGATGGTATTTTTATTATAGTATCTTTGATCTTATTTATATTTCTTACTTCTTCTTGAGTCAATTTTGTTATTTTATATTTTCCTAGTAAAAGAAGTCACAACAATTTTTGACAAGTATTTGTCACAACTTTTGCTGTTTTCCAGGACTGATATAGATGTCTTCCCCTTCATTTTAATTTCTTTTGTCTATTTCATTGGGAATGTAGGAAGGAAGGGAAGTTTTTTTGATTTGCCAAACTTTAATACAGAGATGTAATGCTCTAATTGTCACAGCTGTGTTGTAAGGTACTGCACACTATTTATACCTTATGTCATTTAATAGGAATGAATACCCTGTGAGATAACAAAAATTACTCGTTTTATACAAATGACTTTATGTTTTACAACACAAGTCACCTACTGTAAGTTCATTACAAAGAATTATTAATTTAAGTTCAGTCATCAAATACTCTTTGTTGAATCAGATGGAAAGCAGGAATTACATCTATAATGTGTTTCATGTCATCAGTTGTGACTTTTGTCCCTCATGCTGATTAATTCATTAAGCATATTTAGTTATATCTACCAGTCTCCCAAGAGAGATGGTGAGGTCCATGAAAAATAGACCATATTTAAGTTGCTAACAGAATCTTTAAGTACATAATAGTAACCAGGAGATAGAAAATGTTTAATATTTGATATAAATGTCCAATTGGATTAAAAAAATGTTTTTTATTGGGGTATAGTTGTTTTACAATGTTGTGTTAGTTTCTACTGTACAGCAACGTGGAGTTCCCTGTGCTATACATCAGGTTCTCATTAGTTATCTATTTTATACATATTAGTGTATGTATGTTACTTGCAGTCTCCCATTTCATTCCATCCCCTCTTTGCCTGCTTGGTGTGCATATGTTCGTTCTCTACATCTGTGTCTCTGTTTCTGTCTTGCAAACCAGTTCATCTGTACCTTTTTTCTAGATTCCACAAATATGCATGAATGTACGATATTTGTTTTTCTCTTTCTGACTTATTTCACTCTGTATGACAGTCTCTGTCTCCATCCATGTCTCTACAAATGACCCAATTTCGTTCCTTTTTATGGCTGAGTAATATTCCATCATATATAAAAACATGGACCACTTCACAAATTTGCGTGTCATCCTTGTGCAGGGGCCTTGCTAATCTCTGTATCGTTCCAATTTTAGCACGTGTGCTGCCGAAGTGAGTGCAAGGAAGGCAATTTAATGCATGGGTTCAAATTGGCATCTTATGAATGTTCTTATAGTCCTTTTTCTGAGGTAGAACTATCTTAGAATATGTCCATAGTGTTGTTATAAGTAAAGCTTTAAGCAGAATGATCCAGAAATCTGTTTTTTGTGGCATTTAAACTTTGTGTTTTGAACTAAAGCTAAGTGGGAGCTAAAGATTATTTTATACTGTGCTCATAGAGGTGCCAATACTGTCCCTACTAAATGAGGGCTTCATCAAGATATGTCAGCTCACAGAGGAGAGAAGGAAGGTGAATCTTAAATTACAGAACTCAGATATCTGACTACTGATCGTCAAGATCAATAAGAAGACAGTGAGGACCCCATGAATTGTAGGATAATTGCTGGTTAATTTTCATTAACAGGCTTCCAAGTGAGTCTGTGTGGTGTGTGTATGTGCCTTGTGCGAAGTTCAGAAAGTCCTTTTGGGAAGGACGATGAGATAATGGGGAAGGCAAGCAATGTAGTATGCTGAGAGAAGAGAAGCCAGTAACTCGCCGTTGGCACAGGCTCACTCTTAGCCTAAGTTTCCCAATTCTGGGAACAGTTTCTAATAGGCAAATATGGTCTATATCACTAATGACAAGGGGAGATACTAGAACTCTGGATACTTCAGATGGAAGCACATGGATGGGTGGCTCACTCATCTTGAAAACTTTGAATTTGTGCTGCAAGGAGAGGTTGCAGAAAGCATCTCTCCTGGTAAAGCATCTCACTATTTAGAAAGTAAATTTTACTTAAAAGGAAGCTATGGGTAGACCGTGCAAAATGAGACCCAGAAATAATTGGAAAGGCGGCAGAGGGAAAATGAGAGAGTTTGAATAAATCCTGAAAGCCCAAAGGCTGAGAATACCAAGATAATTTAAAAATACAGGGAAGATTTGAAAATACATGTAGCTGCAGGGAGGGTTGGCCAAAGAACAGAAATAGAGAAAACCATAGGAAATGGAAAAGAGGGGAAATGGAAAGGGATGAAGATGTTACCCTTAACAGGAATGCAGATGCACGTGGAAAGATGCCAAAAAAAGCCAGGCGAATAAGTGCTCCGGATGGAATTTAGTGTATGTAGCTGAGGAATGAAAACAAAACCCACCACTGCGCTAGTAATAGAGGGCGGGAAGACTACCAGAAAATCAGGGGAGAACAATGTGGGTCTCAACAGGAGGTAATATATTGTATTCAAAGGCATTTGAGCATACAGCGTAGCATTTAGACACATGATCTAGAGAAAGCAAGTGCAAAGGGCAGAATAGGAAAAGAATGTCTGGACACTCTATATATAAACCTGTAAGTCTGAGCTAAATTTCTCTTTGTCTACTCTGGTTACTGTTTGCTTCTTTGTTGACATGTAAAACATTTCCACAGAGTGGTTTGGGGGGTATTAAAGTGAAACCAGGCTCATGGTAGAAAACAGAAGACTATGAGAGGATTTTATGATATTTGATAGTTGCTTTATAATATAAAAAAAGATGTGGTTTTTTTTTGGTTGTTCCTGTGTGCTTTACAGAATCAGTCTCACGGCTTAATAACCTTACACCTTGAGCACCTTTGTATTTTGTACTTAGTTGCAAATACTTTAAGTAACAGCTTTATTATTTCTTCCTGGATCAGCCCCGGATCCCCTTTGAGGAACTATGTCTTCCAAGAATTCAGCTGACCACATAGTCCTAAGCCTAGAGTTTTGGGGAAAAGATTTGATTGTAGTTGCATATTTGTGTTTTTGTTCCAGTGGAGTTAGAATTTACCTAGTAAGGAGTAAATACTCATCCTTTGGCACCTGGAAGATGGTATAGCATCTTAAAATAACCAGAAAAGTAGTACAAGAATCTCTTAACTTACCTTTCTGCCTCCAGCTCATCTTCGTTTTTTTTTTTCCCTAGTGAAATGATCTTTAAAATAAAATAAAATAAAACTCACTTACCATTTAACATCGTAAGTGAGGTTTAAACTAACCCAAAGAAAGAAAAATATCTGTAAGTTAAGGGGACTTTTAAACTGAAATATCGACTTTTGTGGCAACCTTTTGTCATCTGGGAAAAGGCAGGTCTCTAGGAAGAAAAAAGAAGTGTGAAGAGGTGGGAAGGAAAAAAAAATGGAAGAACATCTTCGTCATTTAAGAAATATTTCACAGACACCGAATTGTGTTCTAGATACTTTAGCGTTTCATTAACATTTTGGGCTCCTCAATTAGAGTGACAGTTTTCTGAGAAACAGGATTATGTCCTTTTAGTTTTCTTGACACCAACCACAAGGTCGAATAGCTAAATTCAAACAATTTTATTCTCTTTAACTTTTCTACAGCATTTGACTCTGTTGAGAAATTTTCTTTCTATTCTCTCTTTTTTTTTCCTTCTCTACAGACACTGCTAGAGTTGGGCTCTCATCTGTCACCTGGTGTCCCACCTGCAGTTTTCTCTCCCCATCCCTCCCATTTCATCCTTCCCATTGCCATCGAAATTGTCTTTGATTAATTCACATCCCTGCTTAGAAACCAGTGATAGCTCCTCACTGGTGGATGCTATTATAGGCTATTATTGTGGGCGCTATCGGAAAAATTACAAAAATCTTTGGCCTTGTATCTAACTCCAGTCCCAGTAGATGGAGGATAATCAGTTTCCCCCTCTCCATTGGGCCCAGTCTTCCTTGTTCTCCCCAGAACCTACTCTACAGCCACACAAGACATGTGGCTCTCCAAGTGCCTCCTAGGACTAACCTGGGTCTTAGAAGGAGAACATAGCTGTGGAGACCTGAACCTCAGTTGCAGTGAAGAGAGGAAAGATTGAAAACCAAGGGGCTTGTCTGAACGGTGGTGACCTCAGCTGTCTGGGCAAAGTGGTTCACTAAAGACCTCAGTGGAGCGATTCTGTGGCTTAAGAGCAGAGTGGAGTGTATTGGTTAGTGTTCAGTGTATTTGCTCTATTGTTTTGGATGGGAGAGGGGTAGTTGTCGGATATGGGAAGGCAAAAGGATGAAAGTACAAGGGAAGTGACAGATGCCTCCATTTGTCTGAACTTACTGTGAACCCCTCTAATCACAGGTATCAGGTTTCCTGGAGAACAGGTTCATGGGTTAAAGAGAGGCTTCTGAGCGGGTATTTTGGGCTACGATTGTGGTTGCTGTTAACCACAGTGTGCCTCCGTATGTATCATAACCATGGTGACCATATGTTTCCAGGTTAGTATGAGTCCAGATGGTAAATTTTAATATTTACTTGGGAAAATATGGTCACCATAGCTATGGACTACAAAGAAGAATGATCCTTATGTGACCGGTGCATGATACACCCAGTCAGCAAACAACTAGGAAAAACTGAACGTATTAAATAAAACAGTAGGAAGTAGGGAGAGTCCAAATTAATTAGAATCTGATTTCTACCACCCTATGTTACCTTCTTCTGACCAGTTCGGTAAATTTTGTCTTCTTTAACCTTAAAGTGGGCCAATTCTAGAGTTAAACTGATTAAGCATACATCTTTGACCTGGTTTTGAAATCCAGGAAATTATGAATTTTTATGAATAAATTGCAGTAGGGAACGAACACACCACCAAGTTTGCATGTGACCTTGAATTGAAAAAAAGCTGTGCTACTTCCCACAGTCACCATTAGCATTTGGCCAGAGCATCTTTTTTTGAGCCATACGTAGGCACTCTGCAGGTTCCTTGTAATACAAGCAGGCAAAACATAGAACGTTGGACAGGTTGCTTAAATCAGGTAGGACAGATGTTGTAACCATTATTGCCTCCCCTCACCCCACTCGAAGGTAGCAGAAGAGCACCTTGCTCTTACCTCCGTATACTCTGTACATCGTTTCAAATATCTGCTCTTATCCGAGCTCCACCAGAATGTGGACCACTCATCCTGCAGATTTTCCTTAGACATCGGAGTTTCAGTAATCAAGTATCATCTTTTTTTAAAAATTTTTATTTATTTATCTTACTGACTGACCTACAACACTATGTTAGTTCGATATTTCTGTGCATTAAATGATCAGCACAAGAAGTCTAGTTGCCATCTGTCACCACACAAAGTTATTACAATATTGCTGACTGTATTCTCCTTGCTGTACGTTTTGTCCCTGTGACTCATTAATTTTGTATCTGGAAGTTGTACCTCTTAGTCTCCCTCACCTGTTTCCTCACCGCCTGCCCCCCCGTCCCTCCCCTCTGGCAATCACCTGTTTGTTCTCTATTTTTATGACTCTGTTTCTGTTCTGTTTGTTCATTTGGTTTTTAGATTCTACATATAAGTGAAATCATATGGTATCTATCTTTCTCTGTCTGACTTATTTCACAGCGTAATACCCTCTAGAATCATGTTGTCAAAAATGCAAGATTTCATTCTTTTCTTGGCTCAGTAATATTCCCTAATCAAGATCATCTCATCAGACTCTAAAAGCCTGTTCATAATTAGTGCTGCAAATGAAACCAAACTTCAGAATAATTGGGCTTCCCTTTACATTTTTTTTTTTTCTAAATAAGTAACCAGGCAGGTGTTCCACGTGAAGTGGGCATACCAGGGTCCTTGTGATTTCCTTTTGAGCAGGAAAAGTGTAAAACACGAGCAGCAGTGTGATTCAAGTCAGTGATGTACCACTGAATAGGGCTGGGATGCCGAGTCTATAGTCTCAGTATCACCTTTATGTTCTTGTGTAGATCAGGCTTCCGCTTGCCTTCTTTGTGGTTGAACATCATATTACAAACTCTCAGTGTTCCCTTTCGACCCCCTGGACACAGTTGTCTTGGGATTTGCTGGCATTTGGGAGGGCTCTGACAATGGTGGAACAAATCTATTCCTGTAATGGGGTATCACGGTGGCTCTGCTGCATAAGACAGGATGCTTGATGTCTTTATCTGCCCTCCCACTTTCCCCCCCACTTCACCTTGTTTTGTGCCCCAGGAGGCTGACCTGTGTGGACCAGATCAATGAGCTGCCTTGCCCTCAACTTCCAGTTAGGTTTGGCAGTGTGAGCTCTGGTGGCAGATGGAAGGGAGAGAGGAGAATGAGGTCCAGGTATTCATTTCCTTGCCTCTATGCCTGGGTGCTAATGGCATGCTGGCCGCCTCCCTCAGCTGAAGGCCTCAGCTCCTGTCAGCTCCATACAGCCTTGCCTCTGGATTCTGTGTCAGGGCCTCGGGTGTTAGCAGTGCCCTTCTAGTACTAGCTCTGACGTAACACACCATCTCTTGTGTTATGTTATGTTATGGGTATCCCTGCCCATACCTTTGTAAATAGTCCCTTCATTAAATGCTCCTCAAATTACCCATTTCAAGTATGGCATCTGTTTCCTCTGGGACCCCAACTGATATAGGGAGTTATTCTTGAATAAATGATGTTGGTGGAAGAGTCCTGAAGGACCGTATCAGTGACCCCCAGAACCTGGCAGTAAGCAGTGGAACTGATGCACATCTGTAAGTCGCCCCTGGATGCTGCCTGTGAGGGGGAGACTCTGACTGCCTGTGATTTCTGTTGCTGCCCTCTGAGGCCGCCTGGGTTACCAGCCTCCTTGCCCCGGGGCAGCTACACCACAGCTCTGACTTTTATCTGGAGCCTGGGAGAAAGGAGGAAACAAGTTTTCTCCATTAGCGCTGTTGGACAGAGTAGGCTTCTGAATCAGCAAGTGAGAAGAGATTCTGAAGTGTCACCAGGTCTCTGGTGGCCCTCCTCTCTCCTCGGGTGCTGGTGGCCCAGGTCCATCCTGGCGGCAGGTGTCAGTGAGGGGAGCTGCGCCGAAGCACCGGGCCTGGTGCCTCCCTCCTGCAGTCTTCTTTGGCATCCCTGTCCCCTTGCAAAGCAGAGCCCCATTAGCAAGTGAAATGTCATAGTTTCAAACAAACTAACAGGCCCTGCAGTCTGCCAAGTTGTCTGGGTGAAATCACAAAGAGATCTCAGTGTCCTACGCCTAGTTGGGGCCTCCTCTCAGGGGACTGAGTGATGCTTTCATGACAGGAGCAGGACTCACTTTCTCCCTGCTCGAGGGTGTCCAGCTCCAAAGCCGTGACTCCTTTCTGCCAGTGACCCTGCCTGACCAAGCCTAGGGAGGTCCCTGGGAGCTGGGTTACCCTCTGTCCACTGTCAATTTAAGCAACTTGGTCCCTGTGTGGGATTCGATGGATCCCCTCTCTTGCATCCTTTTCCAGTTCCAGGTTCCCTGAGGGAAGCTTCCCTCTCCACTTGACTTTTCTTGAGTAGCTCATCAGAAAAAACCCAGGGACTGCTCCAGATTGAGGAAAGTGGGCAGGGACACGATCTCTGCCCAAACCAGCAGCCAACTTTATCAAATTCTGGTAGCACAGGAGGGAGGAAGATGCCAAGTAGAGTTGAATTCCTTGGCAAAGAAATAGTAAACAGCAAAACAGTCATTTCAGAGGGCAGACTGTTTGCCTCACTAATAAAGCATGGCTCACGATGGAAAATAACTCAGGAGAAAGTAGGGAGCGAATGGATTTAGTTGCTATGGGAACGCAGTTGGGGAAAAAAACATGCAATATGTAAATACTGTAATTTGGTATTTTAATGTACTTCTTTTCCATGAAGAAAATGCTTTGACAACTAAAACTAACAACTCATTCCTCTGCTATACACAGAACTGATTGACAGAGGCTGGGCAAGTGGGTTTCTGAATTCCATTTTGCCCCAGGAGCACATAGATCTTTATTCTCAGGTGTAAAAATCAAACATCAAGAAGCAGTGGTTTTCAACTCTGGCTGCATGTTAGAGTCACTTGGGGAACTTGAAAAAAATTGGCCACACCTGGTCTGATTAAATCAGTTTCTTGGGGGTGGGGAGGTGGGGGGGTACTGGGCATTGGTATTTTTAAAAAGGTCCCCAGTCTTGTCTTTCCTAATGGGCAGCCAATGTGGCAAACCACTGGCCTAGAATCCTGATTTGAAATACTTGGGGAATATGGGTCACTTATTTTGCCATACGCCTTCACTAGGTTTTATTTCACCTGATTTTTTTTGTTCGTTTGTTTTTATGGCCACGCTGTGCGGTGTGTGGGATCTTAGTTCCCCACCAGGGATCAAACCTGTGCCTCCTGCGTTGGGAGTGTGGAGTCTTAACCCCAGACCAACAGGAAAGTCCCCGATTTTTGATGATTGGATATTTTAATACCAATAATATGAAGTGATTAGCAATCATCGGTCTTTCATTATTAGCGTTATTATCTTCACCATAATAGATTAGTGTTTCTCTTATTATTTAGAGCAAACATATGATACTATATTACAAATCATTATCATTTAGCCATAATAATAAAGATGATTAATTGCTCTTATTTGAAAAATTATAAATTGATAACTTGGGAAGTTTAGATTTTGCTCTAAATGTTGATATCAGTCTATATTTTAATAATTACCATTATAAATTATCATTAGGCTATGTAATAAATTGATAGAAAATACTTTCATAGACATAATTGTTCAACTTGCTTAGCAATAGTCCACACTAGAGCTGGTAAGTGGCATAATTTTTGTTTTCCAGATGGGAAAACAATGTTACACACAAGAGACATGTATCTTGCATTAGTTTATATGTTGCAACCACGGCACACCTGTGTGCAGAACTCCAAAATTTCAATTTTGTTTTCTAATTGCCTAGCTCCTCTGTCTTTATCTCTGTCCAACATGAAGTCTCAACCCTTCTTCTATGGAGATTACTCCAGGAACAAGTTAATCCAGAGCTTACTGGTACCCAGAGAGAATTTGAATAGGTAGGGAAGGAGGGTTCATTGAAAAGTTAATATTATAGGAAACAAGAATGAATTGTGAAAATCTCACTTGGTTGTCCAGTCTACATTCAGGTGGTCAGGAGGAATAGGAGGTTACTTGGGATTCCAATTTATGGAAATTTTGCTTTCTTCTGAAACATTCTCACTCTTTTTACCTTTAACATTATCTTTATTATGTTCAACCTTTGGAGGCCAGCCCTCAGGTCCAGCCTGACTAACTTCAGGTTATACCTTCCATCCAGGCTGCTGGGTCTCCTGAAGACAGGCCCAGCATGGGGGCTCCTCTTGCAATGTCTCTTCTGATTGTTTTTGAGATGACCTCCTCTTACCCTCCAGACCAGGTTAGATTCTTTATTCTCTGTTATCTGCTTCCATAGCACCATGAAAAAGCCTCCTTTGTAGCCCTTAGCACAATAATTAATTCATAATTACTTACATAATGCTAGCTGTTCCCAAAAGGCAATCAGTTCCATGAGGGCAGGAAACAGTAGTCTTCATCCTTGTATCCTAATTATCTTAGCACGGTCCTTGGCACATATTGGATATTCAGTAAATACTGTTGACTATGACTGTTTTTTCCTCCTCTGTGCCTATTAATTAAAGCTACCCTGTTTCAGATACTTAACAATAATTTTTATTAAAAATAAACTTTTTTTGTTAAGAAAATTTTCAAATGTTCTACAAGTAGAGATTTTATAAAGAACAACTATGAGTCTGTCACTCCGCTTTAACAATGACTACATCCTGCCAATCTTAAGTTTTTTTCTAATTAAAATAGATAATTTTTAGACTTTCAGTGTCAGCTCTGAAACATCTTTGGATTGAAAGTCACCACTTCTGTTTTTGCAAGAAACATTGGAATAAACTATATACCAATGACTTTTCTGAGACCTGTCAGAGAAACGAAGTTGCAGGGCAAATCACCACCCTGAAATCTGGAGAGAAAAGTGAATCCAAAGAGCCACAGCTTAGATCTGCTTATCTGAAGTAGAAGCTGCAGGTAACTTTGGTAGTAAAAGTGATAATTTTGATGAATTGCTGGAAGCTGAGTGTGAGCTAGCCCGAAAGTGAGAAACTCCTGGTGCTTTAGTCTTAGGGGGTCCTCACCCTTCTGTGGGTTTCACCTCCAGGTACACTACCAGGTTCTCATGGTGAAGGTTCAAGAGGGATTCCCCGTAGCTTTGGCAGGGGAGGGGAAGAGTAATCATTGTGATATGCCATGAGCATGTTCCCTAACCAAGGCCTACTCTCCAAGGGGAAAATGCCAGAACCTTATCTCACTGGGGAAAGAACATTCCTCCCGCTCCAACTCCCTTTAGCCTTCCATTCTCATTTAAATCAGGAGAAAGCTACAAGAAGCACTTGTGAAGGTCACAGTCCAGAGACTAAAGTCCACTAAAACTGAGATATAATCATATGTTTATAGAATGCTTCCTCTCTCCCATACCTTACCACAAGGCTTACCAAAGGCAAGAATAAAATAGTCTGAAGAGACTAAGCATCAGGCCTAGACTTAGGTATGACACAGATGTTGTAATTATCAGATAAAGAATTTAAAATAATAGCAATGATTTATAAGTTAAGAGCTCTAGTGAAAAAAATAGAAAAAGTAGACAGTATACAAGAACATGTGGATAATGTAAGCAGAGAAATGGAAATTCTAGGGAGGAATCAAAGGAAATGCTAGAACTAAAGAAAATACTGTAGCAGAGATGAAGAATGTCTTTGATGTCTCATCAGTAGACTGGACACAATCAAAGAAAGAATCACTGAGCTTGAAGATAGGTCAATAGAAACTTCCCCAACTAAAATTCAAGTTGAAAAAAGAATGGGAAAAAACTCCCACAAAGACCAGAACTCATCACCCAAGAACCATAGGTACTATTTCAAAGGTGTAACATATGTTTAATTGGAATACAAGCAGAAGAAAGAGAGACCAGAACAGAAGAAATATTTGAAGTATAATGGCCAGGGACTTTCTAAATTAATGACAGACACCAAAGAACAGATCCAAGAGGCTCAGAAAGCACTATGCAGAATAAATACCTGCTTGACATATCATATTCAAACTGCAGAACACCAAAGACAAAGAGAAAATTTTGAAAGAAGCTAGAAGAAAGAACACCATACTTGTAGAGGAACAAGGATAAGAATTACAGTGAACTTCTCATCAGTAACCTCATGAGCAAGAGGAAGGTAGAATGAAATGTGTAAAGTATTGAGAGAAAAACTCATCCAACCCAGAATTTTATATATGCTGAAATTTTCCTTCTAAGGTGAAGAAGAAATACAGGCATTTTCTGATAAACAAAAAGTGAAGGAATTTATAACCACCAGATCTTCTTTTCAGGAAATGTTAAAAGAAGTTCTTCAGGCAGAAGGAAAATGATATAGGTCAGAAACTCAGATCTGTATAAAGAAAGTGTTAGAAAAGGAGTAAAGATAATATCTTTTATTTATCTTATTCTTAATTGATCTGAAAGATACCCATTTATTTAAAGCATTAATAATAACTATGTATTGGGTGATTAAAGCATACAGATAAGTGAAAGGAATGACAGCACTTTCATAAGAGATGGGAAGGAGGAATTAGGAATACTCTGTTATAAGTTACCTGCATTCCTATATACATAGGAATAAGTTGAATTAGAAATTAAAAATACTATTTACAGTAGCACAAGAGTAAACACGTGGTGTAACTCCAACAAAATAAGTATAGGAGCTGTATTCAGAAAATATAAAAATCAGTATTTAAAACATTAAAAAAAAGAAGATCTAAATAAATGGAGAGAGATTCTGTATTCATGGATTGGAAGATTTAATATTGTTAAGACATAGTTTTTCCCAACTTGATCTATGCATTCAAAAAAAATCTCAAAATCCCAGCAAGTTATTTTGTTAACCTTGACAAACTGATTCTAAAATTTATATGGAATAACCAACACAATACTGAAGAATAGACACATAGATCATTGGAACCGGCGAGAGCCCAGAAATTGACCCACACAAGTGTAGTCAACTGACCTTTAACAAAAGAACAAAGGCCATTTAATGGAGAAAGGATAATGTTTTCAGCAGATGGTGTTGGAACAATTGTGTATCTATATTGAAAAACATGAGCCTAGACACAGATCTTAAACCATTCACAAAAATTAACTCAAAATGTATCGTAGACCTAAGTGTAAAGTACAAAGCTATAAAACTTCTAGAAGAAAAATGGGAGAAAAATCTGGATGGCCTTGTGTTTGGTTATGAGGGTTTTTTTTTTTTTTTTTTTTTTGCGGTACGTGGGCCTCTCACTGTTGTGGCCTCTCCCGTTGCGGAGCACAGGCTCCGGATGCGCAGGCTCAGTGGCCATGGCTCACGGGCCCAGCCGCTCCGCGGCGTGTGGGATCCTCCCGGACCGGGGCACAAACCCGTGTCTCCTGCATCGGCAGGCGGACTCTCAACCACTGCGCCACCAGGGAAGCCCCTGGTTATGAGTTTTTAGATCTAACACCAAAAGCCTAATCCATGAAAAATTGATAAATTGAAATTTATTAAAATCAGTAATTCTGTTCTGTGAAAAATGCTATTAAGAAGAATGAAAAGACAAGCCATAGACTGGCAGAAAATATTTGCAAAACACATATCTTATAAAGGACTTGTATAAAATATTTACAAAAACTTTTAAAAACCCAACAATAAGAAAACAACCCAATTAAAGAAATGTAAGGAAGATCTGAACAGATACTTCACCAAAAAAGATGTATAGAGGTCGAATAAGCCTATGAAAAGATGCTAAACATCATTTGTTTTTAGCGAATTGTCAATTAAAACAACAGTGAGATACCACTCCACACCTATTAGAATGGCCAAAATCCAAAAACCTAACAATACCAATTGATGACAAGGATGCAGAACGATAGGAACTCTTATTCACTGCAAAATTATTCAGCCACTTTGGAAGCTAGAATAACAGTTTCTTACAAATTTAATTACGGTTTTTCATATGATATAATAAGCATCTTGTAGGTATTTATCCAACTGATTAAAAAACGTATTCCCTTACCCAAACCTGCACATGAATGTTTATAACTGTTTTTCTCCATAAGCACCAAAAAATGGAAATAACCAAAATGTCCTTCAATAGGTGAATGGATGTAAAGACTATGTTACATCCATACAATGGAATATTATTCAGTGATACAAAGAAATGAGCTATCAGGTTATGAAGAGACATGCATGAATCTTAAATGTATATTGCTAAATGAGAGAAGTCAGTCTGAAAAGGCTACATAGTGTATGATCCCAATTATATGAAATTCTGGAAAAGGCAAAGTTATAAAGATGGCAAAAAGATTAGTGGTTCCAGGGATTTAGGAGTAGCGATTTAAGGATGAAGCATGAGGCATTTTTTAGGGTGATCAAGCTATTCTGTAGGACACTGTAATGGTGAGTATATGAAAAAAAATGCATTTATCAAAACCTATAGAACGTTAGAGTGCAAAGTGTGAATCTTAGTGTATCCAAATTAAAAAATGGTTTAGGAAGTCAGGGGATTCCAGGATGGAATGGATAATGTGACAGATATGACAGAGCAATCTAGCTGTATTACAAGTGTATGAAACAACTCACTGAATGGGGTGGAGGAAAAAGGTGCTGACCTAGGTAAGTTTGGAAATGAGCAGAGTCTGTAGGGCTAAAGGCAAAGTGTCCGTAAGCATTGTATGTACTCTAGTTAATAAAGTTGTTTCCCATGGGAGCCTGGATTAACAGTCTTGATACTACTGTAATGTATACTGGAACTAAATGATTAAGTAAGTGGATGGTGCATGGTGGGAACCAGGTTTTTTAACTGTTGGAGGGGGATTACAGATAAGCAAGGGGAGCAGGTTAAAATGATTCTCATAGTAAGAGAGTTGGAGATAATAGTATGAACTCGTGTTTAGCCTAATATAGATGATTACGTGTAGTAATATTTATTTATATATATGATTATATTCATGGGTTAGTGTACACCCATGTATTCCCTTGCTCTGTCAGCTGAGAGGACCGAGAAGCAATGCTACCCCTGTAGCAACCAGTACACTTAGCACCTGGTTCTAACACCATTCTCCAGTATAAGAAATAAAGAAATAGCTAATTCTAGCACAGAGACAGGATATTTACAAGTTGATCCTGGAGCATCTTCTAGTGCCAGAAAGTAAGGAAGCTCTAAAACAACAACAACAATAAACGCCGGGGAATTCCCTGGTGGTCCAGTGGTTAAGATTCCACGCTTTCACTGCTGAGGGCCCAGGTTCAATCCCTGGTAGGGGAACTAAGATCCCACAAGCCCCGAGGCACAGCCAAGAAAACCAAAACCAAAACCAAAACCACCCGCCTCACCCCAGTGCCAATAATCGAGGTATGTCAAAGGGACATAGGAACTGATGGCAAAAGTTGGAACAATCTGAAAAACAAGATAAATAAAATAATATTGGATCATAACCGAAAATATAAAATAAATACCATGAGTTCATACTGATATAAACAATTGATTAATAAATAACTGGGAGAGAGTTGAAAACTTCCATGTGGAAGGATTCCATGTAACTTATGCAGATACTCTACCCTCAAGGAGGGGAACCATAACTCCCCACACTTCAGTGTGAGCTGTGCATTCCAGAAAGCACAGTATGGAAAGGGGGAATAAGTAGTCATTTCACAGTGGAGAAATAGGACCAACACTGCCTGGACCCAGGTGATTAACATCAACAGTGATAAGTCATGTTGATAGCAGGTACCCTTGATATGATGTGATGAAAATGGTACTTTAATTCTGGGATCTTCCTCCCAAAAAACATATAACTCCAGTCTAATTAGGAGACACATTTTAACTGTGGAACATTCTACAAAATACCTGACTGGGATTCTGCAAAGCTGTCAAAGTCATCATAACCAAGGAAAGTCTGAGAAACTATCACAGCCTAGAGGAGTCTGAGAAGGCATGACCGTTAAATGTAATGAGGTGTCCTGGCTGGGATCCTGGAACAGAAAGAGGACATGAGGTAAAAACTAAGGAAATCTGAATAAAGTATGGACTTTAGTTAATAATGATGTATCAACATTGGTTCATTAATTGTAACAAATGTACCATACTAATGTAAGTTATTAATAATAGAAGTAACTGGATATGGGGTATATGGGAACTCTGTACTATCTTTCCTTTTTTTTTTTTTTTTCCTGTCAATCTAAAACTGCTCTAGAACGGTTTTTTTTTTTATAAAAAGATAATTTTTAGAAATGCCTTCTGGGGTAGAGATATAGTAAATCCAGCCACTATTTCAGAGTCTAAGGGGAGGCATTTTACTTGCAGGAAAACAGGATGTACAGAAAGACCTCAGAGCCCCTGACATGTGATCCAAGTTCTGGATGGATGTTCACTTGTAATTTGAAATAGCCTCTGTCATCTACATTCAGTGGTACTAAACTGGGGTGAAGCCACCATGTTGAGGGTGTTTTGATTTTGTCACAATAATGGGGGGATGCACAACTGGCACTTAGTGGGTGAGAAACAGTAAATGCTTAATATCCTGCAATGTATAGAATAGCTTCCTGCAGTGAAGAATTGTCTCACATCCTGCATGATTGTCTCTGAACTTCTGTTTAGGTGGAAAACCTGTTGAAAATGATCTAAGCCCAGACTCCATCTCCGTTTTATTTGTAAGCCCTAAAGATTTTTTTGCATGCTTTTAGTACGCACTGAATTTTCCAGAAATGTCACCATCATGTAAATGCAAGAGAAGATTGTAATTTGCTTCGTTCAGAAGAGTTCACCTTTTTGGAAAAATCATACCATTGAAAGTAATGTGGCTTTTGATATTTGAGTCACCAATATAGCACGCTTGAAAAAAAGCTTTTGCGTTTATGGTGTTTTACATATAAATAGAGTAACTATATAATTTAGTATCCACACCAGACACTTTTGAGTGTAAAAAGGAGGTGCTGTTAATAATTACCAGGAAAATGGCACAGACATGATTGTCCCAGGAAAACTGCGTCATACAAGGGAACCTGGGAAATGTAGTTTTAGGTTTCTAGCCCCACAGTCCAGGAAGATATACCACAGAGAGATTAGAATGGATGTTGAGTGGGAAAATCCACCAATCCTTGGTGATGCTTTATCTGTTTATCTATCAGTTACTGAGAGAGGTGTGTAAAATTTCCCTCTATGATGGTGGGTTTGCCAGTTTCCCCATGGTTCCTTCACCTTTTGCCTTCTATCAATATTTTTGAAGTCCTACTTCTTAGCAGCATACAGTTCGTACGTGTTATAATATCCTAGTGAATAGAACTTTGTATCAATTTGCAATGATCTTTTTAATGTCTAAGTAATACTTTTTTGCCTAAAAATATATTTTCCCTGATATGATAGCTCCCTTTCTTTTTCTGTGACTTTTTTCTTTTTAAAAAAATTTTTTATTGGAATATAGTTGATTTACAATGTTGTGATACTTTCTGCTGTACAGAAGTAAATCAGTTATACATATACATATATCCACTCTCTTTTAGATTCTTTTCTCATGTAGGTCATTACAGAGTATTGAGTAGAGTTCCCTGTGCTATACAGTAGGTCCTTATTAGTTATCTATTTTATATATAGTAGTGTGTATATGTCAATCCCAATCTCCCAATTCATCCCACCCCCAGTAACCATGAGATTGTTTTCTACATCTGTGACTTTATTTCTGTTTTGTAAATCTCTCTTTTAATTTAGTATTTACTTGGCTGACTTCATCCTTTTACTTTCAATGTTTCTGCATTCTTATGGTTTTCTCTTTTTTTGTGGTTAACATATACTTGGATTAAAAAATGACAACCATCGCTTTTAACTGAGAATTTAATCTATTTACACTAAATCACGGTTGCTCCTTGATTTGGATTTATTTATATCTTATTTCATGTTTTTTCCCTCACGTTTTCAATGTTTATTTCCCGTTTATCGCCTTCTGTTGTTTTTTATTATTTTTTATTTATTTATTTTTTAACGTCTTTATTGGAGTATAATTGCTTTACAATGGTGTGTTACTTTCTGCTTTATAACAAAGTGAATCAGTTGTACATATATATATATGTCCGCATATCTCTTCTCTCTTGCATCTCCCTCCCTCCCACCCTCCCTATCCCACCACTCTAGGTGGTCACAAAGCACCGAGCTGATCTCTCTGTGCTTTGTGGCTACTTCCCACTAGCTATCTATTTTACGTTTGGTAGTGTATATATGTCCATGCCAGTCTCTCACTTTGTCCCAGCTTACCCTTCCCCCTCCACGAATCCTCAAGTCCATTCTCTAGTAGGTCTGTGTCTTTATTCCTGTGTTGCCCCTATGTTCTTCATAACCATTTTTGTTTTTTAGATTCCATATATATGTGTTAGCATATGGTATTTGTTTTTCTCTTTCTGACTTACTTCACTCTGGTAAGTCTGGTAGGTCCATCCACCTCACTACAAATAACTCAATTTCGTTTCTTTTTATGGCTGAGTAATGTTCCACTGTATATATGTGCCACATCTTCTTTATCCATTCATCTGTTGATGGACACTTAGGTAGCTTCCAAGTCCTGGCTATTGTAAATAGAGCTGCAATGAACATTTTAGTACATGACTCTTTGAATTACGGTTTTCTCAGGGTATATGCCCAGTAGTGGAATTGCTGGGTCATACGGTAGTTCTATTTTTAGTTTTCTAAAAAACCTCCATACTGTTCTCCATAGTGGCTGTACCAATTTACATTCCCACCAACAGTGCCAGAGGGTTCCCTTTTCTCCACACCCTCTCCAGCATTTATTGTTTGTAGATTTTTTGATGATGGCCATTCTGAGCAGTGCGAGATGATATCTCATTGTAGTTTTGATTTGCATTTCTCTAATGATTAATGATGTTGAGCATTCTTTCATGTGTTTGTTGGCAATCTGTATATCTTCTTTGGAGAAATGTCTATTTAGGTCTTCTGCCCAATTTTGGATTGGCTTGTGTGTTTTTTTGCTATTGAGCTGCATGAGCTGCTTGTAAATTTTGGAGATTAATCCTTTGTCAGTTGCTTCATTTGCAAATACTTTCTCCCATTCTGAGGGTTGTCGTTTCGTCTTGTTTATGCTTTCTTTGCTGTGAAAACGCTTTGAAGTTTCATTAGATCCCATTTGTTTATTTTTGTTTTTATTTCCGTTTCTCTAGGAGGTGGGTCAAAAAGGATCTCGCTGTGATTTATGTCATAGAGTGTTCTGCCTATGTTTTCCTCTAAGAGTTTGATAGTGTCTGGCCGTACATTTTGGTCTTTAATCCATTTTGAGTTTATTTTTGTGTGTTAGGGAGTGTTCTAATTTCATTCTTTTGCATGTAGCTGTCCAGTTTTCCCAGCACCACTTATTGAAGTGGCTGTCTTTTCTCCACTGTGTATATTCTTGCCTCCTTTATCAAATATAAGGTGACCATATGTGCGTGGGTTTATCTCTGGGCTTTCTATCCTGTTCCATTGATCTATATTTCTGTTTTTGTGCCAGTGCCATACTGTCTTGATTACTGTAGCTTTGTAGTATAGTCTGAAGTCAGGGAGCCTGATTCCTCCAGCTCCGTTTTTCTTTCTCAAGATTGCTTTGGCTATTCGTGGTCTTTTGTGTTTCCATACAAATTGTGAAATTTTTTGTTCTAGTTCTGTAAAAACTGCCATTGATAATTTGATAGGGATTGCATTGAATCTGTAGATTGCTTTGGGTAGTAGAGTCATTTTCACAATGTTGATTCTTCCAATCCAAGAACATGGTATATCTCTCCAACTATTTGTATCATCTTTAATTTCTTTCATCATTGTCTTACAATTTTCTGCATACAGGTCTTTTGTCTCCTTAGGTAGGTTTATTCCTAGATATTTTATTCTTTTTGTTGCAGTGGTAAATGGAAGTGTTTTCTTGATTTCACTTTCAGATTTTTCATCATTAGTGAATAGGAATGCCAGAGATTTCTGTGCATTAATTTTGTATCCTGCTACTTTACCAAATTCATTGATTAGCTCTAGTAGTTTTCTGCTTGCATGTTTAGGATTCTCTATGTATAATATCATGTCATCTGCAAACAGTGACAGCTTTACTTCTTGTTTTCCAATTTGGATTCCTTTTATTTCTTTTTGTTCTCTGATTGCTGTTTGCCTTTTGTTTTTTATTGATCAACAGCAGTTGCCCAGTTTTTCTATAGTAGTTTGGAAATGATATACTCTGTTTAAATTGTTTTAATGGTTACCCTAAATTTTAATAGATACATTTAATTTAGCAATATCTAAAGATAGTTAATATTTTATTCTCCTTCTGTACAAGAAATCAAATGCCTTAGCTTCAGTCTTCTTTTTTTTTCCTTTAGTTAGAAATTATTGTTGCCATGACTTATTGGGTTAATTCTACATTGATCTTTTAGCCCCTCAAATGATCATAATTGTTACTATTTTTACAGTCCATGTTTATTTATGTTTACCCCATTACCCATTTACTTTGTTCTCCAGTCCTTCTTGCATCTAAGATCTACTTTCTAGGATCATTTTCTTTCTTAAATACATCCTTTTTTGAATATTTCTTTAGTTCTTTAGAGAGTTTTATTTGTTTATTTGTTCGTTTGGTTGGTTTGGGCTTCATTGGGTCTTTGTTGCTGTGTGCAGATTTTCTCTAGTTGTGGCGAGTGGGGGCTACTCTTTGTTGCGGTGCGTGGGCGTCTCATTGCAGTTGCTTCTCTTTGTTGCGGAGCCTTGACAGGCTCTAGGTGCGTGGGCTTCAGTAGTTGTGGCACGTAGTCTCAGTAGTTGTGGCTCCTGGGCTCTAGAGCACAGGCTCAGTAGTTGTGGCTCACGGGCTTAGTTGCTTCCCGGCATGTGGGATCTTCATGGACCAGGTCTCGAACCCATGCCCCCTGCATTCTTAACCCCCTGCAGGCAGTTGTTAACCACTGTGCCACCAGGGAAGTCCTTTAGTGAGTTTCTTTAATGAGTTTCTGTTAGTAACATAGTCTGTTAGTTTTGATTTATTTAAAATTATCTTTCACTTTCAGTGTTTTAAAAAAATTTTTTTATTGAAGTGTAGTTGATTTACAATGTTGTGTTAGTTTCTGCTGTACAGCAAAGTGAAATAGTTATACATATACACGTATCCACTCTTTTTTAGACTCTTTTCCCATATAGGTCATTCCAGAGTATTGAGTAGAGTTCCCTGTTCTATACAGTAAGTCCTTATTATCTGTTTTGTGTATAGTAGTGTGTATATGTCATTCTCAGTCTTAAAAGTAAATTTCATTAGGTGGAGAATAGTAGGTTGAGATTTATTTTCTCTTAGCACTCTAAGCTTACCATCTTATTGGGTTCCACCTTACATTGCTGTGATTGAGAAATCCACTGTCAGTCTAATTTTACTCTCAGTCCAATTTAAATTATTTATTGGTAATCTGTTTTTTTTTCCCTCTGGTTGATTTAAAGGTCTGTTTGCTTTTGATGTTTGAAGTTTCTCTGCAATGGGTCTAGGTTGTTTTTTTTCCTTTTCCTTTTCCTTTCTTATCTTTTTTGGGGTTTATATTGCTTCCTGAATCTGTGGATTTTGCCATACTGTATTTTGTGTATGTTTTTCAAACCTATTTTTCGATTTACTCACTCTCTCCAGTTTTATATGGTTAAACTCATCAGCTGAGTTTACACTTTCAATTCTTGTGGTTTTTTATTTCTAGGAGTTCTATTTTGGCATTTTTTCCAATCTGAATTGTTAATTTTGATAAGCTTTTTTTCCCTTTAGGAAAAAACTCCCCAAAATTAAATACTCTAAGGTTAAATAATTTCTTTAAACACATTAAATGTACTTATTTCACATTCTGTATCTGATAATGATAATATCTGTAGTCTGTCATTCTGATTCAGCAATTTCTTCTTGCTTCTCAGTCTTGATCATGGTAGCTTGTTTCCCTGTGTACCTGTAATTTTAGAATTTTGAGCTGATGTTACTGGAAACTTCATCTGTGAAAATTCCTGAGAATTCCTGAGGCTTGAGTTTTAAGTGTTTTCCTGTAGAGAAAGTTTACTTTGCTTTTGCATGACCAACACAGGACCATTTAAAACGAAGATTTCAACTTGAGTTTTTAAGTTTACATATATATTGTGAATTTTCCCTCAGAGAATGTGAACTTGTGTTTAGGGATTTATAGGGAAATATTTTTTTTTCCTGTTCCATCCGGAATCTAGTTTGACTCAGACAGTGTCTTCATAGACTTTTGGTATGGCACTATTTCTTCTTTCCTCTGAGGATGGTCCTTTGGGAATCCTAGCTTTATGCAGTGGTCTCCTATCTGACCTCCAACTATGCCCAAGCCCAGGCTTAGTCTGTTGTCTCTAGGGCTCTAATCTGCCAGGAACTGGCAAATTCCCCCAGGGTTCCAGCACTCACTTACCCCTATGTATCTGAACCATTTTATATGCCTAACACAAATCTATGTTGATTTGAATTGCATGAGAGAGATATGAGATTCTTTCTATGTAACTTTCTAACATGTAATGAAGGGAGCAAAGGTTATAGGAAGGGATCAGCTCAGTGTAAGGAAGACTCTTCCCAATAAAGTGAGCTATTTCATAAGGTAGTGAGTTTCCTGTCACCATAAGGATTTAAGAATAAGCTAGACAACCACTTATTGGGGATGATTAGGGATAGAGGATTGGACTGGTGTGGGCAAGGATGCTGCCATCCTCTCCTTCTACTTGCCTGATGCTGATCTGCCTGCCAAAACCAAATCTGTAATACACTCAAGAAGAAGACTCCTTTCCCTGGCCATCTGAACGTTTAAACTATTGGCTTAACCAGCCTGCTCTCTTCCCACAAGAAGAAGGGAAGGTGTCTTCTTGACACCTGGCAGCAGAGCTGTCTGGGCCTGACAGGCTGCACCAGAGCATGCGATGCCTGGGCTGCCAGGGACTGCTGTTCACGTGGCTGCATCTCTGGGCTCTGTCAGGTGGCCATGGTTTGCCTTGGCCACATTGCTGTCAAGGGGATGGTGGACGGGGGCAGGATGAGTGAGCAACAGGTGTTACCAGGAGTCTAGACAGAAAAGTATCCTTATACCCACAGGAGCATTTGTTTAAAATAGCTCTTTCCCCAAATATTCTTCTGGTGGCCCTGGGCCCGTCGGTGCTGTGGTTGAAGATCGTTTGGCAACTTTCATTCTTGTAATCAGAGAATGGCTTCTGAGGCTATAACGTCATCAGTGAGCTAAGCCAATTAGCTCAGCCAGGAGAGGATTATACACACCAGCGCTGGTGCCAGAGCAACTTCATGCAAGCTGATTTTACAAAGTTTTACTGTTTTTGCTCGCCCTGTTTTTCTCCAGGGAAGTCGTAATTTAACTGGGGTGAGGCCCCAGCAGGTGATACCTTTGGGTGCTTTTTTAACTGCCTTTGGAGAAACTGGGTGAAAAGTGTTCATACTCTCATGTTTGGTATAGTAAGGAGAGGAGAATTGCCCTGCAAACATGGGCAGTCTGTTTATATGAAGAGAGTAGTAAAATGTCCTTTTTCGGTTTGGGAGGAATTGGAAAAACTCTCACCGAGCTCAGTCATGGGGGACTGGGATGAGGCTCTATCAAGAGTGATGGGATCCTGAGGGCCCTGCGTGGCACCCAGGCTGATAATAAGGTTGAAGCCAAGGGGTCAAGTCAGATGTGAGCCAGAGGGGACGGTTCTGTGTTTGTGCAAATTAGTGCTCTGGGTTACACATACGATTGAGGTTAGTGTAAGGTTATTCTGCATGTAAAGGACAGTGAGTTCATATGTGAACTTGAGGAACAAGAGCTGAGTTTGTTATGGGATTTCCCCCCAGCCCCGCCACCAAAATAATTTCTTCTTTGTTTTGGCTCTTGTTACAATAGCATTTTGAACTGTGAGCAGAAAAAGAGAGATAAAACAAGACTATAAAAAAGCCCACCCTTCCAGGGAAAGCGACTGGTAACATTTTGATGTATATCCTTCCAGATCCTTTTCTGTGTGTGTGTGTGTGTGTGTGTGTGTTGTGTGTGTTTCTTTTTACAGAAATAGAACCAGACTCTGTCATCCTCTTTTCCTACTTCTTATATTGATTCAGTCAACAGATAAATAATTACTGTCACATGCCTGGTCCTGTCCTAGGCACTGGGGGTACATTGATGAACAACACAAATCTCTTGCCGCCATGGAGCCGATGTTCTAGAAAGCATCGTGTAGTGAGCATCTTGTCACACCCATAGATCCTCTCATGGAGGAGCGTTTTTAGGAGCTATATCCTATTCCATGATAGAGATGGACAGTAATTCCTTTGTATCCTGTTGTTGGAAATTCAGATGCTTTGCAACTTCTCCCTCTTACGAACGCTGATTTGATGAACATTTTGGTGGCTAATCTGTGTGTACATCTTTATTAGAGTAAAGGCTGTAATGGAAAATTAATAAAACGAAATGTTCCCTCTGGTAATGGGAATAAATGTGAACTCTCTGGTTGTGACCTGCAGGCCATTGGTTGCAGACACTTGAGCTCGGAGGGTATCACTGACAGAGTTGGCTGACTGCATGGCTTGGGTTGGGGCAGGCAAGCCACGGGTGGATGTGTTTCAGCTGACCCAGGTGGACTGCCTGGCAGCACTGAGAACTGTGGATCAATTAAGGACATATATGAGTTTTAAGGGTCTTTAGCGGCCCAGTTGCTTTCATTGTGGGTTAAAAAATAGAGGTGAGCTGTTCCATGATGATAAGCGATTTGAAATGATATCTTTGCAAACCAAAGAAAAGGTTTCTGTGCAGCACACACAAGTGAGTTGGGGACAGTCTGCTCTTGTACACTGACGGTTGGGCACAGACAGCAGGGTGTTTAGAAGGACCGGCTTTCACGAAGGCCTTTCCATACACTGAGCCTTTGTGAGCAGAATGGGAGCTGTAGCAAGGAGACGGAGCTGATCGCAGGAATTAAGGGTTGCATTCGTGGGGCTCCCTAACTTTGTAGACTGGCATTCATGGGGCTTTAGATTATCCATGGGCATGCACTGCAGGAAGTGAGTCCTTCCCTTTGCTGGATGGTTGGCTACTGTTCTGGTATAGAAGCCTAAACTATTGGAATGATTTTTAGTACTTTCTTCCTTGGCACCCCTCCCCTTCACCAAATTCTGTCCAGTCTCGCTGACAAAGTCTCTTGAACCTGTGTTCAATGCCTAATCCTCTGTCACTTGAAGAACTGCAGGAGCTCTCATGAGTCACCTGGCTCCCTGAGTCCTGGTCCCACACGACAACCTAAGGGATCTTTGTGATGTGAACTTTGCATTACATTACTGCCCCTTGAAGACCCTTCATGGCGTCTTGTTGCCTGTAGGGTGAAATCCAAACTCCTTAGAGACTGACAAGGCTTCTAAGCTGCCTGGCCTACCTGACCGGTCCTGTCCCCAGCCTCAGCCACACCTGTTGTCCAGCTGTGCACCGCCTGTAGCTACCAGAGAGTGACGCATTCACTCAGCCCCCTGCGTCCTAGCACGTGCTCTTCCCTTCTGCCTGGGATGATTTCCCCCTTTTGTTCCTTGGAGTGTTCCTCTTCATATCCAGGCACCCTCTTTGTTGTGACCCCATTGCATTATGTCCATCTTTGTATTATAACTTATTGCGCCGCTCATTTGCTTGTCTGCTTGTGTGTATCCTTACTGGACTGTGAATTACTTGAGGATGAGGACTGAGTCTTGTTCATTTTCGTATCTCCTCTCCCATAGCGGTGCTTGACGTATATTTGTTGCTGAATGTTAGAGGAGTTGATACAATCTGGACCGCAAAAATATTTTCTTTGATGCAGATCTAAACAGATAGAATGGGCTCCCAGTGCCTAGTTCTGATTTATATTTTCAGACATTTTTCAAAGATTTTTATTCTAAAGACCACTAATTATGTTACATAAGGGATGTTTATTAGAGGTGATTTTCACACGTGCTCTCTTAGACACATGACTGGATGTTGCAAACACCACACACACACACACACACACACACACACACACACACACGTTCAACTAGTAAGTAGTGAATTCAAACACAGGACTGTGACTTCAGACTGTGCTTTTGTCTTCTATACTCTAATGCCTGGGGGTGCTGGTATTCAGGGTCCAAGAGAAGGAGCTGTAAATGGAGAGAACGGGAAATGTGGAAAAAGGAATAACAGAAAAAACAAAAAACCCCTCCATGACTACTTGTGTTTCAATAGACATTAAACAATGGGCAATTGCTTTCTCTTTCAGTGTCTCACTTTCCATATTTGTCAAATGTGAATAATAATATTCTTCCTCGTAAGACAGTTATAAGGAAGGATTAAATAGAATAAGATATCTTATATAGCAAATGCTCAAAACATAGCAATTATATTTATTTTTCTAGAATTCTTGACTTTCTGTTTTTCCATGTGCTCGAGAATCTGTGAGTGGGCCCTAACAGAGATAAATCTTTGCAGATGGTAAGCTTGACTGTCTGTAATTGATGAGAAGTAGACAGCTTTTAATACTCCTTCAGGAGTATCTGAAGACCTCCAAGCACCTTCTACTCTCCCACCTGTCTTATTTACTCCATGAAACCTCACAGATTTCACCCAAGCCCATGTTCATAGATAGATAAAATCTGATACCCTTGCTAGAGTTAAGAAGTTAAAACTTTTACTTTATACCTCCATGAGATTGAGTTTTGGGTTCCTTTCCTGAGAAAGGATTTTTATTTGAGCAGGAGACCTGGGGCTAAGTTTGTGGAAGAAGTATCTGGTGAGGAAAAGGCTGAAAGAAGGAAGTAGTGGAATAAGGAATTCTGCAGAAAACTACATTGGCTGTATTATCCAGGACTGGCCATCTACCTTCCTTCGTTCTTCCTGCCATCTTGTGCAGGATTGTCTCTTGAACTATTTCTTTAATATTTTACAGCAATCCTTTGCTAGAATTCTATTGAAATATACTTCTCTGGGAAGTATGTGTTGAGAAGATATGCTCGGGGATGTGTGAGGGAGAAAGGACCTTATTAGCCCAATATACATTCTGGAAATCCTAGAGCTGAGCTTACTGGTAAGGACACAGTAAGGTTAGGACACAGCCCAAGGGGCAGAGCTGATGGAGGACGTGATGAGTTCACAGCATGGGGATATGGTTGAGAACTTCAGTTTTCCCCAGCAGCTTTTATTTTAATGTGGTAAAATATATATAATGTAAGAGAGAACCATTTTTAAGCATATGGTTCAGTGGCATTAAGTACTTTTACATTGGAGTTCAAACATCACCACCATCCATCTCCAGAACTTTCTTCATCTTCCCGAACTGAAAATCCATACCCGTTAAACAATAGTCCCCCATCCCTCCAAACCCAGACCCTGGCAATCACCACTCTACTTTCTGTCCCTATGATTCTGACTACTCTAGGTACCTCATGTAAGTGGAATCAGACCGTATATGTCCTGTCATGACTGTCTTATTTCACTTAGCATAATGTTCAAGGTCTATCCATGTCGTAGCCCCCAGCTGCTTTGGGAACTGCTTTGGAAGCAGGAATGAGCAAGTTGACCCCTGTCTCGTAGGCCTCAGCCCCAGGCCTGAATTCAGGAAGGAGGTCCCTGGGCGATCATTTGCCTTGCAAGGAGCTTGGGGATGGCATTGTTCGCATTTCCTGGACACCCAGGAGAAGAGCAGCTGACTGTTCTGTGTGTTCATTGCCTTCGCCTTCTCAGGGGCCGTCCAAATCCAAAGTGGCCTATTCTTCCCACTGAGAAGCCTTTGCAGGCTTGGCAGCGAGGCTGGGCACCATCGGTAGCCAGGACGGACACTGCTCCCATTTAGGAATCAGGCCACAATCGACTACGTTTGGTCCCACTTCGGGTTTTGAAATAGTCCTCCCAAGCGTCTGGTGACTTTCGCCCCCCATACAATGTGTGGCTTCTGCGGTAGGCTGTAGAGAGCTTGTCACTTCTGTGCTGGTCATGCTGACAGCCCCATGGGGGTATTGGCAGAGCTGGCCAGTGGCCGCCAGTCTCCTGGACGATTGCCTTGGTCCCTGCTTGGAAGTCTTGTCATGTCTGATGTGGCAGGGTCCGGTTTCTAGAGGAAAGGTTCCTCTGGTATTTGGATGAAATCTGGGCTGTCCTGTCCTATCCCCAGGAAAATCTGAGCCAGCAGCAATCGTACTTAATCCTTGGTGAATCGTGCCCACGGGAGAGTTAACTCCCGTCAGCCGAATGTTCTGAATGGGTAGAACACATGGTGTTGGTTTGGTGCTAGCCGTGCTTGCTAATGAAGAATTCACTTTGCTTCTTTTGGCTGTAAGGTTAGTCAAGGGTAGAGGCCCAGAAATACAGCAGTGCCCTGAAAGCCACCTCCCACAGTGCTGCTGGCTTTGCTTTCTCCTCCTCCGGGGGCTCATCTCATCTTGAAGTCGCTGGTATATATTTTCACTTCTAAGTAGGGGAATTCTTTTTTCAATTTTATTTTTTACTTCTGTAATACATTTTTTTCCCCACACATTTTAAAAATTGAATTATAGAGACTTCCCTGGTGGCGCAGTGGTTAAGAATCCACCTGCCAAGGCAGGGGACGTGGGTTCGAGGCCTGGTTTGGGAAGATCCCACATGCCATAGAGCAACTAAGCCTGTGCGCCACAACTACTGAGCCTGTGCTCTAGAGCCCGCGAGCCACAACTACTGAGCCCGCGTGCCACAGCTACTGAAGCCCGCGTGCCAAGAGCCTGTGCTCCACAACAAGAGAAGCCACCACAATGAGAAGCCCGCGCACCGAAACAAAAGTAGCCCCTGCTCACCGCAACTAGAGAAAGCCTGTGCAGCAACGAAGATCCAACACAGCCATAAAAAAAAAAAATTGAATTGTAGGTGATTTACAATGTTTCAGGTGTACAGCAAAGTGATTCAGTTATACATCTATATGTGTGTGTGTATATATATATATATATATACACATATATGTATGTCTATATTCTTTTTCAGATTCTTTTCCATTATAAGTTATTACAAGATATTGAATAGAGTTCCCTGTGCTACACAGGCAGTCCCCGTTGTTTATCTATTTTATCTGTAATAGTATGTATCTGTTAATCCCAAATAGAGTAGTGTGTATAAATTAATCTCAAACTCCTAATTTATCTCTCCCCCTGTTTACCCTTTGGTAACCCTAAGTTTGTTTTCTATGTCTGTGAGTCTGCTTCTGTTTTGTAAATAAGTTCATTTGTATCATTTTTTAAGATTTCACATATAAGTGATATCATATGATATTTGTCTTTGACTTACTTTACTTAGTATGATAATCTCTAGGTCTAGAGTAAGACAACTCCTAAAATTTTTTTAGCACATATAAAAAGTACACAAATCATAAATAAGCTGGTTGATGGATTCTCCCAAAGTTTAAAACCCATGGAACATACTGATCAAGAAACAGAATATTCCTAGAGTTACAGAACCCTCCTCCCCCTCCCATGCCCCCTTCCAAGGGAAATCACTATCCTGATTTTTAATATCCTAGATTAGTTTCACCTACTTTTGAACAAGAACTTTGCCTGTTTTTGAGTCACCAGTGCATACACTTTGGTGTCCGGCTTGTTTTGCTTAACATTATATCTGTGAGAGTCATCTATGCTATTGTTGTAGTTGTAGTTGTAGTTCATTTATTCTCATTGCATATAGCAAAATTTCTGTAGACAAATTAAAAATTTTTTTTATTGAAGTATAGTTGATTTACAATGTTGTGTTAATTTCTGCTGTATGGCAAAATATATACATATATATATTCTTTTACAATTATGGTTTATCACAGGGTATTGAATATAGTTCCCTGTGCTATACAGTAGGACCTTGTTTATCCATCCTATATATAATAGTTTGCATCTGCTAATCCCAAACTCCCTATCCTTCCCTCCGCCTGCCGCTAGCCCCCGACAACCCCAGCCTTGGCAACCATAAGCCTGTTCTCTGTATCTGTGAGTCTGTTTCTGTTTCATAGATGTGTTCATTTGCGTACAGACAACTTTCTGATGGAAGGCTTGAGTGTAGGGCCAGGGGGCTTTTGTTTTCCTTTCCATGTACCAGCCTTTCCTTCCAAAGTTGTCTTGAGAATGCATTCAGCCTTAGTACGTGGGGCTGAGTGTTTCTTTCTGTTGGTAAGAGAGGACTTGACAGAAAGTCAAGCACCAGGCTCCCTGGCACGTGTGTCCATCATAGCCTGAGGCTGCCTGGAAACCAACCACTGCGCGGGTATTTTGGAGAGCACAGTGTGGTCCCTTATGAGGGAGAGTCCCTTGGAAACAAGGTTCCCTGAGGCTAATTGGCCAAGTTTTGGTATCAGTTAGCTGGTACCGAGAACTAAGTTAGATCTCTTTTCATCTTTTCATATTCTCTGCAAAAGTTAGTATCTGTTTCTTGAAAGTTCGAGAGAATTTATTAATAAACCCGTTTAGAAATGAAATCATTCAACATGCATATTGAAAAAACAATGTATCCCATGGATATCAGTCTATTCAAGTTTTCTACTTTTTCTTGAGATGATTTTTTTTTTTTTTTTTTTTGCGGTACGCGGGCCTCTCACTGCTGTGGCCTCTCCCGTTGTGGAGCACAGGCTCCGGACGCGCAGGCTCAGCGGCCATGGCTCACGGGCCCAGCCGCTCCGCGGCATGTGGGATCTTCCCGGACCGGGGCACGAACCCGTGTCTCCTGCACCGGCAGGCGGACGCTCAACCACTGCGCCACCAGGGAAGCCCGTGAGATGATTTTTGTTTGGAAAAGGTCCACTTGGTTAAGATTTTCAAATGTGTTATTACATATTAATTTCTTGTCCCTTAAAAACATTCTAATCTCTGCTGTTATATAGCCCTTTTTTCATTCTACCTTTAAAAGTTATTTTGGTAGAGTTTTTTTTTCTCTCTTATTCTGGCGTTAATAAAGGATATCAACCCTTTGTAAATATTTCTCAGGGTTTTTGTCATTGTTACTTTAAAAAATGTTTTTGACCAACAAAAATTTAGAAATTTTATTTTATTGAGTGTCTTAGTTTTTTCCTTTGTGACTTCTTTCATTGCTTCTGTGTTTAAAAATTCCACCCCACTCCAGTATTATTTATCTATTTTTAAATTTTCTTGTATTTTAATTTTTTATACTTAATTATTTAGAAATTTCTTTGATCTAAGATAAGTATTTAACTTGTTTTTCCACCAAAACTTGCTAGCTACTTTCAACATTATTATTTTTTTTACAGTCCATATTTTTTTCTTTTGGTTTATATAATTCCTTTATTATCTACTAAATTCATATATATGTATATATATACACACACACATACACACATTTTTGATTTAATGCAATATGTGTGTTCCTCAAAAATCTCTCATTCTGCAAAATGGTGCACTAAAAAATAACAGGAATTATGAGGAAAACAGGTTTAGAGGTTAGCCACTAAAAACCTAGCCTACTTCATAACAAAATTACTACAATTGTCATAAAAATTTTAACATAGTTAAACCTTCATTGGCATTTGTACCCATTGTCACAGGCAGTCCATTACTTACAGCTATAAACCTCAGGGCTTTGAGATATAGATCTTTGGGGATATTTACTAAATATAGACAAATTTTTATCAAAATTAAAATCTGATATGGGGTATACCCTTAAAAAGCAATCAGTTTTATTTCTTCTACTTTTTTAAACATATGTGAAAGGACATGGTAGTTTTTGCAGCTTTAGCAAAATTGTCATGTTGTAGAAGACATGGGGGTCTGGAAGCCATTAAGCCAACCACAAATTTCAATAGGATACTTCTGCAGAATTCTAAACTTTTTAAAAATGATCTACGTATATTACTAAGACTTTCCTCTTTGTGATTTGTCAGAAAATATCTATTGTCCTCCTAACTTGAAGATCCAGATCCTGAATTTAAAAATTTTATTGATCTTTTCTTTTTTTGGTTCATTATTTCTGCTCTTTACCTTCATTTTTATTTATTTCTTAGGTGGTTATGACATTAAAATTAAAAAAAAATTACTCAGCTAAATGCTAATTTATTTATTTACATCTTTATTGGAGTATAATTGCTTTACAATGGTGTGTTAGTTTCTGCTTTATAACAAAGTGAATCAGTTATACATATATATATATATATATATATCCCCATATCCCCTCCCTCTTGTGTCTCCCTCCCACCCTCCCTATCCCACCACTCTAGGTGGTCACAAAGCACCGAGCTGATCTCCCTGTGCTATGCGGCTGCTTCCCACTAGCTATCTATTTTACATTTGGTAGTGTATATATGTCCATGTCACACTCTCACTTTGTCACAGTTTACCATTCCCCCTCCCCATATCCTCAAGTCCATTCTCTAGTAGGTCTGTGTCTTTATTCCTGTCTTTCCGCTAGGTTCTTCATGACATTATTTTTTCTTAAATTCCTTATATATGTGTTAGCATACAGTATTTGTCTTTCTCTTTCTGACTTACTTCACTCTGTATGACAGACTCTACGTCCATCCACCTCATTACAAATAGCTCAATTTCGTTTCCTTTTATGGCTGAGTAATATTCCATTGTATATATGTGCCACAACTTCTTTATCCATTCATCCGATGATGGACACTTAGGTAGCTTCCAAGTCCTGGCTATTGTAAATAGAGCTGCAATGAACATTTTGGTACATGACTCTTATTGAATTATGGTTTTCTCAGGGTACATGCCCAGTAGTGGGACTTCTGGGTCATATGGTAGTTCTATTTGTAGTTTTTTAAGGAAACTCCATACTGTTCTCCATAGTGGCTGTACCAATTCACATTCCCACCAGCAGTGCGAGAGCATTTATTGTTTCTAGATTTTTTTATGATGGCCAATCTGACTGGTGTGAGATGATATCTCATTGTAGTTTTGATTTGCATTTCTCTAATGATTAATGATGTTGAGCATTCTTTCATGTGTTTGTTGGCAGTCTGTATATTTTTCTTGGAGAAATATCTATTTAGGTCTTCTGCCCATTTTTGGATTGGGTTGTTTGTTTTTTTGTTATTGAGCTGCATGAGCTGCTTGTAAATTTTCGAGATAAATCCTTTCTCAGTTGCTTCATTTGCAAATATTTTCTCCCATTCTGAGGGTTGTCTTTTGGTCTTCTTTATGGTTTCCTTTGCTGTGCAAAAGCTTTGAAGTTTCATTAGGTCCCATTTGTTTATTTTTGTTTTTATTTCCATTTCTCTAGGAGGTGGGTCAAAAAGGATCTTGCTGTGATTTATGTCATAGAGTGTTCTGCCTATGTTTTCCTCTAAGAGTTTGATAGTTTCTAGCCTTACATTTAGGTCTTTAATCCATTTTGAGCTCATTTTTGTGTATGGTGTTAGGAGGTGATCTAATCTCCTATTGTTACATATACTGTCCAGTTTTCCCAACACCACTTATTGAAGAGGCTGTCCTTTCTCCACTATACATTCCTGCCTCCTTTATCAAAGATAAGGTGACCATACGTGCGTGGGTGTATCTCTGGGCTTTCTATCCTGTTCTATTGATCTATATTTCTGTTTTTGTGCCAGTGCCATACTGTCTTGATTACTGTAGCTTTGTAGTATAGTCTGAAGACAGGGAGCCTGATTCCTCCAGATCTGTTTTCCGTTCTCAAGATTGTTTTGGCTATTTGGGGTCTTTTGTGTTTCCATACAAATTGTGAAATTTTTTGTTCTAGTTCTGTGAAAAATGCCAGGGGTAGTTTGATAGGGATTGCATTGAATCTGTAGATTGCTTTGGGTAGTAGAGTCATTTTCACAATGTTGATTTTGCCAATCCAAGAACATGGTATATCTCTCCATCTATTTGCATCATCCTTAATTTCTTTAATCAGTGTCTTATAATTTTCTGCATACAGGTCTTTTGTCTCCTTAGGTAGGTTTATTCCTAGATATTTTATTCTTTTTGTTGCAGTGGTAAATGGGAGTGTTTTCTTGATTTCACTTTCAGATTTTTCATCATTAGTGAATAGGAATGCCAGAGATTTCTGTGCATTAATTTTGTATCCTGCTACTTTACCAAATTCATTGATTAGCTCTAGTAGTTTTCTGGTAGCATCTCTAGGATTCTCTATGTATAGTATCATGTCATCTGCAAACAGTGACAGCTTTACTTCTTCTTTTTCGATTTGGATTCCTTTTATTTCCTTTTCTTCTCTGATTGCTGTGGCTAAAACGTCCAAAACTATGTTGAATGATAGTGGTGAGAGTGGGGAACCTTGTCTTGTTCCTGATCTTAGTGGAAATGCTTTCAGTTTTTCACCATTGAGGACGATGTTGGCTGTGGGTTTGTCATATATGGCCTTTATTATGTTGAGGAAAGTTCCCTCTATGCCTACTTTCTGGAGGGTTTTTATCATAAATGGGTGTTGAATTTTGTCAAAAGCTTTCTCTGTATCTATTGAGACGACCATATGTTTTTTCTCCTTCAATTTGTTAATATGGTGTATCACATTGATTGATTTGCGTATATTGAAGAATCCTTGCATCTCTGGGATAAACCCCACTTGATCATGGTGTATGATCCTTTTAATGTGCTGTTGGATTCTGTTTGCTAGTATTTTGTTGAGGATTTTTGCATCTATGTTCATGAGTGATATTGGCCTGTAGTTTTCTTTCTATGTGATGTCCTTGTCTGGTTTTGGTATGAGGCTGATGGTGGCCTCGTAGAATGAGTTTGAGAGTGTTCCTCCCTCTGCTGTATTTTGGAGAAGTTTGAGAAGGATAGGTGTTAGGTCTTCTCTAAATGTTTGATAGAATTCTCCTGTGAAGCCATCTGGTCCTGGGCTTCTGTTTGTTGGAAGATTTTTTAATCACAGTTTCAATTTCAGTGCTTGTGATTGGTGTGTTCATATTTTCTATTTCTTCCTGACTCAGTCTTGGCATGTTGTGCATTTCTAAGAATTTGTCCATTTCTTCCAGGTGTTCCATTTTATTGGCATAGAGTTGCTTGTAGTAATCTCTCATGATCTTTTGTATTTGCAGTGATAGTTGGTAATTCTCCTTTTTCCTTTCTAATTCTATTGACTTGAGTCTTCTCCCTTTTTTTCTTGATGAGTCTGGCTAATGGTTTATCAATTTTGTTTATCTTCTCAAAGAACCAGCTTTTAGTTTTATTGATCTTTGCTATCATTTCCTTCATTTCTTTTTCTTTTATTTCTGATCTGATCTTTATGATTTCTTTCCTTCTGCTAACTTTGGGGTTTTTTGTTCTTCTTTCTCTAATTGCTTTAGGTGCAAGGTTAGGTTGTTTATTCGAGATGTTTCCTGTTTCTTAAGGTAGGATTGTATTGCTATACACTTCCCTCTTAGAACTGCTTTTGCTGCATCCCATAGGTTTTGGGTTGTCGTGTCTCCGTTGTCATTTGTTTCTAGGTATTTTGTGATTTCCTCTTTGATTTCTTCAGTGATCACTTCGTTATTGAGTAGTGTATTGTTTAGCTTCCATGTGTTTGTATTTTTTACAGATCTTTTCCTGTAATTGATATCTAGTCTCATAGAGTTGTTGTCGGAATAGATGCTTGATACAATTTCAATTTTCTTAAATTCACCGAGGCTTTATTTGTGACCCAAGGTATGATCTATCCTGGAGAATGTTCCATGAGCACTTGAGAACAATGTGTATTCTGTTGTTTTTGGATGGAATGTCCTATAAATATCAATTAGGTCCATCTTGTTTAATGTATCATTTAAAGCTTGTGTTTCCTTATTTATTTTCATTTTGGATGATCTGTCCATTGGTGAAAGTGGGGTGTTAAAGTCCCCTACTATGAATGGGTTACTGTCGATTTCCTCTTTTATGGATGTTAGTATTTGCTTTATGTATTGAGGTGATCCTATGTTGGGTGCATAAATATTTACAGTTGTTATATCTTCTTGGATCGATCCCTTGATCATTATGTCGTGTCCTTCTTTGTGTCTTCTAATGGTCTTTATTTTAAAGTCTATTTTGTCTGAAGTGGGTCTCTTGTAGGCAGCATATATATGGGTCTTGTTTTTGTATCCATTCAGCCAGTCTGTGTCTTTTGGTGGGAGCATTTAATCCATTTACATTTAAGGTACTTATTGATATGTATGTTCCTATTCCCATTTTCTTAATTTTTTTGGGTTTGTCATTATAGGTCTTTTCCTTCTCTTGTGTTTCTTGCCTAGAGAAGATCCTTTAGCATTTGTTGTAAAGTTGGTTTGGTGGTGCTGAACTCTCTCAGCTTTTGCTTGTCTGTAAAGGTTTTAATTTCTCCATCAAATCTGAATGAGATCCTTGCTGGGTAGAGTAATCTTGGTTGTAGGTTTTTCTCCTTCATCAGTTTAAATATGTCCTGCCAGTCCCTTGTGGCTTGCAGAGTTTCTGCTGAAAGATCAGCTCTTAACCTTATGGGGATTCCCTTGTGTGTTACTTGTTGTTTTTCCCTTGCTGCTTTTAATATGTTTTCTTTGTATTTAATTTTTGATAGTTTATTAATATGTGTCTTGGCGTGTTTCTCCTTGGATTTATCCTGTATGGGACTCTCTGTGCTTCCTGGGCTTGATTAACTATTTCCTTTCCCATATTAGAGAAGTTTTCACCTATAATCTCTTCATATATTTTCTCAGTCCCTTTCTTTTTCTCTTCTTCTTCTGCAACCCCTGTAATTCAAATGTCAGTGTGTTTAATGTTTTCCCAGAGTTCTCTGAGACTGTCCTCAGTTCTTTTCATTCTCTTTTCTTTATTCTGCTCTGCAGTAGTTATTTCTACTATTTTATCTTCCAGGTCACTTATCTGTTCTTCTGCCTCAGTTACTCTGCTATTGATCCCTTCTAGAGTATTTTAAATTTCATTTATTGTGCTGTTCATCATTGTTTGTTTCATCTTTAGTTCTTCTAGGTCCTTGTTAAATGTTCCTTGCATTTTGTCTATTCTATTTCCCCGATTTTGGATCATCTTTACTATCATTATTCTGAATTCTTTTTCAGGTAGACTGCCTATTTCCTCTTCATTTGTTAGTTCTGGTGGGTTTTTTTCTTGCTCCTTCCTCTGCTGTGTGTTTTTCTGTCTTCTCATTTTGCTTATCTTACTGTGTTTGGGGTCTCCTTTTTGCAGGCTGCAGGTTCATAGTTCCCATTGTTTTTGGTGTCTGTCCCCAGTGGCTAGGGTTGGTTCAGTGGCTTGTGTAGGCTTCCTGGTGGAAGCGACTAGTGCCTGTGGTCTGGTGGATGAGGCTGGATCTTGTCTTTCTGGTGGGCAGGTGCACGTCTGGTGGTGTGTTTTGGGGTGTCTGTGGACTTATTATGATTGTAGGTAGCCTCTCTGCTAATGGGTGGGGCTGCGTTCTTGTCTTGCTAGTTGTTTGGCATAGGGTGTCCAGCACTGTAGCTTGCTGGTCGTTGAGTGAAGCTGGATGTTGGTGTTGAGATGGAGGTCTCTGGGAGATTTTCACGATTTGATGTTACATGGAGCTGGGAGGTCTCTTGTGGACCAGTGTCCTGAAGTTGGCTCTCCCACCACAGAGGCACAGCAGTGACTCCTGGCTACAGCACCAAGAGCCTTCCATCCACACGGCTCAGAATAAAAGGGAGAAAAAGTAGAAAGACGGAATGAAAGAGGATAAAATAAAATAAAATAAAGTAAGGTAAAATAAAATAAAGTTACTAAGAAAATAATTTTTAAGAAAAAAATTCTTTAAAAAGTAAAAAAAAAAAACAAAAACCAAAAAACGGACGGATAGAACCCTAGGACAAATGGTGAAAGCAAAGCTGTACAGACAGAATCTCACACAGAAGCATATACATACACACTTACAAAAAGAGGAAAAGGGGAAAAAATAATAAATCTTGCTCTTGAAGCCCACTTCCTCAGTTTGGGATGATTCGTTGTCTATTCATGTAATCCACAGATGCAGGGTACATCAGGTTGATTGTGGAGAGTTAATCTGCTGCTTCTGAGGCTGCTGGGAGAGATTTCCCTTTCTCTTCTTTGTTCACACAGCTCCTGGGGTTAAGTTTTGGATTTGGCCCCACTTCTGCCTGTAGGTCGCTGGAGGGCATCTGTTCTTTGCTCAGACAGGACGGGGTTAAAGGAGCCGCTGATTTGGGGTCTCTGGCTCACTCAGGCTGGGGGGAGGGAGGGGTACGGAGTGCGGAGCGAGCCTGTGGCAGAGGACGGCGTGACGTTGCACCAGCCTGAGGCGCGCCGTGCGTTATGTCGGGGAAGTTGTCCCTGGATCCCGGGACCCTGGCAGTGGCGGGCTGCACAGGCTCCCTGGAAGGGAGGTGTGGATAGTGACCTGTGCTCGCACGCAGGCTTCTTGGTGGCGGCAGCAGCAGCCTTAGCGTCTCATGCCCGTCTCTGGGGTCCACACTTTTAGCCGCGGCTCGTGCCCATCTCTGGAGCTTCTTTAAGCAGCGCTCTTAATCCCCTCTCCTCGCGCACCAGGAAACAAAGAGGGAAGAAAAAGTCTCTTGCCTCTTCGGCAGGTCCAGACTTTTCCCCGGACTCCCTCCCGGCTAGCCGTGGCGCACTAACCCCTTCAGGCTGTGTTCACGCTGCCAGTCGTCTCCCTGCGCTCCGACCGAAGCCCAAGCCTCAGCTCACAGCCCCTCCCGCCCTGGCTGGTGAGCAGACAAGCCTCTCGGGCTGGTGAGTGCTGGTCGGCACTGATCCTCTCTGCGGAAATCTCTTCGCTTTGCCCTCTGCACCCCTGTTGCTGTCCCTCCTCCGCGGCGCCGAAGCTACCCCCCTCCGCCTCCCACAGTCTCCGCCCGCGAAGGGGCTTCCTAGTGTGTGGAAACCTTTCCTCCTTCACAGCTCCCTCTCACTGGTGCAGGTCCCGTCCCTATTCTTTTGTCTCTGTTTTTTCTTTTTTTCTTTTGCCCTACCCAGGTACGTGGGGAGTTTTTTGCCTTTTGGGAGGTCTGAGGTCTTCTGCCAGCGTTCAGTAGGTGTTCTGTAGGAGTTGTTCCACGTGTAGATGTATTTCTGGTGTATCTGTGGGGAGGAAGGTGGTCTCCGCGTCTTACTCTTCTGCCATCTTCCCTCTCTTAATAATCTAATTCATTTATTTTTAAGCTTTTTGTTTAATTAGTATTATACTTGAGGCTATGGATTTGCCTTTGAGCACAACTTTGGCTATAATAATTTTTGATATTTAAGTATTCTTATTATTTGTGAAATAGCCCCTGTGCTTCCCCATTTTGACTGCATATTACTTAGAAGCGTTTTTTTTTTCCACTCATTTTGAGCTTTACTTCTTTCTAGATTTTATAGAATTAGTCTTTGTAACCTAATTTATGCTGACATTTCATTAAGCAAAAATGGACAAGAAATTTGAGCAGAGTTTTACCAAAAGTTTCATGCATGCTCACAAAAGTATGAACTGTATTTCAGAACTGCCCTACTGTGGTGCAAGCAAGTTACCCAGCTACTCCTAACCCTCACTGGTTGAGGGTCACTCCTGGGTGATAACTCCCTGACAGGTGGGCGGAGCACATCCCCTGGCCAGCACAGGCCTGTAGTCGGTGACATGTGCAGGAAACTATTGCTGTGTTTGGGGACAGAGGGCAGAAGGCAGAGGGCATATTGTGAGAGCACTTACAAGGTCTTCTAGGCTTCCCAGGGGTCCTGAAGGGTGAGTAAGAGGTCATGACTGGAAGTGAAAGCAAAGAGGTATAGGACTCTCCAGACAAAAGGAACAGAACATACAAAAAAGATAAAAAGAAAGTAATGTGAAGTCAGTAACTTATGATGAAGCTTTTTTGAGTGTAAAGGGGTGTGTGGGGGGGAGAGTGCAAGGAGGAGAATGTCTGGAGAGAGGTTAGGGAGGAGTCACGGGCCAGAATACAAGGGCCTTATGTTCCATGTTAGCCATTTTGAACTTCATTCTGATGGCAAAAGGGAATATTTAAAGGGTTTTAAATAGGAGAGTGATATGCCCAGGTTTATATTTTTAGGAAGATTATTCTGAATGCTGTGCAGAAAATAGATTAGAGGGTGGTAAGGTTAAAATCATGAAAACCAGCTGGGAGGGTGGTGCGGTAGACAGGTGAGAGATGATGGTGGCTGAACTAAGGTAGTGCTAGCTGGGATGGAGAGAAGTGCTTGGGAGATGTAACTCACAGGACTTGGGTGGGAATGGAGAGGTGGGATGTGGGGGAAGGCAGCGTATGAATAGAGCGGATGAAGAGGGAGAAAGGACAATAAGGACTGTGGCTTCCAAGTTCCTGACTTGGGTCTCCATCATTCCTTGGGCTGGGAATACAGTAGGAGTTTGGGACATTCTGAGTTTGAGGTGTCAGGGGGAGATCCGAAAGGGAGATATTTATCCGAGGGGGAGGCTAGAAGGGTCTTTAGTTCCTTTGATAGGTCCAATCTGCAGATTTAGATTTAGGGGTGGTCAGCCTAAAGACAGTAGCTGGAACCGTAAGATCAAACAAGATGGCCCCCGGAGAGTAGGCAGAATGAGATTTATGAGAGGAAGCGGAAGACAGCTGTAGAAATGTGAATCCTCCCAGGGCTGCCATTTAAAGTGTGTATTGCTTTTTCATCCAGCCATGAATGAAACCCCTGTCTCCTAACTTTCAGAAAATGGCACACAGAAAGGCGGGTGGGAAGTTGCACGCGAGTGCGTGCCTGAGGCCAGGTTTTCCTGATTAAAACTCTCCCTGGGCTTGTGGTGTTGCATCTGTGGCTTTCCTTGGCATGACCTTCTATTTTGAGAGAAGCTTTTTGGAGGGACTGATCTTTTCTTCTTGTTTCTACTCTGGTTCAGCTTATGCTATAATATTTATGTTGGCCACTTGCCTTTCTTTTACCAGTTGGGACTGGTTGTATCCCCATAACCATTCCCCCCACTCTGTTTTAGAGAAATAAAAATGGAAATGGCAGGTTTAAAACAGAGAGTTTGCCAAAGTTGTGTCTTTCTTTTGCTGACAAGCAAAAGAAAGCCCACCTATGCCAGATCAGCACATTTCCAAATCTAAATGCACATTGGCTGTCCTGGCTGTGGGGGAGGGAGGGTGGTTCTCCGCCCCCCCGCGGGAGTAGAATCAGCTTCAATAATACCATTTCTGCACTTCTCCTTGGTTAGTGAAATTTACTTTCCAACATCAACTGCAAATTGTGAATTATTAATATCCTCCCCAAGGTATTCCACGGGCCTAATCTTATCCTGCCCTGTATAAATTGGTTTTGATTCTTCTCATTTAGAAGAGATTTTGCCATCACTGAGACAATTCCTTATTTGTATTAATGCATGAATATCCTCTCTAACAAATCCTAAGCATCCATTCAGTTTTTGGAGGGCTTTATTTATTGAAAATCCTTTGATTGGATACTGCCTATGCCTTTGTTTTGTACTACAGTCATGCAGAGTAATTCTAATGCGTCTTCCAAAAGATGGACTTTTAAATATTTAAATTCAAATATTTGAACTCCCCTATAGGGGTGGCCTCCTATTTTTCCTCTCCTTCCGCCCTTAAATTTCCCTACTCTTCCCCTCCTACAAGATTTACTTGTGACAGATACAACTTAGTCACTGTCTTTTTGGAGTTAAGCCAAATCTAAGTCTTTTCAGTTTAGTTTCTACACTTGAAGAGGGAATTTAATAAATTAAAGTGATTACACTCGTGAAGATACTTGAAACTCTTAACAGTTTGGGGCACCACATTTCTATGAAGATAGCCAGAGATCCAATATTTTTTTTTGGCAACCACTTTATACTCTTGCCTTATATTCTGTTGGCTATCAAATAAAACTTCATATTATTTTCATGAGAACTACCACCTTATGCTGCAGTTGTGTGGAGGATCTTATGTTTCTTCTAGTTAGATGACATCTTGCTAGACCTAGCCCATTGTTCCAGTTTTTATCTCTTTCCAGATCTTGATTCTGTCCTGCAAACTATTAGCATTTAATCTCAAGATCTTGTCATATGCACACGTAATCACTATTTCCTCCTTCAAATCACTGATTAAAATAAAAGTTGTTTAGAAAAGTGTTAAGGAAGGAGAACTGCCAGACACCTTTGTCCACATTGACGTTACTCTATTAGTCAATACCCTTTGATTAATATATAATTTAGCTAAAGCTTAGTTAGTTTATGGTGCAGTAATAACCAATCCCCAAATTCTAGTGGCTTCCAACAACAAGAGTTTATTTCTCACTCACAGTTTATTCTGACTGTTGGTCAGCTTTGGCTCTGCTCCCTTTGTCTTCTTTGCAGGGGCAGGAAGAAGGAGAAATCCCAATCTCTGATATCCTTTTATCATGTCAAAGAGAGAAAAAGAGATATTGCTAATCCACACACAATGGTTCTTAAAGCTTCTGCTTTTATGTGGATGTGCCACATCCCTTCACACACTGTTGGTCAAAGCAAGTCACATGACCAAGCCCAACGTCAGTGGGACATGGGTGCATACTCCTTCCATAGGATGTTCTAGGAGTCTGGCAATGACTGACAGTGAACAGTTAGAAATAATGAAACAATCATTTGATAAAACTATGTAACATTGTGTACCAGTTCCAAAATGTTTTCAGATCGCAGTGTTAATTTCCACAACAACTCTGCGAGGCTAGCATTGTTATCTCTATTTATCAGATGAGGTTCTGAGAGGTAGTGTCTTGTTATAGCTAGTAATTGGCAATTTAGGACTTAATCTCAAATATTCTGAAGGCTACAATGTCTTTCTTAATACTGATGATGATGACGATGATGATGACAAAGGTGACAAATATTACTTACATTTATCGAGGCACTTTACCTGGCAGGCACTGTCGTGAGTGTTTTATTTTCCTATTGGGCAGGGTAATTAGCTCTAGCTGTCTCAGTAGATGAACCTGAAATCCCAACGTCTTTTTAAAAAACTTATAAAATTAAAAAAATTTTGGTTTTTATTTCCATTACTCTAGGAGGTGGATCAGAAAAGATCTTGCTGTGATTTATGTCAAAGAGTGTTCTTCCTGTGTTTTCCCCTAAGAGTTTTATAGTGTCTGGTCTTACATTTAGGTCTCTAATCCATTTTGAGTTTATTTTTATGTATGGTATTAGGGAATGTTCTAATTTCATTCGTTTACATGTAGCTGTCCAGTTTTCCCAACACCACTTTTTGAAGAGGCTGTCTTTTCTCCATTGTATATTTTTGCCTCCTTTGTCATAGATTAGTTGATCATAGGTGCATGGGTTTATCTCTGGGCTTTCTATCCTGTTCCATTGATCTATATTTCTGTTTTTGTGCCAGTATCATATTGTCTTGATTTCTGTAGCTTTGTAGTATAGTCTGAAGTCCGGGAGCCTGATTCCTCCAGTTCCGTTTTTTTCCCTCAAGACTGCTTTGGCTATTTGGGGTCTTTTGTACCTCCATACAAGTTTTAAGATTTTTTTTGTTCTAGTTCTGTAAAAAATGCCATTGGTAATTTGATAGGGATTGCATTGAATCTGTAGATTGCTTTGGGTAGTATAGTCATTTTCACAATATTGATCCTTCCAATCCAAGAACATGGTATATCTCTCCATCTGTTTGTATCATCTTTAATTTCTTTCATCAGTGTCTTATAGTTTCCTGCATGCAGGTCTTTTGTCTCCTTAGGTAGGTTTATTCCTAGGTATTTTATTCTTTTTGTTGCAGTGGTAAATGGGAGTGTTTCCTTAATTTATATTTCAGATTTTTCATCAGTAATGTATAGGAATGCAAGAGATTCCTGTGCATTAATTTTGTATCCTGCTACTTTATCAAATTAATTGATTAGCTCTAGTAGTTTTCTGGTGGCATCTTTAGGATTCTCTATGTATAGTATCATGTCATCTGCAAACAGTGACACTTTCACGTCTTCTTTTCCAATTGGTAGTCCTTTTATTTCTTTTTCTTCTCTGATTGCCGTGGCTAGGACATCCAAAACTATGTTGAATAATAGTGGCGAGAGTGGACATCCTTGTCTTGTTCCTGATCTTAGAGGAAGTGCTTTCAGTTTTTCACCATTGAGAATGATGTTTCCTGTGGGTTTGTCATATATGGCCTTTATGATGTTGAGGTAGGTTCCCGGTATGCCCACTTTCTGGAGAGTTTTTATCATAAATGGGTGTTGAATTTTGTCAAAAGCTTTTTCTGCATCTATTGAGATGATCATATGGTTTTTCTTCTTCAATTTGTTAATATGGTGTATCACATTGATTGATTTGCGTGTATTGAAGAATCCTTGTATCCCTGGGATAAATCCCACTTGATCATGGTGTATGATCCTTTTAATGTGTTGTTGGATTCTGTTTGCTAGTATTTTGTTGAGGATTCTTGCATCTATATTCATCAGTGATATTGGTCTGTAATTTTCATTTTTTGTAGTATCTTTGTCTGCTTTTGGTATCAGGGTGATGGTGGCCTCATGCAATGAGTTTGGGAGTGTTCCTTCCTCTGCAATTTTTTGGAAGAGTTTGAGAAGGATGGGTGTTAGCTCTTCTCTAAGTGTTTGACAGAATTCACCTGTGAAGCCATCTGGTCCTAGACGTTTGTTTGTTGGAAGATTTTTAATCACAGTTTCAATTTCAGTGCTTGTGATTGGTCTGTTCATATTTTCTATTTCTTCCTGGTTCAGTCTTGGAAGGTTATATGTTTCTAAGAATGTGTCCATTTCTTCCAGGTTGTCCATTTTATTGGCATAGAGTTGCTTGTAGTAGTCTCTTAGGATGCTTTGTATTTCTGCGGTGTCTGTTGTAACTTCTCCTTTTTCATTTCTAATTTTATTGAACTGAGTCCTCTCGCTCTTTTTTTTTTTTTTTTTTTTTTTTTTTTGCGGTACGCAGGCCTCTCACTGTTGTGGCCTCTCCCGTTGTGGAGCAACAGGCTCCGGACGCACAGGCTCAGCAGCCATGGCTCATGGGCCCAGCCGCTCCGTGGCATGTGGGATCATCCCGGACCGGGGCACGAACCCGTGTCCTCTGCATCGGCAGGCAGACTCTCAACCACTGCGCCACCAGGGAAGCCCTCTCTCTCTTTTTCTTGATGAGTCTGGCTAATGGTTTATCAATTTTGTTTATCAAAGAACCAGCTTTTAGTTTTATGATCTTTGCCATTGTTTTCTTTGTTTCTATTTCATTTATTTCTGCTCTGATCTTTATGATTTCTTTCCTTCTACTAACTTTGGGTTTTGTTTGTTCTTCTTTCTCTAGTTCCTTTAGGTGTAAGCTTAGATTGTTTATTTGAGATTTTTCTTGTTGCTTGAGGTAGGCTTGTATTGCTATAAACTTCCCTCTTAGAACTGCTTTTGCTGCATCCCATGAGTTTTGGATCGTCATGTTTTCATTGTAATTTGGCTCCAGGTATTTTTTGATTTCCTCTTTGATTTCTTCAGTGATCTCTTGGTTCTTTAGAAGCATCTTGTTAGCCTCCACGTGTTTGTGTTTTTTACGTTGTTTTCCCTGAAATTGATTTCTAATCTCATAGCATTGTGGTCAGAAAAGATGGTTGATATGATTTCAGTTTTCTTAAGTTCACTGAGTCTTGATTTGTGACCCAAGCTGTGATCTGTCCTGGAGAATGTTCCGTGTGCACTTGAGAAGAAAGTGTAATCTGCTGTTTTTGGATGGAATGTCCTATAAAGATCAGTTAAATCTAGCTGGTCTATTGTATCATTTAAGGCTTCTGTTTCCTTATTAATTTTCTGTTTGGTTGATCTGTCCATTGGTGTAAGTGAGGTGTTAAAGTTCCCCACTATTATTGTGTTACTGTCAATTTCCTCTTTTATAGCTGTTAGCAGTGGCCTCATGTATTGAGATGCTCCTATGTTGGGTGCATATATATTTATAATTGTTATATCTTCTTCTTGGATTGATCCCTTGATCATTATGTAGTGTTCTTCCTTTTCTCTTGTAACATTCTTTATTTTAAAGTCTATTTTATCTGGAGTAGCAATATGAGTATTGGTACTCTAGCTTTCTTTTGATTTCCATTTGCATGGAATATCTTTTTCCATCCCCTCACTTTCTGTATGTGTCTGTATGTGTCCCTAGGTCTGAAGTGGGTCTCTTGTAGACAGCATAAATATGGGTCTTTTTTCTGTATCCATTCAGCAAGCCTGTGTCTTTTGGTTGGAGCATTTAATCCATTCATGTTTAAGGTAATTATCGATATGTATGTTCCTATTACCATTTTCTTAATTGTTATGGGTTTGTTTTTTAGGTCCTTTTCTTCCCTTGTGTTTCCCACTTAGAGAAGTTCCTTTAGCATTTGTTGTAGAGCTGGTTTGGTGGTGCTGAATTCTTTTAGGTTTTGCTTGTCTGTAAAGCTTTTGATTTCTCCATCAAATCTGAATGAGATACTTGCTGGGTAGAGTGATCTTGGTTGTAGGTTCTTCCCTTTCATCACTTTTACTATATCATGCCACTCCCTTCTGGCCTGTAGACTTTCTGCTGAGAAATCAGCTGTTAACCTTATGGGAGTTCGCTTGTATGTTGTCATTTTTCCCTTGTTGCTTTCAATAATTTTTCTTTGTCTTTAATTTTTGTCAATTTGATTACTATGTATGTCAGCATGTTTCACCTTGGTTTATCCTGCCTGGGACTCTCTGTGCTTCCTGGACTTGGGTGGCTATTTCCTTTCCCATGTTAGGGAAGTTTTCAGCTGTAATCTCTTCAGATATTTTCTTGGGTCCTTCCTCTCTCTCTTCTCCTTCTGGGACCCCTATAATGCAAATGTTGTTGTGTTTAATGTTGTCCCAGCAGTTTCTTAGGCTGTCTTCATTTCTTTTCATTCTTTTTTCCTTATTCCGTTCCATGGCAGAGAATTCCACCATTCTGTCTTCCAGGTCACTTATCCGTTCTTCTGCCTCAGTTATTCTGCTGTTGATTCGTTCTAGTGTATTTTTCAATTCATTTATTGTATTGTTCATCTCTGTTTTTTGTTCTTTAATTCTTCTAGGTTTTTGTTCTTTAAGTCTTCTAGGTCTTTGTTAAACATTTTTTGCATCTTCTCGATCTTTGCCTCCATTCTTTTTCCGAGGTCCTTGATCATCTTCACTGTCATTATTCTGAATTCTTTTTCTGGAAGGTTGCCTATCTCCACTTCATTTAGTTGTTTTTCTGGGGTTTTATCTTGTTCTTTCATCTGGTACATAGCCCTCTGCCTTTTCATCTTGTCTATCTTTCTGTGAATGTGATTTTTGTTCCACAGGCTGCAGGATTGTAGTTCTTGCTCCTGCTGTCTGCCGTCTGGTGGATGAGGCTATCTCAAAATCCCAATGTCTTAACACAGTAAAAGTATTATTTCTCTTTCAAATCATATTCCCATGTGGACCAGGTGACTCTTCAGGAGTAGCTCTTTCCTATGTGGTGACTTGGGAATCTGGGCTGTTCGTATCTTTTAACTAGGCCATTTGGAACATGTGACCTCTAAGGCTCCATTGCAAGGTGAGAGAGAAGGGGAGAGAAAGAGAGAGAGAGAGAAAGAGAGAGAGAGAGAGAGAGAGAGAGAGGGAGATAGAGAGGGAGGGAGGGAGGGAGGGAGGGAGGGAGAGGGAGAGAGAGGGGTAGATATGGAGGAACCTGATGTTTTTGAGGGCCAAAATGGGAATTGGATCACATCTCTTCCACCCATATCCCATTAGCCTATATTGGTCACATGACGTCACCTAGCTGCATGAGGGCAGATAAACAAGTAGAGCACTAGATATTTGATGAACATTAATAGTCCCTGTCACAAAGTTAGAATCATTATCATCCCCATTTTTATAGATGAGAAAATCGAAGTGGAGAAAATTTAAGTACTTTTCATTGGTCACATCTGTAGCAGTAAAGTTGATGGGATTTGAACCTAGACAGTCATATTTCACAATCTGTGCTCTTAGCAGCTGCACTAGACTGTCTCTCATCTTTCATCATGATTAGCTAGATTATGAATATGTTGACCTAGGTTGGCATCCAGCCACATTTATCCATTTTGTCAAAAACATCATTAAAGCCTTTTTAACTATTCTGTTGAAATCATGATACTTCGTAGATACCGTGATCATAGTGGTAGTTATAAAAACATTCAATAAAGCTGGTACAGGAGGACTAATTATCAATGATTACTTTTTTTGTTTGTTTGTTTGTCTTCTCATGGGGGATTAGCACTTTTGGACTCCAAAATGGCCAGAAGAACAGGGCCAAGGGACGTCTCAGAGGAACCCAGAGGAGCAGATTCCTTACCTGCACCACTATGCCCTCCTCTGCCTGTCTCACATCTTGGCTCTATATAGGACCCAGGAATTGTGGATCATTCTCAGGAAGCACTCAGGTTAAATTTTTCTTTTAGCCTGGAAATAAGGGCTTGGACTAAGAAATTATTTTGTTATAGAAAATCAAAAAAGTTAAATTTATTGAGTCTGTGGACTGAGATGAATAGCTACTACATTAAAGAAAATCTAAAATATTGCCCGTGTGGTGATCAAATTCATCATTTTCTCATTTGTGAATTCTCTCTATTTTCTGAACTTAAAAGGGGGACTGACTGTCTCCAGCATGTCTTCTATGGTTCTCTGTGGTTCCTCACTAATTACTGGCCATGTTTTAGCCATTTCATGTGCAGTTTTCACAAAAGAAATATGTGAGGTGTCAGAGGCAGAGTATATAATTGATTCTGAATACCTAGGTTTTATTTCATGAACTCTTCATCTACCTTGGGTTGTTAATTCCCTCTCAATTGATTTATCCCACCATTTTCAGAAAGCACAATTGGAGCTGAAGAGTCATGGTTTCTGACTGTCCTCCATTAGCCTAGCAAGAATCTCAGCTTTATCCTAAGGAGTGGTCATCCTGGAAGTTAGATGTAAGCTTGTGTGCCCAGAGTATTGTGGAGCCAGCTTGACAGTGCTTCTTTACTTAAAGATCTGAGGATCCTCCAGGGGTAGAATTACCAGAAATAACAGAGGGTAATGAGAGTGGAGGCCAAGAAGTTGGTCCAAGGAGAATGGACCAGTTATCAAAAGGAGGGGCCATTCTGAGCACAGCCCGGCATGTGTCACTACAGTTGTCTCCCAGCCCAGTCCCCACGAAATCAAGTCTGCACCCAGGTGCGGAGGCTTTTACAAAAGCAAGGAAAGCTGAAAGGGTCATTTCTTAGTAGCTTTTGGGTGACTTTGAGAGTGTAAGCTGTGAACAGTGGTGCTGTCAGCAGTAGAGATGTTGACAGGGGTGGTGGTGGCTGTTTAATCCCAAGCAGTAGCTGCCACCCTTTTTGCTGACCATGACTTGAGAATTCTCCACAGAGAATCAGAGTAGGAAAGGAGAAGAATGGCAATTACAGCAAGGAAAACTGGATGACTTGGTATTATCTCTATTTCCCCTTGGGGCTTCCAAAAGCCATAGGAAAGGAAATTTTTTTGTGTGTGTGTGTGTCCGTATCTGTATGATAGAAGTCCTGCAGAATAGGTGGAGTTGAAGCCAGAGAAATAGTGTTTTGTGTCCATTATTATTATCCTATTATTATTCCCATGTTTGTGTGGGCTGGGAAATACAAGTTACATTAGTTTTACTCCATTTGCTCCAAATAGCACTTACACCTTTCTCGTCCTCCTCAATCTAAAGACAAGGAAAATGGTCCTTTTCATTGTCTTTCCATATGGTGCAAACTTCAGCTCACTTTGAGCTTCCACTTCCTGACCCCATGTCTCAGCCTCTCTACTAGTCTTTCATATTCGTCTCTGGGTGTGTCCTCTTCATCTTTTGAATTATTTTTATAGGTATGAGTGTGTTGCAAGTTCCCTTTGCATCCCTGTTGTCCTTGGTAGGTCACTTTTCTCCACCTCCCCCACCCCTTAGACTATGTACTTGCCTTTCTTGCTCTGTCTTTTTAAAGAACCAACTTTTAAAATGTTTTACTCTGAAAACAAAAATATTAACTTTACATTATAGAAAGTTGAAGATAGAATCAGCAGTAAGAAAAAATTACGATAACTTCATCACCCAGAGTTAATATTAACACTTTGATGTCTTTCCAGTCATATTCCCATGCATATCTACACAAACATTATGTGTGTACGAATGTATGTGTGTAAATACCTGTAGTTACAAAACTGGAGTCATACCACACATGACATTTTGGAAACTTTTTCATCTATCAGTATACAATGATCCTTTCTCCATGTCATTTATTCTTCCAAAGCCATTATTCTAAATGATTACAAAAATGTTTTAAAGCTTTTGATTCATCTGGCTAATTTGCTTTCTGAAAAGGAGATGATAATGCACTTTCACCAGCAGTATTTACGAGCACCATTGCTGGATTCCTTGCATCCTTTTTCTTTTTTTTACTGGATTCCCTGCATTCTTATTAACACAACAATTTAAAAAATGTCTGCTAATTGTCTAGGTAAAAAATGGAGTGTTATTGTTATAATTTGCATTCCTTTCATTGCTAATGAGACTGAAGATTTTTCATGTTTATGGCTATTGTACTTTTCTTTCATGAGTTGCGTGTTTGTGCCTTGTCATGCATTTTTAATGGTCTTGTTGGAATTTAATTTTTCAGATGTCTTCTAATCCTCTTGCTCCCTCTTCTCTGTCAAGAGTCTCAGACAATGTGATCATGCTGATATCTTATCTCAGGATTTGGAAATCTGCCTTCCTTAAGCCTACAGGTTTCTGACTGTATCTAGCTCTACCTCTCTGACAATCACACAATTAAGTGGCCTGGCCACTTGTCTTGAATTTTATTTGCCTCCAATACCTGACTGATCATATCAGAGTGGCTTACCTTGCTCCCTCAATATCACAATTAGTATGGGGTTGACATCATTGCTTCAGTGATGCCAGAAAACTGAATGAAGGAGGGGGAGGGGAAATCCTTGAAGGGAGTTGGGTGTAGGGCAGTGAGCTGTGCCTCATCGGGACACAGGAAAGGGCATCATCTGTGATCCTTTGGGTATGTGTGGGATCTTGTAAACAATCTTAAGGATTTGTGGAAAGCCAGCTGAGGCATGCCTCTGTCAAGTTGTCCCTGGTGTTGTGCTCCAGGGACATCTGATCAGAGATCAGGATCTCAATCCAGAGGGGAGGACAGAGATAAAGTGTGGACCTTAGATCATGATGAAAAGTTAGTCAAGGAAGGATGGAGGACAAAGAAAAGGACTCAGGTCCCAAGACTGTTAGAAACAGGGCACTGTGGTGGACTGAGGTGAGTCTGGGTCTATTCCTCTAAGCAGGCAGGAATGAATAGAAAAAAAAAAAAACATCTTCCCATCTAAGGAGGCCAAGGTCAGTCCTATAGAAAGAGAAATGGCAGAGGGATGCTGAAAAGGGAGGGGAACACAGTAGAGTTAAAAGTGGGCTAGAACTGAAGGGAGTGGGACCAAGAACAAGAGCCTCCTTTCCATCCCCCACCCCGCCACACCAGTGCTAGGGACACCTTGCTCACTGACTCATCCGTGTTGCTTACTCCTTCCTTACCCTCTACTGCACCCTCTGCACCTCATTTCATTTTAAATTAACTCTTCTCTAGCTTAGACTTCTTGCAAAACCTTCTCTTCACCCCTTGCTTTCACTGAAATGTATTCCTCCCTAGAATCTGCTTCCTCAGTAGCCCTTTGGAGGAAAGGAAGGCCATTCTTTCATATTCCACACATCCCTGGGCCAAGGGAGGCGTTTGTATTTCTTCATGTCCCACTAAACCATTTCTCTTGGATCCTCATGCAAAAGTCTCTTTTCCTTTGAAATTTATGTGGTCTGGCTCTGCCACTTCCCCTGATCCTTGACATAAATATTGGCTTACCCAACATTTATGAGGGCTTTGGAACCTAGATTATAGGTTTATTTTTCATTCCACTTCTTGATTGACTTCAATTTCCATCTAACATTTCCACCTAAAATTATTTAGCCTCTTTGACTCCCATGACCTTCACGTACTTGAGGCACCCACTCTCAGGGCCTTCTCTACTTCCATCACCAGGATTCTGAGTGCTACTGGAGGAAACTGCACAACCTTGCGCTTGGTCTCACTAATAGTTGATGGTCTGACTTTAACTGAACCTTATTAACTCAGCTCATTATTCCTATCTCTTGCCCATGGTCAAGAGAGTTTTCTTTCCCATGTCCTATAATAGCCATTCCAAGTCCTCTGATCTTCTCAAGCTGTCTATTCAAATCCCACTACCTTTTGTAAAGAGATGCCCTTTCTTTCTATCTCATAGGAGACACTGAGGTCATTAGTTGTGACTTCACTCATTTCTCTCCTTTGCTCCTTACTTGCAAACTCATCTGCATCTGACTTTCCTCTGTCCTTTCCTATAGTATCCAAGTAAAATGTTCGTCTCCTGTTTAAAGGTAATTCTCTGCTTCGTGCTTTAAATCACATCCTATTCTTTCCCTTAGGAGCTTCTCCATACATTATTCTCACTCCATTCTGTATTCTTATTCTTTCTTTCTCCACTGATTCTTTCACTTGGTACATAAATAAGTACCTGTCTCTTCCTTCTTAAAAATCCCTCTGTGAATGCTGCCCCTTCTTCCTTCCCAGCCAAACTCCTTCAAAGTATCCCTACCTGCTCTCTTGACTTCCTCATGTCCTGGCTGCTCCTCAGTTCTCTGCAATCTGACCTCCCACCACAGAGTAATCTACAAAAGCACCTCTTAACAGAGATTACCGGTAATCCATTTATCAAATTCAGTAGGTACTCTTTGCACTTATATTACATGTTTTCTCTTTTGTATTTGACATTGTTGATCATCCCTTTTCCTTGACATTTTTTCCTCTGGTTTCCGTTGTATCACTCTGTCAGCTCTCCTTGTTCTTTCTGGATCATCATCATCTATTACTCTTCTCTGAGGAATTTTCTTTCAGATGCTCCCAAAGATTCTATGCTTTCTTCTTTGGCCATTCTACACACTCTACACTCAAGGCTTCCAGTGTCACTTATACGTTGTTGACTCCAGAACTCTTCTTGAGTTTGAGACCACAATAGCCAGCTGCCCATAGGAAAACTCCACTTGGATGACCCTACAAGGCTCAAACTAGATATGGTACTTAATTAATAATTGTTTTATGAATCAATGTCCAGAACTCAATTCATCATTTCTGTCTCCAAGTCTGTTTTTCTTCCTGTTTATTGTATTTTTGTACGTGAAATGACCGTTTATTTCTTTATAGCAATAGGAAATGAGATTTTGTGTGCCCGAAAAAGTCCCCCTCTGCTTTACTGAAGGAAGAAGAGGAAAAGGTGAAACAGAATGACTGTAAGCTCTAGTTTGCAGTATTCTACAGAGGTGTCTCCCTTCTTGCTTTCACCACAGTGGGAGTTTGTCTTTGCTATTGTCTGCGTCCTGTTCTACATGGTTTAGGTGTGAGAAGCGCACGTTGCTTGGTCTGAGCAGATGTCCTTATTTCTATACTCCAGTGGTTCTCAAATGTTAAAATGTAAAATATTCACCCGAGAAGGGTTTTTTGTTTGTTTTTGTAAGGTAATGGACACTATCCACAGAACTATAGGACTAAGGTGGGGCTTAGAAATGTGTCCTTTCAGAAGCATCCCGGCTATTTGTGATGAACGTAATTCACAGACCACATTTTTAGAAACACTATTCTAGTATATCGGAGCTGCCAACTTGCCATTTGTTTTAGCTATTAAGGCTCTCCATCACTGAAAGTCCTATTTAATTGGTATGCCAGTGAATCTGGGGGCTTGATTCTGTAAGATTTATACAGGTAGGTCATGTGTCCAAATTAGCATCCCACTGAGCTGTGTTTTTTTTTTATAGGATACCCAGTTTGACTTCTTTGAAGATGGAATGAATGACAGATTTTATATGTATTGACTTGTAAAGACAAAGCCATAGTTCTTAACTTGTCCACTGGGAGAAGGGAGCAATATTTTTGCAGGTGATTGAATATGCTGCTTGGGTTTGGGGTGCCAGTGAACTATTATCTTCCCGTTCCATTGTAGAAGAGAATAACGGGAATGTGGCAACTTCTTCTTGCTGAATGTTTTTCAACCTAGACTTCAAAAGCAGCTTCCTCAGGACATGCATGTGATGGGTTAATCAATAACAGCTTGCTCATTCTGTGATTTGCTCTTCTGAGGCCGGTGCTACCTATGACTGGTATCCTCGCCAAGATACTGTTTACATCTCTCTCCCTCTGAAGCTTTGTGTCTAAAAGGTTTTTGCTGCTTGCCGATGGTAGAACTTACATCTAAAAACAGGAATGATTCCCAGCCTTTTATAGTTTGTGGGCTTTCTAGCCAGGAACTTTACAAATGCTCGATAACAACAACAGCATTAAGGCAAGCAACACTCATAAACTTGACATCACCTCAAAGATGACAACATAGTGAGCCATTCATCAGCCTCTGAGAGTTCAGTCTTTCTCCTCAGTTGCTTCTGTTTCCTTCTCCAGATGTAACAAGACTTTCCAAGTGATTACTTCTCATGACTTTGGTGATATTCAAACGACAACTAGTCACTTGTGCTGTTTGGTGATTGTGAGTAATTCTGAGCTTCAGCTGGGAAGTTTCAGAGTGTTGTTGTGTGACTCAAGAATATCTTCTGTTTTCTGCCCCCAGCAAAGACCTTTAAAGGGTCAGCAGGAGGGAACTGCAGGGGTTAAACGTGCTAAGGCATAGATTAGTGCGATTTCCCATTAGTGGTGTTTCAGGCAATGTGGAATTGAAAGATCGGACATGATTGTTGTTGGAGCCGTGTCCTCAGTTGCCAGGCAGGAGTTGTATGTACGCAACTCCAGGCGAGGGAATTCTCTGCCCTAGAATAGTCCGGCGGTTGAGGGAACAGAGTTTGGAGTCAACAGAGGGATGGGTTTCGGTCTTGGCTCTGCCACGTATTAGCCAGGTAACTCTGGGCACGTTACTGAACTGCTCTGAGGCTCTGTAAAGTAATGTTAGCAATTCTCACACCCACTCTTTGAGAAAGAGCTCATTAGTCTTCCCTGGCAAGGGGCTGTTGTTAGGGTCAACAGCAACTAGCAGCTAGCATTGCTTTATTCATTTATTCACTCAAGGAATTTATATGAGCAGCGTCTGTGCTAGAGGCTAGAGATGGAGTGGTGAGCCTGAAAAATTAAGTCATTAACCTCATAGAGCTCACGTTCTAGTTGGGGTGGGATGGACAGTAAACAAATTAATATTCGAGGTAATTACAAATTGTGATGCATGCTGTAAAGGAGAGAAACAACCTAATGTGATAAACAGTAACCAGAGCAGACAGGTCCATTTAGATTGGTTGGCGACCTGTGAGGTAGGAGCTAAGTTTGAGAATATCTGGGGATGAGCGTACCAGCTAGAGGGTGCCGCTGTGCTATGTGCTTTAGGGCAGGCTTCTGTTTAATTCTCACAAAACCCTGTGTGGCCGATAGAATTAGCATCTGTTTTTTTCAGATAAGGAAATTGAGGTTTATAAAATTGAATACGTTGCCCAAGGTCACACAAGTAATAGGTCAGCAGGGCTGGGATTAGAAGTCCAAAGCTCAAGTTTGTGGCCACAGCGTGTCAGGGGTGCATCTTAGAGGAGGGAAGAAGCTTGGAGACCACCTAGCTCACACAGTCATGTTATGAATGAAGCATGACAGGCCAAGAAAGCCCATGTGACTTGCTTGAGGTGGTGAGGACAGGGCCAGAAACCTGGCTTCCTGCTCTCACATCCAGTACTTTGCTCAGTGCTCACCATTGTCAAATGGGTTTGCAGTAAAGGTCTTAGTGACCCAGTCAGTTTCCCTGTTTGATTCTAGTTTCTGATAAAGATAACGGTTGGCTGATTTTTGGAGTCCTAAAGTGTACAATTGTTTTTGAAAGCTAAATCAACTTGACAGGTTTTGTTCTAACACAATTCTTATTTTTCCTTTCTTTAAATGCATATATGCACATTATAAAAAGAAGTTGAATCAGTGTATGAAAGGGCATTTAAAAAATGCATTTTCGGGCTTCCCTGGTGGTGCGGTGGTTGAGAGTCCATCTGCCGATGCAGGGGACACGGGTTCGTGCCCCGGTCCGGGAAGATCCCACATGCCGCGGAGCGGCTGGGCCCGTGAGCCATGGCTGCTGAGCCTGCGCGTCTGGAGCCTGTGCTCCGCAACGGGAGAGGCCACAGCAGTGAGAGGACCACGTACAGAAAAGAAAAGAAAAAAAGCCTTTTCCTCTCAGAGGAAATCCCCCACCTAGATTTTTCTCCCTAAAGTAACCATTATGAGCACTCTTTGTGTACCTTTTTAGAAATATTCTGTGGATATACAAGCATATATGTACACATCCTTTTCACATAAGACATACCTTATTGCACACAATATCTGTACCTTGCTTTTTTCACTTAACATTAGATGTTAGAGCTCTTTCCTTATTATAGAGTTGACTCATTCTTGTTAATGGCTACAGAGTATTCCACTGTATGAGCAAAACTAAATATATTCATCCCATTGCAATCAATCACTATTTAGGTAGTTTCCAGTCTTTTGTGATTGCAATATGCTGCAGTGAACATCTTTGCAGATATTTTTGTGCACACAGGCAAGTCTCTCTGGAAAACAGACCTGTAGTGGAATGGCTACATCAAATGGCATGCAGATTTTAAGTGTTGATCGGTACCGCCCAACTGCCCTCTGATGAGTGGGACATACCCAACTACTGCATGTAAGAGTTTCATCTTCAAGCCTGCTGACTGGTTGAAGAGTGGTCCCTTTTCCTGTGAAGTCAGCCTAAACGACTGGGGGAGCTTTGGGGGAAGCCTGCAGATTTCTCTGCTCTGGATTGCCCCGGGCCCCCTCCTCTTCCCAGCTTGTTTATACCTGAGGCTGAAGGCACCCAAACCCCAGGGAACTCCCTCCTGGTTGGTCCTCTGTGCTTGGTTTAGCGCCTCCCTATGGCCTCTTCTTTGAGCCCTGGCTTACCTGGCCCCAGTTCCTATACATTGTTTCCCTGGGTTATAGCCCATGAGACATGGCTTCAGGCAACTGCCCTGGCCTTTGGGACTTTGCTAGGCCTTGGTCTGGGGAGTGTGAGGAAGAGGGAGAGGAAGAGGGAGGAAGGGGGGAGGGGAGAGAGAGAGAAGGAAGGTGGGAGAGATAGAGAGAGAGATGATGATGATGATGATAAAGATGAGAGAAAGAGAGGAAGAGCGACAGAGTGATCGAATGTCAACTTTCTTATTTCTCTTCTCACACACATATCTTCTGGGTTTGTTTTCTTTAGACTTTGAACCTTAAAGGAGACTTTGGGTCACTGACTCCGTAGTCATTTTACTCTGTGCATCAGCAGGGCCTTTGGGGTTCATCACTGCTGCCCACCTTGCTTCCTTGCTTTCTGCCATTTAAACCCAAAGAGAAGTAGAGTAAGGAAAGATCTGAGGGAGCCAGAATCCAGTGACATCCACAATGTTCTCCTCAGGGAGCAATGGTGTCCCACGGAGGTGCCTCAGGGTTTCAGAGTGGGGACTGAGGGTCATGACCTATAATGGAGGATGTTGGTGGTCAAACTCTGGACCACTCAGTTTTGCTTTAACCAGAAAGATTTTGACCCTGTTCATATTTTTGGACTTTCATGTAGTATTATATTTAAAAAGGAACTCTGCGGAAAAAAGTCTAAGAAAAAAGTGTTTTAAAAAAACCCCACCAATTTAGTCCAGTTCCCTCATTTGGATGTAAGGAAAGTGGTCTGGGAAGGAAAGTTGACTTATCCAAGATCATCCAGATATTTAAATGATGGAGGGGGGATTTAAGCCCTACAGACTTCTAGTTCAGTGCCCCTTCTGCCGTAGAACATGAGTCACGTAAGAGCTTGTAACTGAAATGTAGACCCCCTCATCAACGCCCCAGGTGATGGAGAGGCCTAAGTCTCTGGTTAAAACTCAAACCAAACCTTTGTTGAAATTTCTATGCTCCTTAAAAAAATAATTTTCACTCTTGCACTGAACCCATCTGGGAATAAATGTGTTGAAAGACTCTCAGAAAAGCTGTTCTCACTGTGCCTATTTCTTCCCATCTAGAAATTCCAGAAGGACTTGCCACATAGTGTATCTCAGGAGAAAACTGTTAAGATCTATTTTCTGGCTATATTCTTATGACATCACCCATTTCTTCTCCAGAGAGCTTGGAGAAAACTGAGTGGCAGAACTTCAAATTCATGTGAGGCACTGAAGTCACTAATCTGGAGGGATTCTTAGGTATTTTATTTCTAAAATCACCATTACTGAGCTTATTTCTTTGTTCTGACAAATCATGCACACCTGCCGGCCTTTGCTGCCACGAGAACAGGCCATTTGCCGATTACACCGTAGGGAGTACATGCAAGAAGTACATAGAAATCAAAGATACGAGAGCACAAGGTACACGCAAAAAATACACAGAACATCTAGATACAAGAGGCAATACTCAAACATATATTTTTAAGTCCAAACAAACACATCTGGGAAATGGATCGGAAATGGAAACATACAAATTCTAGAGAATATAAGTTTCAGTCTAGAGGTTCTATGGATACCAATTCCCTCTGTATTATGGCCCTGGCTGAAGGTAGAATTTACTTAATAGTTGAGATTTTCCTTTGCTTTCCTTAGTCTCTCCCTGTTACAACCACTTGAACCATCTTTTAAAAATAAGTCTCTCTTTGTGGTGTTTGGTTACACCCTTCAAATGCTCGTGGGCATTTATTTCCCCCTTCAGGCGTCATTTGGTCAGGTTCTGCATATTTAATTCTTTTACTTTTCCCCATAAATGAATATTTCTGGCCCTTTGATCCTCCCCTCTCCGTTCAGGAACCAGCTGAACTGAGCTATTGATGGGCTCAGGCCTCCTTCCCTCCAGATGATGGGGAGTGAGGGCAGGTACGTTCCCAGCACAAGTGCACAGATTTTCTCATTGCAAGACACAGAGGAAGCTGTGGTTTTGGAAGTTATTTGGATGGGGTAATGAGAGATTTGCATAGGGAAGCAAGGAGCGACAGAAAGTTACATCAAAGGCTTGGCTCCTCTTATGGGGCCTTCTGGAATTTCCTTGCCTTGGAATCCCTCCCTATTCCAAATAGGACTGGATAAATAGATCTTGAAAATCACATAGCCCATGCTTGTTTACCCTGGCCGCTTTCATCCCATCACTTGGATATTGGAAGTATGGTGGGATTTGGTGGGGCTCACTCTTGGAGCCTGGTTTCATCTTTCTCCTTCACAGGAGCATCAAGGAGAACTGGTGAATCAATTCTGGTGAAGGGTGTTCAAAGCCCAAGTGCACGTGCACACCACGATGATTCCTGTTTGGGTTCAGTCTTTCAAGTGTATGTTTGCACGGACATCCATACTTCCCTCTTATGGCTGTAGCTGTAGTAAGCGTGTTTGAGGAGAGTTAGTGGAGCACAGATACAGGCTTTGTAGTTCAGGAACTTGTTCTGGGGCATTAAACTAGATTACAAATGCAGTTCCACTACTTAATTAAAATGGAGGATTTTCATCACGAGTAAGCAAAGCCTGTTGTTAAAAGAGCTGATGTGTACAGACAAATGATGCTTATTGCTGGAGCAGCAGTGGGGACACTTTACCTGGGTCTCTGGGCTGAGATGCTGCCAAAGGTTCTCAGTGTGCTGATGAGAGCGGGGAGTGAGATCGAATCCTTTCCCTTCTACTGTCAGGTATTACGTAGTCAAGGACTGATTATGGTTAAAGGGTAGAAGAACGAATGACATAAGGACAGAAGCAAATAAATGAAGACCTGGGAACCAGAATCTGTTGTCAGCCAGAGATAACCACTTTTAACTCCAGAGATTTTTTCATCTAGAATGTTCCCTGGGTTTTCTGCAGTCTTCATCCTAGGGATTAACTTGAGGCCAGAGCTGTTTAAGGAAGACATGGAAGATTCCTGGGCCACCATGGGCTTTTCTGATGAAATGTCTAATATGACAAAAGTAGGTTTAGTCAAATAGCCTTAGTTTCCTCAGTGTATTCATGCCATCAGCTTTTGTGCAAGTGTGTGTGGATATGCTGTCTGTAACCATTGTGTAGCTGATGTGCCTATCACCTCATCAGGTGTAGTCACAGCCTCTCACTTTTATACTTTTCAGGTATTCATTCATTCATTCACTCATCTCTTCCATTATTCAACAGACATTTATTGGACACCTAACATGTGCTTGAGATAGATTCTGTCAGGCGCAAGTGTGAGTCAGAGACCAGTCTCTATGTCCTTTAAACTCCAGGGAATTCAGGCCACGCTCTCAAATGGTCCCCTTCAGGCCTCTTCAGTAGGGGTTGGGTGGGGTGGGGAAAGCATGACCCACTGATAACTGCTTCCAAAGAAATCTACTCTCCCAACTCTCTACTTTGAACTTCTTGTTAGGGGCCAATCCCCACCTCCTTGTCTTTAATATAGAGTCGACTCATTCTTTTCAATGGTTACGGAGTATTCCATTGTATGAGCAAACCTGATTATATTTATCCCATTCCAATCATTCACTATTTAGGTAGTTTCCAGTCTTTTGTGATTGCAATATGCTGCAGTGAACATCTCTGCAGAGATATTTTTGTGCAGACAGGTAAGATATACTATAAGATAGACCAGTAGTGGAATGACTATGTCAAATGGCATGCAGATTTTAAGTGTTGATCGGTACCGCCAAATTGCCCTCTGATGAGTGGGACATACCCAACAACTGCATGTAAGAGGTTCATCTTCAAGCCTGCTGACTGGTTGAAGAGTGGTCCCTTTTCCTGTGAAGTCAGCCTAAACCACTGGGGGAGCTTTGGGGGAAGCCTGCAGGTCTCTCTGCTCTGGATTGCCCCGGGCCCCCACCTCTTCCCAGCTTGTTTATACCTGAGGCTGAAGGCACCCAAACCCCAGGGAACTCCCTCCTGGTTGGTCCTCTGTGCTTGGTTAAGCGCCTCCCTATGGCCTCTTCTTTGAGTCCTGGCTTACCTGGCCCCAGTTCCTATGCATTATTTCCCTGGGTTATAGCCCATGAGACATGGCTTCAGGCAACTGCCCTGGCCTTTGAGTCCTCACTGGGTCTTGGTCTGGGGAGTGTGAGGAAGAGGGAGAGGAAGAGGGAGGAAGGGGGGAGGGGAGAGAGAGAAGGAAGGTGGGAGAGATAGAGAGATGATGATGATGATAAAGATGAGAGAAAGAGAGGAAGAGCGACAGAGTGATCGAATGTCAACTTTCTTATTTCTCTTCTCACACACATATCTTCTGGGTTTGTTTTCTTTAGACTTTGAACCTTAAAGGAGACTTTGGGTCACTGACTCCGTAGTCATTTTACTCTGTGCATCAGCAGGGCCTTTGGGGTTCATCACTGCTGCCCAGCTTGCTTCCTTGCTTGCCGCCATTTAAACCCAAAGGGAAGTAGAGTAAGGAAAGATCTGAGGGAGCCAGAATCCAGTGACATCCACAGTGTTCTCCTTGTGGAGCGATGGTGTCCCCCGGAGGTGCCTCAGGGGTTTCTGACAGGGATTGGAGGGGCAGCACGGCACCTTGGAGGGCTGTGCAAGTCATGCCCAAACGTTGTCACTTCTCTGTTGTGGCTTGTCTGGCAAGTTACGCTTTCTGACTCAGTTTTCTCATCTAAAGCAATGGGCATGATAAAAGGCCCACTGAGCTCGGGGCGGGGGGCGGGAGATTTAAATAAATAATGCAAGTCGAGGGCATGTTGTAAAGTTCTATTCAAAGGTTAGGTCTTTAAAAAATCCTACTATGTCATTTTCAATGTAATTTGTGTGTACTGCTGTGTATTTAGCTCATTAAGTGGGAGGGGGTAAGGGATCAGTATCCTTAAAGCATAATTTTCCATTTACCTCCTCAAAATGCAATTCCCTCTTTCTCTCACTTAGAGTTGGAATCGATTCATGTGCTTGCCTTTGGCCATAAGTCGGCAGGTTCCCCAAGTGGTTGGGACCATGCCTTTGCTGTATTAAGCTGAGTGTCTTGCCAGTTGTTGAGAAGCCTCCACCCCCAGCAGTCCCTCGAATTATCTGTGCGTGAAGGAAACAGAGGGTTGATCTGAAGGCCCTGTGGGGCACCCGCTTTAGGGAGGCCCAAGGATTGGGGAGCCTCGGTGCTAGGATTCGCTTCCCCAGACCATCTGGAGTCAGTTGATGCCTTCAAGCCTCTTCTGTTGTCAGGAGGATGTACATAAACAAACAGAAGAAGGCCATGTGAGAAGGTGCCGGTGAAGGACACAGAGGAAGGTGCCAACGCTGGAATCACAAAGGCTGGGCTCTTAATTGGCACTGAAGCAGAATGGACACCCAGCCCTCTGTCTTTTCAGGGCCGCAGCTGTTTTGGATCAGAAAAACTGTCAGTGTGCGTGATGGACGATGGCATGGATTCTTGCTTGCCTGTTAGGGGAAAGAAAACGCTCTGCCCTGTTATGTCTTAATAGACGTTGTTATCAGCTCTGCTCACATTCTGTACATGTGAGGAAATCACCTGCCAGGATCAGGTCTGACTGGATATGAGATTAACGTCTTACCATAGGAATCTTTTAGTATTTTCGTGGAAAATGCCTGGTGTCTCTATTACCAATGCAGGCAAGCTATATATGGTGAAGATTGTTTAACCATGTGGGTTTTTTCCACTTTGAGTTGATTTCTCCACTAAGGGGAGGTTCTGTACTTGTTCACTGGTGCCCTCTCAGTGCCTACCAGGTACCCACTTTGTAGCAGCTGTTCCATACGTGTTTCTGGAATCAAGTAGAGAAAAGAACTGGTAATAATATTAATTAAATAGACCGAGGAAACTCTAAGAAAAATCCAGAATGTTAAAAACGTTTTTTTTTTTTTTTTCCCTCCATTAAATTAGTGCTCTTGGGCAAACGGTACCAAAATTCCTTTGCCTTGTAGCTTGGAAAAGCATATGAAATTTTCTTAGACCAATAGGAATGGGCATTTTCTTTTTGGAGTGGAGTTGGGTAAACAGTCAGCTGAGAGGTGACCTATCCAAGCAGCCAGCTGGGAGAGAAGGACATTAGGCAAGATGTGGCCAGGAGATGTTTGTGACCTGGCTGGGATGCCAGAATGGTCTCAGCAGGGCCTCTTATTTCCATGCGAGGAGCTGGCAAGGGTTGCCCTCCCAGCTTCAGCTGTGGCCTGCGTTGGTTGGGTGTAGGTAGAGGGGAAAACAAAGGCAGGTTAAAGTGGTGCTGGCCTGCAGGGGCCTGGTGGCTGGGATCACTGTGCCTCACCTCTTTGAACCTTCTCCCCAGTGTTATTTTGACCAGGTTTAAGGGAGAGGAAGAAACAACAACATCAACTAATGTGGAAAACCTTTTTCTTTCCCGAGGTCAGGGATTGTGAGGAGTTTAAGGAGGCTTTTAATCACTTGCTCAGAAGTGACACAGTTTTGAAGGGAATTAAAACCAAATAACACAGTTATCCATTAAAAATACCAAAGACAACAAACACAGACAAACAACAAACAAACAAAAAAAGTGTGTGGAGAAAGGACAGAAGTATCGAGAAAAACAAATTTCACCCCCCTTCTTTCCAACCTCCCAGTACTGCTTCTCTGTCTAAAGGAACCCAGATTCCCATGAAGCCCATGCCCTTGGAGGAGAAAGGAGACCAGTCCAGTGGTCTGAACCCACCAGGCATCAAGGCGGGGCTGGGAGGCCATGAGACAGTTAGCTGGCCTTTGCTCGCCTTCTGCCTGCCTCTCTCCAGGCCAGTTTTGATTTCTGTTCTGAAGAAAATGGGTCCTTACATATCATATTTCATTGGTGAGATCCAAGAGCTCCACTTAAAATTTAGGTATATCTACTGAAATAATACTCCAGCTAGAAGGAGAAGAAGAGAGCTGGGGAATTTGTTTGGGAGTCTTCATCCTTTCCCACTGAATAGCAAAAATTCTGGGAGATCCTGCTGAGGATTAGAGGATCCTGCAGTGGATTAGGAAGGGTCTTCTTGGGGGGAAAATTTATTGGAAAAGCGTCATATAATGGAAAAGAATATGAACTTTGGAGTCAGACAGGCCTGGGTTCAAATCCCAGTCTGCCCCTTACTTAGGGTGGGATTACAGACAGGTTCTGTCCCTTGCCTTTTTGTGGCCTAAATTCCTTCCACTGTATGATGGGTAATACGAAATACCTCCTGGTGGTGTTGTGAGAATTGATGGAAGTAAGTGTTTGGAACTTAACTGTAAGTGTTGGAACACAGTAAGTGTTGGACTTACTGTACCCTTGCTATTGCAGTTGTTAAAAATTAAATAATTATATAATTCATAATAGTTATATAATTATTCATAAATTATGAGAAAGCAGGGAGAGGCAGGGGTGATCAGACCGTTTGTAGGTAGGAGCCCTGAGTGAAGCTGGGGGGTAGCCCGAGTGGATATTTCGAGGGTCCCTCTCTCCTCTGTCTGCCACGCTTGCTCTCTTCCCCCAAATACAGAGTCCTCTCCTTCTGGCTACTGGAGCCACACAAATGGTACCACAGTGAGGTGATGGCCCGTAGGGTCCGTCCCAGGCAAGGCAGAGGCCTGGTGAATGGACTTCTTGCCACCCAAGCACAAGGCCTTCTGCAAGTTGCCTTCTGGAGGTCAAAGAGATATAGTTGCTCTTCCCCTTATCCTGAGGAAGCCCCTCTTTCACCCACAGGTATGAGAGACCGAGGTCCAAGGTTACCCTTCCTGGTGAGTCAGAAGCTACAAAGGGCCACAGTGAGGACTCTGTGGTCTTCGAACCTTCCCCATGATGTTAATTTCATTTCTTCCCATCTCTGTTCCCCTGCAGAGATTAGTAGTAAACCTCTAAAAGGAAAACAAATACCACATGATCATTTTTGGGGGCTACAAGAAAGTGAGAGAACAGGGGTGAATGCTTCCTTTACAGCTGATCTTGGAGAAGGGGGAGAGGAACCCTGAGAAGCAGCATGGGTAGTGGAGGCCTTGAGAAGGCGTGCAGAGCTGAGGCCTGGGTTTGGGGCCTGCTTCAAAAAGTGAAAGAAAAGATGGGAGCTTGCTGGAGGCTGAGACAGCCTCAGGAATGTCCTTGACATGTGACCCCTCAAGCCAGGTTTAATCAAAAACGTCCATGGCCGAGTCACTCTCTGCCAGGACCCTATGCCAAGGGTATTCCATATGATAGATCTCATCCTCAAAAAGTTCCTGCAAGGTCATTATCACTCCCATTCTGCAGCTGAAACTGAGGCTCAGACTCAAAAGTGGCAGATCCAGGCTTTACATTCAAGTGTCTGATGAAACCTGTGTGCTTTTGCCCTTCTGATGCTCCAGTATTATCCTTGCTCATTTCTTTTCATGAAAGAGTCCCATTTTCTCAACTCCCTGAATGCAGCTAGCAATCCTGAGGAAAAGGTGGCTGACAGGCTAATTCTTTCAGTAAAGACTGAAAATCACTAAGTCATTCCTTTCACGGCAGTCCCAGAAGAGGACCTTAGAGAACACTAAGAGGGAAGCCCAGAAGGTGGGATTTTGCAAACACTACTCAGTGGTAGTGTTTGCAGTTTGCCTATTTATTATGTCATTCAGAGTTCCTGAATTACTGAAATGTGAGTGTAGCTCATTAGTTTCTGAACCTCCTTTCCAAGTAGTTTAGCAAGAAGTCTCCTTTCCTCTTTCCTCTTGAGGGCAGACTAACAGGGAGATTTGCTCTCATTTGACCCCCTGTTCTTTATTCCATAAGTGGACCAACTAAGACTTTATGCAGGAACACTGCTTCTGATTATTGGGGCGCAGGATCCTTCATGCCTTGTCCTCTCCTCCACCCCTGTCCACTACTGTTAGTCACCATCCAGGTATTACACTGGGAGAATCAGAAGTAGGGCAGTTAGAAGACAAGTTTTGTAGGAGCAAAATGATTAGGATTTTGCTCAGGGATCAGGTAGGGAGCAGGGTATGGTTAATACAAGGAGGACCCATTGGGGCCAGTCAGAAAAGTAGAAAACACAGGGGCTTCCAGCTTAGAAGAATGAATATAGGAGATTGTGAACCCTGAGGTAACACAGAGGTAATAATTACATGAAGCCATTGCCATCCCCCAGGGTTGGGGAACAAAGGGAAGAGGTGGGGTTGATCAGAACCCAGAGGCTCAGAGGAGGGTCTCACAGAATTGGGACTCAGACTTCTGAGGAGGGGGTACTACCCAGGTCCAGATAGCTCAGCAGCTCAGGGGAGAGGCAGCCAGCGGGTGATGAGGCTAGTTCTGAATGGGGCAAAAGGAAGCAGGAGATTGGAATCAGCTGTCGCTTCCAGGATGAAGGACGATTGTTGGGGTGATGCTCACAGGAACAGAGGTAAACAGGAAGAAGAATGTTGCTTCTCCTGGCTTCTCCCTTGAAGTTTCCCCCTAGTATCCCCTATTGGCAGAGTTGAATATGGAGCCAACTGACAAAGGAGAAACGTGGCTTGCAGAGCCCCAGTCCCAACATCACTTAGCAGAGTATAAAGGGCTGAATTTTGGCACTGAGAGACACTATTGTATAAACTCACACATGGGATGGATAATTATGTATGGTTGCCAGTAAATCACTAACGACAAGGAGCTTCATACTTGGTGTTTAGAAAGACTGTCTTTAGTGCAGTGTTTCCTCTGCCCTTCTGTGGTACCTTCCCTGTTGTGAATATTGACCGTGTGTGTGTGTGTGTGTGTGTGTGTGTGTGTGTGTGTGTGTGTTTAAGGATTAGGAAGAGGGCTTGGCCTTTTTCACGTCTGCAGGAGTCCACTCCATCATGCGGGGAATAAACACTATCGCTCTCCTCTGAGTTGTTAATGAGACTCCAAAATAAATGTTTTTCTTTAGATTACACCTTGTAATTTATGATTCAGTCCCAGAAAAGGACCTTTAGTGTATTGGGAAATGGGAAAAGAAGACGGTGTACTCAAACTTCACAGGGGCCAGAGCCGGAAGGATTTGGAATAAGGACAAAGCCAGTTGCCAGTAAACCTCAGTTAAGCCTCATGTCTCCAAGTCTTCGAAGCAGGCTAATGGCTTACAGTTTTCTCCTCTTGCTTACAGAGTTCCCGGAAGACAGGCAGCTCCCAGCCCCGAAAGCTTAGTAACTGAGCTTTACAAAACACCTGGGAACAGAAGACAGTGCGTGTGTGGGGAGGTTCTGATGGGGACCATTTGCAGCTTGAAGTTAGCGCCTGGAAATTGTTTATCGTCTGCTCAGTGTGCAGAACCCCTGGAAATTGAATTGATAGTGATTATGCAAGAGAGGGAAATGGGAGCAGAATAAATAGCACGTGAAAGGCATTATGATTGTTGAATGAATTAGAACCGCATTGCAACTTCGTGTTCCTTGCCTGAGTCTTGTTCAGTTCTCCTCCGTTAAGCACTGGTTAAATTGGAGGCCACCAGGAGGAAGAACAAAGTGTAAAATTGCAAGAGCAGTGTTTGGTACACTCCTACGTGGCACCAAAATAGATAAGTGCTGATCTCATAAACAACATCATCTGCTGGCAGTGTTGTTCTCTGGTACCAAAAGTTGTCAGTGACAGAAATCCCAATAGCCAAAAAATTTTCCAATGGGTAGACTCTTATTTCATTCTGCCTGCAGAATTCCTATTTTCAGCAGCTAAGGGTTAATATAATTGAGTGCATAATTAAATTCATTTATCAGAGAGACTGAAGAGCTTGGGCTGTGGAGTCAGACTAACCTGGATTTCAATCTCTTTTCTCCCACTTACTATGTGTGTATGATCTTGAGCAAATGACTTCCCTAAACCTCAGTGTCTTCATCTTTAAAGTGGGGATAATTTTACTCCTTCTCTTGCAGTGCATTTGTGAAGACTAAATGAGATGATGCAAATAAGATGTTCGATTGAGTTCTTGGTGCAAAAGAAATGTTTGCCGTTCTCTTTATTATGATTTACAATTGCTATGATTAATACTTATTGAGAACTTACTATATACTAATTCCAGGCTCTAGTGATAGAGAGATGAAATAGACCTAGTCCCCACTGTCAAAGAGTTCATGACTTATTGAAAAAAGGTATTCAAGAGCCTTTATTTAGGGAAAATGACCTAGCTCCGGTAGTTGTGTGTGGACTCATTCTCAGAGCTCTTAATTTGTGAGGGAAATTGCAAGGCTGTGGAGGAATAGCAGTGGATGTAAGGAGGACACTGCCATCAGGAAGGGAGCCTGGATGTGCAGGACTGGCTGGGAGTGATAGAGGAAGCAGGAGGAGATGGCTTAGAGAGAACATCTGCTTCCTCTACCTGCTGCTTAAGTCTTAGGAACCCATGGAGCTCAGTCAACGGAAAGGACACCAGCTCTAACTCCTGACTTGTCTAAATGATGCAATGGTATCGAGCTAATGACAGAGATTCTGTAGGATATCACTATGAACTGATGTGAATTTGTGTCATATTGACAACTCTCTTGCTATTAAATGTCTTTCTACTTGCTCCTGGAATTGATTATTGAAGATAAGGTGTGAAATGTGTTGATTGCAAGATTGTTGCAAAGACCAGGGCCAACAGAAACTTCTCGTAATCCTTGGGTTAGGAATGGAGTAGGTGGGCCTCATCTGGGCCTGTCAGCAGACCTTGATAGGCACCTTATTGCTCCTGACAAACAGGCTTTCTGTATCCTCTGTGGAGAGAAACAGGGTGGCCGGTTCTAAAAGGCCCCTTGGAAAGATTTCAATGTGCTGTCTTGTAGCAGATGAAGGGTGGCGGGACCCTAAAGACCATAGCGGAAATAGCTGTGTGCTGCCAACATTAAATACCTGTAAGGGTTATTTGGGGGGCCATCTACACCTTGCTGAAAGGAAACAAAGAATATGTCAATTACAAGTTATTAATTTTCCTATCCTGTAATGGAATACTAAATCTCAGTTAACATATATGTTTACGTGACTGGGTTTCTGTGCAATGGCTAATGCTCAGCTGACAGTACTTGCTTATCTTTAGTGAGTCCCTTGCACATTTTGTGAGAATTTTTAGGGTTGATAGGCGATGACTAGTCTCTCTCATATTATAACAGACATTTGATAAACAACCTGAATAAAAAAAAAAGAAACCCACGAACTAACACTCCAGAAAAAGGGAGATCATGGCTTTGGGGACATAAGTTTTGTTTTTTGTACAAACACTTTTTTTTTCTTATCTGGAGTCTGCTATTTTTGGTTGACATGTGCAAACGGATGAAAGAAAGCTTAATCTTAGGTTAAAAAAAAAGCCACTAAATGGTTTATATTTTAGTAAGCCAGTAAAATCCAGAAGTTTTCCCTCTGGATAAAGAGCTCTTTCCACATAGCATATATTTCCAGAAATAAAATAACTGGATCATTTTCCCTGTGTTCTTTCTAAATTGTTTTGCTTCTTGGAAAGGGAGTGCCGTGTGAGGTTTATAGTATGTGAGGTTTATAGTAAATTCATTCATGGGATGCTAGAACCTGCCGTAAGGTATCCCAGGGTCCATGCTATGAGAAAGCTGTTTGAAATACCCTATAATTCAGTCATTTCAGATCTTTTTTTAGTGCTTTGGTGATTAAACCCCATTGAGAGGAGTTCGTTAAGAGACTTTTATACACATACATGCTCAAACGGCACGCTCTTCCATGAAATGGAAAGAAGCATTACAGAAAGTCAGGTTCATTCAGCATATCACATCGTTTTATCATAGATTTTCATTGCCCAGTTTTGAATACATTTGAATATGTTTATTTATTTATGAACAGAGTAATTAGGCTTACTTGCAAAAGTTTAAATATTGATTAAAAATTTTATAACCATTTCTAGAAAGCTGTAGTTGATCTAAAAGAGGATGCTATCTATAACATTAAGGAAAATGACTAGGTTGGCTAAAAGGTCAAAATCTTACTCACTGCCGAGGGAGACTGGCTTGGAGCAGAGCTTTCGTAGGAAGCTTGCTGTCTCTGACTCTCCTGGTCTGATCACCTTCTCTCCCCTTTTCCCCTCAATTGCCTTTCTCTCCTGTCCAGAATGCCCTGCAATATTTCTCCTGGGGAGCTAGGTCCCTGGAGTTGTTCATTTGAATTATAATAGTTTATTTTCCCTGAAATTTCTTTTGCTTAAAATTCCTTATTCTAGGTCATCTCATTCTCCATCCTTGGTTCATCCAAGTCCTATTCCTTGGTATTGACCAGGTAAGGGACAGGCCTAGACTGGACTTGGGAATGCAAAGATATGGATATAATGATAATAGCAACATTGTGATTATGGTTACTATTTAGTATTACATTAATGGCAGCTTTGTCAGTCATTTTTATAATGGCAATGGAAGGTAATCTGAATGTACATCAGGAGTGGAAATGTTGAAAAATTGGGGAGTATTTACACTGTCAAATCTGGTGTGACTATTAAAAATGAAAAGTTAGATATACATGTATTGGCCTGGAAAGATGACCAGATGTTTTCTAGTGTTTTTTAAAAAGGTAAATTTCAGAGTAATGTGTATAGTATACATTACAGTAAAAGAAAAAGGGAAAAACCTCCCGATGTGTACCTTTTTGTTTTGTGAATTCACATGAGCACAGAGAATGGTGTGAAAATATACACACCACATTTTACATTGGCAACATCTGAGGATGGATAGACAGCTGAGAGGAAGATTATGAAGTTAAAAACTCATCTCTGTAATTTTTATTGGTTACAAAAAAAATCACTTTTGTAATTAAAAATCCAATCAATTTAAAAATAAAGATGGTAAATTTTTTATGCCCTCATGAAACCTAATATTTAATGAATTCTTCCTATGGAAAATCACTATACTAGATTTAATAGACTATAATAATCCTAATTACTCTATAGGTAGGTATCAATATAATTTCCACCTTACAGGTGAGGAAGTTGAATTTTAGAGTGGTAATCTGTCCAAGTTCACACAGTGATGGAACTTATGCTGTCATATATCCATGTATCTAGAAACTGGAGATCTTCTGAGGAAAGCTTAGGTAAAAACACCAACAGACATAGAATTTTTATCTTCAAAGCATGGCTTCCAAGTGGTCTATCCGTACAATGGAATGTTATTTGGCAATAAGATGGAATGCAGTACTGATACATGCTACAACATGGTTAAACTTTGAAAAAACTATTCTAAGTGAAAGAAGCCAGTCCCAGCAGACCACGTATTACATGATTCCATTTATCTGAAATGTCCAGAAGAGGCAAATGCATAGAGACAGAAAGCAGATTAGTGGTTACCTAGGGTTGGGGGAGTAGGGGGATTGGGGAGTGACTATAAGTGGGTACATAGTTTTCTTTTGCAGGGACAGATTGTTCTAAAATGAGATTATAGTGATGGTTCCACAACCTTGTGACACACTAAAAACCTATTGAATTGTATAGTTTAAATGGGTGAATGAATTGGTATGTGAATATGTATTTCAATAAAGCTGTTATAAAAAATAATTCCATTAATGGACATCCTGTAATGTCCAGAAGGGCCTTGTATACCCTTCTGCCTACTTTGTCTCTGATTCTCCTGGGACAGGACTCATGCAGGTCAGATTGCTCTGACTTTTAAAATTTATTTTTAAAAAAATTTGAATTGAAGTATAGCTGACTTACAATGTTGTGTTAGTTTCTGGTGTACAGCAAAGTGATTCAGTTATATATCTGTATCTGTATCTGTGTGTGTGTGTGTGTGTGTGTGTGTGTGTGTGTGTGTGTGTGTGTGTGTGTGTATATATTCTTTTTCAGATTTTTTTCCATTATGGTTTATCACAATATATTGAACATAGTTCCCTGTGCTATACAGTAAGACCTTGCTCTTTATCTGTTTTATACATACTAGTTTGTATCTGCTAATCCCAAACTCCTAATTTATCCCTCCTACCCATTTTCCCTTTTGGTAACCATAAGTTTGTTTTCTGTGTCTGTGAGTCTATTTCTGTTTTGTAAATAAGTTCATTTGTATCATATTTTAGATTCCACATATAAGTGATATCATATGATCTTTGTCTTTCTCTGTCTGACTTCACTTAGTATGATAATCTCTAGGTCCATTCATGTTGCTGCAAAGGGCATTATTTCAGTTTTTTTATGGCTGAGTAATATTCCATTGTATATATGTACCACATCTTCTTTATCCATTCATCTGTTTATGAACATTTAGGTTTCTTCCATGTACTGGCTATTGTAAATAGAGCTGCTGTGAACGTTGGGGTGCATGTATCTTTTCGAATAGAGTTTTCTCCGGATATATGCCCAGGAGTGGGATTAAATTGCTCTGATTTATTGAAATTCAAGGAAGTGTGCAAGACAGTGTCAGTGGAATGAAGGCTCCCAAGGACCTCATCTGTGTGTGTGTGTGTGTGTGTGATGTCATATTCAAGAAGATTGTATAGATCTCTCGACGTACTTAAAATAACCTCCTCAATAGTACAATAGTCCCTTTTGTCAATCAAAGGTTACTTTAATTTTTCTTTTTTTTTATTTTTTTTTAATTTTATTTTATTTTATTTATTTATTTATTTTTTTAACATCTTTATTGGGGTATAATTGCTTTACAATGGTGTGTTAGTTTCTGCTTTATAACAAAGTGAATCAGTCATACATAAACATATGTTCCCATATGTCTTCCCTCTTGCGTCTCCCTCCCTCCCACCCTCCCCATCCCACCCCTCCAGGCTGTCACAAAGCACCGAGCCAATATCCCTGTGCCATGCAGCTGCTTCCCACTAGCTATCTACCTTACTGCATTTGTTACTGTGTATATGCCCATGACTCTCTCTCGCCCTGTCACAGCTCACCCTTCCCCCTCCCCATAACCTCAAGTCTGTTCTCTAAGAGGTCTGCATCTTTATTCCTGCTTTACCCCTAGGTTCTTCATGACATTTTTTTCTTAAATTCCATATATATGTGTTAGCATACGGTATTTGTCTTTCTCTTTCTGACTTACTTCACTCTGTATGACAGACTCTAGGTCTATCCACCTCATTACAAATAGCTCAATTTCATTTCTTTTTATGGCTGAGTAATATTCCATTGTATATATGTGCCACATCTTCTTTATCCATTCATCCGATGACGGGCACTTAGGTTGTTTCCATCTCCGGGCTATTGTAAATAGAGCTGCAATGAACATTTTGGTACATGACTCTTTTTGAATTTTGGTTTTCTCAGGGTATATGCCCAGTAGTGGGATTGCTGGGTCATATGGTAGTTCTATTTGTAGTTTTTTAAGGAACCTCCATACTGTTCTCCATAGTGGCTGAACCAATTCACATTCCCACCAGCAGTGCAAGAGTGTTCCCTTTTCTCCACACCCTCTCCAGCATTTATTGTTTCTAGATTTTTTGATGATGGCCATTCTGACTGGTGTGAGATGATATCTCATTGTAGTTTTGATTTGCATTTCTCTAATGATTAATGATGTTGAGCATTCTTTCATGTGTTTGTTGGCAGTCTGTATATCTTCTTTGGAGAAATGTCTATTTAGGTCTTCTGCCCATTTTTGGATTGGGTTGTTTGTTTTCTTGTTATTGAGCTGCATGAGCTGCTTGTAAATTTTGGAGATTAATCCTTTGTCGGTTGCTTCATTTGCAAATATTTTCTCCCATTCTGAGGGTTGTCTTTTGGTCTTGTTTATGGTTTCCTTTGCTGTGCAAAAGCTTTGAAGTTTCATTAGGTCCCATTTGTTTATTTTTGTTTTTATTTCCATTACTCTAGGAGGTGGGTCAGAAAGGATCTTGCTTTGATTTATGTCATAGAGTGTTCTGCCTATGTTTTCCTCTAAGAGTTTGATAGTTTCTGGCCTTACATTTAGGTCTTTAATCCATTTTGAGCTTATTTTTGTGTATGGTGTTAGGGAGTGATCTAATCTCATACTTTTACATGTACCTGTCCAGTTTTCCCAGCACCACTTATTGAAGAGGCTGTCCTTTCTCCATTGTACATTACTGCCACCTTTATCAAAGATAAGGTGTCCATATGTGCATGGGTTTATCTCTGGGCTTTCTATCCTGTTCCATTGATCTATCTTTCTGTTTTTGTGCCAGTACCATACCGTCTTGATGACTGTAGCTTTGTAGTATAGTCTGAAGTCAGGGAGCCTGATTCCTCCAGTTCCTTCTTTCGTTCTCAAGATTGCTTTGGCTATTCGGGGTCTTTTGTGTTTCCATACAAATTGTGAAATTTTTTGTTCTAGTTCTGTGAAAAATGCCAGTGGTAGTTTGATAGGGATTGCATTGAATCTATAGATTGCTTTGGGTAGTAGAGTCATTTTCACAATGTTGATTCTTCCAATCCAAGAACATGGTATATCTCTCCATCTATTTATATCATCTTTAATTTCTTTCATCAGTGTCTTATAATTTTCTGCATACAGGTCTTTTGTCTCCTTAGGTAGGTTTATTCCTAGATATTTTATTCTTTTTGTTGCAATGGTAAATGGGAGTGTTTTCTTGATTTCACTTTCAGATTTTTCATCATTAGTATATAGGAATGCCAGAGATTTCTGTGCATTAATTTTGTATCCTGCCACTTTACCAAATTCATTGATTAGCTCTAGTAGTTTTCTGGTAGCATCTTTAGGGTTCTCTATGTATAGGATCATGTCATCTGCAAACAGTGACAGCTTTACTTCTTCTTTTCCAATTTGGATTCCTTTTATTTCCCTTTCTTCTCTGATTGCTGTGGCTAAAACTTCCAAAACAATGTTGAATAATAGTGGTGAGAGTGGGCAACCTTGTCTTGTTCCTGATCTTAGTGGAAATGCTTTCAGTTTTTCACCATTGAGGATGATGTTTGCTGTGGGCTTGTCATATATGGCCTTTATTATGTTGAGGAAAGTTCCCTCTATGCCTACTTTCTGCAGGGTTTTTATCATAAATGGGTGTTGAATTTTGTCAAAAGCTTTCTCTGCATCTATTGAGATGATCATATGGTTTTTCTCCTTCAATTTGTTAATATGGTTTATCACATTGATAGATTTGCGTATATTGAAGAATCCTTGCATTCCTGGAATAAACCCCACTTGATCATGGTGTATGATCCTTTTAATGTGCTGTTGGATTCTGTTTGCTAGTATTTTGTTGAGGATTTTTGCATCTATGTTCATCAGTGATATTGGCCTGTAGTTTTCTTTCTTTGTGACATCCTTGTCTGGTTTTGGTATCAAGGTGATGGTGGCCTCGTAGAAGGAGTTAGGGAGTGGTCCTCCCTCTGCTATATTCTGGAAGAGTTTGAGAAGGATAGGTGTTAGCTCTTCTCTAAATGTTTGATAGAATTCGCCTGTGAAGCCATCTGGTCCTGGGCTTTTCTTTGTTGGAAGATTTTTAATCACAGTTTCAATTTCAGTGCTTGTGATTGGTCTGTTCATATTTTCTATTTCTTCCTGATTCAGTCTTGGCAGGTTGTGCATTTCTAAGAATTTGTCCATTTCTTCCAGATTGTCCATTTTATTGGCATAGAGTTGCTTGTAGTAATCTCTCATGATCTCTTTTATCTCTGCAGTGTCAGTTGTTACCTCTCCTTTTTCATTTCTAATTCTATTGATTTGAGTCTTCTCCCTTTTTTTCTTGATGAGTCTGGCTAGTGGTTTATCTATTTTGTTTATCTTCTCAAAGAACCAGCTTTTAGTTTTATTGATCTTTGCTATTGTTTCCTTCATTTCTTTTTCATTTATTTCTGATCTGATTTTTATGATTTCTTTCCTTCTGCTAGCTTTGGGGTTTTTTTGTTCTTCTTTCTCTAATTGCTTGAGGTGCAAGGTTAGGTTGTTTATTCGAGATGTTTCCTGCTTCTTAAGGTGGGCTTGTATTGCTATAAACTTCCCCCTTAGAACTGCTTTTGCTGCATCCCACAGGTTTTGGGTCATTGTGTCTCCATTGTCATTTGTTTCTAGGTATTTTTTGATTTCCTCTTTGATTTCTTCAGTGATCTCTTCATTATTAAGTAGTGTATTGTTTAGCCTCCATGTGTTTGTATTTTTTACAGATCTTTTCCTGTAATTGATATCTAGTCTCATAGCGTTGTGGTCAGAAAAGATACTTGATACAATTTCAATTTTCTTAAATTTATCAAGGCTTGATTTGTGACCTAGGATATGATCTATCCTGGAGAATGTTCCATGAGCACTTGAGAAAAATGTGTATTCTGTTGTTTTTGGATGGAGTGTCCTATAAATATCAATTAAGTCCATCTTGTTTAATGTATCATTTAAAGCTTGTGTTTCCTTATTTATTTTCATTTTGGATGATCTGTCCATGGGTGAAAGTGGGGTGTTTAAGTCCCCTACTATGAATGTGTTACTGTCGATTTCCCCTTTTATGGCTGTTAGTATTTGCCTTATGTATTGAGGTGCTCCTATGTTGGGTGCATAAATATTTACAATTGTTATATCTTCTTCTTGGATCGATCCCTTGATCATTATGTAGTGTCCTTCTTTGTCTCTTTTAATAGTCCTTATTTTAAAGTCTATTTTGTCTGATATGAGAATTGCTACTCCAGCTTTCTTTTGGCTTCCATTTGCATGGAATATCTTTTTCCATCCCCTTACTTTCAGTCTGTATGTGTCTCTAGGTCTGAAGTGGGTCTCTTGTAGACAGCATATATAAGGGTCTTGTTTTTGTATCCATTCAGCTAATCTGTGTCTTTTGGTGGGAGCATTTAGTCCATTTACATTTAAGGTAATTATCGATATGTATGTTCCTATTCCCATTTTCTAAATTGTTTTGGGTTCGTTATTATAGGTCTTTTCCTTCTCTTGTGTTTTTTGCCTAGAGAAGATCCTTTAGCATTTGTTGTAAAGCTGGTTTGGTGGTGCTGAACTCTCTCAGCTTTTGCTTGTCTGTAAAGGTTTTAATTTCTCCATCAAATCTGAATGAGATCCTTGCTGGGTAGAGTAGTCTTGGCTGCATGTTTTTCTCCTTCATCACTTTCAGTATGTCCTGCCACTCCCTTCTGGCTTGTAGGGTTTCTGCTGAGAGATCAGCTGTTAACCTTATGGGGATTCCCTTATGTGTTATTTGTTGTTTTTCCCTTGCTGCTTTTAATATGCTTTCTTTGTATTTAATTTTTGACAGTTTGATTAATATGTGTCTTGGCGTATTTCTCCTTGTATTTATCTTGTATGGGACTCTCTGTGCTTCCTGGACTTGATTAACTATTTCCTTTCCCATATTAGGGAAGTTTTCAACTATAATCTCTTCAAATATTTTCTCAGTCCCTTTCTTTTTCTCTTCTTCTTCTGGAACCCCTATAATTCGAATGTTGGTGCGTTTAATGTTGTCCCAGAGGTCTCTGAGACTGTCCTCAGTTCTTTTCATTCTTTTTTCTTTATTCTGCTCTGCAGTAGTTATTTCCACTATTTTATCTTCCAGGTCACTTATCCGTTCTTCTGCCTCAGTTATTCTGCTATTGATCCCATCTAGAGTACTTTTAATTTCATTTATTGTGTTGTTCATCGTTGCTTGTTTCATCTTTAGTTCTTCTAGGTCCTTGTTAACTGATTCTTGCAATTTGTCCATTCTATTGTCCATTCTATCTCCAAGATTTCGGATCAACCTTACTATCATTATTCTGAATTCTCTTTCAGGTAGACTGCCTATTTCCTCTTCATTTGTTAGGTCTGGTGCATTTTTATCTTGCTCCTTTATCTGCTGTGTGTTTTTCTGTCTTCTCATTTTGCTTATCTTACTGTGTTTGGGGTCTCCTTTTTGCAGGCTGCAGGTTTGTAGTTCCTCCTGTTTTTGATGTCTGTCTCCAGTGGCTAAGGTTGGTTCAGTGGGTTGTGTAGGCTTCCTGGTGGAGGGGGCTAGTGCCTGTGTTGTGGTGGATGAGGCTGGATCTTGTCTCTCTAGTGGGCAGGTTCACGTCTGGTGGTGTGTTTGGGGGTGTCTGTGGCCTTATTATGATTTTAGGCAGCCTCTCTGCTAATGGGTGGGGTTGTGTTCCTGTTTTGCTAGTTGTTTGGCATAGGTTTTCCAGCACTGTGGCTTGCTGGTCGTTGAGTGAAGCTGGGTGCTGGTGTTAAGATGGAGGTCTCTGGGAGATTTTCGCCGTTTGATATTATGTGGAGCTGGGAGGTCTCTTGTTGATCAGTGTCCTGAAGTTGGCTGTCCTACCTCAGAGGCAGAGCCCTGCCTCCTGGCTGGAGCACCAAAAGCTTTTCATCCACAGGCTCAGGATAAAAGGGAGAAAAAGTAGAGAGAATTAGTAGAAGTATGAGGAAAGAAAGAAGGAAAGGAGGGTAGGAAGGAAGGAAGAAAGAAAGAAAGAAGCAAAGAAGGAAAGAAGGCAAGAAGGAAAGAAAGGAGGGAGGGAGGGAGGGAGGAAGGAAGGAAGGAGGGAAAGAAGGAAAAAAGAAAGAAAGAAGATACAGTAAAAATAAAATAAAGTATAATAAAGTTATTGAATTAAAAACTTCTTATTTAGAAAAAAAAAAAAAAAGGGACGGAAAGAACCTTAGGACAAATGTTGGAAGCAAAGCTATACAGACAAAATCTTACAGAGAAGCATACACATACACCCTCACTAAAAGAGGTAAATGGGGAAAAATCCTAAATCTTGCTGTCAGAGACCACCTCCTCAATTTGGGATGATTCGTTGTCTAAAGGGGGGAAGGAAGGACGGAAAGAAAGAAAGAAAGAATGAAGGTAAAGTATAATAAGGTTATTAAAATTAATTATTAAGAAAAAAAATTTAAAAAAAACATGGACGGATAGAACCCTAGGACAAATGGTGGAAGCAAGACTATACAGACAAGATCTCACACAGAAGCATACACATACACATTCACAAAAAGAGGAAAGGGGAAAATATCATAGATCTTGCTCCTAAAGTCCACTTCCTTAATTTGGGATGATTGGTTGTCTATTCAGGTATTCCACAGATGCAGGGTACATCAAGTTGATTGTGGAGCTTTAATCCGCTGCTTCTGAGGCTGCTGGGAGAGATTTCCCTTTCTCTTCTTTGTTTTCACAGCTCCCAGGGCTAAGCTTTGGATTTGGCCCTGCCACTGCGTGTAGATCGCTGGAGGGCGTCTGTTTTTTGCTCACACAGGACGGGGTTAAAAGAGCCGCTGATTGGGGGCTCTGGCGCACTCAGGCCGGCGGGGACGGAGGGGCACAGAGTGCGGGGCGGGCCTGCGGTGGCAAAGGCCGGCGTGACTTTGCACCAGCCTGAGGCGCGCTGTGCGCTCTCCCGGGGAAGTTGTCCCTGGATCCCGGGAACCCGGCAGTGGCGGGCTGCACAGGCTCCGCGGAGGAGGGGTGTGGAGAGTGAGCTGTGCTCGCACACAGGCCCCTCGGTGGCAGCAGCAGCAGCCTTAACGTCTCCCGCCCGCCTCTGGGGTCCGCGCTTTTAGCCGCGGCTTGCGCCCGCCTCTGGGGTCCGCGCTTTCAGCCGCGGCTCGCGCCCGTCTCTGGGGTTCGCGCTTTTAGCCGCGGCTCGCGCCCGTCTCTGGAGTTCCTTTAAGCAGCAGCGTTCTTAAACCCCTCTCCTCACGCCCCAGGAAACAAAGAGGGAAGGAAAAGTCTCCTGCCTCTTCTGCAGGTGCAGGCTTTTCCCCGGACTCCCTCCCGGCTAGCTGTGGTGCACTAACCCCTTCAGGCTATGTTCAAGCCGCCAACCCCAGTCCTCTCCCTGCGCTCCGGCCTCAGCTCGCAGCCCCGCCCGCCCCGGCGGGTGAGCAGACAAGCCTCTCGGGCTGGTGAGTGCCGGTCGGCACCGATCCTCTGTGCGGGAATCTCCCCGCTTTGCCCTCCGCACCCGTTGCTGTGCACTCCTCCGCAGCTTCGAAGCTCCCCCCTCCGCCTCCTGCAGTCTCCGCCCGCGAAGGGGCTTCCTAGAGTGTGGAAACTTTTCCTCCTTCACAGCTCCCTCCCACTGGTGCAGGTGCCGTCCCTATTCTTTTGTCTCTGTTTTTTCTTTTGCCCTACCCAGGTACTGGGGAGTTTCTTGCCTTTTGGGAGGTCTGAGGTCTTCTGCCAGCCTTCAGTAGGTGTTCTGTAGGAGTTGTTCCACGTGTAGATGTATTTCTGGTGTATCTGTGGGGAGGAAGGTGATCTCCGCGTCTTACTCTTCCGCCATCTTCCCTCCGGATCGTTACTTTAATTTTGATGAGGTTGCCAGATCTCTCCTGGAGTTGTGAGAAGTCCTCACTCTGGGAATTATCATTAATTCTTTCTTCAGCCAGATTTTTTTTTTTTCAACAACTCCAAACAAATTCAATTTCTCAAATACTGACTTTTAAACCTGTCATTCTTTTCATTCACTCTTTCCTCTGACTGATTCATCAGCACAGGTTCAATTGTTAGTTTTCAGTTGCCTGAACACTAGTAACAATAGCTATTGTGTTTCACTGGTAAAATAGTTACAGCCACATTTGTTTTTAAAAATTAAAAATAAATTATTACTAGCGACTGGTTAAAATTACTCTCAGAAGCGTTCTGTTATGACAGTCACTGCTGCCATTTGGGTTATGGCTCACAATGCAACTACAGAGATGACTGAAAAAGAGAATCTCAGTATGTTAATGAGGATGACCTGTAAAAAAAAAAATCCAACAAATATTTACTGAGTGCAGATTATGTTTAGGACATGGGGATTTTTATGGGAGATCGAAAATCATTAGGAATTTAAAATCTTTTAGGAAAGGTAAGGCATGATGGACTACAAGTTTGAGAAACAAGGTAAGAGTTAACAATAAATACCCCCCAATACTAGAATTGTTACTTGTTGAAAGTATGAAAAGAGTCTTTGTTAATTCATTCCCTAAATAACTCTTTATTCAGCGTCTCTTATAAGCAAGCTCCCAGGGGTGAAGTTGATACTTCGTGGGGCTCCAAGCCCGATGAGAGCGCCTCTCTCTCCTTTACCAGGAAGTAGGATAGAAACTCCTAATCCTCAGGGAGCTTACCATCCGTGGGCGGACAGGCACAGTGCGATGACTCTACTGCAGTCCTGTCCACCAGACATTCTGTCTCCTGCCTTGGACCTTGCTTTTCAAAGGCCTCATGTGAGCCCTCTCTGTGGAGTGAGGAGCCTGTGGGGCTAAGAGATAAGTGCCCACCCAGCATCCATACCCCCTTCCTCTCGGCACTGTGGGTATTCAAGGCCCTGAACTTCCCCGCCCAGATAACTCGAGTCAGTTTCTAGCACCTGTGCAGTTCCCCTCTCTGGGCTCACCTGTGCTGCTGGTATATGCATCCTTGGGCAAGAGGAGGGGGTCAAAGGGCAGCTCTGTGTAAGGGATGTAGGCGGAGCTTGGACATGCAGGTTGGGGTCTTGTAAGTGTGCGTAAAAGGTGCACTGTGACATAAGAAAAGAAGGGGAGTGGGCTTTGGGCCGGGGGCTGACTCTCCCTACCCACCAGGTTCTGAACTAGAACTTGGGGAGCAACACATTCTGATGAGGCAGCTTTGTCGGAGGGCTGACAGCTGCATTAGGCCTTGAAGGATCCGTTTAATGATTTTTATTTTTTTTTACAGCACAGGCATTGCAGCAAGCACATTCCTTGGCACAGAGATACCTAGAGAGATCTGCTGTGGTCTCTGCCCACAGGGAATGTGCGATCCAATGAAGGAATGAGATTTGTAAACAAAAGCTGCCATGAAATAAGCTAGGCATCCAATGGAGAGTCTGTAATACGTACTAGGTACACACCGAGGGGACTGACGACTCATCCTCTAGGTAATCTGTCAAGGCTTCACAGAATTATTTGCTTTGGGTCCAGAAGACTGAGTAGGAGTTTTTAAGTAGATCGGGGCATAACTGAAAACCATTCCAGGCAGAAGAGAATAGCATATGCAAAGACTTAGATGTGGTGCGTTTGGGGAACTGCACATATTTTGGTATGGGTTACAGTAGAGTTTATGCGTTGGAAAAGGTGAACAAGGATATTTGTTCATCAGTACATTAAGCAGCTGCTTTCATCAAGCACGAAGAGTTCTGGACTAAGCCTGATTAGAAGTCAGAGAGATGGATAGGGCTTGCTATTTCATATCATTGGATACGATAAAGGGTTTGAAATGTATCCAGAAAGATATGGGAACTATTAGAGTTATTTAAGTAGGCGACTGGAGAAAAGACAAGACAGGAGACTATTGCACTAGTCCAGGCAAGAGATAAAGATGGCCTGAACTAAGGGCAGTGTCAGCGATGGCTCAGGACACAGATATGTGTGATACGGATTTGAGAGGACTTTTAAAGGAGAGAATACACATGACTTCTCCAGTTGATGTAGAGGTGAAAAGAGGGAAGGGCAGTATTAGTACTCTCAGGCTGTAGGGACCAGCATCGTGTATGGTGATGGCATTTATGAGGCTAGGATGAACAACACACTTCAGTTGGAGTGAGGCTGGAGAGTATTAAATTCTGTTGTAGATGCATTGAGTCATTGCGGTTCTTATCGGATATTCCTATAGAAGTGTCTACTGGATATTTGGAACTGTGGCTCTGAGCTCAGATAAGAATTCTCAACTGAGTGTGTAGATTTGTGAGCATAGAGGCGTAGAAAAAAAGCCCATGGGGCTAGATGGAATTGTTCACTTTTTGAGAATCCATTACATACCAGGCACCGTATTAGGTTCTGGGGACACACTGGTTAAATAAGGCACAATTTCTTTGAAGTATCTATTATGTGGGATTCAGGGGGTGGTATGGAACTGCAAAATTACGTTAAGTAGGAAAAAATGGATCTTAAGAAAGTGTTTTATGTTTTGTTTGTTTTCTGGATTCAAATAAGTCAGATGTTTAAAGGGAAGGGAGGATTCTATGACGAGAAGAGAACATTTAGATGGAATGACTAAGTGTTAACACTGGTAGGATAGATGGTGATGTTCAGAGAATAGGGCATCAGGCTTAATGATTTAGGACACAGAGGTAAGGTCTGTGTGAACCACTGGAATGGTTGCTGATGTGCAGAGCAAGGAAGAGCAATGGAGTCTAGAGGTTTAGGAATTATGAGATCAGGGGTTGGGTGAACCCAGGTCATCCCAGAAGGTGGCACAGGTTGGAGACTGTAAAGCAAGTGCCTTCATCCTCACGGGACATCACTGGAGCCACTGGAGGTGGATGGGGGATGAACTCAAGGAAAGGTAGAAGGTGGCAGAGCTGAACGGCACGAGTCTCCAAGCCAGAGGGGGTTTCATCAAAGGCAGGAAGGATCAGTGGTGGGTTGGGAAAATGCTTGCATTGCTATCTATCCTCACAGTATCTCCTAGAGATGGCTGTAAGGCATTTGGAGTTAGCATTCCTTGATGCGATTCCATGGTGAAGAGGGCATTTGTTTGCCAAGGAGATTTCATAGAGATTGGTGGAAAGAATTGGGAGGTGGGTCCACTTAGGGGGCTAGATCATTGGGTAGGGGGATGTGGCAATGGCCTTGAATTTCAGGTGTGGACAGGTGAGGGGGATACAGAATTTCAGCCTGCCTCCTGGCTCTGAAACGTTCAGAACTCTGTCACAAAGTGATGAAACACAAATATGACATTTTGGAATGGAAATGTGTGATACAGTTTTTTCAGTGATAATACTCAGGTCACGCAGTGCCATTGCTGCAACCGGCTTTGATTATCGGTGTGAATCTGGGGAGGAATCCCTTGAAAATAAAGGCTCTTTTGGAAGTGTTGAGGGTGTCATTTTCTCCTCTCTATGCAAAAGGATATAGAGCATTCCAGGAAGAGGGATTGTCAGGAATGAAAGCATGGAAGTAGGAAAACTGTGTGGGAGTTTGGAAAATGACCAGACCTGGGGCTCAGAGATGGAAGAGATTACGACTAAGACTGTAGGAAGTGGCCAGTTTGGGAAGGGCCTTGAATGCCAGATGGAGAAATTTGGTTTTATTCTGCGGAATGAAAGAGACAGGACATGCATAGGAGTTCTGTGGTTTGGAGATGTAGAGAAGTAGGAGTGATGTCGAGAACGGAGCAGTGGGAGCAAGCTGAGCTGTCAGGAGGTGGCTGCCGTTGGGCACTCAATAGTGAAGTACACCCGGTCTCTGCCCTCAAGGAGCTTCCTATCTATCAGAGGGGATCACGAGTGTCTACAAGGTAGAATGTGATAATGTGAAAAGAGGGCTGCAGAATACCATCCTGACCAGTACAAGGGGATCAGGGAAGCTTTATGAAGCAGGTGGCATTTGGTCTCCACACTGAGGGGGAGGTAAGGTTTTGATATATGGTCATGAAGGGAGGAAAGAAGATATTCTCAAAGTAGAAATTACCTTGGCCCAAAGCATAGAATGTGTTTGAGGGAAGAACAAATGGTCCGTTTAGTTTGTAGTGGGGGTTCTTAATCTTTTTTGTGCCATGGATCTGCCTGACAGTCTGGTGAAGCCTATGGCCTCCGGGAATAATTTTTTTTTTTTTTTTTTTTTGCGGTACGCGGGCCTCTCACTATTGTGGCCTCTCCTGTTGCGGAGCACAGGCTCCGGACGCACAGGCTCAGCGGCCATGGCTCACGGGCCCAGCTGCTTCACGGCATGTGGGATCTTCCCGGACCAGGGCATGAACCTGTGTCCCCTGCATCGGCAGGTGGACTCTCAACCACTGCACCACCAGGGAAGCCCTGGAATAATATTTTTGATGCATAAATTAAAATAATAGAATTGCAAGGGAAAGCAATTGGATTGAAATAAAGTCATCAATAAAACAAACACATGGATGATATAGTAATGTATGTATTTCATTAGTAATGCAATAATTAAGGTCTAGCAGCAGTCTAATCATAACTATAATTTCCAAGTTGAGCTTAAGTGATATTTGCAAAAACTCTAATGTGGTATGAAAATATCTGAGATCTCAACTGTTGACAAAATTAGTGGTACTGATAATACTGTGGTTTGTTGCCTACAGTCATCATATAAGAAAGTACAATTTTTGAGTCATTATTGAAAATAAAGATAAATGTTTTCCCCATGCCCTGTCTAAATTCTATCCACAGATACCTGGGAAGTCATGAACCTCAGTTAAGAACTCCTTTAGAGAATGGGGTTCGGAAGGTAATATACCACAGTATTGCTCTAAGTTGTGAGTTCTGCCAGGGCTTTAAGATAGAGTTTGATTTACAAAATCAAGATTTATTCAGTACTGGAAAGGATCACGTTTACCGAGTAAACCAAGAACACCCGTGGTGTTGTATTTCTTTAGGCCACCAATGTGTCTTGCCCTTTGTTGCCTAAGAAGACTTCTTGACAATATTTACAGAATGAGGAGTTCATTCATCCCAAGTCTACAGAAAGGCATCAAGCTTCAGGTGTAGAACAGAGGTCTGAGTAGCCTAGGTGGTCACGGCAAAGCGTGCTCTTTATTTGTCTTCCAAACCTTCGGGAGGAGATGGAGAGCCGGAGAGATGCTGCCTGTTGTCTTGGCATTAGGTGCTGGTCCCTGGTCTTTTTGTTTTAGGCTGCTTAGTTATTTGCTAGTTGGAGAAATCTTAGTGAAACACAGGTGGAACAGTTAAATGGAGAGATGGAAGGACAAAGAAAGCAGAAGGAAAAAGTGAGGGAACATTGGAAAGGCATTTTTTGGTGGTAGGTGTGTCCAGAGAGCCCAGTCTTCAGCATTGAGATTTTCCTCTGTGCTTGGGGCTTAGTGTAAGTGACTCCCTTTCACAATATGCCATTTTGGAATAGGACAAAAGCTGTGGAGATGGCTGCTCCCTTTAGGAACAAATAAGGGCTTCTTTGTCTTCTAACAGTGAAGTGGGAACAAAAGAGCTTTCCGTATGTGGCTCTAGTCACACCCTGACCACACCGAGTGGGAAACCTGGGACACTTGGAGCTCCTGAGGCCCAGAGAAAATAAACCTTTTAGTCCTGCAGCCCTCGTATTTCCCTCCTTTCTTCCCTGGGCAGCATGAGTCCGCAGTGAGGTGGTCAGCACTGTGCTTGTGAAATTTGCCCTTTATTCAATATATGACTGCTGTTCCTTGTGGCTTCTGGCCCCTGGGGACTCCTGGCATGGCTTGGAGCTCAAAGTCCTTAGGGCCACCTAGGCTGCTTCATGGTCCTTACTGTCCACCATCGGATGCCCATGCTCACAGAAAATGTCAGCTGTGCCACTCAGTGCACAAAGGGGTGATTCTCTCTGCAGAGGCAAAGAGGAAACATCTGATGTCTTAGCCAGCCATCTGGCTATCTTTGGGGACTGAGCATGCATATTAATTTCATCTTTTGTTTATTACCTAGTTTACCTTCCAACGTGTAGGTGGTGTTCACTGCAATATATATGCATATATATACACACATATATATATATATATATTTTTGGCGGTACGCGGGCCTCTCACTGTTGTGGCCTCTCCCGTTGCGGAGCACAGGCTCCGGACGTGCAGGCTCAGCAACCATGGCTCATGGGCCCAGCCGCTCCACGGCATGTGGGATCTTCCCGGACCGGGGCACGAACCCGTGTCCCCTGGATCGGCAGGCGGACTCGCAACCACTGCGCCACCAGGGAAGCCCTAACTGCAATATTTGTTAAACAGGCTTCCCACTGCAATCCATCCTTTCAATCCCAATCCTTGAGCAGTTACCACCACTAATATATTTCCAGTTGAGTGTACCAGACAGTAAAGTGGTCTGCCTATGTCTGTTTCTCTTGGACGATGATCAGTCAGCTTTTTTGGCTCTTTAGAATGTAAAGATGAAACATCTTATTGAAAGATTTAATTTTCTAAAGTTAAGAAATGCAAAGGAAGTTCCTAGGGAAAGTGGAATGTACTGATGGAATAGTACGGTCTGAAACTCACTTACATAAAAGGTACAAAAGATTTGGGTGGGACAGACCTTCACTGGGCTTATAGGCAAAATAAAGTCCTAAAACAGATAGTTTGGCTTGTCTTGAATGGGTTCTAGCCACTGCTTTGCAAAATAAGTACATCAAAGACCACATAGCCCATAAATATCCTTTTTCTGCTTGCCAGGGTTAGGAACAAGCCAGACTGACAGTCTAGTCTTGACAGGGGCACCTATGATGATAGCGACTTCTCCTTTCGCTTCCTCTTATAATATATGAACTTGCAACTACAAATGAAAATAGTACCTGATTCTACACAGCACAGTCAAGTGGGGAGATGAAGGCTGGCTAACCAGGTCATCATACACGCTATGTTGGTCCTTAATTCCTTGTTCAACTAGGACAGGCAGATGTCTCTGCAAAGTGAGGTGGAAAGTTACTTCCATCTCAGAAAGTGGCTTAGAAGAAGGTGTAGAGATAGGAGTGGAAAACAGAAATATAAGGAAGCCGAAGGGGAATTTAAGATGAAACTCTGATATATGATATTCTTCCATGATTTTTATTTAATTGACATTTCAGTAATGTGTGATAAAGATATCTCTATATGGAATATTTGTAATTTCTGACCCCAATGCATCAGAGTATAGAGTTGAGCAAGAGTAGTAATAGTTTATTCCCTTCCCAGATGGGAAGGGAAAAGAGAATGGGAAAAGTTAGGGATTTTTAGAACTGCTTAAGGAACATGAAGTTTGAATCTCTCCCGGAATCAACATTTCTAAAAATATCAGTACTTTGAGCTTTATGCTTAGTATCTTTTGGTTTTCCTATATATTATATGTATACATACATCTTCTGTTTTGTTTGTTTGTAATGTCACAAAGACAGGTAGGTGGGTAGCCATTTGTCTTCCCATGGGTGTGGAGTCACTGCAAATTTCTAGGTGTCAAGAATGAAGCAGCTGGGTTCCTTTGTCCTTACTCTCTCTTATGTGGGCTACACTGAGACATGTATTCTTTGAGTAGCTTGAAGGGAAACCAGGTGGGCAAAAATGTAATTTGGTGACTAAACACTGCACTGTTTTGCAAGGACAAATTAAGTAAAAACTTAGAGCGGGTAATATACAAACATACGGATTCTCTCTCTACAGCTGAACTTGTAGGAGGTGACTTTTAGAATAAAGGTGCAGATTGATTGTTTAACAGTTTTTGGCTATTTTGCATTTTCCTTCTAAATTCCCTAAAGTCCTGGCTTACCAATAATTTTTATGAAATTAGTTTGGAAGTTAAAGCCACTTCTTTTTTCAAGCAGAAAATCTGAAGCATGTAGCATGTTATATTGCAAATAATACGTATCCATGAAATGCTTGTTAAATAAATGCCAAGCTGAGCACTAAAATCTTGTGATTTTCCCCTGATTCTGGACTTGTTTATAAGCACACCATATATTTTTAATAGTAATTAACTTTTTCATGAAGCTTGTTCACATATATTCCTCATAGCATTGTTATTTCTTCTCTTAGACTGGGATATTGAGATTCGCAAAGTTTGGGTGACATAATTTTAATTATTTTTCCATAATTCTTTCATAAAAAATATTCTAACCATTTCTAATGTTCTTCATTCCTTCCTGAAGATTCAAATTTCCATCAGCCTGAAGAGCTTCCTTTAGCACTTTTCATAGTGCAGGGCTACTGTGATAAATTCTCTTTGTTCCTTTTGTCTGAAAATGTCTTCATTTTATTTCATTCTTGAAGGATATTTTAATTGAATCAAGAATTTTGAGTTTACAATTATTTTTATTTCAGAACTTTAAATGCATTGTTCTGTTTTCTGGTTTGTTTGTGATGAGAAGTCACCTACCATTTGAATCATTGTTTCCTTGTATGTGATACTTTTTCTAGTTTTTTTTCTGTATCTGCGGTTTTTTAGCAGTTTAACTGTCATGTGATTAGTCATGTTTTTATTTGTATTCATCCTTCTTGGGGCTCACCAAGCTTCTTGAACTTGTAAATTTATATCTTTCACTGAATTTGTGAAATTTTTGGCTCTTAATTTTTCAAATATATTTTCTGTTCCATTCTTTCTTTCCTGTTTTCTAGAATTTTGGTTACCTTATGTTTGGTAACTTATTTTGATATGGTCCCATAGGTCCCTGTTCATTTTTTCCCAATGTTCTTACTCACTCTTCTTTTAAATTAGAGCAATTCTATTGATCTATCTCTAAATTCACTGACTGTTTCCTCTGTCACCTCCATTCTGTTGTTAAGCCTGTCACAATTTTTTTTCAGATATTTTATTTTCCAGTTTTAAAATTTTCATCTGGTTCTCTTTTAAAAAAAATAGTTTCTAGTTATCTGTTAACATTTCCTATCTTTTCATGTAATAAAAACACATTTTTCTTTATGTGATTGAGCATAGTTACAATAGTTGCTTTCAAGTCCTTGTCTGAAAATTCCATCATCTGGGCCACCTCATGACTGGCTTCTTAGGATTGTCTTTTCTCTTGAGAATGGGTTACATTTCCCATATGTGGAGCACTTTTGGATTATATTCTGAAGATTGTGAATGATTTGTTGTGGATACTCTGTATATTGTGTATTTCCTTGAATAGAGTTGATTTCTTTTGTTATAGTAGGCAATTAACTGTCCTATAGCTGCAACTGCTGTTTCTTGGATGGCCATTTCAATCTCAGCTTAGTTGTTTTATCCTTGGCTAAGCTGCTTGGAGTCTGACCACACACGTGTGCTTCAGTCGCCAGAGATTTGGGAAGAGTCATACACAGAATTTAGAGCTCCCCATTTCTGGCTCTTTACTTCTTGAGATCCTGCCCTCATCCTAGAATCCATGAAAACAGGAAACTCACCCAGTGTTGGTTTCTTCTTTCAAGTGTTAACTTTCTTCCAGAATCTGCCTGCTCTTGGTTGTTGTCCAGTGTCTTCAGGTAGCTGGCTTCTTCTTGGTTTTGTTTTTGTCTGGAGTTTATAGTTGTTATCTGTGGGAGATTCAGTCTGCTAAGACTTTATTTGTCCATTTAAAATTATTTTTGAGCCTTTGATTATAGCCACATAGAACTAGGATTCTAAAAGCTAGCCCTCCTTTTCCAGCTCAAAGCTGCCACACTGGTCAGTTATCCTTTAACTTGGTTGCTGTACACCAGTTCTTCTTAGGTGAGTGAAACAGTGAGAGGGTTTTACTGTAAACCATAAAATATATGTCAGTTTGGATCTGATTGTGGTGTTCAAGGTAAACATTCACCTTTTATGGACTTCTCTTTTTTTTTGCGGTACGCGGGCCTCTCACTGTGTGGCCTCTCCCGTTGCGGAGCACAGGCTCCGGATGCGCAGGCTCAGCGGCCATGGCTCACAGGCCCAGCCGCTCCACGGCATGTGGGATCTTCCCGGACCGGGACCGAACCTGTGTCCCCTGCATTGGCAGGCGGACTTTCAACCACTGCGCCATCAGGGAAGCCCTGGACTTTTCTTAGAAGTCTAAATAGTTAAAAGCTTCTTCTGATACCCTCATGTTAAAAGAGAGCAAAATTAGTTACCACAGACCATTATAATTATCTTTTTATAACAAAGTTAACTCCAAGGTTAGTATAATGGCTTATTTATTTCAAGTCATATTTGACATGAAAAATTTGTCAATCTAACAAAAGAACCAGGGCAATCTTGTAGACTTGGCTACAATGGGATCTGAACTATCTGAATTGATTCCAAACATGGGGAAGCCACACATAATCCTAGTTGAGTAACTTAAAAGCTGAAACATAATGTAAACCTGTTGGATTTTTCTTTTGTGTTTAATATTCTATTAGTTTAAAAGTGTCAGAAGCATTTTTCATAGAGATATATTTTCATTTAACATAATTTTCAAACGTAGCTTGAAGCATGTTACATGGTCCATTTTAAGCCTGTTTAAATGTTAGATATTTATTTACAGAGTCCGTAACATAGCCTAATAATATTGAGCAAAGATCAGATGTATGTGAACATTGGTAATATCAATCTAAATTGAAAAAATTCCAATTTTATCAAAATCACCACTGGAAAACTTCTTTATTAAATATTTCTTACAATAAACAGGTTGTGCTCTGTTATTTTGGAAATGATTGTTGCTCTTTTCCTTTTCTCCTCTTTCTTTGTGTTTCTGATATTACTCACTTGAGAAGTTCTTTGAATGGGCATCATTCTTTTCAAAATTGAAGATTATATGAAAAGCAAAATGATATACCATTTTATGTAGTTTAAATAGTTTTGTAGTTTAAATTTGATGTTGATTAATTTGGTCCTCAGTGACTGAATTTTTCTTTTGCAATAACTTTAACTCAATCACTACTTATTCCACTATTGTTTGCCTTTTTGACTCGTTTTATTGTTATAGGTATCTGCTTTTGAAAATGAAAGTTTAATCAAGAATTTTCATTAGCTGAAGACCTGTGTAATTGAAGTAGAATTTCTGCTTTGAATGCACCTTTCTATATACAAGCTCACCTATCATGTAGGAAATATATTTCCTGAATTTATATTTTGAGTTTGTACCTAGTGTATGATAAAACAAGTCTCTGTTCCAGTGAAAAACAGCTAAATCAAAATTTTTTGTTTGTTTCATTCTTAGGGTGATATTCAGACTCATTTATTCAAATGTATAAATAGTACTCTGCTTGGAAGTTTCAGTCAGTTAAACTGGTTGTTAGAGTGTTATTCTCTAAGGGTAGAAATGATTTCTTTCCTCTTCCAGTAATTATGTGCCTTACACATAGTAGGTGTTTAATCAGAATATGTTTAACTTATGTCTCCTGGGATGGAACAATCCTAAATAACTGTGTTCGTTGGGGATATACAATTTTCACTTGAGAATTTATTGAATTCATTTCCTTTAACTTTAAGCTTTTTGGTTTTAGAATGATTAAATATTGATGGTTAGGCTATGATGAGTAATATTGCTCCTTTATTTAAAAGGAAGACTTAAAAAAATGTTCTTATGCATTTTCCCAGTAAGTGGGGCAAAATCCCTGAAACTTTATATAAACTAATAAAATCCTTCTCATTCAGAATGCTATTTGAAATTGAAACTATTAAGATAAGGATATTGGCACAAAGTATGCATGCCATAAATGCCTATCAAGTTGAACTTTGTGGTTTTGAATGCATTATTAGTGTTGAGCTATCTTAGCTGCATCCTACACATTGGTGAACTTGAAGGATGATGGTATTTACGCTTAAAAAAACTTTGAGAGAAGTGGTGGGCTGCAAATTATAAAACTCTGTGTATAAAAGCTCTTTCCTCTCCATGGATTTCAGCCTATTTTATATTTTGGGTGAAATATTTGCTTCATAATCTGTATATAAAGGTATATACTTTTCATTGCTTGACATTTTCATATTTACAAGTCAACGAGAAATACCGGCATTCTCCCTCTATTCAACTGTCTTCTTTCTTCTGTCTAAATAAGGGTGTAACTGGAGATTGACAGACTCTGGTGGGTGGCATTTGCATTATGGTGCAATGGAAATCTCAAGACTGGTTAATTATATTTTCAGCCTACACTAGGAGCTGCCACCCTCCTCTCTCTTTTTCCTTATTCTCATTCACTACCTTATAGTTAGTTATGTGCAGGGAATTGTGAGCTTTTTGAAAGCAAGGGCTGAGCTTTACTCATCTCAATGCCTAGCACTGGACCTGATACAAAAATGATTATTATATAAAATAAATCACCATAGTTGTGAAAGAAACAACAGTTGATAATGTTCATTGCCATTGACCAAACGAGTGAACTGATGTATAGAGTAATGATATCTGGAATCTTCCTTAGCAAGATTATGTAGGTCACTGGTCAGGAGGCAGAACCAGGACTCAGGGTTGGAAACCAATGCCAGATATCACCAATGTAAGCATTGTGCCATTCTGACTGCTGTCAGTTTATGAAAGTGGCCATTTTCTTTACAGAAACCAAGAAATGTAAGCGAACACACATTACCTTTAAGACCTGGATTACTCAGTGTGATTCAATGCATTAATTAAATTCTCCAGATGTTTTCACGATTCAGACAAAGAAATGAAGACTCTCTTAGTGTTAATGAAGTATGATAAGAAAAGATGTCTACAAACAATGGTCAGTCTGTCCGTCTGTTGTTTGCTCTGCCTACAGTATTGAATCTGATTATGATCTGGCTAATTTGAATCTAAGACTATTTGAGCCTTTTAGCTCTGTGTGTGGAATTTCAGCAGGGTTGAATTTTTCAGAATTATTCATGAAAAATCACATCACACTCAGTATTCTAGGACAAAAAGAGCAAGCTTATCAGGCAAGAATTAGTGCTATCTTTATAATCTGCCAGCATCTTTAAGCAACACTAGCAATCTTGCAAAGTAGGTCTAAAATTATTGATATTAACACCAATAAAACTGTAAAGTAGGCAAAATTGTAATAGTCTTTAAATAATATCAAGACATTTGTAGAAAACCAGACAAAGATGTCACAAAGAAAGAAAACTACAGGCCAATATCACTGATGAACATAGATGCAAAAATCCTCAACAAAATACTAGCAAACAGAATCCAACAGCACATTAAAAGGATCATACACCAAGATCAAGTGGGGTTTATCCCAGGAATGCAAGGATTCTTCAATATACGTAAATAAATCAATGTGATACACCATATTAACAAATTGAAGGTGAAAAACCATATGATCATCTCAATAGATACAGAAAAATCTTTCGACAAAATTCAACACCCATTTATGATAAAAACCCTCCAGAAAGTAGGCATAGAGGGAACTTTCCTCAAATAATAAAGGTTATATATGACAAACCCACAGCCAACATCGTTCTCAATGGTGAAAAACTGAAAGCGTTTCCTCTAAGATCAGGAACAAGAGAAAGTTGCCCGCTCTCACCACTCTTATTCAACATAGTTTTGGAAGTTTTAGCCACAGCAGTCAGGGAAGAAAAAGAAATAAAAGGAATCCAAATGGGAAAAGAAGAAGTAAAGCTGTCACTGTTTACAGATGACATGATGCTATACATAGAGAATCCTAAAAATGCTACCAGAAAACTACTAGAGCTAATCAATGAATTTGGTAAAGTAGCAGGATACAAAATTAATGCACAGAAATCTCTGGCATTCCTATACACTAATGATGAACAATCTGAAAGAGAAATTAAGGAAACACTCCCATTTACCACTGCAACAAAAATAATAAAATATCTAGGAATAAACCTACCTAAGGAGACAAAAGACCTATATGCAGAAAACTATGAGACACTGATGAAAGAAATTAAAGGTGATACAAATAGATGGAGAGATACACCATGTTCTTAGATTGGAAGAATCAACACTGTGAAAATGACTCTACTACCCAAAACAATCTACAGATTCAATGCAATCCCTATCAAACTACCAATGGCATTTTTCACAGAACTAGAACAAAAAATTTCACAATTTGTATGGAAACACAAAAGACCACGAATAGCCAAAGCAATCTTGAGAAAGAAAAACAGAGCTGGAGGAATCAGGCTCCCTGACTTCAGACTATACTACAAAGCTACAGTAATCAAGACAGTATGGTACTGGCACAAAAACAGAAATATAGATCAATGGAACAGGATAGAAAGCCCAGAGATAAACCCACGCACATATGGTCACCTTATATTTGATAAAGGAGGCAAGAATATACAGTGGAGAAAAGACAGCCTCTTCAATAAGTGGTGCTGGGAAAACTGGACAGCTACATGTAAAAGAATGAAATTAGAACACTCCCTAACACCATACACAAAAATAAACTCAAAATGGATTAAAGACCAAAATGTACGGCCAGACACTATCAACCTCTTAGAGGAAGACAGAGGCAGAACACTCTATGACATAAATCACAGCGAGATCCTTTTTGACCTACCTGCTAGAGAAATGGAATTAAAAACAAAAATAAACAAATGGGACCTAATGAAACTTCAAAGCTTTTGCACAGCAAAGGAAACCATAAACAAGATGAAACAACAACCCTCAGAATGGGAGAAAATATTTGCGAATGAAGCAACTGACAAAGGATTAATCTCCAAAATTTAGAAGCAGCTCATGCAGCTCAACAGCAAAAAAACAAACAACCCAATCCAAAAATGGGCAGAAAACCTAAATAGACATTTCTCCAAAGAAGGTATACAGATTGCCAACAAACACATGAAAGGATGTTCAACATCACTAATCATTAGAGAAATGCAAATCAAAACTACAATGAAGTATTACCTCACACTGGTCAGAATGGCCATCATCAAAAAATCTACAAACAATAAATGCTGGAGAGGGTGTGGAGAAAAGGGAACCCTCTTGCACTGTTGGTGGGAATGTAAATTGATACAGCCACTATGGAGAACAGTATGGAGGTTCCTTAAAAAACTAAAAATAGAGCTACCATACGACCCAGCAATCCCACTACTGGACATATACCCTGAGAAAACCATAATTCAAAAAGAGTCATGTACTAAAATGTTCATTGCAGCTCTATTTACAATAGCCATGACTTGCTCTTGTTATGAATTCCTAATGATTCTTATCATGAATGGAGTTGGTCTTTCTGTACTCCTCCACACCATTCATTTGATAGAACTCATAGGAATTAGCAATACGATATCAAGTTGAAGTCAAATGTCTATCTTTTCCCCTTTTAAGTGTCTATTTTGAGATCTATCTTACCCTAAGACTGAGGTGGCTACTTGGAATACAGGCTTTTGAGCCGTAGTGCTGGGTATCATGTTCAGCTCTTGGCAGGCATCTCTAAATGGCCACGTTGCCATTATAAAATACGTCGGTTTCACTTCTTACCGTGTGGCCGACTCCAGAAAATGGGTGGCATTTTGATGTATGGACTTTAAGTCTTCTATGACCTTTGTGAGTGATTTCTCAAAAGTTTTTCTCTGGGATCTGTAGTTAGAGTACCGATAGTTCAAGGCTTGACTTTCATGCTGGGAGTTGTCAGTAACCTGAGTATGCCCAAGGAAACGTTTTTTCCCCTTGAAAATAGTCTTCAGTTTTTTTTTTTTTTTCATGTAAATAATTCAGTTGAGGAAGATCGCAGCATGAATAAAAGACATGGACTAGTAACTTGTAATGAGAAGCTTAGGAAAACATGGACCCCCAGGCACATCTCTGCTCTCTGTTTCCTATCGGGCGGAGTGGCCTGTTATGGATAAAGGTAAATTGAGTTCTTCTACTTGACCCAGACACTGATTCTGTGGCTCACATCCTGCCAAGGTAGTTGCATAGTTGCTGTTTAAAATAAGTCACAGCCAAAGATGAACTCTGAGTGCTGTCTAAGTAGCAGCAAAAAAGACCTGGTCCTCCTCTGAAGGTCAAGTGCGGTTTTCCAATGTGTCAGCACAATAGGAACCCAAACACTTGGCCAGGAGAGACCTTGAAGATCTAAGGTTGTGACATGTGTATGGAGACTTGGCTTTGGCTATTGTCTGTTTGGACTGATCTAACACTGGGACGGAAAAAAAAAACCCCACTCGATTTCTTCCCACCTTGGTCTCATTTTATTTGTACATTTATTTCTCTCTTCCTTAAGAAGATTTCTCCCTGGCTAATTTAAGACACACTGACTGTACTGAGCATGAATCTTTAATCGAAAGCAAGCTCTTCAATGGAAGAATGGCTCGTTTGACTTCTGAATACCCTTTTGTACCTGTATTTCTAAACTTATCTAATTCCTATGAAGCCTTTCCATTTGAATCCTTCTTGGGCAGATGAAAAGCTTGCGGAAACACCCAGGGTTGGCTTCACTTTTGCTTCCCCTATATAAATAGGATAGCCTTCCAATCCATGAGGCTGAAAAACATGATATGGCATTAACTTTCCTAAACGGGGGAGGGTAAGGCTGATGCTTTAAAAAAAACTTTTTATGCCAACTAACCGCTATGCAGCTGGACCAGGAAGCTTCCTGGCAGTACAACAGTCTGGAGGAGAAATGTGGTCACTGATCAATAAAACCCCAGTGTGGGGAAAATAACAGGAGGCCAGTTGTAACCTTAGGAAATGGTCTTTTCAGTGTCTTTCTCATTTCTTCTAAGTCTGTGTGTTTGGTATGGCATCTCTCTATTTCTCAGACAAAGCTCAGTGGAGAAACTGTTCTAATTGCTAATGGGACAAATTGTGGGTACTCATAAAGAGAGATTCTGGTGACAGACAATTAAGTATGCGAGTATTTGAAAGTGTCAGGAGAGAAAATGATGTCTTCACCTCACCAGGTTCATTTAAAAAGTTGTATTAGTGGTTTTTTTTTTTTTTCCTTTTACCCTCATTCATGTCAATGAGAAAAATCCAGAGAAACTGAAAAGAAAATCCCCCTCGACGCCAGAATTTCCTTGCCCTTGACTTAGATAAAGAGGGTACAGAGAGGCTCCAATGAAGTCGCCAGTACTGGAGTCCCTACAACTCTTTCTTTCTAGGCCTGCCTGTAGTCTCTGCTGAGCAGTCTTTTCAGAGTAGGGTATTGTTTTTTTTTTTTTATTCTGGGATAAGTGATGCTTTCTTCAGGAACTTCTTTTATGCAGTAAAAATGAATGTTTATGTATGCCGGTGATGAGGGGCTGTACTCCAGAACAGTGCAGTGTTCACTTTAACAGTTGAAGGAGTCCTCAAAAATTCCAAATAAATAAAATCACTTGGCGGGGTGGGAGGGTGGTTGGGAATTTTAGATTGAAAGGGAATCCTTCTGTGATTTTTTTTTTAGTAAAATATTGAATCTTTTTTTTGAAGCAAATTAGCACATCCCAGTTTATCCTGTGTAAATCTGGAATGCCACATGGAGACTTGACTTTAACTGGAACACGCCTTCGCTAAGCTAGTTCAAAGCCAATTCCTCCCCTTCCCCCAGACAGAAAGGAAACTCCATGAAAGCAAAGTCCTTGCTGTTCATAATTCCGGACTGTTGATGCTTGAGAGCTTAGAGTAGTTACTCACAAAATGTTAAGTCAGTGGGACAAATGAAGAGGCAGACAAGGAGCTGGTATTCTAAAATGTGATCAGAGAGAAGAAAATCCAGGGTTCCTTGTTAGTGCTAATATTTAAAAGAGGCCTCTTTGGGTTGAAATGGAAAGAATTTGGGGTCTTAACATCAGAGTACTGTTTTGTACTGAGTATTAATTTTACCCCAGTGCAGTTTCTCCAGACCTTTCTTTCTCCATTTATGTCGGCCACAAACAGAATCTACACAGAGGAAGGACCCATAGCTGGCTACCTGGGGATGCTGGATCACACATTCTGGTTGGCTTCCTTTTTCTGTGTCAGGACATGGTTGTGAATGCATGCACAAGGCATGAACTGTCGACGTGTACCTTTACAACCCTCCTTGTTCCGTGTCATGACCTTCCCTCATGAACATTTAAGTGGGAACTGATATGGGGAGGGGGTGAAGGGGAGCACCATTAAATGGAAACACGGTCCTGCCGTATCTCTTACTTACAATGAAGCTAGAGACACTGGCACCCATAACATGACTCCCTTGTTCATGTTACACTCGGGGAAAACCAGAGCCACATGTTTGAGTGGCACCTTCTGAGCTCCTGTTTCCAAATTCAAACTGAGCTGACACGTGGTGTACACAATTTCAACTCAGGAGCGGATTTCACTTAATCCACAGGGCATCTGAGTTACATGAGCACAAAATGAGAAACAGACGTGACTTGCAGGTGCTTTCTGCCCTGCTGTTGTGTAACTAACTCAAAGGTGTCTTTGATTTCAATAAGAAATTTGGCAGAGAGCTTGTCCATAAAGCACTTTAATTGCATTGGTTTTTGGTAAAAGGGCTTCACTCTCCTCCCACCTTGCTCTCACCACAAACACTCAAATACACATAAAACTCCCATTAGAAAGAGTAGAATGACTGTGTTAAAAATAAAATTTAAATTAAAGACCAACCTCAGTACCTCGTACGTTGCCCATTTTCCTCATAAATGACCATCGGTTTTGGTTTTCGTGCTTTGGATAATTACCCAATAGTTCATAATGGCTTCGAATGTATCATATAAATAATACGGCTTGTAAATATATTAACAAATAAATATTTAACCAGTAAACCAAAACAACTTCAAAGAAGTCAGTCAACTCCAACGGGGACATAACACATTTAAAAAAATTGCCCAAATAAGGATTTGTTCAGTAGACCATAACCCTTCACGGCTCAAGAAAGAGTATGCTACCTTTGTGCCTGGAAATGTTTCTAGCAAAGTCCTCAATTCCTAGACTAAAGGTTGTGTGTAATTGAAGCGAAGCTGCCCTACTATCTCCCCATGGTTTGGGACTCTTGGGAGGAACATTTTTTGTATTCTCAAGGCTCAGCATTTAGAAGGTGCTCCAAAAATATGAAATGATAATGATGAATAAGACTCCATTTGGGGTCTGGGGGGGCTGAATACCATTCACAGCAAAGCGACCTATTTCGGCTGTCTATAGGAAGCAGAGAAGCTCTTTCACCTTTTTAGCATAGGCTTGTTGACCTTGGGCAAGACATATTACATCTCCGGCCTTCAATTGCCTCATCTGCACAATGAGGGAATGGTCTAGATGATTTTAACCAGGTCCTCCCGGTTAGAGTATGACTCTTTGGGAAGTTTGGGTTTTACTGTGTGCCTTAAGAATTTTCTACAGAATAATCTACAACAACTTAAAGTTTTAATAGCCCGAAGCTGCTACACCTTTGTGGAAATTGTTATAGGCATTTTTCTGACTTAGATACCCTGAATCAGGGTTGTCTAAGTTTGGTGTCACAGGTTGTGCACTGCACAACTCCAGGGGGCACTATTCACATAGATTATAAAGTGAATGCCCCCCTCTCCTTCAAGTTATGCAACGTTGCTTCTCTGCCTTAAATATACAGTATATTTTCTTTCAGCCTAGTGAACAGATTCATGTTGTCAGATTTTCTTTAACACCTATGTTTGTCGGAATCCTGCCAGCTTCTTCCTTCAGACTCCTTTTCCAAGAAGACTCTTCCCTGATTCTTTCCCAAGCCTTGATTAGAATGAAACTAACATCTAGTTAAAAGGTAATCATTCTCATTCAGATGAATTCTGCTCTTAAAGTGAGGGAGAAAAGATCTAGAATTGGGGCATCAAACTATTTGTTGCCCCTTATCCGGCATTGTGCATGTAGGGTAGGATGGCATCAGACGGCAATAGAACCTATGGGTTTCCGGGGGCCTGGGGGCTGAGTAGCTCTATATTTTGTATGTTTCCAGTATAGAAAAGAATCAGAAATAGATGGCTGTTTCTTGAAACTCTGCCCAGTGGTTTGGCTAATGGGACTTTTCCACCTTGCATTGTGGAGTCAGTTTGATCTTGAATTGGGGCTGATCACGTCCTTAGGAAGGCTTCAGGCTTGGTGGCCTGGGGAAGGCACAAGTGGAATGCTAGCTGACTGCTCCTCTGCTCCCACACCGGGAAAGGCCAAAGACTGCTGGGGTTTGCGCATGCCAGTCCTCTCCCTTGTGAGGAGCAGACCTAGGCTCTTTAAAAAAACATTATTGCTTAAAAATAACAAGTAGGAGCTGAAGTGCTTTTCAGCTAATGGATAAAAACTAGCTCTTTCTTACTGAAGTCAAATTAATATTTAAAGCCTGGATTCTGGGTTTTAAGATGTTCTCAGTAACTTAGTGGAGTTTTCATCACCTGCTATTGATGAGAATAGCTTTGTACCTGTGTATCCCCCTCTAGAGCAGGCTTCGTTCTGCTGGCAGCACTCCAGCTCTGCACACACATTTCTAGGGTGTGCGGTATGTGGGGGACAGAATTACCTTCCCCCGTCTGTCCAGACTGTTTAACTCATATGATGAGATCATTTGATACTGACAGTTAGACCTGTCTTACCAGTCAGCCATATGCATTAACTCCTAAGAAAAGATTAGCCCAATGCCTAGTAGTCCACATCATCAGAGCAATATTTAAGCTGAAACATGGAGCCTGAAACCTCTTCAACAACAGAATTCTGACTAGTTATCTCTTCTGATGTTTATATGTTGCCCCTGACTAATCTGTCAGTAATAGCAATAGAATTATTTACCCCAGAAATGATACTTTTTATTGAGACCTTACCTTATGTGATCACTAATCCCTACCCAAACCTGCAAGGTTTGGGATATTATTATCCCTGTTTTACAGGAGAAGATATTGGATCTCAAGAGGGAAGGCATTTGCTCAAGACAGGGTCAGGTTTCAAGGCCAAGTGTAAAGCCTGGCTCCATCCTTCAAGCCGTGTTGCCATCCCTCTGTTCATCCCAGTTAGAAACGCAAGGCTTCCTGCCATCTCCTCCCATGTTATCCTCCCTTCTTGGCCCAGCGCATTCTCCAGTCTCAGGCCATCTTGTGGATATACTATTGACCTCTTCCCGTTGCTCCTAGGATTCTTCCATCTTTCTACAGCATTTGTTTCCTTGGCCACTTCCTGGTTATGTGATCTTGAGGAAGTTATTTAGTTCTCTAGCCTAAAGTTTCCCCATCTATATAATGTTTACAAAATTACATACATCTCATTATAGGTTTTTTTCAAGGCTTAAATGTGATTATGTCTGTGACACCTTTGGCACAGTGCTTTACACATATAGGGCCTCAATAAGGGACTGTGTACATACAGTAGGCACTCAAAGCTTGTGGAATTGATGTTACATTCCAATTCCTGCCACTTGGTGTCTCTCTCAGCTGTACCACTGTCCCTTTGCACTGCTCATGCACTAACTCGGATTATCGTGACTTTGTGCTTCAATATATTGCAGCTGGCTCCTCATTTTTCCTCTTATATCAATATTTTTCTTTTTTACAATCTATCCCGTACATTTCTGAAAAGTTAATTTTACCAAAGCAAAGCTCAGATGCTATCACTTTTCTGCTGTGAAACTGTGAGTGACGCCAGATTGCCCATTGACTTAGGCAAAGGTGACGTAGTAATGGTCTAATTGACATGTCTAAATGTGTCTCTTCTCACTGCCTAAATGCACCCTCACTGATTAAAGTTTATCCTGGAGATATGATATCTGCCCTGCCGTCTCTCCTTTAAGAAGCTGCTACACCCAGAGCCCTTGCCAGATAGCACACATGAACACAGCTGGTTTGACCAGAGTTGAGCCGATCTAAAGGCTGCCGGTTCCTAAGCTGTTTAGTGATCTCTGATGTTTGATCCAGCTCCGAAAGATGAACTGGTTTGGTTAGATTTTGTCTTGGGAATATCAACTACAACCTAGGAAGAATGGTGCCGCTAACAGACGGAACTGAAGCAAAAAAATCATGAGCAAGGCTGATAGGGGCACAAAGCCCTGTGTAGATGAAATAAAGGAGAAGCAAAAATGGTAAGCAAGCAGTGTTAGCATGGCTTAGCGCATGCTGGCCCTCAATAAGTATTTGCTGAGGGAATGAATAAAGGCCAGTTGGAACAGGAAAGGAAGAAGCAGATACACAGAGTATATGTTAATAGTGGCAATGGTGGACCAAAAGGAAGACCCCCTGGAGGGAGCCCTCCAGAGCCATTTTGAATTCAGAGGCCCCCTTCAGCTTTGGTTTCTGCGGGGTTCTACTATGGCCCCTGTTCTCGGATTGCAGAGACATTGCACTTTGTCACTCCATAGGTATCCTCCTCAAAATTCCCTTCCTTTGAACTAGCTTGAGTGGATCTTTGTTTCTAGTAAACCAAAAAGCAGGATTGAGACACCACTTAAATGGGAACTGAAAAGCAGAGATTCTACTTCTGGTTCTATTGCTATTTCTTAGTATCCGTCAATCAGTGTGTATTTATTGAGTGCCTGTTCTGAGTCTGGCAGTTTTTCAAGAGTGGGAGATGTGGTGGTGACCAAGAAAATCTGCTCTCTAGGTGTTTATACTCCATAAGGGTGATAGATGGTGAGAATGTAAACAGAGGAGTAAAATAGTTTCAGCCCTGGGTAAATGCTGTGCAGAAGATGGGAATGTGACAGACAGTGCCTGGTGGCTGCTGTAGCCAGTGACTGGTCCTCTGAGCCAAGATTCAAGGGATGAGAAAGTGGTAGCCATGCAGAGATCTGTGGGGAGGGCAATCTGCGCAGAAGGAATTACCATGTAGAGACAGAGCCAGGAATGAGAATAATCTGTTCGAGGAACAAAGATGAGCGGTATGACCAGATTGAGTGAAAAGGGAGATGGGGAGGGTGGATGGGTTGGCAGGGTTAGACTGTCTAGGGCCACGAAAGTAGGGTAAGAGTTTAGGTTTCATTTTAAGTGTAAGTAAGGGTGTGAGATGATGCACATTTATACATTATTAGAAAGATTATTTTGATTACTACGTGGCACATCTACTGGAAAGAGAGAGAGTGGAGAGAGGGAGACCAGTTCAGAACTATTGAAATAAAATAGGCGGGAGCTGACTACAGTGTAAACCAGGGTTGTATTGGTGGCGATTATGGAAAAGAGTTGAATTAGTGATTTATTTTTGGAAATGGAACTAGTACCTCCATTTAGGACGAATGCTGACTTAGATATAGGGTGTGTAAAAAAGGGAGAATTGAAGGATGATGGCAAGATTTTGGACCTGAGCAACTCTGGAAGAGTGGTGCAATATGTCGAGGAGAAGCCTTGGGGCAGGGGGAGAGGATGGGGAGAGGCTTGGGGTAGAAAAGTAACAGTTCTGTGGGGAGGTCTGGGCTGAGAGTTATTAATATGTGGTGGCATTTAAACTTATGGAACTTGTGCAGTTTTCTAAAGACAGAATGTGGGATAAAGAACAGAGGAGGGCCGAGGGCAGAGTTCTGAGCACTTGGGCTGACCTCAGGCTGGCCACTTCGTTTTTCTGGATTTTAGTTTCCTCTTAAAATGAGAGACATGGACTAGATCTCTAAGATCTAGATCTCTAAGATATGTCACCTTAACATTCTTAAGTTCTATAAATGAAACAATAACAAATACATACACATCTGAATCTGAACTTAAAATCATATACTGTCAAATTCGAACACATTCAACAATGGCTTCCCCGACAAAGCAGCAGCCTTCAGTGAGGTCAGGCTCCCTTGGTTGTGAGAAGCTGATTATGTTCTCTGTTCAGGAAGCGTCGTTTCAAGAAAAGATGGACTCTGCTTACGAAAAGTAACTGGTTTTGTGCTGAAACAGAAGGTCAAGGGGAAAATGGCACTAAAGGGGCAAAGGTTGCAGAAGGGTTGGAGACCCTTCCCACTTGTTAACTTGGGGCCTGGATTGCCTACTTATTTGAAAATGATTGGTGTTTCATCAAAGGAATCCTCCCAGTAAGAACAGCCTCTCCCCGACTACAGCACCATTTGTTGATCTGGTTCCTTGGCCTGTGTTAAACAAACATTAGGGAATTCACAGCAGATGAATTCCAGCTCAGAGGTGTCTGTTATGAGGGGAAAAGTTGCCGATAGGATGCACGCTTACTTGCCTCCTCACGGGGCAAACTCAAGCCCTGCTTTGCCCTCTGCTAGGGCACATGCAGAGGGCCTTAGCTGGGCACAGAGCATAACTTGTGGGTTGGGGAGTGAGGTTGAGAGGAGCAAATATTCTTGGGACTTGTGTGAAAACCAATAACACCAGGCCCTGACACTTAGCTATTACTCAAGGAGCCCAGAGTGCTTCCTAAACATGGGATAGTTTGTTCATGCCTCCAAATTTTCCCTGGAAGACAGCTCAGTGTTCACCTTTCCTCCTGCTTCTATGGCTGGGGAAGCCTGCTGAATCACAAAAGTAAGTTACCTCCAATCCCACCACAGATTAGTTACCAGTTACAGGAGGTGTAAGTCTCCACACAAGTGTTGTCATCCACCTTGCTCAATATTTCCCAATTTAAGGAAAATAGTCCCAGTCACCTAGGAGATGTGGTGTGACTTTGTAGATAGGCTGAAAGCATTTATGAGCTAAAAAATGTTCAGCTGTCACCCTGATTTTCCACCCTAGCTAAGACTTACTGGAATTGCTTGCATGGCTGAGCTAGAGTCACGTGGTAGGTGACTTAGCGTTGGGGTAAAGATGAGATGAAAACTATAAGGCATTTTTTTTGAGATTCACGTGCCCTCCATTGCAACATGGTGTAGCCCACTGGTCCTCTTACCAAAAAAATCTGAGACCTACTCCTGGCCAATTAAGTCAGACTCTCTGGGGATGGGACTTGGGTGCCCGTGGTCTTTAAATCTTCTCCAGGTGATTCTCCTCTGCCACCAGGGCTAAAAACCATAGGTGCAGCAGAAAGGACATGCATTCTTCTCTTGTTTGTCGTAGGCATGTCAGTCAACTTCTCTGAACTTTGATTTCCTCATACATTGAAGATAGTAACACTTAACCTCTTGAGGTTGTTGGGAAGATCAAGGGAAATTAAGTCAAATGAAGTACCTTATGGCAGGTACCTAGGGTTTACTCAAAAAATGTTACCACCCTGCTCTCCTTTACCTCAGCTGTTGTGGAAACAGTTTCCATCTACTGTGTAACTGGGATAGAGTTTTCTTCTTTTTAAAAAAATTGAGGTAACACATTGACATATGACATTATATTAGTTTCAGGGGTGCCACATATTTGTACACATTGTGAAACGATCACCACAATAAGTCTAGTTAAAGAGTCTTCGATATGATAGAAATGCACTTCTGTATCTCTTTGCCAATTAAAAGACTAAAACATGAAAGGACCAAAACCTCTAGCTTTGGGTTTAGTTGAAATTAGTAAAGCCAAACGAGTGGTTGGTGTTGTCAGGAAGCCTCACGTTCAGCTTCCATAAAGCCAGGTTCTTTGTTTCCAACCGATTCTGAACTGTTCATTTCATCAAGTAGAAGCCAGGATGAAAGTCCACAGCAGAAAGGAGGTGCTCTCTATTAGATGGGCAGGGCCACCTGGTTTCCTGCATCCTGAGGGGCCTCTCTGGGGAGAGTGGTCCAGGGTGGGTGAAGGGAAAATGCTGGCCCTTATCTCTCAGAAGCTGGGTCTTAGCAGAGCCCAAACTCTAACCACAAGGAAGTATAATCTGACTCCAGCCTGGCTTTTCTTTTGCTCAGTTCCATCCTCTACCCCTCAGTTACCGTGGTGCTGGCGCCTCTCCTTTCCTGGTCAGAGGAAACCTGTCGGGATGCCTACAGCCTGAGTAGCTCAGTTGTTTCTACGTGATAGCAAGGTTCCTCCTGGACAGAAATAAAGCAGGGCCAATGAAATGGCATTTCCACAAACCCTACTGCCTTTCATTCAAAGGCCCGTGGCCTCTTAGGCTTTATCCAGGGGGATAATAGCCCAACCGCACACGTGTAGACGTGGCTGTCTGGACAGATGAACAGGCTCCAGGCCCTCCTCAGTCACATCTGGGATGAATGGTCAGTGTGGCAGCAAGGGCTGCAGTTGCAGTGCCCCACCCAGCCTCCCTCATTAGCTCGGGGGCCAGGGAAAGACTATGCCTCCACTCCTCTGCTCACAGAGGTAAGCAGCACTCAGAGAAAAGGAAAGCCTGTCTTGGGTGTGTTAGTGAGGGGGGCACTGTGTTCCATGGGTTATCCCAGCTCCATTTCCTCCTGGGCCTGCTATGGAAGGGCCCACTCCACCCCCAGCTGGATTTAGTTTTGGGCAGGTGACTCAGCAGGCAGGAGACATTGCACCTTCATGCTCTGACTTGGAGCCCCCAGAGCTTGGTGTGGGTTCCATGATCGTTCCTTGAGTTGCAGGGCACAGCTATAGTCAGGCTTCTCAAGCTGCAATTTCTATCATCTGTCCTTCTGTCTACCAAGTACAACACTGAGACAATTCCTCATCCCTCAATCCCTTCATCCCTCCATCCTTCCCTCCATCCCTCCATCCTTCCCTCCATCCCTCCATCTGTCCAGCATTTACTGGGCATCTGCACTGTGCCTGACACTGTGGAAGATGATGAAGGTCCACGGATGAGGAAGACACAGCACTGCTGTCAAGAATCTCAGGGTTAGTGAATGTGACTGACAATGAACAAATATTGGTTGGTTAGTGGAATATCATCTGGTGAGACAAGAATGATCACAGTTAGGAACAGGATATGTTGAGGTTCTGAATTTTACAGCAGTAACCCTGGATAGAGGAGGTGGAGAAGGCACACCTCTAAGGATTTTCCTGAGTTTATTGGATGCCCTGGGGCAGTTGGCTCAGCTCAGGGACTGTCTGCTTTGGGAGGGACCCAGTGGGGACTGGGAGGTTGGGGCTTGGCAGCATTTCCTGAGTGGAGGACTATTGTCACTCCTCTTCCCACCCTAAAGAGAAGGTTGGGGAGTAACAGCAGAGGGTGGTTCTCCTGTGTCTCATTACCCCAAGCTGCCCTTTCAGGGAAAAAGCCTGGAGACCCATCCATCTCATTTTATTACTTTGGAAGGAGAGAAGCCACAAGTGTAGGGATGATGGCAGAGGCTGCTTTCAGGGTTATATTTAGAGATCAGCTCCTACATTCAGATGGAATCCTAAGCAGGCTTTCAGGTGGGTGGAGCAATTGCTTGGCTGGGAAGTCTTCCTTTGGATACTGGAAACAGCTACCTAAACCTTGGTCGAGGAGGATCTTTGGTTTATCAGCAGGAGGAAACCCTAGAAGGTATACTTTGTGAGCTTAAATAAGCCCCCAGCCTCCACTCCAGCTGGAGCAGATTAAAATTTGTGGACCCTTGGCATTTTCTGAGGAAATAGAATATTTTTTTTCTCCCCAAAAGATAGGTCTCTGGTTTTGTTATGAGGCAGTAAGATCTGAAAATAAAGACAGACCTAAAATTCATTTTGATTGAAGACAAACTTGGTTCGATGCCTGTTTGCAATGAACTTAGATAATTTTGCTTCATTATACAGTGTATTATGTTTGCATTGGGGGGTTCTGAAAATAAGTTACTTGCTTGAAGATATGACTAAGATACCACTTATCATCGTGGTTTGGGCTAGTTGCATTTCTCATGAGGATAGAAATATGAAATGAGGATGGATATGAAATGAGAGGCCAAGAAAGATGAGAGCCTTCACTTCCATTTTCCTTTGCAAGGAGCTCCAGAATAACCTACGTCCCTTTTCCCCTTCTATCTGTTACTTGGGACCATCTTCCTCTTTGGCCTAAACACTCTCAGCTCATACAGCCCCATTGCCCACCCCCTCATTAACACCTTCGTCGATTAGCACCATGCAGAAAAGTTGAATAACATGTTATTCATGTGCGGTGCTCTTCTTGTCATGGCAGAGATTCTGCAGGAGAATATACAGAGAGGGAAATGCTTCCTGAGATCCACCGTATCATTTAGTTAATAGCCTCAACCAGGGATCTTGCAGCCCAATACTCCTTCCTTGAAGTCATCCTTGGGAGAGTTTCTGGTTACTGTACCCTAAAAGCGATTTTGCTGTCCACTTGAGCCCCTAATATACTCTCCATTCTGTTAAGCTGAATTTGGACAATAGATATCAAGAACCAAAGATGATACAAAAGCCAGATATTTCTGGTGCATAGTTGGCTACAAATACCTTGCCTCTCCCCACATCCTTACTTCCTGTTTTCCTTCTGATCAATTTGTCAGAATTCATCTGCTGTTCCGTGATGGAGCTAACACTGCCAGTACCATTTCTTCCACATTGAATTATTTATTCATTAAGCAAACATTTAATCCCGTGCTGCCTGTGTATGGGATACAAAGAAGGCAGACCTGGTTCTGTTTTCAAGAAGCCTCCAGTCTAGTGGGAATACAGATGTACGGAACTAGTCTTTCTTACAGGGGCTGATGTATATGCACATATTGTGTGGGAACTTGGAGTAAAGCCACTGTGAGTTGCCCAGGGGAGCTGAGGAAGTTTCTCAGTGGAAATGACTCTGAGGAATGAGGGATGATTAGCAATTTTCTAGGAAGATAAGAGTGGAGACAGCATTCTAGCAGAAAGAACAGCATGTACAAAGGCTCAGTGCCATGAAAGAGGATGGTAGTTTCTGGGACTGGTGAGTAGCCCCATGTGGCTGGAGCCTAGTTTCCATGGGGTAAATGGCACAAGGGGTTTGTCCTCTAGGCCCAAGAAGATCCCTATAGGCTTACTTAGGAAGATCTATTTGCTCCCATGGGTGATGGGAAGCTGTTGAGGAATTTTGAAGAGGAATGACAGGGGCAGATTTTGATGTGATCTCGACAATAGGATATAGTCTGATGAGAGGAGAACTGACATCCTCCTATAGCTCTTTAGTGGATGCTATAGTGTGTTCTCCAATCCTAGACACTTGTCCCCCCAGCTGTTGGGAGTATTGCCTGCTGATGTCTCAAAACTGAGCCCGTCCCAGAAAACTGGCTGAAGAGAGCTGCTTGCCCAAGATGCGAGGGCATATAAAGGCTTAGCTCCAGCTGGGACAACTCTGAAGGGCCATCCCAACTCTGGAGTGCCCTGTGGGAACCACTGACACCCTTGTAGTAACTGTATCACAGCTCAACTCATCCTTTTGCCTAATTCTGCTTGTTTTACTCCCTCACTGGTGGTATTCCCAAGAGCCCTGTCCAGTAAGCCGCCTACAGACAAATCTCCATCTCAGAGTTTATTTTGTGGGGACCTCAACCTCGCAACAGTCTTCCCCAGTCTGGAGAATTGGTGGCCTGATGCTCCTTTCTTGAGTCACCTTTACTCCTTAAAGTCTTCATGGCAAAAGAACAGTGGTTGGGTCTCTTGAACGCCCTGTTTTGCAAGGTTTCTGATTCTCATTGGACACCAAAGTCTTTCTCTAAGCACTTCTGAAGACTGTGAGGGAGAGCAGAGATGACCCTTCCCGGGCCAGCCCTTCTCTCCAGTGTGAGGGAAGAACATATTTAGGTTCTTCCCATACATAAAGGGGAACCTTTGCTGCAGTGGCCAATTGGATCTATGGTTTTGTGGGATTCTACTGGGAAATTATGACATGGTCTATTTGCTCAGCATCTGTCTCTGCTCTTAACGAATTCATAGAGAATTTCTGACTTAACATTTACAAAAGGTCATAGAACTTAAAAAATAGGTAATAGAGAGAGACCTTCAAGATGGCGGAGGAGTAAGACGTGAAGATCACCTTCCTCCCCACAAATACATCAGAAATACATCTACATGTGGAACAACTCCTACAGAACACCTACAGAACGCTGGCAAAAGACCTGACTTCCCAAAAGATATATATATATATTTCTATTTCTCTTTTTGTGAGTATGTATGTGTATGCTTCTTTGTGTGATTTTGTCTGTATAGCTTTACTTTTACCATTTGTCCTAGGGTTCTGTCTGAACGTTTATTTTTAGTATAGTTTTTAGCACTTGTTATCACTGGTGGATTTGTTTTTTGGTTTGGTTGCTCTCTTCTTCCTTTCTTTTCTTTTTATTACTTTTTAATTCTTTTTACTTTAATAACTTTAAAATTTTCTTTCTTTCTTTCTTTCTTTCTTTCTTTCTTTCTTTCTTTCTTTCTTTCTTTCTTTCTTTCTTTCTCTCTCTCTCTCTCTCTCTTTCTCTCTCTCTCTCTCCCTCCCTCCCTCCCTCCCTTCCTTCTTTCTTCATCCCTTTTTTTCTGAGCTGTGTGACTGACAGGTGTCAGGGCTGAGCCTCTGAGGTGGGACAGCCGAGTTAAGGACGTTGGTCCACCAGAGACCTCCTGGCTCCAAGTAATATCAAACGGCAAAAGCTCTCACAGAGATCTCCATCTCAACACTAAGATCCAGCTCCGCTCAACAACCAGCAAGCTACGGTACTGGACACCCTATGCCAAGCAACTAGCAAGACAGGAACACAACCCCGCCCATTAGCAGAGAGGCTGCCTAAAATCATAATAAGATCACCCAAAAACACACCACTGGATGTGGTCCTGCCCACCAGAAAGACAAGATCCAGCCTCATACAGCAGAACACAGGCACCAGTCCCCTACACCAGGAAGCCTACACAACCCACTGAACAAACCTTACCCACTGGGGGCAGACACCAAAAACAATGGGAACTACAAACCTGACGCCTGTGAAAGGAGACCCTAAACACAGTAAGTTAAGCAAAATGAGAGGACAGAGAAATACGCAGCAGATGAAAGAGCAAGGTAAAAACCCACCAGACCAAACAAATGAAGAGGAAATAGGCAGTCTACCTGAAAAAGAATTCAGAGTAATGATAGTAAAAATGATCCAAAATCTTGAAAATAGAATGAAGAAAATACAGGAAACGTTTAACAAGGACCTAGAAGAACTAAAGAGCAAACAAACAATGATGAACAACACAATAAATGAAATGAAAAATTCTCTAGAAGGAATCAATAGCAGGATAACTGAGGCAGAAGAACAGATAAGTGACCTGGAAGATAAAATAATGGAAATAACTGCCACAGAGCCAAATAAAGAAAAAAGAATGAAAAGAATGGTGGACAGTCTTGGAGAGCTCTGGGATAACATTAAACACACCAATATTCGAATTATAGGGGTCCCAGAAGAAGAAGAGAAAAAGACAGGGACCGAGAAAATATTTGAAGAGATTATGGTTGAAGACTTCCCTAAGATGGGAGAGGAAATAGTCAATCAAGTCCAGAAAGCACAGAGACTCCCATACAGGATAAATCCAAGGAGAAACACGCCAAGACACATATTAATCAAACTATCAAAAATTAAATACAAAGAAAAAATATTAAAAGCAGCAAGGGAAAACAACAAATAACATACAAGGGAATCCGCCTAAGGTTAACAGCTGATCTTTCAGCAGAAACTCTGCAAGCCAGAAGGGAGGGGCAGGACATATTTAAAGTGGTGAAAGGGAAAACCCTGCAACCAAGATTACTCTACCCAGCAAGGATCTCATTCAGATTCAACGGAGAAATTAAAAGCTTTACAGACAAGCAAAAGCTAAAAGAATTCAGCACCACCAAACCAGCTTTACAACAAATGCTAAAGGAACTTCTCTAGGCAGGAAACACAAGAGAAGGAAAAGACCTACAATAACAACCCCAAAACAATTAAGAAAATGGTAATGGGAACGTACATATTGATAACTACCTTAAATGTAAATGGATTAAATGCTCCAACCAAAAGACATAGACTGGCTGAATGGATACAAAAACAAGACCCATATATATGCTGTCTACAAGAGACCCATTTCAGACCTAGGGACATATACAGACTGAAAGTGAGGGGATGGAAAAAGATATTCCATGTAAATGGAAATCAAAAGAAAGGTGGAGTAGCAGTTCTCATATCAGACAGAATAGACTTTAAAATAAAGACTATTACAAGAGACAAAGAAGGACAGTACATAATGATCAAGGAATTGATCCAAGAAGAAGATAAAACAACTGTAAATATTTATGCACCCAACATAGGAGCACCTCAATACATAAGGCAAATGCTAACAGCCATAAAAGGGGAATCGACAGTAACACAATCATAGTAGGGGACTTTAACAGCCCACTTTCACCAATGGACAGATCATCCAAAATGAAAATAAGGAAACACAAACTTTAAATGATACATTACACAGGAAGGACTTAATTAATATTTATAGGACTTTCCATCCCAAAACAACAGAATACACTTTTTTTCTCAAGTGCTCATGGAACGTTCTCCAGGATAGATCATATCTTGGGTCAAAATCAACCCTTGGTAAATTTAAGAAAATTGAAATTGTATCAAGTAACTTTTCCGACCACAATGCTATGAGACTAGATATCAAATACAGGAAAAATTCCGTAAAAAACACAAACACATGGAGGCTAAAGAATACACTACTAAATAACCAAGACATCACTGAAGAAATCAAAGAGGAAATCAAATACTACCTAGAAACAAATGACAGTGAAAACACGATGACCCAAAACCTATGGGATGCAGCAAAAGCAGTTCTAAGAAGGAAGTTTATAGCAATACAATCCTACCTCAAGAAACCAGAAACATCTCAAATAAACAACCTAACTTTACACCTAAACCAATTAGAGAAAGAAGAACAAAAAAACCCCGAAGTTAGCAGAAGGAAAGAAATCATAAAGATCAGATAAAAAATAAATGAAAAAGAAGGAAACAATAGCAAAGATCACAAAACTAAAAGCTGGTTCTTTGAGAAAATAAAAAAAATTGATAAACCATTAGCCAGACTAATCAAGAAAAAAAGGGAGAAGACTCAATAGAATTAGAAATGAAAAAGGAGAAGTAACAACTGACACTGCAGAAATACAAAGTTTTATGAGAGATTACTATAAGCAACTATATGCCAATAAAATGGACAACCTGGCAGAAATGGACAAATTCTTAGAAAAGCACAACCTTCTGAGACTGAACCAGGAAGAAATAGAAAATATAAACAGTCAAATCACAAGCACTGAAATTGAAACTGTGATTAAAAATCTTCCAACAAACAAAAGTCCAGGGCCAGATGGCTTCACAGGTGAATTCTAGCAAACATTTAGAGAAGAGCTAACACCTATCCTTCTCAAACTCTTCCAAAATATAGCAGAGGGAGGAACACTCCCAAACTCACTCTATGAGGTCACCATCACCCTGATACCAGCCAGACAAAGATGTCACAAAGAAAACTACAGGCCAATATCACTGATGAACATAGATGCAAAAATCCTCAACAAAATACTAGCAAACAGGATCCAACAGCACATTAAAAGGATCGTATACCATGATCAAGTGGGGTTTATCCCAGGGATGCAAGGATTCTTCAATATACGCAAATCATTCAATGCGATACACCATATTAACAAATTGAAGGAGAAAAACCAATGCTTATCTCAATAGATGCAGAAAAACTTTCGACAAAATTCAACACCCATTTATGATAAAAAGCCATCCAGAAAGTAGGCATACAGGGAACTTACCTCAACATAATAAAAGCCGTATATGACAAACCCACAGCCAACATCGTTCTCAATGGTGAAAAACTGAAACCATTTCCTCTAACATCAGGAACAAGACAAGGTTGTCCACTCTCACCACTCTTATTCAACATAGTTTTGGAAGTTTCAGCCACAGCAATCAGAGAGGAAAAAGAAATAAAAGAATCCAAATAGGAAAAGAAAAAGTAAAGCTGTCACTATTTGCAGATGACATGATACTATACATAGAGAATCCTAAAGATGCTACCAGAAAACTACTAGAGCTAATCAATGAATTTGGTAAAGTAGCAGGATACAAAATAAATGCACAGAAATCTGTTGCATTCCTACACACTAATGATGAACAATCTGAAAGAGAAATTAAGGAAACACTCCCATTTACCATTGCAACAAAAAGAATAAAATATTTAGGAATAAACCTACCTAAAGAGACAAAAGACCTGTATGCAGAACATTATAAGACACAGATGAAAGAAATTAAAGATGATATACCATGTTCTTGGATTGGAAGAATCAACATTGTGAAAATGACTCTACTACTCAAAGCAATCTACAGATTCAATGCAATCCCTATCAAGCTACCACTGGCATTTTTTACAGAACTAGAACAAAAAACTTCACAATTTGTATGGAAACACAAAAGACCCTGAAAAGCCAAAACAAACTTGAGAAAGAAAAACGGAGCTGGAGGAGTCAGGCTCCCTGACTTCAGACTATACTACAAAGCTACAGTAATCAAGACAGTATGGTACTGGCACAAAAACAGAAATATAGATCAATGGAACAGGATAGAAAGCCCAGAGATAAACCCACACACATAATGTCACCTTATCTTTGACAAAGGAGGCAAGAATATACAATGGAGAAAAGACAGCCTCTTCAATAAGTGGTGCTGGGAAAACTGGACAGCTACATGTAAAAAAATGAAATTAGAACACTCCCTCACAGCATACACAAAAATAATCTTAAAATGGATTAAAAACCTAAATGTAAGGCCAGACACTATCAAACTCTTAGAGGAAAACATAGGCAGAACACTCTATGACATAAATTACAGTGAGATCCTTTTTGACCTATCTCCTAGAGAAACGGAAATAAAATCAAATATAAACAAATGGGACCTAATGAAACTTAAAAGTGTTTGCACAGCAAAGAAACCATAAACAAGATGAAGAGACAACTCTCAGAATGGAAGAAAATATTTGCAAATGAAGCAAGTGACAAAGGATTAATCTCCAAAATTTACAAGCAGCCCATGCAGCTCAATATCAAAAAAAAAACCCAATCCAAAAATGGGCAGAAGACCTAAATAGATATTTTTCCAAAGAAGATATACAGATTGCCAACAAACACACGAAAGAATGTTCAACATCACTAATCATTAGAGAACTGCAAATCAAAACTACAATGATGTATTACCTCCCACAGCCATCATCAAAATATCTACAAACAATAAATGCTGGAGAGGGTGTGGAGAAATCGGAACCCTCTTGCACCCTTGGTGGTTATGTAAATTGATACAGCCAGTATGGAGAACAGTATGGAGGTTCCTTAAAAGACTAAAAATAGAACTGCCAAATGACCCAGCAATCCCACTACTGGGCATGTGCCCTGAGAAAACCATAATTCAAAAAGAGTCATGTACTGCAATGTTCATTGCAGCTCTATTTACAATAGCCAGGACATGGAAGCAACCTAAGTGTCCATCGACAAATGAATGGATAAAGAAGATGTGGCACATATATACAATGGAATATTACTCAGCCATAAAAAGAAGCAAAACTGAGTCATTTTTAGTGAGGTGGATGGACCTAGAGTCTGTCATACAGAGTGAAGTAAGTCAGAAAGAGAAAAACAAATACTGTATGCTAACACATATATATGGAATTTAAGAAAAAAATAAAATGGTTCTGAAGAACTTAGGGGCAGGATAGGAATAAAGCCAAAGACACAGAGAATGGACTTGAGGTCACGGGGAGGGGCAAGGTTAAGCTGGGACGAAGTGAGAGAGTGGCATGGACATATATACACTACCAAATGTAGAATGGTTGGCCAGTGGGAAGCAGCCACATAGCACAGGGAGATCAGCTCGGTGCTTTGTGACCACCTAGAGGGGTGGGATAGGGAGGGTGGGAGGGAGACGCAAGAGGGAGGGGATATGGGGATATATGTATATGTATAGCTGATTCACTTTGTTATACAGTAGAAACTAACACATCATTGTAAAGCAATTATACTCCAATAAAGTTGTTAAAAAATAAGTAAATAAAAAACATAAAAAATAGGTAATAAACACATAGAGTGCAAAGTTCATAGAGAAGAAAGTTTAAAAATATTTTTAGAATAAGTAATAAATGCATATCTCAAAATATCCATAAGGTACAAAAGCTTGGAAGGTAAGTATGCTAATACTTTTTCCTTCCCCTAATCCTTTCGGTATTTTCCTTTCTTCCCATCCCTATCCCCCACCCAAACAACCACTGAGACTAGTTTCTTAACAGTTTGTAAAGGCAAAAATTTGTCTCTTCCATCCTTTCTGGTGAAGTGATCTCCATCGACAAGGCCTCAGTGTGTAATGGCTGGGAATCATGTGTATTGTATAATTGAACTATTCTATTTCTCAGGCTGTAGCTAATTTATAGATTTTCTGTGTCAGAGAGGTCATTAAAAATGCCTATTTTGAGAAGCCTTTCCTAATTTCCCTCAGGAGATCTTTGCCCACCTTGAGAGGCTAAGCCTTTGTATTTCCATCTTAAGACATACTTTCCTTTTTAATGTTAAACATAGCTTTTACTTTTTTAATTATAAAATCATATTTTGTATTAGGAAATGTAGATAAGCCATCCTATACCACCACCGTCGAAAGATAAACACCTATACTTTGCTGTATATACTTCTAGAGAATTCTCATACAGTTTTATACATAATCTTTTAAAAAGTGATATCACACTATACTAACAATTTTTCAGCTTATTCTACCTTAGTATACACTATGTATTTTTCCATTTCTGGAAATCATTCCAACATTTATGTTAGAGCAACCTGGCTGCTGTTGTAAAGAGACCCCATCATGCGATGGGCGCATACAGAAGTTTCAGCCTTGCTTTTGTACCAGTCCTGAGCATGACTAGGCCATGGGGGCAGCTTTCCTCCAAGTGAGCAACCAGAAACCCAGGCTGTCTGAGGCTCTGCCATCTTTAACACTTGACTTCTAGGGTTTGGTGATCTTGCCATTCCAACCAGCCAGGAGGAAAGAGCATGTAGGATCTCACAGATGCAGCACTGGAAATGGTGTATTTTATTTCCATCCACTTTTTATTGAGCAGGACTCAGGCACGTGGCCACACCTAATAGTAGAGGAAGTCGGGAAGTGTATCTAGCTGTGTATCTGGGAATAAGAGGAGAAATTTGGGCGAAAGCCTAGCAGTCTCTGTCACGTATTTATTACTATAGCTTGTCTGTGGTCTTGCCTGTGCCTGGAAAGCTGAATCCATGTCCGATTCATGCCCACAACACTTTTTACAATAACTGGCACATAGCTGTCACTGCTCTGTAGATATCTGCTGAATGAATGAGTGGAAACTAACTAATTCTATTGTCCAGGATTAATGAGAATCTATTCCTTTTCTTAAGGGGTAAACAAGAGACACTTCTCAGATCATGAAGGAAATGTGGAGTAGAAACTTGGCATCTGAGAAGGAAAAACTTTTTAAGGAAAAGACAGGGTCCTTAGCCTGGACTAGGAATACAGGTGAAGGGAATATAACCTTCCCAGGAGCTAAGAAGGCTTCTGAAGAGAAATAGTCTGGACTTGCACTGTAAGGGAACTGCATGATTTCTTTCCAAAGCTGGATAAGGCAGATCTCTCTCTAACCTTTATGGGTCTGAACTGTAATTCTTGATGTTTATGTAGTCTGTATCTTCATGACACGCTTACATTTATAGAAAAGAAGTTTTTTTCTTGGTAGTGTTGTTCCTGAGAAGACAGGTCTGAAGGTGCTGTGTTGAGGGCTCATTCTGAGAAATAGGAAAGGCCCTGCAGTGGAGGAAATGCCACAGGCTCTCAGGGGACTGGCAGTCCGGAGAGCAAGTGGTGAGGACAGTTGGTATCCTGGCATTGCTGGGAGACGGCAGGATCAGGACCTTCCCTGATAAAACAAATGTCTGTTTTCCTACACATTAGGTGATGCTGATAGGGATTCTGGGCAGCAGGTGGGGGCAGGAGAGGCTATGCCAGTTCTCCACGTGCCTTCTGCCCAGGAGAGCCTGGAAGGTCTGTACTGTTTTGTTCCCCTTCTGCCAACCCCCAAAGCGTAGTGACTGGTGCCAAGGCAGCTGGCGAAGGAGGCTGAAGCCAGGCCCAGAATTCCCTTCTCACTCCAAGCCTGGGTTTTACTGTAATGTCAGGAGACAGTGAGCTCGGTCCATGAGCTCCTCATTCTGACTTGGCCAGCCCTGCTCTCCACCTTTCATTTGGGAGATCATTAGGGAATAGTTGATTTCTCACCGTACAGTCTGATCCCCACCCCAGTGTACTTACTCTTGGAAACTACCTACAGATTTGGGGCTTGCTTTCCTCTTCTCTGTAAGAGGGTAGCAGGAAGAATGCCCCCCATGGATTCTCATGGCCATGGCTGTCCTGTTATGGGGCCAAGTGGCCGTTGGCTCTCTTCCACACTTGGCCTGGTTGGGGAGTGGACTGAGGGCTTTTGGGCATCCTGAACACTTTTTTCTTTTTTTTCTGCAGGATTAGGCACAACCTACTGGGACACACAGGGCGCTGGAGGAAGGAGGAGGAGTAATGCTCAGCCCCTGCCCCACTGTGCCTTCGGAAGCTGGTGGCCAGCCAGCCAACATTTCGAGGCAGGCACACATCCTTTGGGATTTATGAATCCAACTTCTTGCCTCCTGCAAAGCGAAAGGGGATGATTGGGCCAGGTAATTTTATTAATGGATAGACCTTCTGGTCATTTAACATTTTACAACTTACATGAAAATCAGCTTAACGTGTTGAAGGGTACTTGCTTGTTGAATGGAATTTTTTTTTTTTTTTTTTTGCGGTACGCGGGCCTCTCACTGCTGTGGCCTCTCCCGTTGCAGAGCACAGGCTCCGGATGCGCAGGCTCAGCGGCCATGGCTCACGGGCCCAGCCGCTCCGCGGCATGTGGGATCTTCCCGGACCGGGGCACGAACCCGTGTCCCCTGCATCGGCAGGCGGACTCTCAACCACTGCGCCACCAGGGAAGCCCTGAATAGAATTTTTAAATGGTGTGGCAGTTACTTTGGCTTCAGTAAAAGCTTGGAATGAATGAAGTCAAGAGTATATATAGTTTCCTTTCAGTATCCCGAGTGGCACATGTAGTTATTAAGATTTAAAGCATTTTGGCCTTTAGATCATAAAATTCTTAGAGCTGAGGGGGAGAGGGTGGAGAGGAAGGGACAAAGGAAAGGAAGGGTAAGGGTAAGAGGAGTCTTGTAAACGTTCTTAGCTGATAAATAACGCTATTTTATAGGGCACTTGTCCAGCTGAAACCTCCGAGCTCTTAGTGGGATCATACCATCAATCCTCACACTGTCCCCTCTAGGAGATAAGAGAGGCAAATGGCAATGGATATGAAATATGAAAGAAGAGGTTCTGAGGAGGAGCTATCAGTTGTTTGCTGTAATGTCACCAGGAAGTTTCTACACCATGAGTGTAGGGCCAGGTGTCCCAGCCCCTGTTAGAATGCTTAGACTGCTCACATGGCTGTGCCCTGAGCTAAGTAAAGCATGAAGGTCGCCATCTTGCTTTATGATCCACTGGGGGTGAGGGGAGGGCACTATTAAAGAACATGAAAAATCATTTAGGGTAGAAGTAGAAGCAGGCTCTTGGGATGGTCCAAATGATAGGTTTAACTGCCTCCAGTTTAATTATGAAGTTATTTGTTTGGATGTGGCTACCATTTGAGTGCCACAAAAAGCAACCGAGAGTGCGAAAGTATTTACTCTAAAAAAATTCAGTGGAAAAGAAATGCAGCACGGTGGGCTGGGGAAGGGACTATCATAACATTTCTTCTAACCCCTCCCCCAGCACTTACTCCCCACCCAATGAATCTCGTTAGTTGGTATATAAGGGGGAAATTGTAATTTAGTCATGGTTGAATGTATCCCATTTCCTTTTGATATTTAGAGACTCTTTTTTTTCATAATTATGCTTTTGTGACGAGGGAGGTATTGGGATTCTCTGGGGTTTGAGAAGATCTTTGCTTTATCCTGAAAGCACCTGTCTATTCCCTCTGTGCAGTGGTTTCTAATCCTGCCTAGGATGGAGAGATACAAAATGGGCTTCCAATTTCATGGTTGAAGTGAGAAGAGATAATATCAGCTCAGTTCCCTGCATAAAAATTATTTCTAATACAAATCTTCTAGAAGTTTGCCTTTGTGGCTGCAACATGGTCAGGAGGATAAGCTTGTGTATGTGCGTGTATGTAGTTTGCATTCATATATATTTATAAATAGATCATGGGGAGAAATTCTTAAATAACTCAAGAATTAAGCAGGATGCTCTGTGTTATCAGTGTGAGTGTGCAAGGTGATTCCTTTGAAGCGTTTTGTAGCATCCCTTGAGACAGAATCATGGCAAGTGTCAGGTGTATCAGCCCTTGATGGAAGCAATATTTCAGACACCTCTAGCAGCAGTTATTTCAAGACAATCGTCCCTGTATAGGCTCTGCACATTGCTCTTTGGCATTTGCTGGGCTGTAATATCAAAGGAGCTGAGAGAGGAAAGGGTTAAGGAAAATAAGTGGGGTCTGATGTGAACATCTTTCCTCCTTTTCAGCTTTTTAGAAGATAAATGTTTTAGATTTCAATCTGCGGTTCCCAGCAGCTCTCTGGGAACACTGCAGTCGGCCCACAGAAATCGCTACTGCTGAGCCAACCCTAGATAATGCCTCTCAGCAGGGATGACATAATGTGCTAAAAGAAGACTATGATGTAATGCCCATCTCAGAAGTCAGAGCCAATTTCCGTTACAAAGCCTTGGAGTGTAGCAGGAGGTAATGAGCTAGCATAAATTGTGCAGCTCGGAAAACTTTTAGGTCTGATGTTCTGATCTGCATGTTTAAAGGCAGAAGAAAAAAAGGAAATAGAATTCCTAGATCTGCTGGGCTTAAGAGTGTCTGCTCAGCAAGGAGCTCTGCCCCCTTCCAACTTGGACAGACTGGTGCCCCAGGCTGCCCAGATCACCTTGGCCCACGGGGGAGGTAGTTGTCTGGGTCCGTCATCTGCAGCAAGGTGGTGATGTAATGTGTAAGACTAAATTTGTTTGCAGATGATGCTTGAGAAGCGGGTATGGTGTTTGAAGGAGATCATGCCTTCCCTGGCATGTGGGGGTAACCAGGTTGGAAATGCCTAGGAGGAAGTCGAGGGAGGGGGTAAGGAACGTTGAAGAAAGTCAGAATGACCTTGAAAACTGTGTTAGGTGCAGCCTGCCCTGGTTTGGAGAAGTACGCGTGTGGGGTACCTGAAGCTCCCAGGCAACCTCCGCAGCCTCACCTTAATGATGTATCCCGACCTCCTGGGGTGTAGCCTGCCTGGCAGGCAGGGTCCAGCTCTTCGTTGTGTTTCATACAAATGTTGAAAACAGCCGTAAATTCATCTAAGCAGTGACCTAGAGTCTCATAGGATATGGAAAGGAAAGCAGGATCTTTGATTTAAAGGGCGTTCTATCCCAGTCCCACTACAGCTTTCTCTTGGTTCATTCTTTCCTTCATTTTATTTTTAATGGCTCTGAGTGCTTGCATGAGGAACACATTTCCATTTTGTTTGCCTTCCGTGGTTTCTGTGGCTTACTTCTCACTGGGGGGCTTGATCCTGTTACCTGCCCTGCACACCATCAACTCCCTCTGGATGGAAGGACAGTAGTTTTGTGTGCCTTCTTGTTGCAGATCAGGCCACCGGTGCCACAGAGCTGGTGACAGCATTGGCAGAGAATTGCTGGCTTCACAAACTGAAGGCTGTGTCTTTAAGTACGGAATGAACGTCAGGAGCAGATGAAATTTTTCTGGTATAAGAAAATGAAATAAAACGGAAAACATAACATATAGGTTAAAGAAGAAATGCTCCTGTGACATGCCAACTGAAATGGGCATTGCTTTCTAGACCTTTCTGTGAAATGCCAGCAAGTCTTTTAAGTGTATTCTTCCCTGTTGAAAGGAGAGTCGCCATCTCAGCCACTGGTGGTCATTTGCAGGTGGATCACAGGTCAGATATCAATACTATTAATGATAATTTTTATCCAGTGTTTTTCAGTGTACAGCAGATGCTGTCCTCAACTCCTTGCATTAACTGTCTTGTTTAATTCTTACCAGAATCCACCCTGTGGGGTAGGTCCACTTAGTAATTATCACATCCATTTTACAAAGGAGGAAACTGAGGCTCAGAGGGTTTAAATAACTCACCAGGTTCCCAGCTAGTATGTGGCCCAGCTGGCACTAGCATCCCTCTTATCCTAGGACGCTGCAGGAGACATGCTTAACCACTGTGAAGCACTAGTGTACAGATGACACCAGGTTTAGGTAGAGATGGTTCCGGTTTCAAGGTGAGGTATTCCACGGGGCAAATGAATGCCTTCATTGATATTTGCACAAAGCAAAGGATTGTTATCTTTTCTTTTTGTATCTGCATCACTTGGCCCAGTGCTGGGTATGTACCACGTGCTCACTAAATATTTGCTAAGGTGGGCAGTGGGGGATGCAGAAGAAAGAGTGCATGAAAGAACAAAATCCAAATCAGATAGAGAGTGCTCTGAAAATGACAAGGAGTCAGGTTGCTTCTAGTTTATCGGTGAAGACTGCATGCAAAAGATGGTCTACAATGTGTCTACATTAGCAGCTAAATAAAGTGAAAGGGCTCTTATTATTTGTCCCCAAATACTTTAGCATCTGACTAGGTGATTGAGTCTGCTCGGTGAATACGTGGTAGAAAAATGTTATGCACAGATTGCATTTGTATTAATAGAGGCCCCTCCATAGGCAAGTTCTTACCAGTTCAATAATGTCAATTTTTAAAAGGAATCTCTGACGTACAAACGAATGGGGACAGGAGCATAGTTTGACTATAGGAAGGACATGGTAAAGCAGGATTACTGATTTGGATAGTCTCCTGTATTTTCAACAGCCGTGGGTCCACCACTATATAGTTATTGTATTTACACAACAGAACAGAGATTATGAGACCTTCTCCCTCTTCTTTAGTCTGAGATATGTGACATCCGATGTTTGTTTATTCTCATCTTTCTAAACCATAAAAAGACATAGAAGGGACAATACAATTAAAAAAAAATCTCGCAAATATCCTCAGCCTACAGCAAGCAAAATCATTCAGTCAACAAACATTGGGCAATGGTGAGACCATCTCAGTGGTAGGTTCAAAATCTCATGCTTTCAAGTATCTATTTGGCATGGAGGAATTTTGTTTTCACCACAGAAACCCTAGGAAATGCTCCTTCGACCCTCACACCAAATTCTTCCTGCCCTGTCTGCGTCCTTAATGCCTAGTGAATCTGCCTCCTTTCTGTTCTCACAGCGAGTGCTCTTTACCTCTCATTTAGATCATCATAAGACGCTGATCCTTCCTCCAGTGGCTGTCACTCCAATTCATTATGGCCCAAGTAATCTGCCTAAAGGCCAGTCCTCTGAAAAATTTTCAGTGTCTGTCTATCACCTAGAGAACTGAGACCAACCTTTCTATCTCATTCTTTTAGATACTCTGCAATTTGGCTTCCACCAAAACTCTCCAGCTGTATATCCCTTCATTTATCTATCGTACGCTTTAGCCAAACTGGCCTACTTGTTGTCTCCCAAACAGATATTTTATTCTTGTGCCTTTGTGCAATTTCCTTTTTTCCAGGAAGGCCATTCCTCAGTGCCCTCTCACTGTTTAAGTCTTTTCTGTCCTTCAAGCCCCAGCTCAAGAGGCTGCATCTTTGATGAAGATTTCTTGTCTCCTGCCTCCTGGAAGTGACTTCCTCTTTCTCTGGGCTCCCGTAATATTCAGGTCGAATCTCTCAGGGATCCTATCTGATTCCTCCCTGTGTTATAATTGTTAGTGTGACATGTCACAATCTTAGAATTTTGCAACCAGGAGAATTATTTTTCTTCTTTTTAAATTCCTAGAGGCAAGAGTACATCTCCTTCATATTAACGTCCCATGGAGTGTGCAGCAGATTCTTATCACATGGCAGATGTTCAGTAGATGACTGTCAAATGAATGAAATTAGCATTTAAAATCCACAGTTGCAATATTAACCATTGAGACGTATATAGTCCCAAAGCTGGAAAATGGGGTTCACTTAGATATACTTGTCTCTGCTGCTTTTTGTCCCTTAGATATGGGTGACCAAGGATATTCAGTGAGACTTGCTGCTCTTTGGTTTATCTGAGGAGGCCAAAAATAGTTGGGAAGAAAAGGGTGATGACAAGGAGATGACAGGAAGCCGCTGACTAATTGACTTGCTTTTTTTCATCAAAAATTTTCACCCTTTACTTCTCTCTTTACTATCCCTTTCGTCTTCCTCCTGTTCTCCACACTTTTTGACTCATGGTAAGGACCATGAGTGATCAACAAAGATTAGAAAGAGAATACTAGATTTCTTGCTCCATGGAAACTTTCTGGTTCCACTGAATTATTATGTCCGTTGAGGAAATTTAAGTCTTGCTTCCCCATTCTATAAAATGAAAGGGTGATAATGGATTAGCCCTGAGTTCCCTTATAGCATCAGAATTTGTTGAAATCTAGTAAGCGACAATGCTAGATATTTTCTCCCTCACTCGGGTTGTTGAGTTCTTGAGTAGAACATTGACATCTTCTTTGCTATAGATAGTTTTATGGAGGATGTTAAACCTTGAGTGGGTGAAAAGTATTTGAGCTGACTGGTACCGAAAACTCACAGGGCTAAAGAAATTCCCTTTAATGAATAATAGGGTAATGAAATTCCCCTGTAAAATTTGGCAAAGTCAAGAAAAGGGTGGGTATTACTGTGGTGAAACTTCTGTGAACCAGAGGGGTAGCTAATTGTAACGATTCTTTTTCTGGAAGCTGGTGTAGGCACACACATCCCTGAATCCAAGAAAAAAAAGACTTTTTTTGTCCATGCTCAAGCACCTGTTAAAAGAACCGTCACTGAGCCTCTGTCTGTGAATAGCTATGACGAAGCTCCACCTCTGACATCCTTAAAGCATTTCCTTTGACGAAAGGTCACAACCTCAGCCTCTCCAGGCTGACTTGAAGCCAGCTACTTCCTGCCCAAACCAAAATAACTATGAGCCAAGCCAAAGGATAAGACAGTTTGAATGGATCAGCAGGAAAGATGATAATGAGATGAGGATCATCAAGATGGTGTTGCTTCCACTGATGGCTCCCGGGTCTCCTGCCCATGTAGGGTAAATAGGGAGGGGAGAAGAGACCTCCCAGGAAATGCATGTGAATCACCAGCAGTCCCCCCTTGACTACCTATGGACCCCCTCCTTCCAGGAATGAACTCACCAACTGACTTCAAAAAGAACTCAGCCCACGTCTGCCATTGACCACAGTCTTGTCACCAACACCTTATGATTAACTGAATCAGAAGCTTCCGACAGGTCTAAAATTAGCCTGGCTAAACATACCATTAAGGAGTCAGGGAGGAGTGTGAATGACCTTTCTTCAGCCCTGGTCTCCCAGATCCAGTCAGCTGTGGGAGCTCACTGGAGTGCTAAATTGAGCTTTTAGGTTCTTAAAATAAATGACCCTTTAGATGGATTTTTTTTTTAATTGCCTGAAGGTGCATATTTTTAGAAAGTTTGGAAACATTCTGTTCATCTATTTTAAATCATTTGAGTGTAAAAATGTGGCATTTTCACACTTTGGGATATTCAGGTCCCCTATTCCTTTTTTAAAAGTCTCTAATATTTTTATAAACCTTTCAAATTAGTTTATTTAAGGGCCAAATTTGATTTCCTCACCATTTCTGAGGTAGGAATGTAACTTTATGAGGGAAAAGAAAATCATGGTAGTTTGTCGTAAAGAAGTTATAAATATGTGGGAATACTATTCTCAGCATTATATTTCTGGTAGCGACTTAAGTACCCATGGAGAAGAGTGGCAAAGGCAGGGTCTGTGTTTTTGCTGCTTTACACAAACCTTTAATGGTAAATTAAAGAAAAAGATTCATTCTCTTTATCCTTGCTACTCAAGGACACCCTTAGCCTCCATTTCTTTCCAAGTTCCAGGCATGAAAGACCCAGGGGAAGGAACTGAAGATGACATGGTACCATTTCTGAGCTCTTGCTTGACATGAGCCAGACTGTTTCAATTTCTTTACTTTCCAGCCCAATTATTTTGAAATTTCATTTCTCTTCTCACTAAGCCAGCGTGTCCCAAAGTCTGTTTCCTAGAATACTGGGTCTGTAGGATGTTGATAGATATGACATGGAAAAAGAGTTTTGAGTTAAACAGATTTCTTTACTGCTGGGCTTCTTTCTCAGATTCCCTGGTGTGTGATGTGAGTCTCTGAGAAGGGAATGTGTTGTGTAGTATTTCTCATGCTTACGTGCCTTGGATGAACTTATTCTGCCCTCTCTCTCTTTCATTCTCTTTGTCTCTTTATTAAACCAAGTATCTAGAAGACTGATGTTTTCAGAAGCACAATCTGGGAAGTAAAAGAGGATAATATTTGTAATTTCAAAATTTATATGTTTTTCAGTTGACTGGGCAGTGATCATCTAGAGTGGCTACTGGTGTGGCCCAGCTCTCCCACCACTGGGTGGTGGCCCTGGACCATCACTTGTCTTCTCTGAACCTCCATTTCTTTATGTATAAAATGGGACGGCTGGGCCAGGGGATCTTTTGGACCATTATGGTGCTCCCTCCCCAAGTTCCTGCAAGGTGGACAGTGACAGGGCTTGGCCACCCAGCCACTCACCCACAGTTGGTTGGACTAGAGGTGGAATAGTGTTATCTGTTCAGGCATGAATGATGTACTTTCGGCTTCTTCTGTTTGAGATATTGTCAAAGAGTCATTAGTGGTCAGAGAACAAACGTGAGACATTTTAGGCTAAAGGAAATCCTTGAACAAAGGGCAGGCATCTGAAAATGGGAGCTTGGCTAGAAAGTAGATCCTCAGCCGTGATTTTAATATAGGCCTTATAGCCCAGCTAAGGTCATTTTCATGATTTTGAGTTAAAGTGTGTCTGTGCTAATGCTGTAATTATAAACAGGCTCTATCAAGTCAAGGAGCATTTGCCCTTCAGTCATTGTATTTCAAGACACTGTCCACTTTTGACAAGTGAAAAATGTCTTTAGTTTGGAAGTCTACTACAGAAAAACATAGCTGTGATAGTTACATGTCATCTTCTCTCTGATCCTCCTACCTCAAACCCACAGCCTGCCATCAATGTTTGAAGAGCCCTGGACCGGAAGGAAAGCCCATGTTCTATGTAAAGACACACTAGACTCTAAACCCCACTGGGCCGCAGTTTCCTGATCTGTGAAGTGAGATCCTGATTGTACTGTCTCTTGGAAGCACACCTCCAGAGGCTTCTCTGTCCTTCTCCTGATCAAAACGTACCCGCCCCAGGGCCTTGCCCTCAGCTTTTCAAGCTGAGTCTTCAAACATCTGTGGTGGGTTAGGTGTTCATGGCTTCATTGCTCTCATGGGGACATTGTTCTAGTTCTGTTGGCAGTAAGACACCCTTGCACACACTCTGCCGTAGTTTGAAGGAATGCATTAGTCCTGATGCAAACCACACGTTCTGAATGTGGCCATAGTATTTTGGTGGCTTGATGTATTTTGGAGCCGTCTTCATTCATACTCCCCAGGCAGCTTCCTTTCGTCCAAGTCTGTGCATTCTTAATGACAGTATACAGAAGCCAGGGTAAAGCCTCTTATTTACACTCTATTCTCATCTTGGCTCAAACAAGTCGCATAGGATCAGAGTGGTGAATACGGCACCTGTCTGAGCATAGATGAATTGGGAAGAAGAGTCTCTTCCCCAGTAGACATCATTGTGTGGCTGTCACAAGTCTACAGTTTGTCCTTTAGGTCTCTAAAGACAGGCTCTGCCGTACCAGTCCCTCCCACAGGCCCCTTCTCATAAATCAGCCCACCCTGTCTAAGCTCCTCCAGTGTAGACAGTAGGTGGTGTGACCCAGCCCTCCTCAGGTGAGTGTTGAGTGCACTAGGAGTAGGTATCTGATCCCAGAAGAATCATTCCCTAGGCTGGGTTGATCAATGATATTTTTTCTCTCAATAATTTGACCTAAGGATTACTTTCCTGTCTCCCTTGCATTAGAGTTGGCTCCTTCTAAAAAAGCCTCATCTCAGTTATGCTTCTGCCTAACCTTCCTGTCATCCCCACCATTTTTCTTTTCCTAAAATTTGAGCTGAGAAATTCCTATGGGAATGACTTACCTGTTGGTTTCTTTCTCATATATATGGAAGTTTGTCTGTTTGCTTATTAGTACATGATGGAGGAACAAACGGATGGCTTTTCATCTTATTTGGAGAGTACATTTACATGGTCTGACTTTAAATATAGGCTGTGTAACGTCCATGAAATTCACCTTTGGGGGATGGATGAGGATAACTCAAAGAGGGACTTTTTTTCGTAGACATTTTCCAAAATATCTGCAAGAGATTGGTTTGCAATCAAGTTGCTTTTGGGCAGTTGGGTCTAGCTGATTTGAATGATGGAGTTTGATGTAGAGGTTGAGGTAGTTTGGGAACTAAAAGGGACTTGGGCCTTTACGTGTTTCTCTCACTGGAGTCTGGAGTGTGGTATGGACCATCTTTGTGCACTCTTTCCCAGGGATGGTTTGGTTTTCTGATGAAAATATTTGAATCACTTTAGGATCAAAGCCAGGTTGAAGAAGAAAAATAGAGAGAGAGAGAGAGAGAGAGAGAAGAGGTGGATCTTCCAAAGTAAGAGGGTATGAGACTCATTCACTGATGCTCAGTGCCTGAGAAACACCAAGAGACCAAACCACGTGGGACTGAGATGGAGGCTTGGGGGTGGCCCCATGAAGTCTCGGGGACTGAGGGATGGACTGCATGGCTGGGTGTTCTGGCTACAGTGTCACGTCAGGGATCTGGGATTATGTTTGCATTCAGCATGTTTTTTTCTCAGCACGTTTCTCAGAAACTGTGGAAAGCAAATGCTTAGGCATATGGGCTGCTGTCAATGATAACAAATGAATTGTACGCATTTTTTTCTAAATTTCTGGAAACTGAATGACCACATGGCTGGATATAAAATAACCCCTCCCTTATTTTAGATTTTCAAGTGAGGTTTAAAAGATAATGGTGAGGGGCTTCCCTGGTGGTGCAGTGGTTGAGAGTCCGCCTGCCGATGCAGGGGACACGGGTTTGTGCCCCGGTCCGGGAAGATCCCACATGCCGTAGAGCGGCTAGGCCCGTGAGCCATGGCCGCTGAGCCTGCGCGTCTGCAGCCTGTGCTCCGCAACGGGAGAGACCACGACTGTGAGAGGCCCGCGTACCGCAAAATAAAATAAAATAATAAAATAAAGTGACAGGATGACTTTATATACTAATAATATTCCCTCAGATCACATAAGGTAGGCATTATCGACATCTATGTTTTACTGATGATAATCAAAGAGATTAATTGACTTGCTCTAAATGACACTGCTGGTGGTGAAGTAGGGATTCAAGCCCAAGTCTTCCCCTACTATTCCTCATGTAATTCCGTAACCCAGCCCTGTGGTGTCTTCTTTTTACAGTTTATTTTTGGTGAAAAATGAACCTGCAGCAATAAATAAAACAAAGCAAAGCAAGTTGAGTACCCAAGAGGAAAGGTCCCCCACCACACATCCTCTTGCCCTGCCTTTTATTCCAGCCATTACCATGGAAACCAGCTACACCATCTATCTCCATCTTTGTGCCTCCAGGATTTTTTGACTTGGCAGTGTGGGCCACCTACTGGAACTCACTAGGCTGTTCTCATGCATGCGCAAGCCTGGAACGGCAATCCTTGACCAATGGAGGATGGCAGCCGGTCAATAAATGCTCCTTTCCTGGATGGCTGCTCCTACAAATCTCTGCAGTATACCTTGCGTTATTTTTTTCTTCTTTCCTGTTTTGTTCTTTCCAGCTCTCAACTGTTTCCTGGATTGATCTCTGTAAATTAATGACCCATATTCAAGCCTTTATCTCAGGCTTTGTTTTCTGGGGGAAACCCAAGCTAAGACAAAAGCTTTCTGCAAACATGAGCTTCGAGACTGCTCACTAATTACAGCAGACATTCATTGTTTCTGTCATTTGGTATTCACTCTCTCTTCTTTTTTTATTGAAGTGTAGTTGATTTATATTGTTGTGTTAGTTTCAGATATATGGCACAGTGATTCAGTTTTATATATGTATTTATATATAACTTTTTCAGATTCTTTTCCATTCTAGGTTATTATAAAATATCGAGCATAATTCCCTTACAGTAGGTCCTTGTTGGTTATCTATTTTATATATAGTAGTGTGTATATGTTAATCTCAACCTTCTAATTTATCCCTCTCGCCCCCTTCTCTGGTAACCATAAGTTTGTTTTCTATGTCTGTGGGTCTATTTCTGTTTTATAAATAAGTTCCCTTGTATCAGTTTTTAGATTCCATATATAAGTGATACTATATGATCTTTGTCTTTCTCTGTCTGACTCACTTTACTTAGTATGATAATCTCTAGGTCCATCCATGTTGCTGCAAATGGCATTACTTTATTCTTTTTCATGGCTGAGTAATATTCCATTGTATATGTACCACATCTTCTTATCCATTCTTCTGTTGATGGACATTTAGGTTGCTTCCATGTCTTGGCTATGGTAAATGATGCTGCAGTGAACATTGGGGTGCATGTATCTTCTCGAATTATAGTTTTCTCTGGATATATGCCCAGGAGTGGGATTGAAGGATCATATGGAAACTCTATTTTTAGTTTTCTGAGGAGCCTTCATATTGTTCTCCATAATGGCTATACCAACTTACATTCCCACCAACAGTGTAGGAGGGTTCCTTTTTCTTCACACCCTTTCCAGCATTTATTATTTGTAGACTTTTTGATGATGGCCATTCTTCACTTTTTCTTCTTATGGTAACCATAGCTTGAATTCTTCTTTTTCTAACTCGGTCCATGTGGCTTTGGTGTACCCGACTCCATCCCCTGATCCACACGTTCCAGGCCATAGTCTAGGTTTGGAGGAGAACATGTGATCTAATCAGATGCTGTCAGACGTTTACTGGGAACAGAACTTGTGCTCCTATGTGCTGGGCTGGGCCCCTGAGAGGCTGAGAGGTCTGTGCCACCAATGCCGTCATGTTGGACTGGAGACTGCGGAAGGCAGGACTAATTGAAGGAAAAAAAGCCATGTCCTGATCGTACTATTTGAGTCCCGAATCCATCTATGCACCAAACTAGATCCACCGCTGAACTGTTAGTAAGCCCACAAATTGCCCTTTGGCCAAGCTTCTCACTTGCAATGAAAGTGTCTCAACCATTCTCCAAATCTTCAGGACGTCTAGGTTCAGGCCTTGCCCTCTACTAGTAGACATCCAGACGCATCTCAGTTTCCATTGCATAAGTATCCTGCCAACAGCAGGATTAAAGAAACTACCTTGGGGAGGTAGATTTTTTTCCTCATCCCATCCATCCAATCAGACTGAGATGTTCTGGGTGAAATAATCTGCACAGTTTCAGTCTTCCCTTGCAGAGGAATGGCAGGGTCTCGGTATCTTTGCTGATGAGATCATGGAAGCTGTGGCTAAGATGGAGTCATTTCTGTCTTGATGTAAGGGGTGTGTTAGCTGTGTAGTGATGACTTTGGTGTGACTCACTTCTTCTGGGGCCCTGGTGTCCTCTTTCATTTTCTAGAATTGCTGTTTTTGAGGAATGCTCTGTACTAAGCTGTATACTGAGTCTACACTAGGATAACACATCCACAAGCATCGCTGGTGGTGGTTTGGATAATCCAGGTTCTATCATCTGCAGGACTTTGCACCTCAGATTCTACCTTCTTGTTCTCATTTATGCTTATTTCACTTTTGGAAATTCACAGCCTTCTTCCCTAATCTAAATCATTGTCTTCTGCAAACCAGTGTCTTCTGAGGAAGATGACTCAGATTTAGAAGAGTTTTACCAGAAAGACCTTTTCCTTCTCATTGCCCTCCACCTCTGCTTCTGCTTCTAGATGCCAGTGTATTTATAACCTACCTGATGGTGTGATGCAGATAAAGTCTTCCTAGGCAAGGGGATGAGGGCATCATGCCAGTCTTAAGATGGCCCTAGTTTCTGAGCATAGAGGCAACCACTTAAATCTCTAGAGCTTGCGTGATTTCTCAACTGCTTCAAGCTCCACATCAAAGTATCTGGCTTCTTAAAGGAACAGGAAACCCATAAGCTCACCTCATCTGTCAGCCATTCTTAAGGCTTTTTCTCCATAGGCTGAACAATTTTATAATTTTCTTAGTTGTCTGAGGTGTAGAAAGCTCAGGAAGAGGTGCCCAGAGTTAGTCTGGGACAAATACTAGGGTGTAGGACAGACTAGCAAACAGAAGTCCCAGGCTGAAAGGAGACACCAAACTAAAGAAAAATTCTGTTCATCTAAGCAGGCTCTCGGAACAACGCCTTTTTCCCTGGGGACTTGATCTACCAGTGTCCATCTGATCATGTTCTCACTATTAGTTCTATCTTTTGAAGACAATGCTTTCCTTTGAAAAAGAAGTGTCTCTGGCATCAGGGTTTTTGTTATATTTGCCAAGGGGCCCTGGGGCTCAATTTTAAGTACTGGGAGTGCTTACATGTTCCTTTGAGTTATTGTTAATTTTTTACTTCTAGGTAAAGAAGTGTGATGTGACTAGTTCTTTAGTTTTTAGAGTAAAGCTCTAGTTATAACTACCCTGCTTTTGCCTGTTGGTATAACTCAGTAGTCTACTTTTCAGCCAGGAGAATGGGGCCCTGCTGAGATAGAAGACAACTGAGCAACAGAAGGATGGAGGAAGATACTTCTAGTTATACTGGTAGCCTTGGACTGACTGGATGCTTCAACTGGCCACCCGTAGGCACGTTGATGAGAGGCCAAACAGAATCCTGCTCTATTTAGGATTGCCTTTGGGGCCCCCAAGTAGGGCCTGCTAAAGTTTCTTTTACCTCCTACTATACATAAACAAATTGAATTACACAATCATGACAAAAACATACCTCACCAGCACCAGTAGCCATCCCTCAGGCATTTGGAGTTATAAATCAAGGCCTGGAGAGGACACATTTGACCTCACAGAGCTGAGAACCTGGCTCAACACATCTGGTTGTAGGGATTTCTTAGACACCCTGTTGCACAGTTGTGAGATTCATCACCAAGTCTTCCAATGGGCTTCTCTTGGCGGTCATTTTGTAAAGACTTGAAAGCTGATGGTTATTTATTAGTGAGCATCGCTCTGTGCAAGACACTATACTTAGCACCGCAAGATAATACAAAGAAGGAAAAGAAAGGGTGCTTGCCTTCCACACATTTACAATCTTGCTTCGGAAGCCAGGGCACCCAACAGACAAAATTAAACAATGAAATACGTGTTTCGTAGGAACACAAGACTGCAGTCCTGGAGATGTTACAAGGTAGCTGGTGATTACTAATTAGGTTTACTCAATATAACTTACTTTTTTGATGATAAATAAGTACACCATTGTTGTTTTACATAACCTTAACATTCATCACCACCCAAAGACAGATGTAGATTTTGTTTCTGATGATGAATACCCTATGATTTATTTTGCAGCTCTGACTTAGAAACTAAGATGCGGTTGTTATTTTATTTATCAAAACTAACAGTTGATGGAACTAGATTGGATATTTCTATGGCCCAGGAAAAGTTCTGAGCCTCTGAGAGTATACTGTTGCCTGTCTGAAGAAGTCAAAGAAGCAACATGTGGTGGGGAAAAAAAAACAAACTTTCTGGTGTCAGACGGGACTAGGTTCACGTATAAGACTTATCTGGACAATTTGTGAGCTGTGTGACTTTGGATAATCTACTTAATCTCTCTGATGTTCCAGTTGCTCACTGGCAAAGCAGAGACAATATCTTTCTTACAGGGATATTGAGGGGATACATGGTTTAATGCACATAACACACCTAGCATAATGGCACGATATGTGAAACTGGTAGGCACCCCATAATGACAGCCTTTAGACTGATGCAACTATACACATCTGAATTGCCTCTTCAGGTCACTTGAATCTTCCCATGGGATGACCAGGAATTGTGACGTATGCCGAGGGCCCAGGGTAAGTTATGCTGGGCTCTATCTTGATTAGAGGTTGTGCAGTTTTAAATGCCAGGTATATAACAGTAATAATTTAAGAAGACATTATTGGTTTCAATAAATTTTTAAAAATCTAGAATTTGGTTTTACTAACAGGCAATTCATAATTGGTAAAAACATTTTCTACACTTTTTTTGGGAACCAATGAGATCAAATGATGTCTTCTAAGTTGAAAACTATAATATGGTTGATGTTGCTGGTAACAGTGTTTGAATAAGAACTATGGTTTGGTCACAGAAAAACTTGTCTATATCATACACTTGTCTAAATGCACACAAACGCGTTTAGAGAAAGTAGTGGTTGTCAGGGTCAAAGGCATTTGTATATGTACCATAGACAACTTTGTAAAAGGAAGTTGTTAGGATACTGTTACAGGCTGAGTGATGTCCTCCCCTCTCCAAATTCATATGTTGAAATTCTAACCCCCAGTATCTCAGAATGTATTTGGAGATGGGTCTTTAAAGACATAATTAAGGTAAAATGATGTCATGTGAATGGGCTCTCATCCAATATGACTGTAATCCTTATAAGAAGAGGAAATTAGGACACAGACAGGTACAGAAGGAAGATGATGTGAGGACACAGGGAAGAAGACAGCTACCTACAGGCCAAGGAGAGTAGTCTGAGAAGAAACCAATCTTGCCAACATCTTGATCTAGGACTTCTAGCCTCCAGAATAGTGAGAAAATATATTTCTATTGTTTAAACCACCTAGTCTGTGGTGTTTTGTAATGGCAGGCCAAGCAAACCAACACAGAAACCAAGGTAGTCCTAGAGGATTGGGAGCTTATCTTTACCCTGTGGATAAAGGTGTGTGAAGGTAATAGAATAAATCAGTGCTACTCAAAGTGTGGTTCATGGACCAGTGAAAGTCAGCGAATAGTTTCTTTTTAGTCTGTGAGAAGCACATAAATTGAGAGAATAAATGTTTATAAATTACAAAAAAAAAAAAAAAAAGAATTAGGAGCTTATAACCTGGGACCAGGATCATTCCATTGAGATCTGGCCACTATTCTTCTCAAGGGAAAAAACATAAAGAGGAGCTTGTGGTTCCCTGAACCAGGTACTTATACTGCTAAGCCAAATCCCAAATGTGATATTCAGTCTGGAAGCCTGAGAGTAGAGTACAAGCTGGGTTTTAACTGATGTCATTTAAAATGTGTGAAAAAATCAGCTTGACTAGCTGGGGGATTGAGAATTCGCCATTAAAATAAAGTTTGACAGTCTTAGGACTCAGAATCTGGTTTTGTAAAGAACAGTGTAGAAATGTGATTAAGTTCTCAAGGTGAGCACCTAGGAAGATCTACATTGAAATCTAAACTGTAACACTTCTGAACGGTGTGGTTTTGGTCAAGTGACTTGAGTTCTTTAAGCTTCTGTTTCCTCGTGTATAAAAAGGGGCACTTCCCATGGCTGTTACAAGGATTAAGTGAATTAGTAATGAGTTATTGTGTAAATGTACAGTAAGTATGAACTGTTATTATGTTAATATTAAAGCACAAAGTTGATTAAACAGTAACTTGCTAATAAGGAAGAAGTACATGTTTTTTGCAGGCAAACTGTGCAAGAATTCAAACTTACTTGCAATGGTTTACACAAAGGATAGCAAATGCCGTTGATGTGATTCCTTTCTAATTACTGCAATGGCTGGTGTGAAAACCCCGGTGGTTCTATACTCTCAAGTACGATAGTGAATTAGCTTACAACGAATATCCTCATTGCTTAAAAGACTGTTCACTGTGGGGGTAGGGCTACTTCTTTGGGTCACAGGGTGGCTTGTGGTTCATCACAGTGTTCTTTATCGATTCTTTTGCACTGTTGGTGGTTTTCTCTTCTACGTACCTGTCTGTGTGTGTTAGAGGAGGTAGGATATGGTTAGTGGCTTATTTTTAGATCTCACGTAACTCTTAGCTGTGCCTCTGCTATTACAATTCCAGACACCATAGCTTCCCCGGTTACCCTTGCTTTGCTAGCTCCTTTTACATTTTATGGTAAACCAGTTGATCGTTGAGGCTGAAGAAAATAAAGCATGCAGAGCTAAAGGCTGAGAACTAGATTTCTTTCACAAACCCTAAAGAGGAGGAGTGACTCAGACCTGGGTGAGCACAACGTTACCCAGGCCCTCTTAAAATAGGAATGTTCTTTTCCCTGAAGCTGTAGGGATTAGTGCCGTGGGCCTGGGAGTTCCTGAAATGAGCCCTCCCAGGGCACTTCCCCAGGGCACAGCGTGGGCCCCTGCCCCTTCCTGGAGGAGGGTGGGGACCCTCGATTCCCATGGACACCCTTCCTGCCACCTGCCATAGTTGAGTTTCCAGAAAGGCGAGGAGGGCAGATCCTGGGGGAGGCAGGGAGAAGAAAGCAGGGTTCCCAGGCAACAAAGCACCACAGAGAAGCCTATGGCAGGTCCACGTAGCCCCAGGGGAATTGACGATAGCAGGGGAAAATGTCCTCCCTATGGTTCCAGGCGTGGTGCTCAGTCACCCTTCACAAGCCCATCAAATCCTTTCTGAGGCAGATCCTGCCTGGGATGTTCTGTTACTTTCTCCAGAATCTTGTTTGAAGTTAAGAGCCTAAAATTATAGATAATGTTCCTTCTTGCTTTCTCCTTCCAGCATGGGAAATCGTACAGAGTTTGTTTGTTTTTGGTTTTGGTGTTGTGTTATTTTGTTTTGTTTTGTTTTGGGTAAAAATGTTTACAGAAATTTGGGGCTTATTTCCAAACCAGGATGATGATAAAGACATATCTTTTCTGGGAGTGCTGACCAGTGATCTATGCAAGTTTGAAGGAAAATAGTCTGAAACATGTACCCCTGATGGGGAGAAGAAACCTGGAAAGCAGTAATGCCAAAGGGGAGCTGGGGTGATGGTGCCCAGCCCCCGAGCAGCCAGACTGCAATGAGAGAAGGCAGCACGAAAGGCCAGACCTATTCTGGGACACGTACCCTGAGTCACGGAGTAACAGAGACCAGAGGTGACAGCTGGTCTCTTGGCTTCTCGGTGAACGAGCATCTGGAATATCACTTTGATTTTATAAAGCTCAGTTTAGGGGCATAGAACCCTAGGGAATTTGGAGAAGGGCAAGGAGAAGGAATAGTTGGAGGGGAGGAGGACTTGGGGAATCTGATCAGAGGAAAGATTAAAGGAACTAAATATGGGTAGCTGATGGGGGGTTGGTAATGTCTACCAATTCATGACGCCCTAGAAGGCAAGAATTATTGTAGTAGGAGATGTTAAAATTAGAAGATAAGAGATGGGAATTGAAGGACTGAACAGCATAAGAAAATGCTGTGGCCAATTGTATTAGCTTACGCAAGAGGGCTACCATTTCCAAAGGAATTTCAGTGTGTGTGTGTGTATGTGTGAGGCCTCCATTATTTTAGATATTTGAAAGCAGATTTTTAGTGCAGTGGTACCATAAGCTTCTCTGGATCAGAGACCATTGCAGCACAATTGTACTTTCATTGCTTGATCAACGTGAATTATACCTGGGGTCACCTGAACTCTAAATTTGGCAAAAAAGTGTCTGAATGCAGCTTCTAGAACCCACAGCCTTAGCAAAGTAACCTCAAAATGCTCCTCCGAAATGTAGGCTTCTTTCAAAAGATTTTGATTTGAGGCTTACAATCTGTTCTGTGGTGAGAAAAGGAATTCTATGAAGGTTAAGAAGTAAGGGGCTTAGACTTCACATGGAGGAATCATGGTCCTTCATGGAGAATGCAGGGAGGCCCAGAGAGAGAAGTAGAAGGCAAGGACCACATTCTGGACAGGAACCCATCAATAAGTTTGATAGATGAATCCTAAAGGATGCTGTGACATATGTGGTTCCTGTTACAGGACTGGGGATCTGGTTAAGTGTTCGAAAGTCCATGGAAGACTGACTGTACTAGCAGGGATTTTGATTTGGACTGAAACAAGCCTTCTTTTTGTTAATTCCAGTTTCAAAAACAAAAGTTTGCTGCTAGGTTTGGAGGACAGCTGGGAAAAGCCTCTGGACTTGGATCCATACAGGCCTTCTCAGACATTGGGGGCCTATAACGGGCCAGACATTTTTGCTGTCTATTTTTATTTATAAATAAGTCCTACCTCCCAGGTGCTGGAAAGCTAATCCAGGCTGACAGATTCCCTTACTTGACTGCCTTGCTTTTCAAGGCCTGTGTCACTGCTATTAATAGTAAACTCTATATTCTTAAAGAGCTTTTCTGTCTGCTCTGCCAGTCTTGGGGCAGACCTTGGTAAGAAAGATCAAATTGGGGTTAGGCTGGAGGAAGACAGAAGCAATTAAGTAGAGGGACAGAGAGGCACCAAAAGAAGAAAAGCCAGGAATTTCTTGAGGGAAATTAACCTTAAGAGGACTTTGAAACTTTCCTTGATACATTCTTCTAGCAATTGGTTTTAGGGTTTACATAACACAAGAATTAAGGAGCTCAACAGGACCCATGGGTAGATGGAAAATGCTTTCGATTACCAGATTAGCTGGCTTCTGCGAGAAGGGAACTCAGAGATGATCTTTGTTGAGTGAGCTTCCTTTCTGGCTCCCTTTTTCTTACGCAAGGTTTGGCTTAAAACAGCAATATGTATCTTTTTGCTAGTCTCTTCCTTTGGTTTTCAAAGTGCATTGCATATTTTGGGAGAAATTCCAGTCAATTTTGGTATCTTTGTGTTTTGCTTGTTTATCCTACTGTGGCCCAAAGTCTCAAGCAAAGATTGCACAGTGCCCCCAAACGCTTCAGAAGCAAAACCTTTACTAATGGAATTCTGGGGAAATAGAATTTATGCTTAACTCCTAGTTAAACATAAAACCCCCTTTGCTTTAATCCTTGATGTTGAAATCCTTTCTTAAATGTTTACGTTTGCTTTTATGTCTGCACACAGTGCATGGATATGATCTAATCTCTCTCTGATGATTCAGCATCTTGCAGCCCCTCAGTTCTAAGTGTTTTATGGTTGGGGGAGAGGGTACAGAAGGTTGGAATGAGCCTAAGCCTTGGCTGAAAAGGCTCTTTTATCTAATTGTGTTTGAATCCTGGAGCCGACTGGCATTCAGTTCTAAAATCCTACAGACTCCAGCCCCAAATGCTGCAACTCCTTTAGCAGGACCAGAATAAATTGTCTGCTTCCATCTTATCTCCTCTTAGGAAAATTATGAAGCCCTGATAATGAAGACCAGGGCAAGAGCTGTGTCTATAAGCGAGACAAAAACTGTACAGGAACTATTCCCCTGGGACATGGCTGGGTGTGCCTGACTTTTAGGCCTGAGGCCACGTGCTCCTGAGTTTCTGCCTTGACATGCAAGAGACCTGGATGGGCCCATGAGGCACAGGGATGCTCCTAGCTCTTTTCCAACACAAACAGCTGAGGAAATGTAAATGTATTCATTTACGTGGGGTGGAGGAGTCATACTCCAGTCTGTCTTCCCTTTGAGTTCAAGGAAAAGTGCCAGGTTGGAAGACATAAATAGCCCATCCAAAGACAAGTTTGAAAATCCCCTCTCTCTCACCCTTTCCATCCCAGCTGCCAGAGTGATGGTGGGTCACTCGAGAAGGACAAGAACATGATAGAAGGTCAGTGTTCCTATTTGCCTTGGCTTCTTTTGCTTGTTGTGACAACGACGAGAGAACCCACTGCATTGAAACTTCTGCACCACCTTTGTCAGCTAAAGGATTTACAGCATTTATGAAGTCAATGGCCAAATAAATTAGAGCTGTGTCAAGGACGACAGGAGTTCGTTAAGGGAGCCCCGTGGTGCCTTGCTCATCATGAATGATGTATAGAATGAGGTAATGCAACCAAAATTAAGTGAGAGCTGCAGAGTCACTTTCCACACAGCTGGGAGTGAAGCTTTTTGATGACCATACGATTTTTAAAAATGTCCTGGAGCATCAGAAGGCCGGAATTCTAGAAATGCATTGCCTTGCAACCTTATGTATGTCACAGGTATATCTGGCTTTCAAGGGAAGTAAGCTGTCTCCAAAGGGGAATGCCACAGATATTGACATTGGGAGGGTTGGGAATGCCTTTCACTCCAGTTGTTCCTTGGTCTCCATCTGTGGTCTGGGCCTTCCAGCCTAGAGAATCAGCATGATTGCTATTGGAAACCTGGGAGATGGGAAGGTATGATTGGAGAGGATCAAAAGTGAAAATCTGGGGGCTTCCCTGGTGGCGCAGTGGTTGAGAGTCCGCCTGCCGATGTAGGGGACACGGGTTCGTGCCCTGGTCCGGGAGGATCCCACATGCCGCGGAGCGGCTAGGGCCGTGAGCCATGGCCGCTGAGCCTGTGCGTCCGGAGCCTGTGCTCCGGAACGGGAGAGGCCACAACAGTGAGAGGCCCGTGTACCGCAAAAAAAAAAAAAAAAAAAGGAAAACTCTGAAATGGGGCAGTATATCTTGAGGGAATTAATTGGCTAATGTAGAGTTTATAAAAAGAGCAGCCTCCATGATCCACTTAGAGCCTTTACCTGCCTTGAGCTTCCCTTTACTTGAGGCTATATTTCTAATGTTTACCATCAGCTGACTTTTCAGGCTCGTGGACTTTCCTTCTGAGGAAGGGAGTCAGGGAGACATGGGTTAGCCCCTGTTCTGGCTGTGTAGCCTTGGGTCTCATCTGCAAATGGAGAGAGACCATCTGCCACAAAATGTGGTTTTGAAAATTGATGTAATGTCAGTGGCCAAAAAATATCAATTCTCTTCTTCCCTCTATTTCCCCTCTCTCTTTTTCCTTTTCCTGTTGACGTTTCCCATTAATATTCTAGTAGATGTTTACCTTGAAGCTGATAAAACTAATGCTTATAAAGTGGGCTCTGGGCCTGCTCTTTTTGGAAATTCTGCTTTAGCCAATTAGTTTCCTTTGATATATTCAGAGGATTATGAGAGAGAGAGAGAGAGAGAGAGAGAGAGAGAGAGAGCGAGAGAGAGAGAGCGAAAGAGAGAGAGAGAAACCACTATTTAGGGAGTCATTTTGAGTGCATACGAGGATTAAGAAAGGAGTAAGAAAGAAGGCATTTTATTCACCATGGGTAAAAAAGGAACACGATTCTTATAATCCAGTTGTTTTCTACAGTGTCCTGAGCATTAGCAAGAAACTGTGTGAAAGACAAGAAAAAAGATTTTCTATGGACCTGTGTGTGTTTGACATATGATTTTGTTCTGTCTACATTATTTGGGAAACTCCCAAGCTGAGAAATGTTTGCAAGAAAGCTATTCCCTGGGGTTCCTGCAGAAGCAAACACAAAACAGATATAGTGGGATGAACCCTTAATCCAGGTCTCTCTGGATTCCCACAGATAAATACCTGCTGAACATGAGCTCATGATATATAGTTGTAAAATACACAAGAAGACAAGCTACCATGAATGTACATTAGTAGATTTTTAAAAACACATTAGAATTAGATAGTTTCCAATAATTTTAGATAGTGGAGTTATTGGGTAGAAGCTATGAAACTAATGTTTTAAGTAATTAAAGACACATAATAGGGAATTTAAAATATGAGAAAAGAACGAACTATTATAAAAAATAATTTTAAAAAAAGAAAAGGCAAATTTGAAAGAACTTACTAGAACTTCCAGAAGGGAATGTAACTGAATGCAGTTGAAGTGAGGATTAGTAAGTGGAAAGTAGATCTAATAAAATTACCTGGAAACTAGCACTGAGAGATAAAGTGATGGGAAATATATAAAACAGGTGAAAATACATGTAGAACAGAATTAAAAGGTTTATATATGTTAATCAGAGGTCCTGAAGGAAAGAATAAAGGAAGTAGGGGAAAAGTAATTCTTTTTTTTGAATTTTATTTGATTTTTTTAATACAGCAGGTCCTTATTAGTTATCTGTTTTATACATATTAATGTATATATGTCAATCCCAATCTCCAGTTCATCCCACTCCCACCCCCGCTTTCCCCCCTTGGTGTCCATATGTTTGTTCTCTACGTCTGTGTCTCTATTTCTGCCTTGCAAAGTGGTTCATCTGTACCATTTTTCTAGATTCAACATATGTATTAATATATGATATTTGTTTTTCTCTTTCTGACTTACTTCACTCTGTATGACAGTCTCTAGATCCATCCACATCTCTACAAATGACCCAATTTCATTCCTTTTTATGACTGAGTAATATTCCATTGTATATATGTACCACATCTTCCTTATCCATTCCTCTGTCATTGGGCATTTAGGTTGCTTCCATGACCTGGCTATTGAAAATAGTGCTGCAGTGAACACTGGGGTGCATGCATCTTTTTGAAATATGGTTTTCTCTGGGTATATGCCCAGTAGTGAGATTGCTGGGTCATATGGTAGTTCTACTTTTAGTTTTTTAAGGAACATCCATACTGTTCTCCATAGTGGCTGTATCAATTTACATTCCCACCAATAGTGCAAGAGGGTTTCCTTTTCTCCACACCCTCTCCAGCATTTGTTGTTTGTAGATTTTCTGCTGATGGCCATTCTGACCAGTGTGAGGTGATACCTCATTGTAGTTTTGATGTGCATTTCTCTAATAATTAGTGATGTTGAGCAGCTTTTCATGTGCTTCTTGGCCATCTGTATGTCTTCTTAGAAGAAATGTCTATTTAGGTCTTCTGCCCATGTTTTGATTGGGTTATTTGTTTTCTTAATATTGAGCTGCATGAGCTGTTTATATATTTTGGAGATTAATCCTTTGTCTATTGATTCGTTTGCAAATATTTTTCTCCCATTCTGAGGGTTGTCTTTTTGTCCTGTTTATAGCTTCCTTTGCTGTGCAAAAGCTTTTGTTTCATTAGGTCCCATTTGTTTATTTTTGTTTTTATTTCCATTACTCTAGGAGATGGGTCAAAAAAGATCTTGCTGTGATTTGTGTCAAAGAGTGTTCTTCGTATGTTTTCCTCTAAGAGTTTTATAGTGTCTGGTCTTATATTTAGATCTTTAATCCATTTTGAGTTTATTTTTGTGTATGGTGTTAGGGAGTGTTCTAATTTCATTCTTTTACATGTGAGGGGAAAAGCAATTCTTGAAGAGATAATGACTAAGAATTTTCCAGAGTTGGGACTTCCCTGGTAGTCCAGGGTAAGACTCCATACTCCCAATGGAGGGGGCCTGGGTTCAATCCCTGGTTGGGCAACTAGATCCCACATGCATGCTGCAAATAAGAGCCTTCATGCTGCAACTAAAGGTCCCGCATGCCGCAACTAAGACCCGGAGCAGCCAAAATACACTAGACTTACTGAAATGAAATCTAAGAACTCAAAAGACAAAGAGGAAGTCTTAAAAACAGTAAAAAAGAAACAGTATATTATTTATAAGAACTGACAACAGACTTTTCAAGAGCAAAAAGAAGAATAATATTTCCAACAGGCATAGGTCCATGGAAACTATTTTCTTGTTTTTCAAGCAGTATCTTGCTAATGCTCAGGACACTGTAGAAAACAAGTGGATTATAAGAATCTTACTCCTTTTTTAGCCCTGGTGGATAAAATGCCCTCTTTCTTTCCCTCTTTCCTAATCCTCCTATTCACCCAACGTGATTCCCTAAATAGTGTTCCCCTCCTCACTCTGGTAATCCTCAGAATATATTCTTCCAAAGGGAACTAATTGGCTAAAGGGTAAAGATAAAATTTTGTAATTACACCCCCAATTTTGAATGATCATTTGGCTGAACATCAAATTATTCAGTAACATATTAAATTCAGAAATGAAGAGTGAGAAGCAAGAAGGAATGATGAACACATAAGTTAGTAAACATGAGATAAATCTAAATTAGTATTGACTCTACAAAATAACAATGTCAACAATGGCATGATTTAGAGGTAAAAAGAGAAGGAAAATTAAAAGCTGTACACAAGTAATACGCCAGACAGGAAGGCACTGATTGGATTTAAAGTATTCTAAGTTCTTGTATTGTTTAGGAGGAAGATAGTGATATAGATTAAACATAAACTTTGTTAAGGTAGGTATGCACATTAAAACTTCAGAATAACCACTAAAAAAAAAAAAAAAGAAGAAGAAGAAGAAAAAATATATAACTTCCAAACAAGGAGAGAAGGGGCAAAAAAAAATAAAGAAAATTCATTTAATGCATTAGAACCCAAAATAGGAGATAAATATAACTTAGAGTAAATAGGAAACACAAAATAAAATGGTAGTAATCTATTCAAATATGTCGGTAGTGGGGCTTCCCTGGTGGCGCAGTGGTTGAGAGTCTGCCTGCCGATGCAGGGGACACGGATTCATGCCCCGGTCCGGGAGGATCCCACATGCCGCAGAGTGGCTGGGCCCGTGAGCCATGGCCGCTGAGCCTGCGCATCCGGAGCCTGTGCTCCGCAATGGGAGAGGCCACAGCAGTGAGAGGCCCGCATACCGCAAAAAAAAAAGAAAAGTCTGTAGTTACAACAAATGTAAATGGACTAACTCTCCTGTTAAAAGATCAGGGTTATCATATTGAATTGAAAAGAAAAGCAAAACAAAAGACAGAGACATATCTATTACATAGAGACCCCAAAGTTAAAAGTGAAACCATGACAAAAGATACACCAGTCATATTTTAATCAAAAGAAAGCTTATAGGGACTTCCCTGGTGGTGCTGTGGTTAAGAATCCACCTGCCAATTCAGGGGACACGGGTTCGAGCCCTGGTCTGGGGAGATCCCACATGCCGCAGAACAACTAAGCCCATGCCCTGCAGCTACTGAGCTTGTGCTCTAGAGCCCACGAACCACAACTGCTGAGCCCAAGTGCCACAACTACTGAAGCCTGCATGCTCTAGATCCTGCCCGCCGCAACTACTGAAGCCCATGTGCCTGGAGCCCATGCTCCGCAACAAGAAAGCCACTGCAATGAGAAGCCCATGCACCGCAATAAAGAGTAGCCCCCACTCGCCACAACTAGAGAAAGCCTGTGCACAGCAACAAAGACCCAACGCACCCAATAAATAAATAATAAATTTTAAAAACCAGAAAGCTGATATAGCTAAATTAAAATCATACAAAGTAGTGTTTATCTCTTAGAGGTAAAGATGATCCTTAAATAAGGAAAAAGGAAACAGTATGCTAGGAAAATACAAATTCTTTTCAAGGACTCATGGGGCATTTAAAAAAAACTCATGTACCTTTACAGAGAAAGTCTTGGTAAATACGGTAAATACCAAAAAATCATATATACAACAAGTTCTCTGACCACAGTGGGGTTAAATGAGAAAACAATAGGTAGAAATTTTAAAACCCCAATATTTTTGGAAATTAAAAATAACTTTATTACTAGATAAATAATGAATAACAATGGAGACAAAATTTATAATTAAACAATAATGAAAATGTCACAGATAAAAGTAGTGTGATAGAGCTAAAATGCTACTTAGAGTGTAATTGGCAGCCTTAACTGCTTCCATTGTAAGTGAAGAAAATCAGGATTTAATGAATTAAGAATCTAGTAACAGAACAGAATAACTCACAAGAATTAAAAGGAAGGAAAATATGAGACGGGGAACATAAACTAATAAAATCGAATGCTATGGACTTATATATACTACCAAATGTAAAATAGATAGCTAGTGGGAAGCAGCCGCATAGCACAGGGAGATCAGCTCTGTGCTTTGTGACCACCTAGAGGGATGGGATAGGGAGGGTGGAAGGGAGACACAAGAGGGAGGAGATATGGGGATATATGTATATGTATAGCTGATTCACTTTGTTATAAAGCAGAAACTAACACACCATTGTAAAGCAATTATACTCCAATAAGGATGTTAAGAAAAAAAAATCGAATGCTAAAAACTAGGAAAGTTCAACAAAATCTAAGAACTGACCTTGTTCTCCTTTATGCATTCTGTCCCTAGGAAGGTAGGATGATTTACCTAATTAGTACATTTGAGAGGAATAAGCTGAGCTTACTGACCTCAGCTCTGCCCTTCTTTCCGGGCAAATGCATCTGGAGCAAGCATATGTTTCCCTCTGCTCCCTCGTGTCATAGACTTTACCCGGGCAGCCCTTTCAGGGTATTCTGCTTAGTCAGTCAGTCAGTCAGTCAGTCAGTCAAATTCTGGCTCTCATATTAAGATACAACCTCCCACCTAAACTTTATCAGTAATAAAGTTACTCCTTTATTGGATTTCTCAATTTGTTCATAACCTGGGCAGGAAAGAGGGAAAGCACAAATAAAATTTTTTAGGAATGAATAAGGAAACATGGTAAGATTTAGTAGATATTAAAAAATAAAAAGAGTATACTGTGGCTAACCAAATACCCATAAAGTTTAAAACTTTGATGAAGTAGACTGTTTCATAGAAAAATAGAAATTTACCAAAACTGACTCAAGAAGAAACAGACAAGTAGTTGTAGTCATTAACAAAATTCAGTTTTTTGAAAAAAATCTACACATATACATGTGCATGAGGATACACACAAACATTCCAAACTTCTCATTTACAGGTGTGTTCTATCAAACATCCAATCTTATACACATGTTCCAGATAATAAAAAGAGTGAATGCCATTTTATGAAACTAGTGTAACTTTGATAGAAAATCAAAGTTTGATCAGTACTAAAAACAGAAAAAGTCAACATGAAAAAGGAAGTTTGGAGGCCAATAATCACTAATACACATAGGACCAAAAATCATAAATAAAATATTTACAAGTCAGTATCCAACTGTATCTTTATGAGTTTTATATATGCGTATTTGTGTGCGCGTGTGTGTGTGTGTAAACCAAGTAGGGCTTACTAAGTACTAATGTAAAGAAAGTTTAACAATAGAACCCCTTTTAATGTAACATTAACTAAAGAAGAAATATAATCATTTAAATTGAAGCAGAAAAGGCACTTGAAAATTCAATATATTTTCATGACAACAGATTTTTAGTAAAATGGAAAAGAAGCATTTTATAAAGCATACCTACCAAAATTTTAGAGTAAATATTATACACTATGATATTACCTTCAGAGGGGGATAAGACAAGAATGCTTGTCGTCACAGTATCTATTTATCAATGTACTGGAGATTCTGGTCCGTGATGGCAGACAAGAAAAAGAAATGGAAGCTGTAAAGACTGGAAAGGAAGAAAAACCTTTCTCTTTTTTAAATTTATGTTTTATAAGTGTTTGCCTTTATTTTTCTTTCTTTTTTAAATTTTTGTATTGGAGTAGAGTTGATTAACAGTGTTGTGTTAGTTTCAGGTGAACAGTTTTTCTTGTTTATTAGACAGTGTACTTACATATCCAAGAGAAGCTGTCAAGTAATTCAAGGGTTGGATAAAAGAGTTTTGGCAGTTGAGCTTCAGGGAAGCTGACTCTGAGCAGAGATTAGCCTGCAGAGAGGTTGTTAGGTTGTGCTCTTGATATCAACACCTATGGAAAGAAAGGGTGTGACTGTGCAAAGGGAGAAGTTGAGCTGCAATGCGGTCCTAAAGGAGGGCCCAGACAACCCCATGGGAAGATCTGAAGCGGGCAAGTCCCTGCAGAATCGTCCCAAGTTGGGATGAGGAAGCCCTGCCTTTCCATCCCCGAGTTGACCACTTTTGAGGGGTGGGGTGCTGCGGGAAGGGGAGTGGCTCTGGGCTTGCCTGCTGCTTCCCACCAAGACACTTCTTGAAGAGGGCTGAGAGAGGAGGTCTAACTGTTGGCATTACTTCCTGCACCTCAGGGGATAAATTCTTTAGTCCTGAAGGGGATGTGGGTGGCACTGGGATCTACTTATTCACCTAAGTTCTGGGAGCCATCTCCAGGATTCCTGTGGGAGCCTTTTCCTTGGGGGACACTTGTAAGAGGAAGATGAGTGGGATGAACTATAGCTCCCCTTGTTGTAGCTGCTCTTGGGGCCACATACGATACTCATCGAGCCCTGCTTTACTTGGCGTGCCAGATCCGTCCCCCTCCCCCCTCTTAGCTAGCACCTGTACTAGTCTCAGTGGCTTACCTGGTGGGTGACCCAGATCCTCATTGCTGAGAGGTCTGACACCCTGGTCACTGATGCCCTTCTTAAGCCAAGGTTGCTGCAACTGTCCAGGGACCATCAAAACTGAGCAAGAAACTACCAAGAGGCACCCAGGTGCGTCACTTAAATGCCAAATGTATTCTTCCCTGCCTACATTATGAAACAGCAACCCTACCTTCTCCTGGTAATCAGAGTTAATACCCCTGCCTCTCTGAACCTGCCACTCATTATGATAATTGCATCTCCTCGGCTTCTAACAATTAAGTGCTGCCATCTGGCCTCTGTTATTTCAGGGTCCTAGTGTCATCATTGCTCTCAGTGAGCCAGGATCTGTAAGGGCCTCTGACTGTCATTCCTGGCCTGCAGATGGGAGCCACCACTGAGCTTAGGGAGGCCGGTGCCCCTCTCACCAGCACATTCTTTATTGTTTGGGCCCTCCCGTGGAGCATCGTCATCCTATGGATTTTTCAGTTTGACCCTGTAAGTCCACTCTTGTAGGCCTACTTATCTGAGTATTTCTTCTGCTTTCTTCCTTGGCATTCTCCCTTCACTTAGTGAGGGCTAGGGTGAAACAAACTTTTTCTATAAAGGGTCAGAAAGTAAATATTTTAGGCTTTGTGGGCCACAAACAGCCTTGTTTGCATATCTTTGTTTATTTTTTATAACCCTTTAAAAATGGAAAAGACATTCTTAGCTTGCGGGCTGTACAAAAATAAGGCACAGGCTGCATTTGGCCAGCAGACTGTAGTTTGCGAACCCCTGGGGCATCACTTTTTCATGCTTCTGAGAGCCGTCCTAGCAGGGTGTTTGCACAATCTCCCAGGTCCTTAACTGGACCCCTGTTAAATCCCATGTCCTGTCACAGTGCCCTAAACACTCCCTTCAACTTTATCTTCTGCTTCCCTTGAGCCAGCGTCCTCAGGATCCAGTCCAGTGCATACTCTCTTGGCTCTCGCTGGGACATGTTTTCTAGGTCCTGTAGCTCCTTTTTGTTCTCTTTTCTTCTTAATCAGGATCAGCATGTCCTGGACTGGGTTAACCTTAGTTATTGTCCTTGTTGCCAGGAGGGGAGGGGGGGGGGAAGGTCCCAAGGGGGATGCATGATGTCCTGCAGGAGAGAGGCCTCTTCAATATGTACAAGTGAGGGGGAAAGAACTAGACCTGAACAGGGAGGGGTAGGCCACTTCTGCAAGTTCAGAGGGTGCCAGGAGATTACAGAGTTTCATAAACCCAGGCGTCCTCATTCCTGTGACAGGATTCACTCTTTCCCAGCCCAGGCTCTGAACTTACATAGCCGACCGCATGAACTGAGAGCTTCATCTTCTTTGGAGCTCTGCTTCCCTTGTGAGTAAGTCCTAGGCCTGGTCCTTAGCATTTCTTCACTCTTCCCTCAGGCTGCATGATGTCAGAGCCACTTGATGTATATGATGCTATGAAAGTCCTTTGGCTTTCACATTTAGTTTTTAACTGACAATTTCTGTTTGTCTTTCTCTTTTTCAGAGGACTAATGACTCTTAGCTATAGCCACCCATTTCCACTATTCTTGTTATTATTTGCCCCTTATATCTCAAATGCCTGATAAATTACATTCTCTTGTGCACTCTCTTTCACCAGAATACCCTCTCAGTTTACCACTGATGGAAGTTTTAACAACTACACCTCTACCTTTTGCCAGTGATGGGTCCTCATCGTCAGTCATGCAGAGGATGACCCAATTCCCAAATCCCACTTTAGCATCTGCTTTCATGGCCTGTTTCAGGTTGGGTTCCCCAGGAAGCAGACTCTGAGACAGAGATTAACCTGCAGGAAGCATGCTCTTGAGGTAGATACCTGTGGACAGGAAGAGAAAGAAGCAGGACTGAATCGAGGAGAAGATGAGCTGGGATGTAGTCTCAATGAAGACCTTGGTAGGAAAGCTGTAGAACTGGAATGTCCCAGCTGATAAGAGGGGGATGAGTTCTTATTCCCTGACAATCAGTCTTTGCATGGGGATTCCACAGAAAAGAGACGTGACCTTAGGTAAGGCACTTTCTAGAGAGGACCACCAGCTGTGGGGTGTTTGCCAGTAGCACTTCCCACTGAAGGCAACTAAGCCCTTCAGTCTTAAAGGGAGATCTAAGTGGCACATCACAGCATTCACTACGAAGATCCCTAAACACTGGCCACAGATGTAGGGAATTTTCAGAGTTAGAAAATATAATGACACCTTTTAAAAGAATAACAAAAATTCTAAGGTGTCTGGAAATAAATCTAACCAACTTTTACGACGTCTTAAGAAAAAACGGTAACTTTATTGAAAGACATTAAAGTAGACTTAAATAGATATATCATGTTTATGAATGGCAAGATTCAGTATTTTGAAGATGTTAATGCTCAAATTAATATAAAATTCAAAATCCCAATAGCTTTTAAAAATTTGACAATATTATTCTAAAATTGATTTTTATTCTAAAATATGAAAAAACAAAGGGCCAAGAATAGCCAAAACAAATTTAAAGTCAGAACAAGGCAAGAGGACTTGCCTTACTGGATAACCAGATTTATTAAAAATTAAAATAATCAAAATAGGAAGTTAGTGCTTTGGAATATAGACTAGCACAATCTAATAAAGATTTTACCCTTGTTTGAATAAATACTTAATACATGATTGTAGTAGCTTTGTAAATTAGTGGGAAAACAGATTTTTAAAAAATGGTGTTAAGACAACTGATTATTTCTATAGGAAAAGATAAAATTATAACTGTTTTAGTCCATGTATAAAAATTTGATTCCAAGTAGATTGAATGTGTATGAATTGTAAAACTTTAAAAGTTTTACAAGAAAATATACAGAAATCTTTATGACTTTGAGGTAGGAAAAGACTTCTCAAACACGTCTTATTTGAGCCTTGTCCTGAAAACCACATATCATAAAGGAAAATACTGATGACTTTGACGCCTTCAAAAGTTTTGTACAGCAAAGACAACTTAAATAAATGACAAGTCATGACATGAGAGAAGATATTTGCAATATATGTAACTGATAGAGAAATAATACCTGGAATACTTAAAGAACTCCCCAAAAAGCAATAAGGAAAAGACAAGTCAACGTATCAATAGGTGAAGGATAAGAACAGGCAATTCAGAGAAGATGAACCATGAATGGCCAATAGCTTTTGAAATGCTGTTCACTTTCCTCAGTGACCTGGGAAAAATTCATGAGAACCATAATGAAATACTTTTTCACATCCATCAGTTTTACAAAAACTGAGAAATTTGCCAGTTCCAAGTGTTGGTGAGGATGTGGCGCAAGAAAATATTCATACTCCACTAGCGGGGGTGTAAAGTGGGAGTGTACATTGGAACAACCACTTTGGAAAGCAATTTAGAACATCAAATAAAATTTGGAGTGAACTTAATTTTCACCCCAGCAATCCTCTGCTATGCTAGGGAAATTTTTTTCACATGTGGATAAGAACGCTCAATTTAGTATTATTTGTAATGGATGGAAATTGGAAACAGCTTTAACTTCCATTCACTGGTGAATGGATAAGTTGAAGTATCTTCATACAAAGACATATTATACTGAAGTTAAAGTGATCTAGAATCACATGTCTCAATGTGGATGAAACTTAAAAGTAAAATCTTGAACCAAAAAAACACCAAACCCAAAACCAAGTTGCAGAATATTTACAGTATAATGCTATATATTCTTTTTGAATATACACACATTATATGTATGTAGTTCAATGTAACTGCACAGATTACATACATGTAATGTTACATGTTACATACATTGCGTATAGTTAATGTTCCATATTACATGCATTACACATGTTATACATATATTACATATATTTTATAATATTTTATGAAATATTATGAAAACATGAATGAAAGTGAAAAACACCAAATTAAAGATGGTAATTCCTTTTGTAGAGGGGAGTGTGAGAAGGAGAAGAATGGGATTGAGGAGGGGGCTTTCATCCTATCTGCAATATTTTTTTTCCCCTTAAAAACTCTAAAGCTCTAAAATTATAAGGCAAAATTTTAAGCTTTGACAAAACTGAGTGGTGAGTACATGAATGTTCATTGTTTTATTTTCTACTTTTGGTATGTTTGCACTACAGAATTTAAGGGAAAAATTAAGAAGTTTAAATAAATGGATTGTCTAAGGAAAATCTATTATTGTGATTTGATTAAAATTAGAGTTATAAATCTTTGTTTCTGACCAGTGAAGCCCAACTTTCATGGAATTTAGCCTGATAAACTCTATCTCAGACTCTACAGGGACCCTGAAAGAGGATAGTTAGATGATCCCCAAAAAATCAAGTGTACTGAGAGTAATCAGATGGGATCTCTTTAGTCTGTCTTCTCTGGGGACTTTGAGGATGGGATGGGGAAAAGAATGTTGGTTCAGGGAAAACCTCAGAGATCAGGAGCTTTGAAGGAGATTTAGCAACTTGTACAGGACCTAGTCCAAGGTCTCTCTGTCTCTGCTGTCAGGATCAGGCTTCCTACCATTCATGTCACCCCCTGCATCCTCGCATCTCTTGTGGGCTTGTTGCTCTAGGTGTCCTGGTCAAAGAAGCTGTGAAGCTGTGACATTCCAGGCCTTCCTGTTAGGGAAGGAGCATGGAGGCAGCACAGCTGACAACATCCCCTGTCTGTTCAGTGGAAATGGAAAGATTGGGCTGTGCTGGGAAGGTTGGCGATCACAGCCGTGAGGAGGGAAACCTTGGCAAGTCAGTGCTGGAAGGGACTTTAGAGACTGTGGGGTTCATCTTTTGTGTGTGCGTGTTCAAATGTTTTATTGCAATAAAGTATATAAAGCAGGTGACCATGAAACTGCTCTGGTTAGAGAAAATGAGGGGACCCCAAAGAATGGTCCTTTGTGCTCCTGCTTCTCCCTCTCCATCCCTCCCCTCTCACTCATACCCCTGCCAGTCCCTGACCAGGCTGTAGGAAGCACATGGTGTAAAATGCTGGTTCACGTCCAAGCCCTTCATTTGATAGATGAGGATATTCACGTCTAGTGGGATCCTGTGATTTGCTCAAGGTTACCCTCAGCTGGTGGGGGTAGATCCCCTTGACCCCTGCCAGTACTCTGTTTACCTAACCCTTCAAGCAGTTTCTTGATTTTCTTGTAAATGAGCCACTATCAGCAGGCTATATTAGTTTTTAATTCCTTTGTTTATTCATTCTCTATATTCTAGATTTTTTAAAAAACACAATATTGAGTGTATTTATAACAATCTATGATATTATCATCCTGCTGTGTTACATCATTTTATTTCACTGAGCTCCATGTGAAGGAATCAGAGTTAATTCTTTTTTTTTTTTTTTTTTTTTTTTGCGATACACGGGCCTCTCACTGTTGGGGCCTCTCCCGTTGCGGAGCACAGGCTCCGGACGCGCAGGCTCAGCGGCCATGGCTCACAGGCCCAGCCGCTCCGCGGCATGTGGGATCTTCCCGGACCGGGGCACAAACCCGTGTCCCCTGCATTGGCAGGCGGACTCTCAACCACTGCGCCACCAGGGAAGCCCAGAGTTAATTCTTAAGTGTTATGATGATGGAGGAGGGAAGAGGAATCCAGACTAATTCCATGTGGGGAGATAGGAGATCAGTGTTAAGAAGGAGAGGAATATCCCACTCTGCCTGTTCTCCCCAGGCAGCTCTCTCCTAAACCCCACTCTGTTAGATAATAATTTGGTTTATTAAGCTGCATTTTTAAAATGCCCACATCTCCCCTGCAGGTAAGATCCATTGATCACTTGCACCACAAACTGAATATTAATGACGTTTCTAGAGCACTTTCTACGTGCCAGGCACTGTGCTCAGTGCTTCACGCATTATCTTATATAATCCGCATCATAGTGGTATGAACTAAATACAGTTATTATCTTCATTTACAGAAGATAAATGGAGGTTTATAGAGATTAAGTATTTCACTCAAAAGCACACAGCTAATAACTAGCAGAGTCAAGATCTGAGTTCATGCTCTTAGAGGCTATGCTATCCTGTGATGGACAGTCACTTTCATACCCGATACTCAGAGAATGGGTGTTTCACCGGATGTGTGGAAGAAGGGGTAATTAATTACAGAGCAGGTGGACATGGCTGGGTGTGGCTTTCCTCCCCATTTTACAACATGCCTTAAGTTACTTCTGTATTGATTTTGGTATGAGATTCCCAAGAATAAATAAAGTATAAAAGAAGAAGACATCTAAATATCGCCAAATTGTAAGAACCAAAAACTGCACTTGAAGTATAAGATTTGCTGTAAAACACTTACATGAATGAGAGCATAATTTCTGGAGGAGCTAAATGCTATCAGCCCCGATTTCCTATTGCCTTTGTAGACTTTCAATTCTTAAAATCAGCTTTGTAGTGAGAAGGAACTGTTAGGGACATTTACGTAATACAAAAGTTAATTATTGATTATCTATTTCAAAGAGAGGTAAGCTGGGTATTTGAAATAATACTTTAAAAAAATTTCTTTTTGCAAATGGTGTCAGTCTTCACATCATTCGAATACATTTGCAAGTAACAGATTTCCAAACTCAAATGGGCTTAAACAGCAAGGCTATTTATTAGATCTTATAGAAGGCAGTTTGGAAATAGAGGGGGCTTTATGTTTGATTGATTCGGTAACTCAAAAAGTGTCATCAGAGGGTCAGGTTCTCTCCATCTCTTTACTGTGTCTTAAAATTTGGCTTCATTCTTGGGTTGGTTTTCCTTGTGTTCGCAAAGTGGCTGCCAGCAGCATTTGGGGCTAGAAGCCTCCTTATTCACATACAGTGAGGGAGAGAAAACCAGCTTCCTATTGCTCTCCCTCAAAAACAAAGAAGAACATTCCTGGAAACCTCCTTTCCTTCTCACTGGCCAGAATCAAGGGTCACAAGACCATTTCTTAGCCAATCTCTGGAAAGTGGGTTGAGATTCCTCACAGGCAGCCAGGCCTGTCTCTTTAAATGAGGTCATTCCCTCAGACATCATTGCTTTTTCTCCATAAGAGGCAAGTGGAATGTATGTTACAGAGGCAACCACAATCCCCAGTGTAGAATTTGCCTACACCAGATGGGTACCATGATTCATTGACATATTCAAGAGACATGTATTAAGTAAATATCTACCATCTGCTCAGAACCAAGAGATTCTAAAGAAAAGTTACACATGAATACATTTTCCTATTAGGTGACAAAATGACAAACAGTGGCTCATGCCCCTTCTGCTTTCTCTTCCCTACCCTTCGGTGTAAGCACTTAACAAAAATCCCAACACAGCCAGAGATTGGACTGAAGATGGAAACTGAGCCCAAATTGATGGCTCCAATACAAGGAAACTGGCCAAATTCAGTCAACCAGTTAGTTACTAACCAATTATTTTATTAAACACCATCCTTTAGAAGAATCAATCTTCCTTTTTGTACAGACCAACTTCCCTTTATCAGGGGATAGATCGCTCTGACTTCAGCTTTAACTCTTGAGAACACTGGGTATGCATCTTCAAAACCCACAACTCATCAGTTTAACAGCTAACAACTTTACTCTTGGGCTTAGTATATTACATACTTACATCTTTTATATCGAGAGGGGTGGGAGAAGGGCTCAAAAATTCTTATATGCAGAGCTCAGAGTGCCCTATGTTGGTAAAATAATTTCATTTGTAAGTGTGAAATACCTTCAGAAGCTCTTCCCTTGAAAGCGATTGAGATACGGGAGCTGGGAACAAGTTATGAGTTGTCTTGTGGTTTAGCAAGATTTGAAGTTGGTCAGATAAACAATCTTCACTCTCTCCTTTTTTTTTTTTTTTTTTTTAACAGCCTAGCTGACTGCACCTGCCTCTTTATTAACCACAGAAAAGTGAGAACCTAGCAACATGAAATTAAATCTTTTTCTGCTTTGGCACCAGTATGCCCATGGAGAGTGCTAAAGACATGTGGAAGATTTAATGCTTAGGGAGAGCAAAAGATTATTTGCTTCTGCTCCAGCAACAGAGCTATTCTAAGAGCTCTGATTGCTAAAGAGAGGCACGGCACAGGCATGGCCTCCCTTTCTGTCTCTTGCTTAGACTTTTAAATTCTTGTTGCTTTATTTATTTGTCAAAGAGATGATAGTGTAGTCCAGAGCAGTGGCTTTTGAGTTCGTTCTTCTAGGTGACTCCCAGGCTGATTACTAATAGTATTTCTGTTTATAAAGAGATAATAATCTACATTTTTGCTTTTGGCATCATTTTATCATTGAACTGTTGGTTCATAAATCCCAGGAAGCATTTTCTTCTAATTCTAGCAAGTGTTGTGATGGTGGAAGTGAATAGAGAGAGGTGAGGAGGAGAGAGATGTGAAAGTAGGTGAGCTGAGGATTATTTTGCTGTGCCAACGTGGAAACATGGGGCTTCGAATTGCCACAGTCCAAAATTCATGTGGCTTTTCAGAGCTCAGCCTCTCACCTTCAGATGACTTTATACTTTATGAGTTTTGTTTCTCACGGCTATTAGATGCCAACTCTCCAAACTATTCTGCACTGCTCCACATTTCTCTTACCATGCAAACCTTTATCCCAGTCTGAATGTGGATCCCACCTGTGTCAGAATATTTCATACCCAGAGTTTAAGACCCACTACACCAGAACCATAAGAATACTCTTGAATTTGCTGAAGAATGAGATTAGCAAAACGTGAGCCTTTCTGGTTGAGTCCACTTCCAGCCTGTCTACATGACTGATTTTTTTTTTTTTTTTTTTTTAACATCAAGGACTTGGTGTTTTGGTAAGTTGGAGACTCTTTGAATGTCCTCCCCATTGTTCTTCAACCCAGTAAATGTAATATTATCCACGCTTTGTTTAGATTAGAAACATAGGAACAATCCCTAATGCTTCCTTTTTTGTTATTCCTCACATCTATTTCCTTCTGAATTCCTGTGGTTCTCCCTACAAAATACACATCGAATGTGTCAACTTCATCTCTGTGGTCAATGTCCTCACCCCAACTGCCATCATCTCTAATCCTTAAGAATGTTCTATCTTGTTTCCTTGGCTCAATTCTTGCTTATCTACAATCCATTTTCCACCTTGAGCCCATATTTTTTTTCCTTTCCTTTCCTTCCTTCCCTTCCCTTCCCTCCCCTCCCCTCCCCTCCCCTCCCTTCCCTTCCCTTCCCTTCCCTTCCCTTTCCTTCCTTCCTTCCTTCCTTCCTTCCTTCCTTCCTTCCTTCCCTCCCTCCCTCCCTCCCTCCCTTCCTTCCTTCCTTTTGTATTTTTTTGGCAGTGCGGCACAGCTGTGGGATCTTAGTTCCTGACCAGGGATCGAACTTGGGCCCTCTGCAATGAAAGTGCAGTGTCCTAACCACTGGACTGCCAGGGAATTCCCCCTTTAAAATATATATATATATATATTTAATTGGATATAGTTCATTTACAGTGTTGTGTTAGTTTCTGGTGTACAGCAGAGTGATTCAGTTACACATATATATCTTCTTTTTCATATTCTTTTCCATTATGGTTTATCACAGGTTATCGAATATAGCTCCCTGTGCTATACGGTAGGACCTTGTTGTTTATCCATTCCATATATAATAGTTTGCATCTGCTAATCCCAGATTCCCAATCCATCCCTCCCCATCCCACACCCCGCCCCCTTGGCAACCACAAGTCTGTTCTCTGTGTCTGTGAGTCTGTTTCGGTTTCGTAGATAAGTTCATTTGTGTCATATTTTAGATTCCACATATAAGTGATATCATATAGTATTTGTCTTTCTCTGTCTGACTTACTTCATTTAGTATGATGATCTCTAGGTCCATCCATGTTGCTGCAAATGGCATTATTTCATTCTTTCAGAATTTTCTTTTAAAAATACAAATCAAGGTATGCTGATCCCCTTCATAAAACTCTCTATGGTTTTCCAGTACTCTGAATAAAATCCAAGTCCTTACTATGATCTCCTAAGCCCTGCTTCTCCTAACGCCTCCAGGTTCTTTATTGCCCTCAATCACTATTCCTGGAGTTGTTACCCTTGTTTTTTTTTTTTTTTCCTATGCCTGGAAAGTTTCTTCCTCAGTTCTTTACATGGTCTTAGCTTAAATGCCACTCCCCCAGAGGCATTCCTTGAATATCCTTCCAAAATGGTGTGATAGTTACTATGGATTGGGTAGTTTAACATCCATTCAAACTCTCTTTTCCTATCTGAGACTGCAGAACTGAAATTCACATTTCCCAAACTTTCTTGGAGCTTGGATCCTAGAAATGATTTTGTTTCCAGGAACAAAGTGCAAGGCACCAATTTTGTGGTTTACAGGGTCTCCATTTTGAGGGGACCAAGCGTCATTTTGTTGGCATGGACTGTGGTGGCCGTGGTGTGACTCTGGAGCAAGCAGTTGTAGCTTTGGCAACGATGTGTAGCAACAAAGGGCGGCTTTCTGATTCTGTGGCTCTGCAGCAGCTGTTTTAATTGCATTGGGGCCTGGAATAGTTCTGCAGTCAGTAGGGATATAGCACCTTCCTAATACAGCAGTTTCTTATGACAGATTATGCAGAGGCTGAGGACTGTTCTTGAGAGGTCAGTCTAGAGCCTACTCTTCCAGCCCTTTTAACAATTTTATAATCACTAAATTCCCTGTATAGAATCCCTTTCTGTTTAGATTAGCAAGAGTGGATTCTGTTGTCTGCAATAAAATCTGGACCAATATAAGTACCTTCCATAAGTTACTCTTTAGCTCATCTTTTAATTTTTGTTCTTCAGCCTTATAAACTATTCTTGTATTGTCTTTCTCCACTACAATATAAGCTTCATGAGGATGGGGCCTTGTCTGTCTGGTTCACTGCTCTGTCCCCAGCACCTAGGACAGCTCTAGAAGCATGGGAGGTGTTCCATAACCACTTGTGGCATGAATGAATGGGCCCTAGGGATTTGTAGAGGTACCCCACACCATGGCCCAGCAATCTTAGCACCAGGGGCATTTGCTCTGCAGCTACAGCTTTCATTTGACTCATCATTTGTTTCTGGTCCTGCTCCAATTTAGTTCTTCTGACTCAGCAGTGGAAACATGCACTTCTGATGATGATGACAGAGTGAGTCCTTGAATTCTCTAAAAGTTCTGCATCAGGAAGCTTCTGCTAAATGGTGCCTTGCACCACCATCAGGAAAGCAGGGCTCAACTGGATTTCACTCTCACTGGCATCAGGCTGCAGGGCAGAGACTGGTCAAGGAGGGCAAGCCTAGCGTGGCCATTGCAGGCCCTTCTTGCTTGAAAGACTATTTCATAAACAACAGCAAGTCAGGATACTCTCCTTCTGAAAGATCATCCCAATCTGTCCGAGATCATCTCATCCATTCTGGTTGCTTGCAGTCTATTTGCTCTTTCTAAGAGCCCTGCCTTTCCCTTTGCCTATTTCCAAATGACTCGAAGGTCCAGAAATGCATGTTGTTTTTTTGCTTTGTTTTTAGCAAACCAAGAAGTTGGGTTCTCAGCATAAAATCTTGAATAATAATTTGCCTAAAATAATCTATGCCTCATTTAATTTTTTGTCCCAGTGCGCAGTACAGGGTCTGATACATAATGGGTACTCAATACGTGTTTGAAGAATGATTGAATCATCCTAGTTTTGTGCTTTTTAAAAAAAACTGGCAAAAGGTTAATAATATGCAGGAAAGACTTAGTATAAGAAAAAAATCTCACATATGACTTTGATTCTATTCAAATGTGTTCCGGCAGTTAGGCAAGATTTCATTAACATTTTCTCCACATCATGCCTGCTGAGTATCATTGCAAGGTTTAGTTGACAAGTGCCATTCACAAACCACATCCCTGAACCTAAGAGAGTATCCTGCCACGCGGGACTTTTCTCAGTCCTGACACAAATAAGACAGCAAATGTCAAATGTTCTTTTTTAGAACTCGTATATAGAATGATGTGCTTTTCCAAGGTCAGGGCAAGCACACACTTTACTTTGCATTCATGAGCAAGAATGCTGGCTGGCGACAGGTAACCTTCAGAGAGAGAGAGAGAGGCTGTCATTAGCAGAAAGGGCGCAGGCTGGGAATTGAATCTTCCTAAAAAAGTCACATCTGCTGGCTGGCAGGAGAAGGAACTCATGTCAGGGCAGGCTACTAACTGGCAGTGGAGGGCAGCTGGTTACTGATTAAGCTGGGCAAGGCATTTTAAAAGCAAAGAGCACTCCTGGAGTTGAGATTAGGCCGGGAGGGGGGTGGGGAGTAGGTGGGTGGAAAAGGGTGAGGTCAGGAAAAGGAGAGGGAGTGGGTATACCCTTGGCTTGGTGGGAGGGAGAAGTCTTGCAGGGTTGGCCAGGCCCTCTGCTCTATCTCTGGTTAGACAGGTCATGTCTATCTCTAGGGCAGAAATTCCTGTCCTTGAGGTTGAGACACTTCGTGGGTTTGCCAACTGTCTCAAAGGGCAATGTGAAACTCCCAAACCCAACTGGTTTCCAAGTCTTTTGGCTAATCTGTAGATCATACAGCTACCTTTGAGGACCTTTTGAAGGCTGAATATTTCCGCTCTTAAAATGCCTGGGAGTAGCTGCTATGCCTGCTACTCTTTTCACTTGTTTCCTGTATGACAAACCTTGAGTTATGTGCTTTACAGATACTACATAACTGTTACATTGAATCCTTACAACCTGGTGAGATAGGTGGATTTATCCCCATTTTATAGATGAAGCACCTAAGGCTCAAAGAGGCTGAATATCTTGTCCCATATCACAGAGCTGGAAATTGACAGACTCCCCTGAATGGAAGCAATTCTGGCCCTGTCTAGGGGAGTGAGTCCCTAATGGTTCCTTGCCACCTGCAGGAGATTTAAAAGATATTTGGCCCTAAGGCATCTGTTTTCCATAATTGGGAACTAACTGTACATTGATGCTCTTGTGTCCCTCAAACACTTAATATTATTAACTATAGATCAATCTAAGGTTTGATTTTTTTCCCTAGATTCAACTGAATGAAGCAAAACGTGAACTGGCCATAAGATGGGCAGCGAGCCCATGAGGAGTGGGCAGCCGGCTTATAAAATGTCAGAGTCAAAGCTGCAGCCTCTCCCTGTCTTCCCCTCCCCCAGGCCAGCATGCCTGATGCCTGCAATTCCCCCAAACAGAGCCACTGGTTTAGATGAGATTTCTCTCAGTCCCTCCTGAAATGTCAGTTTGTTACCTATAAGGACTAATGTACTTATAATAACAAAATATTAATACTTTACCTGTATATATTAATTTCTCTGATTTGAATTTCTCAAAAAACCATAAGGCATGTGTTTTCTCTTGGCATAGGTTAGTATATCAGAATAGCTCTCAGGGAATGGAAGCTCTCAGGGAATGGAAGGTAGGTCAGGTACATTTTGATGGTAAGAAAGATTATCAGGAAGAATTGTCAGAAAAGGCCAGGAACGTGAGGCCTGTCCCTTGGGGTGAATCCGGATAGAACTGAAAGCAGCCAGAGACCAGCATCAAGGGTTGGGAATCCCAGGAAGTGAGGGTAAGACCACAGAAGGTTGTGAAGCTAAAATGTGAGGAGTGTTTGTATGTAGAGGGAATCCACAGGCAACTTAAATTTCTTTTTCATTTTTTAGGTAAGATTTATCAATCAGTGCCACTCAATAATTACATTTTATCAAAGCAGTAAACCGCATCTCTTAACAATTTTGTCTTGGCAGTCCTAGAGGGAGCATGCAGGAGATATGGGGGGAGAGGATGAGAAAAGGGAAGAGGATCATGGAGCTGATGAGCACATTTCCACACCAGAATCAGGATAGGCGTGTGGTGTGGTCCTTCCTCACACACTCTTTGCTAGGAGATCAGAGATCCCAGATGGGCTCGGGAGGCACTCCCAGATGCCTGGCCGTGGCGTGAACTGTTCCGGCATGCCCACCTTCCCATGAGATGGACCCGGACATGGTCACCCAATGGGAAATTCCAGGGCCTCTGACCCACTCCACTCTTCCCAGCCTGGAGAACTTCTGATCCTTTCCTACCTCTTTCCCCTGCTCCTGCTCTGTTCCTGACACTCCACCCGATCTCACAGCTCTCTGAGAGCTTATTGTTCCCTTAGCAGTGGTGCCAATGAGGGCAGGGTATCAAAGACCAGTCACATCCCCCTTCCCTGGGGTCTCCTCCCTGTGTGCTGGTAAGCGCAGCGCTGGCTCAGGCAGATTTGTCAATTCAGCAAAGTCTGGTTTTCATTTCCTCTGCTCCTCCTGCTGCATCTCAAACCAGCCAAGTGTCTAGTGCCCTCATTTCCTCTCTCCCGCCCGCATCGCTACCCCCTCCTACTGTTTCCTGTATTCTGGTCCTAGACCACCTCCTACTGTGGATAATTCTCCTCTTCCTTTTTAGCTTCCTTTTCCAAACTTACCTGTCCTAGGTCTCATCATTGTAGGACCTGTTCTCACGTGGGTGATAACCACGTTGTCCAGATACATGAAAATTTATCAATACTAACATATGAACCAATATTACAGTATTAGCTAATTAATATGTTACTTCTTCCCGATAAACAACACCTTAAAATACTTCAAGATAGACCTTTGTCTAAGAAGGCTTCCAAGGAGTAACTTCAATGGGAAACAAACTATCACCAGCCAAAAGGGAAGACCTTGCAGTCACTGGTCCCCTTCCCAGTGGAATCAGCTGCCCCTTCTTTGTGACTCCAAAAAGATCTTGGCCACTAGCTGTAAACCTCCCTAGAGACTCCAGGGTCTCCCTCTGCAAAGTAAATGGTGATAGTGTGTGGGAAATCTCCTTTCTCTAGGTGTGTCTTGAGAGAAGGCTACTAAATTATTGCAAAGTACTCTGCAAATACTGAGCATTTGGGACAAGCTTAATAAGATATTTGGATGAAAATTCTCTAGAGGTGGGATGGGAGGTTGAGATGGGTTCCTCGGCAGAGTTCGGTGCTAGAGAGTGAACTTCTTGCAATGCATTAGAAAAACACTAAACGAAGTACTCGTGGCCATTAGATGCTTTCTACCCTAAAAAATACCAAGTCTGGCAAGTCTGGGAGATGATTCCTGCCAGCTATTGTCCAATTTTGTGATGCTATCTTAAGGCATATCTTAGAGACATATTGTACCGTGGAGGTTTTTAGGCTGGTAGAGGAGGGGCGGGGGTGGGGGTGGGTGGGGACAGTTCCAGGATATGACTTCGCTTTTTCACAGAGTTAACTGGAACATGCACGTTTCCAGATGTTGGCCTGAATAAATCCTGACCACTTGCCTTGTTCCAGAAGCTACCTAGAATTGGATTTGGTCATATTTACAGGCAGTACAGAGTGTCCCAGGAGAAACTCAATGATACCCAAATGGCTCATGGGGGCATTTAGACTTTTCCACTTTCTCATAGCTTGGGGCATGAGTGCCTCACATCTGGTGGCCACTTTGGTTTATATGGAAGTGTACCTTTTTGGATACCTGAAACTCTGTCTCTGCAGAGTCTTCACTTAGATCCCGTAGGCAGTTCTGTACAGCCCAGAGGAAAATCAGGCCCCATTCTAGGCAAGTGCTTCCAAATTCCTGATCAGGGTGGGTTTTGGGTTGAGATAGAAACCATACAATGTACAGACATGTGAAGTGTTTTGCTGGTGTCTGATGAGCATAATTCACTTCTTTCTTAAGCATCTATGAGTTCTCATGTTTGTGCATCATGACAAGACAGAACAGAGGACACCGAGCGTTTGACTAGTCTCTCCTTTATTTCTGTCGATGTATGTTACTCTGTGTTATTGCTGTAGGTTCTGTATGTCTCTGCCTCATGCACAGCAAGGAGCAGAGACAAGGCCAGTTGGCTAGGCTTCTTCTCTCTGCTTGTGGTGATGTTTCCTCAAGCAGCTGTTTTTGGGAAAACCATTAATGCTAAGTTCCCTGGGGGAAACGGAGAAGAATCAGGACCTTCCATCAGCTGTGGGATAGACTTCCCATGCCAGAGAGGCAACTCCATACTTGGAAAATTCTCTGCCCTTTTTTGTCAATGTTGATATTTCTGGCAATTATCTATTTTTATTTCCTTTACCATGTTTTGGTAAACTAGTGCTCTTTCGGTCCTGTCAGTTTCTGTGGGGAGGAAATCTCTTGAGGATACTTGCACACCTTTGACATCTGGTCTTTTTCGTCAGGAGGAAGTGACTCGGGAAGGGCAGTTTTGCTGTAAGAACAGGAGGAACAAGTGTTGCAAGAAGAGGGCGGATGTTGGATCTGAAGCTTTGATGATAAAATTGGATTGAGAGAGAGGCCACTGATAGATGAAGGTAAGAGTGAACATTCAAAACCAAAACCTCTGGGTCTGTGAATTGGGGTGGTGTCTTTTCATGGAGACAGTTACCACTGCAGTGTGGTTATAACATGGACCTTTGATTATTGTTAATTCACTGGTAACATATCCACTTTATGCTGAGCCAAGCTCCAAACTTCTGCTTCTCTTTTTGTTTCTTTCTCATTTTATTCATGTTTATGCTCAAAAGGTTTAGTAGGATGGAAAGTGAGACATACGGTTCACCGTCATTTGCAAATATTTTGGAGGTAACGATCTTTTTCATGAAGTCAAGGATACTAAGCCCCCATCTCCCTATTCTCAGAGCTTACTAGTACAATAAGTTATGGAGACCTCTTGCTGTGGGCAGGAAGGAGGCTCTGCAGGAAAAGGAGTAGAAATACCAGTCTCTTTCTTGGAGGGTCAGTGGCTCAGATGTGGAGAAGGAAGCTTTCTGTCCCACAGAGACCAGAATTTGCCAGCCTGGTAAGGGCCAGACACACTGGTCTGAGATGGATGGAAGGATAGAAGAGAGGCCCTAGCCAAAATGTCACAGACTTACCTGCTTCCCTGGCAACCCTCGGTCCCCCAGCCCAGCCTCCGCCCACAGAAAGAAACAAGCTTATAATAAAAGCTCTGGCAGAAATAGATGTTCAACTGTGTAGGTTTATATTACTTAATGCACAGGGTCTTGGGTTTTTTTTTTTAATTGCAAAGTTAATTTGACATTGACATTAAAGAATATATATTTTGAAAAACTGGAAATATTATCCATAGAGCCTTATATATTCTTTGTGGTACTTTATATATTTTCTAAAGTTTTTATAGCCAATACGTATTACTTTGAAAAAAACAAAGTGATATCAAGACTGCAAAAATAGATTACATACAGTCCCCCAGGCTACTGCATCTATTTCCATTTTGAGGTGTTCTCTTTTTCAGTGTCTGTCAAGTTTGTGCGATTTTAGCATGCTTTAAAAGAGAATTTATTGAGATGAAATTTACATAACATAAAATCAACCATTTTTAAAGTGAACAATTCAGTGGCATTTAGAACATTCACAGTGTTGTGTAATCACGTCCGTCTAGTTCCAAAACGTTTCCACCTTAATTTAAAGGAGATGATATTCTGTATTAATAGATAAAACCTCTTCCCCATTAGCAGTTTTCCTGCATTTCTCTGCATTTCCCCTTTTCTCCAGTGCCTAGAAACAACTAATCCACATTCTGTCTATATGGACTTATCTATTCTAGAATTGTATATAAACAGAATCATATACTATGTGACTTTATTTTGCATACGATTTTTGTAGGTTCATCCATGCTGTAGCAAGTATCAGTACTTTTTCCTGTGTATGGCTGAATAATATTCCATTGTAAGGATATACCACCATTTATTTATCCATTTATCTGTTGATGGATATTTGGGTTACTTCAACATTTTGGGGTTGTGAATAGTGCTGCTGTGAATATATACATCCATGTTCTTGTTCCTCTGTTTTCAATTCTTTTGGTTCTATGCCTAGTTTATACTGGTATTAATATAATTGCTGGGATATAGGGTGACTCTTTGTTTAAGTTTTTGAGGAACAGACAGCCAAACTGGTTTCCACCGTGGCTGAACCATTACGCCTTCCAGCCAACAGTGTGCAATTTCTCCACACCCTTGCCAACACTTGTAATTTCTGTTTGACATACTTTTAACCATTGTCAACAAGTCATTTTATGCGGTCGACTAAACGTTGAGTTTGAAAATTTGTATTAACCTCTAGCATTTGTGTGTATTGGTGCATTTTATATTACCGGGATTGCCACTTCAGAACAACTTTGTTCCATTATCCTACTTTTTCTCAGATCCTATAATTCATCCCTGTGAATTTATATTTGATAATTTTGAGCCCAGGGCTTATGGTTGGAGCAAATTCTCTTGTATCTTAGAGTGACCTCTGTATTAGATATGAGAGATCAAACATGGTGGCCCCTGCCCTACTTTTTGGCTACATGAACTTTCTTGAAGCATGACATTCGAAACAGAGCTCTGTCCTAAAAGCCGAGTAGTGGTACTCACATTTGGCTTCTACTGAAAGCTCTGCTGAAAATAGGAATATGTGTATGAGGCAAAAGAGGGAACAAACTGGGAGACGTCTTGGAGTGTGTGTTTTTCTTCAGCCGCACCCACGTGCCCAAATTTCAGGCTCTCACCGGGCACAGGGGTGAGAAGAAATGAGACTGCTCCGTTAGGCCAAGAGAGTCTGGGGACCGAGGGGGAGGCAAAGATGGCTTTATACCTATAGAAATGGACAGAATGAAAGGCAAGAATGATTACCTTAAGCTGGATTTGCCTGCTATAACTCAACGGGTGAATTAAGCAATCGGTGAAAAATGACAAGGCATAATTCAGGGTTTCTCAACCTTAGTCCTGTTGCCGTTTTTTGTGCTGGATAACTCTGTGTCATGCGAAAGCTGCCCTGTGCATTGTAGGACGTTTAGCAGCCTCCCTGGCCTCTTCACACTCGATCCCAGTAGCACCCGCATGCTTCTCTCCCCGCCCTGTCCAGGCATTGCCAGTCTTCCCTGGGGGGCAAAATGACTCCCAGTTGAGAACCTCTGGGCAAAGTGATTATTAGTTTTTTCAATTATCAGTTGGCGTTATCAGTGGGTTGTTACTGAAAAGCTAGTATTTATGGAGGTCCCGCTAGGTGCCAGGCACTGTGCTCAGCATTTCCATTCATTTATTCCTCAAGCAAATGTTTGGGTGTCTGTTCTGCTAGGAACTGAATCTATACTGTGGACTAAACACTGGAAAGTTCCTGCCCCCATGGAGCTTCCATTCTAGTGAAGAGATGGGCATATTGAAATAATCACACAAACATAAAATTGCTACCTTGACAAGTGACATGGAAGGGAGGGCTTTGGGGAATATGGCAAGAGCAGTTTTCCAGTGCTCCCCGTAGACCAGGCTGTGTGCGGAGACTGTCTGTCATGTGTATTAATTCCTGTGCCCCTTACAACGATGGTATGAGGTAGGTGCTGGTGTTCATGCCCATTTTGTAGGAAGTAAGCTGACTCTTAGATGGGCAAAAGTCACACAGATAGTAAGTGGTGGAGTTGGGATTTTGAAACTGACACGTAGTCCTCAGAGCCTGTGCTGCTAACTACCACCCAAGATGCTGTGAGTTGAGATCTGCAGAATGAATAGATAACGGTTAACTGGTTAAAGGAAGGGGGAAGGGAAAGTGTTCCAAGGCAGAGACAAAAGTAAACGGGTAGGCCTTGAAGCAGGAGAGAAAGCAGAGAACTTAAAGGAGGCTTGCATGGCCGGAGTGGAGAGAGTGGTGGGGAGGGGAAAGGGAAGGTGGCTGAGGTGACGGGGTCCCTCCGTTGCTGGGCCTTGCAGTCCACGGTGAGGAGATTCTTTACCGAAAAAACTATGGGGAACCCTTGGAAGTTTAAGTAGGGAGAGGACACTGAGGTTTTCCCTCGTAACCATATTTAATACAGCCACGCAATGAGGAAAAGAGGAAAGTCATGTCATCAATCAGATGGAGGGGACTTGGGGAGTCAAACGCTTTGAGAAGGTCATAAAATTGAAAAGTGGCAGAGCTGGCCTTTACACTCAAGCTGGCCCGTTCTCAAGCCCATCCTCTTAACCACCACGTCACGTAGCCGGCTCTGCTCCAGGCCCTTTGAGCACGGCTGGGTCACTGAGCACACCTCCCCCGTGGCGGCTAGTGAGTTGGGTCTGACGTCTAGAAATTCTGTCCCCGGGAGTTTTGATGTCTGAACACAGACACAATTCCATGCATATCCACAGTCATTCTTTAACTTTTGAATTTTCTAGTCTCTGTTTTTTATCTTGCACTCCAGCTCCAGTTCACCCTTTCACCCTGCCCGCCCCTCAGCCCTGCCATTCGGCCCTGGGACACTGCACACATGGCCTCTGATAAGAATCAGTCCATTCAGAGTAGCTGGCAGGTAGATGTCCTCTTTGCTTATACATGCGTGAAGGTCTCCACTCCCCAGATCTCACGGCTCTGGAGTCTGGAACTCTTTGGCTGGCCCTCTTCTGCTCTTTTAGAGATAGTGTGTTACCCCCTCCAGGTAAACTTCAAACTAGTGCTCATTTGAATATTAATTTGCAATTGCATCATCTCTCCTGTGATACTACCACATCCTGTGGGGATGAGGCTGAACCAGCCTCCTCACTCGCTTTAATCACAGGTTTTAGCAGTGCTGGGACTTTTCAGCCGAGTCGGGTCCTTCCTTTCACGCCATCCAAAACGCTTTGCAGTGCTAACCAAATTGAAATGAGCCCCTTCATCTTACACACGGATAATTAAACTTCAAACACTGTTTATCTCTGTCCCCCAATCCTCAGAATGCAGAAGCAAATTAATTTTAAATCTATATCTGCTTTAAATAGTAATTGTTTCATCAACAGGCTTGATGGATAATTATATTCTTTGTTCGTCCTCCCTGCAGGCTTGAATAGACCACATAATTCCTGGGTTGCTTTCATTTCTGTAATTAGATCATGTGACAGACCCTCTCTGTATTACAGTTGACTCTAGTTACTTCTCTCCCACCCCCTTCTAAATTCTAAAATGGTTTCTCATGAATACTTAGATTATAACAGCCCAGCTTAACACGGAGCTGTGAGTGTTTGGCTTTAATCCTTTATTCTTCTTTTCACCTAATACTTTACTTGGAAGCAAGCAGTCTTATTGGTGGCTGCTACATTGTGTTGGTTGTATCCTTGCAGAGTTAAGAGTTCTTGTCCTTATTTTGAACTCCTGTTACCCTAAAAGAAAACCCTTCTTGACCACATAGGAAATACACTGTCTGGACCCCTTGAAGTCAATATTATCCTTATAGAAGGATTTAAGGTTCAAACTGAACAAAAAATAATGTATGGGGCTTTTGTGTTTTGACCACCTGGGGTTTCATGGAGAAAGAGGAAGCCATTGTCCTTATTAGAAAGAGCAGTTTTGTCTCCAAGAATTTATTTTACTTGCCTGGATTCATCCCATAAAAATGAGAGCTGGACGTTCACTAATTAGGTCAACACTGAGATCTATTCTCTAATTGGAATTTGTTTGTCCCACACAGTATGACGATTATCTTTGGGTCTGTGCTAGCAATAGGGTTGTTCAGCCAGTCTGTCTCTTTCTGCTTCCTTTATCGTTCGTGTCCTCCTGCTGATGATCTTTCAGATTTTATTTCCCAGAGTTCTTGCAATTCTTAATATTTTTCTCATTTTTGTTATTGAGCTATGCAAAATTGAGTAAGGCATAGTGAGTATGGCCTAATCAATAGTGTGTAAATTGGGGGGAGTGAGTGGAAGTTGGAAGGAGAGAGAACATCATTTTTGTTGTTGTTGTTATTGTTAAAAAAAAAAACCCACAGGGTGTCTATGGTTAGAGCTCAACTTAACTAGGCTCTTTTTCCTCCATCGTATTTCAAAATTATATCCAAGTTTGCACTGTCACTCCTCCGTCTTCTCAGATTGATTTGTTTTTTACTTTCTTTCCTACTCATGGAATATCCATGTTTTTGATTGCTTTCTCTTAACTATACCAATGTAGATTTTTCAGGCGGTATCTCATTTTGCTCTTTTGATCCAGCTGTGCATTTTGAGGAGTTTTACCACCATATCCTGCCCATATTTCTGTAATTCAGGTTTTTTTTCTTTTTGATCATTTCACCATCATTTGGGTGTTTGCAACATCTCCCAATTAGATCTGTGGAATTGATTTCTGCATTTGTTATTCACCTTCCCAGATCACCCATGCAAATGCTAAATTAAATGTGACATGCTCATAGGTACAATTACATTCCCAGATTAATAATCATCCTGTGTTAATGGCTTCATGATATGTTTTGGTTGGAGAGTTCTGACCCCAATTTCTCTCCTACTCTTCAATGGAAGATCAATCATTATGTAGCTTTCATTTGTATATTTTCCAAGATTTAGAAACCCACATCATCATACAACCATAATCTGAGATGTATTTTGATATCGATGCTCTGTCAGATAAGGTCTAGTAGGGAAATATAAACCACTTTTAATCTTTCAATAGAACGAATAATATAGTACAGGAAGCCGTATTATAGTTCTGTTATATTATAGTATTGTTACCTAGGTGATGATAAAACTGAGACGCCAAAGAGGAGAGGGTACAGCAACCCAGAGGTTGGCAATGGCTGGAAGCTTGTCCCCCCGCCAGACCAGAGAGACCACGGAGGGTGGAGGTGTTTGGGAGCTCTGCAGAGGCTGCCTGGTGGGAGCTGGGAGCACAGAGGCCAGGATTGCCTGTTGGAGTTGGAGACTCCCAGGAGAAATAAGCTCTCTAAGATGCCACCTCGTGCAGGGAGAGGAAAGGGTAAACAGGTTCTTTCCTCCTCCTACTCAAGCTTTCTAGCCTCCCATTGGCTGATCCTACCTGGAAGCCAGTTGGCAAGAAATCCAGCCCTCGAATATGCAGGTTAGAGCAGATAAGTGTAGAGGGGATCTGAGAGCAGAGACAAACGGTCAGCACAGATGTGCTGTGAAAGCTGGTACAAAGTCCTTTATGCGTTTCAGTGAACTTGCCAATTCACCACCACCATCACCTGCCTCTCTAGTCCACTCTGGACACACTGCTAGGCTGGTATTCCTAAAATACTGTTTTCACCTTTGCACAATGATCCTTCTTGCCACATCAAGCTTGAGGTCTTCAGGACTTTCCTCATCTGTATTGTCCTTACCAACTCAGATCTAGATTTAGTTCACGTTTATGCTGGCTCAACTCTTTGCTAGAAGGAAGGGAGGAGAAAAGGTAAAGTAATGTTGGTTGACCACCTATTATGCGACAGATGTTGACCTGGGAACTTTGTATACCTTTCCTTATAATTGAATTCTCAAGTATTACTCTCATTTTTAGGTAGGATGCTTAGGCTTAGCAAGGTAAGGTAACTGTTCCAAGGTGACATAGTCTGGCTAGGATTGGAGGCGAGTCCTTCTGACACCAAATCTTGTTTCCACTATGCTGTATCACCTTCCTGGTTTATTAATGCTTGGAGATAAGAAGTGATTTATTAAAGTTCACATGGTTGGTAACCACTATCTGACAACTCAATCCATCTGTTTTGGATTTAGAAGATTTTCCTAGTAGTCATATTTTTAGAGATCTTATCCACTGATCCTTAGTTCAAGTCCTGCTGTCTCCACTGTATTCTTCCCTACCTGGAAATCCCACATCAAGCTGCCCTTTCTTTGAACTTCTGTAGCACTTACACCACTTAAATATACAGAGTTACTGAGTTCTCTAAGTGCTTCATATAAGGGACATAAATTTTGGAGTCTAGATGTAAATAGTATAACAACCACCATTTCTTATATTTTCCCCCTCTATCTCTATAAAATCCCATTCTAGTGACTCAGTTAACGTTTCATGATTTACTCCCAACCTGTATTCAGGAGTATGATAAGTGCCTTGCAGTTTAGACAGAGAACTCCTACTTCTCAGGAGTGATTTTTAACCTTTCGTGTGCGTAAGGATCACCCAGGAGGTAGTGTTAAAATGCAGACTTTGACTTGGGAGATCTGGGGTGAGGCCTGGAGTTCTGCTGATTTTTTTTTTTCATTCTTATATTTGTATTTTATTTCCTTTCTTTTTTTTTAATTGAAGTATTGTTGATTTACAATGTTCTGTTAATTTCTGCTGTACAGCAAAGTGATTCAGTTATATATATATATATATATACATTGTTTTTTATATTATTTTCCACTATGGTTTATCACAGGATATTAAATATAGTTTCCAGTAGGACCTTGCTGTTTATCCATTCTATATATTATAGTTTGCATCTGCTAACCCTAAACTCCCAGTCCTTCCCTCTCCCACCCCCTTGGCAACCACAAGCCTGTTCTCTAAGTCTGTGAGTCTGTTTCTGCTTCATAGATATGTTCATTTGTGCCATATTTTAGATTCCACATATAAGTGGTATCACATGGCATTTGCCTTTCTCTTTCACTTAGTGTGATAATCTCTAAGTCCATCCACGTCGCTGCAAATGGCATTATTTCATTCTTTTTTATGGCTGAGTAATATTCCATTGTATACATGTGCCACATCTTCTTTATCCATTCATCTGTCGATGGACATTTAGGTTGTTTCCATGTCTTGGCTATTGTGAATAGTGCTGCTATGACCATAGGGGTGCATGTATCTTTTTGAACTATAGTTTTGTCTGGGTATATTCCAGGAGTGGAATTGCTGAATTATATGGTAGCTCTATTTTTAGTTTTCTGAGGAAACGTCGTACTGTTTTCCATAGTGACTGCACCAACTTACGTTTCCATGGTAGCTGCACCAGCAGTGTAGGAGGGTTCCCTTTTCTCCACACCCTCTCTAGCATTTGTTATTTGTAGACATTTTAATGATGGCCATTCTGACTGGTGTGAGGTGTAGTTTTGATTTGCATTTCTCTAGTAATTCTGCTGATTTTGTTTATCCTGGAACCACACTTTGAGTGAGTCTAGACCACAGATTTACACATCAGAAGCAGCTGACAGCCTACCAAGGACACTTATCACAATGGACATGATGAACAGACAGCTACATATGCTCAAATCTAGGAAACTGGGCTGAATGGCCAATCAAATTAAGGTTCATAATGTTGGAAGATGAGAAAGTGAGAGTCAATATATACTAATGAGAATAAATTTGGTGTGGGCAGGGCTGGCACCAAGTATTATATGGTAAGGATTTTTTGTCCTTGAAAGCAAGGTTCTTATAGTCTATTGCCGTTTTTAACATTTTACTCAAGGGAAGGGTGACTGCAGGAAATGTAAGGAGTGATGCCCTCTGAGGTGTTCTTGGAAGGGAGAAAGAGAAGCCTGTTCTTAGGCTCAGCTCTGACTTAATGGTCTCCAAAGAGGATGAGGAAGATGTTCTTATGCATCTTAGTTTGGGGAATATATTGGGAGAGACCTTTGATGTGCTGTGATGGTCCGAGTTTCTTGTTCTCCTTTGCCAAGTTCTAGCTGATGATAGGGCAGAAAAAGTCACTCTTAAGAGAGAAAGGAGGATGGGCTTCCCTGGTGGCGCAGTGGTTGAGAGTCCGCCTGCCGATGCAGGGGACACGGGTTCATGTCCCGGTCCGGGAGGATCCCACGTGCCGCAGAGCGGCTGGGCCCGTGAGCCATGGCCGCTGAGCCTGTGCATCCGGAGCCTGTGCTCCGCAACGGGAGAGGCCACAACAGTGAGAGGCCCATGTACCACAAAAAAAAAAAAAAAGAGAGAGAGGAAGGAGGATAACTGGTGATGTATACATGCGTGTGTACGCATGTGCATATATGTACAACACACACAGTGTGCTTTTGATGTGCAGCAGACTGGTGTGTGGGACTTAGCAGGCCTTCCCCACTTAGTCACCTCTCTTGACTGTGGGCAGGTGTACTGGTCCCCCAAGGTCATGGGGTGGCACTGCTCTGAGCAGTTGTTGACCGCCTCCTGAAGAAGAATGGGAAGATGGACGCTTTTCCTTCCCCATCATCTCCCTCTGGGTCTCAGGAAAGTGTGCTGAGTTGCCTCCTTGATTTTTAGATTCAAACTGAACATTTTAATAGGGATCGAAGAAGTTTACCTGAGGTACTGGCTAGGATCAATCTTACTTCCATTTTCAAAAATCAATACCGTATTTTCTATAATTCAATCTTTCCATCTTTCTCCCAAATCCTTGTTGCTGATTAAAAAAAAAAATCATTACTGCCTTTGTCAGGCATTTAACTGTCTATAATCCATACCATCTGCTGCAGATTTTTCTATTTTATTTTAGGATTTTAATGAAGTTTTTTATTTGTCCATTTCATATCTCTAGCATCATGTCTAGGACTCAGCTCATACTTCCTCAAACCATCTGGAAGAGGATTGGAGCAATCTCATGTACATTGCTGATTTTGGAACTGGATCAGACGTTTTGGGGAAGATTTGTACAATTTTCCCAAATTTGTACAATTTTTTGATCATGCCCCCGAATGTCCTTGCCCACTGCTTAAATTTTATTCACAATGTGGTCTTCCCTATTTACCAAATAATAGCAATTTTTATTGACCTTAATTTTTGGGGTGATCATATTTGGAAAACTTTGGGGTGAAGGAGTCAGATAGAAAGAGGTAATCCTGGTAGAAATAAGTAGTAAGTATAAAATATTACCACTCTCCTCCCTTATCTCCTGTTAAACTTTAGGCATTTCTGATTTGAATTTGGCTAAATACATTGCTTCTCTCCTCTCTTCTAGAAAAGACTGTAAGCTCCACTCGTGTTCAGATTCTGTATTTTCACCTGTGTCTCTAGTACTTGGTACATAAGTGCTCAGTAAATACTGATAAATGAATCAATGAATGACTTTGTCTGATTAACTTATATTGTGGTCCAATGATAGGAAACTTTTTGAATTCTGCAGCAGACTGGCTAGGAGGTGCAGGCCACTCTTTTCCTGCATAGAGTGAAGGTCAGTTTCCCTAAAGTTAATCCTTTTGTTCCTTTTATTTTGTTCCTTCCTATCTATGTATCTGTGTATAAGCACAGATACTGCATTTCTATATGGAGAGATTCTATATAGAAACACAGACTTGATTTATAATTTCTGTTTGTAGTGAATCATCTCACTGCAGAAGGTGGAGGGAACTGCAGAGGGAGACAGATGGGGCAGCAGAAAGAACACAGGCTTGGAATTAAACAGAAGTGGGTTTGAGTGCTGGCCTCACCTCTTTCCAGTGATGGAACCCTGAGCATGTTGCTGGCGCTCTGAGTCTATAAAATGCAGACATTAGTGAGGTACAAATGAGGTAACTTGTAGTGTCTTAATAAGGCCTCCAAGGCCTTGCCTGCCCTGGCTGTCATGTACCCCACCATTCTTCTTTTGCTCTCTGAATTTCACCCACGCTGCCTTCAGTTCTTCAAAAGCTCTAAGCTCCTACCCACTTACCACAGGGCCTTTGCTCATGTAGTTCCCTCTGCCATCCCCACTTTTTATCTCAGAAGTTCTTACTCATGCTTCAAGGCTCAGCCAGATTCCCCGATCTCCCTCAAGTAAGTCAGATCCCCACGGAAGATGTATTCTGACTTCGTATGACTTACCATATTTGTCATTAAATAATAATTGTGTCGTAATTAGTTCAATTACTTGTACACTTTCCACCCATGAGAATGTAAGCTCCATGATGGCAGAGATCATGCCTATATTACTCGTCTTGTATAGGCAGTGTTTAGCAGAGTGCCTGGCACAAATTAGCTTAATAAATATTGTTGGATGAATGAATAAATGAATGAAAAGTTACAAATAAAATCAAAAAACAAGCTAGGTGCACAATAATTTTTATTTCTATCCCACCCTCCCAAATGCCTTCTTTTTTTTTTTTTTTTTAACATCTTTACTGGAGTATAATTGCTTTACAATGGTGTGTTAGTTTCTGCTTTATAACAAAGTGAATCAGCTATACATATACATATATCCCCATATCTCCTCCCTCTTGCATCTCCCTCCCTCCCACCCTCCCTATCCCACCCCTCTAGGTGGTCACAAAGCACCGAGCTGATCTCCCTGTGCTATGTGGCTGCTTCCCACTAGCTATCTGTTTTCCATTTGGTAGTATTTATAAGTCCATGCCACTCTCTCACTTTGTCCCAGCTTACCCTTCTCCCTCCCCATGTCCTCAAGTCCATTCTCTAGTAGGTCTGCATCTTTATTCCCATCTTACCCCTAGGTTCTTCATGACCTGTTTTTTTTTTAGATTCCATATATATGTGTTAGCATACGGTATTTGTTTTTCTCTTTCTGACTTACTTCGCTCTGTATGATAGACACTAGGTCCATCCACCTCACTAAAAATAACTGAATTTCGTTTCTTTTTATGGCTGAGTAATATTCCATTGTATGTATGTGCCACATCTTCTTTATCCATTCATCCAATGATGGACACTTAGGTTGGTTCCATGTCCTGGCTATTGTAAATAGAGGTGCAATGAACATTATGGTACATGACTCTTTTTGAATTATGGTTTTCTCAGGGTATATGCCCAATAGTGGGATTGCTGGGTCATATGGTAGTCCTATTTTTAGTTTTATAAGGAACCTTCATACTGTTCTCCATAGTGGCTGTATCAATTTACATTTGCACCAACAGTGCAAGAGGGTTCCCTTTTCTCCACACCCTCTCCAGCATTTATTGTGTGTAGATTTTTTGATGATGGCCATTCTGACTGGTGTGAGATGATATCTCATTGTAGTTTTGATTTGCATTTCTCTAATGATTAGTGATGTTGAGCATTCTTTCATGTGTTTGTTGGCAATCTGTATATCTTCTTTGGAGAAATGTCTATTTAGGTCTTCTGCCCATTTTTGGATTGGGTTGCTTGTTTTTTTGATATTGAGCTGCATGAGCTGCTTGTAAATTTTGGAGATTAGTCCTTTTTCAGTTGCTTCATTTGCAAATATTTTCTCCCATTCTGAGGGTTGTCTTTTGGTCTTGTTTATGATCTCCTTTGCTGTGCAAAAGCTTTGAAGTTTCATTAGGTCCCATTTGTTTATTTTTCCTTTTATTTCCATTTCTCTAGGAGGTGGGTCAAAAAGGATCTTGCTGTGATTTATGTCATAGAGTGTCTGCCTGTGTTTTCCTCTAAGAGTTTGATAGTGTCTGACCTTACATTTAGGTCTTTAATCCATTTTGAGTTTATTTTTGTGTATGGTGTTAGGGAGTGTTCTAATTTCATTCTTTTCCATGTAGCTGTCCAGTTTTCCCAGCACCACTTATTGAAGAGGCTGTCTTTTCTCCATTCTATATTCTTGCCTCCTTTATATAAGATAAGGTGACCATATGTGCGTGGGTTTATCTCTGGGCTTTCTATCCTGTTCCATTGATCTATCTTTCTGTTTTTGTGCCAGTACCATACTGTCTTGATTACTGTAGCTTCCAATTGCCTTCTTTTCTGCAACTCTGCATGGGAGAGTAAGAAAAATAAAGCATTCATGATTTGAATGGGTGCATTGTGACCTCCTTCAGCTGCCTGAAAATCTCTCCCTTGGCCATCCTCTAAGTCCATAATTCTCAAGCCTCACTTTGCCCTAGAATTTGCTGGGAACCTTTGTAAAACTGCAGATAACCTTGTAGTCATTGTAGGGTGGGATCTGCACATCAGCATTTTAAAATGCTTTCCAGGTGATTCTAATGTGTAGCCAGGGTTGCAAACCACTGCTTAGGTAAGGAATTATTGTAAAGACTTGATGAAATTCAAGAATATCGGTGTCTGTATAAGTCATGGTATGTCTGTTGGGTTAGCAGCTTAGCATCTACTAGCACTTTTGCACCAACTGATCAGATTGGCCTTTGGAGAAAGGGAGGGAGGAGAGAATTGTCATCAGACCAGTAAATCATCAGATATCAGTAAATGTCCTGAATGGGTACCAGGACATAATCAGGTGGAATCCTGCAAAGACTGACTTCATCTTCTCAACATTGCCAGTACACAGGCCATGACCAGATATACCACGTTGTTATTTCCATGGAGTGAATCACACTGGGCTGGTCCTGGATGTGTTTTTTCATAGATGAAACAGTGGTGGGATGGGTTTCTGGTATGGGAACAGCTTCAAGGACATTGTCCCCAGAAGGTACTAGGGAGGGGAGGGGTCTGAATGGGCTATGGGACAGGATTTTGGAAGTCAGTTAGCAAAGATCATGGTAAAGAGTCAGCAAGCTTTGGCTTCAAAGAATCAAATTCTTAAATTAAAAAAACAGGAAAGTAGAAAAAAAAAGTAGAATAATGATTTGGAGCATAAAAGCTCTCTGCTGAGGTGTAAATGTTAAATCTTAGAACTCTGTTAAATCAGGGGTTGGCAAACTATGGCCTATAGTCCAAAGACTTCCTGTTGCCTGTTTTTGTATAACTTGAGAGCTGAAGATGGGTTTTTACATTTTCAAATGGTTGAAAAATAATCAAAAGGAGAACATTTCCTGACCCATGAAAATTATACGAAATGCAAATATCAGTGTTCATAAATAAAATGTTATGGGAACATAGCCACGCTTATTGTTTGCATATTGCCTGCGGCTGCTCTGTTCTACAAGGGCAGAGTTGAGCCATGGTGACAGGCTGTGTAGCCCACGAAGCCTAAAACATTAACTCTCCGGGCCTTTGCAGAAGACGTTTTCTGACTCCTCTGTTAAAGAATCGGAAGGGGAACTGTGTAGAAGGGTTAATCCTGGGTGAAAAGAGGAGTGGGAGACAAGAGAAAGGAGGATACAAATATCATTGTGATGATTGTTTGCTAAGTGTCAGGCACATTAACCCTCTCAACAACCTTTAAAGTAGTCAGGGTCCCAGCAAAGCACAGATGCAACTTCCCATTAAGATCATTGGAAGAGGGTTTAATAAGTAGACTCTTTGCAGTCTATAGGGAAAGCAGGTATAGGGATCCATAAGAGAGAGTGCAGTATCTTTGGGCTAGTCACCTCTGAGCCTGGAGGGTTGAGGGAGGGGAGGAATTCCCAGAATCTAGAAGGAAAGAGTTATGTAGATAGGGCTGCCTGGAAAGCACAGGGACCTTCACTTGAAGGACACAGCCAGTCAGATAGGATAGAGAGAAGGAGAGAGCCAACGGCATCACTGCCCCACCCTCATCCTTCTCCCTCCCTGCAGTCTCCTGCTGGGGCAGGAGGCTGTTGCACCCAACAAGGAGTCTGTTGAGGAATTTCATCCAGGCCGGTCTCCTGGGCAGAAAGGGGGCTAGTGAGGGGTGCAAGGGGCACCCTTGCACAGGGGCAAACAGAACATATCGTGCCCAGGTGGGTACCACTGTCATCATTGGGCCCCACTTGCCCACAGATAATGCAAGTTAGGTTTAGTCAGGTTAAATAGTGTCTCTCAGTAAAGCCTGGGCTGGAATTTGAACCCAGACATTCTGATTCCAGGACCCACATTCTCTTAACCATTGTGTTATCCTCAGTTCAGATGGAAGGGACCTTAGAGGGAATCCAGTTTTCCCAGCTCAGGAATGGTTTTTTTGGGTGGTCTTTTGGCCACTACTTGACTATATGTCTACCTGGGGACCAACCACAGTCTTCTGATCACTTTTTCCCCACTAAAGGATCCCTCTGTGACTGGAAAGTTCTTCCTTGTACTGGATAAACCCAAGAGGTCACATTTACTAATTTAAAAAAATTACATAGATCTATATAGATAGGTAGATAGATAGATAAGATAGAAACATACATACATACACACACACACACACACACACACACACACACAGAGAGAGAGAGAGAGAGAGAGAGAGAGAGAGAGAGATTTGAATCTCCAAGTATTCTTCCTTAACCACTTTCTTATGTTTTTCATTTCAGAGTTACTAAAAAAAATTCCTCCATTTCTGTTTTCCTTTCTGTGACCCTTGTGGTGTCCTTTTTTGGAATCAGTGGTGTGAATTTTTCCTATGGGTACTCCCTCCTCCAGCCAGATGGTCACTTCTCATAGCCTTCTTCTTCATTGAAAGTCACAGCCTTTGATCAAAAGAACTTGGGATACAAGTTTTTCTTTTTATTTTAAAGGATTGAGCTCCTAAAAGTCATGGAAGGTACATTACCAGGTCTTTTGGTGGCGGCTCAATTCTCTGTGAATCAGCGGAAGCGGGTGGCGGTCAGGGAGAGTGATGCCTCTTGGCAGGCTTTGCGCTGTGTCTCACACACACTCCAGGAAGAGGGCTCACCTTGCGAATGGCCACATCAGGCCTTTTGTGTACCACAGTGGGAGCGCACTCTAGGCACCCTTCTGTGCTGGATGTGGCAACAAGATACCTCAAACCTGCTGGTGCTCATGAGTCCTTCTTATTGTTTCATGGATCATGGGATGTGGTTTCTTTCTCAGGATAAATCTAAGACTCTGTAGACTGTGATGATGATGATAGTGACAGTAACAACAAAGTTTACTGAGTGCTTGCTTAATCCTTGGTATACCAGGAATATTTGTCAATATTTACCATTTGCCTCCAAAGAATCCTTTTTATGCTTTTATATTTTTAAGTCATTTTATGAGTAATTTACAGAAGTAAAATCAGAGATAGAGTGAAAAACAACTTTATTAGAAATTTTAATAAAAATTTCAACATAGTAAATCCCGGTTTTTTATTCCATGTTTTCCTGGTTTGGAAGGTACATATACCAAAAATGGGCAACTTCCTTTGAACACTATTAACTGGCCATCAATTGTCATGTATGATTCTGGAACATATTCGTCGTGTAAATCTGATTCCAGATTTCAAATACGTCTCTAAAACTTTTAGCTTACCATTTCTTCTGATTTTATCTTCTTGCCATTAGCGTCATCAAAATATAACACTTTTGAAAACTTTGATGGCTCATAATTTTGAGAGGACAGCCATCTTTGTTCCATAAATGCAAAACATTTCAGATTTATAAACATGAATTAGAGTGATCAGTAGAATTTTTGACATTTACATTGTCTGTTTTCTTTCATCCACCCTTTTATATGTATCTGCCTTGTCCACTTACGACCCGTATCAAGCAAAATTTTGGTGTACAGTATCATAAAGATGAAAGAATATGGTAGTTCGTTTTTCAGCAAAACATCACATAATGAAGTTCTTACTGAGCGACTAGCTCATTGAGTACACTGCATTTCCTTTTTGTCTTTAGAAATATAGTAGCCACTCAATGATTCGAGAGTTTGAGAAAATTCAACTAGGAGATCATCACCTGAAGACTCATAGTCTGAGATTTTACTTACATGAAGTCTCTTTGCATTAATCTTCTGATTTGTTTAATGATTGTGAAACAACTTCTATAAATTTCCTTATTTTTTCCATTATGGGTAGAAAATAAAAATTATAAATTCTCAGCTGTGTTGACTGAAAGATTTTTAAAAAACAACAAAGATGGTATCCCCTGTCTTAATCCTTGAAAGATGCTGCAATACTTGGGGCAAGACAACAGGAAAACTGAAGGGTGATGTAATAGTGATAGTTTATTTCATTATTGCGTCAACCTTTTAGGCAATTCCATTATTTTTCCATTTCACATTATTTTAGTGTGTTTTAGCATAGTTGAGAATAATTGATGAGTAATATCAAATAATGCCTAAGATGATGAATAGCAAAATATTTTAAGATATGGGAAAAATAAAATTGCTAACATCCCATAATGTATCTTAAACTTACAAAAATTCAAGATACGATGAGTTTCATTCTTTTTTTAAAAAAGCAGTTTTTCTCTTTGTTCTTTAGAAGACTTCTAAAAGAAAGAGTAAAAACAATAAAACATTAATTCCTACAAATAGAACTGCTCAAAAGAGAAACTCAAAAGCTAAAATGAAACCCCATGTTCCCTGATGTTATGCTGACAGTTAACATGCATTAGGTACCATGCTAAAAAATTTATGAACGTGACCAAAACCAGTTAATGGATCAAAAAAATAATAGAGTTTCAGTTCAGGATGATGAAAAGATTCTGGAAATGGATAGTGGTGATGGTTACACAAAAATGCGAATGTACTTAATGACACTGACTTGTACACTTAAAAATGGTTAAAAGTATAAAATTTATGTTGTGTGTATTTAACCACAATAAAAAATAATGGTAATGTTTAAAGGGACTGAGATAGTATACATACTTACAATTATCTTTCCATTACCCAACTTGCAAAAAACAATTCCTTAGTCAATCACCACAGTTATATGAGTTAAAACTGTCTCTCTTCAGGTGGATGGAAAAGGCTTCAGAGACTAAATAACTCACCCGCCATCACACCTGGCAAGTGGCAGAGAGTAAAAGTCTGGCAGAAAGACCCAGAACCTCACATGTAACCAACCACACCTGCTACTGCCCGTGTGAGGTGTGGCAAGTCACGGTCCTGCCATGGTCACGTGATACGGAGGCTTTCTACCCCTGTCTGTGTCACGCACTCCACTTCCTTTTTCCAAAGTCTTACTGTAGTCTGCGATTCCTTATCCACCTCTTGGAAATCTCTTTCTTCTGATTTTTTTTCAAGACGCTTAAAAAAAATCTTTGCATGTAAAACCACGTGCATTTTTGGCCAAAATCGCTTCTGACACTCTCAGAAGATAAGTATGCTCATGTCCCAAAGGCCAGAGGAAAACAGCTCCCCATTCCCAGCCCCTATCCTGTGCCTCCTTTGGACTTGGCTCTGTATTGCCTCCTTCAGACTCTGTTCATGACTGGTCCTGACGCTTTCCGCCACTTCTAGTTGCCATGCGTGTACCAGGTGGTAGTAATTCTCACTAATCTGTATCAACTCCATAGATGTCTAGCCCACTTTGCTATTACAATATATATTTGAGGAAGGTAGTGTGTGATTAGATGGATGTTAGTGGAATTGTTTCTGCAAGTTGGGTGATGAATTCTAAATATGTGTACTATCTAAATATCTTTAAAAATGAAATACATAGATAAGCATTATTATTCTATTCTAATAAAAATCACATTGATGTGAATAAACAAAGAGAGTATAAGTAGGCAGCAGAATAATTTCTATTACTTGAGTGGAAAATAAAATATTATTCATATCTCAAAGGTAAATTTATTTCAAGGTAAGGATCTAATTGGGGTAAAGAGCTGGAAGTGTCTTAGAGCTGTAGTTCCTGCCTGGACCAGCTGGGGGCAGTTGTTCTGGTGAGATGGATCGTCTTCCCAGATTCCACTTACGATGTCTGGTGAATGGTCGTTCTGAGTAATTAGGAGGAAGACTATCTCTAGCATTCAGAGGGCCCAGTTAAGGTGAAGGGTGACATAAAGCACTCAGATAGTCTACTTACTGTTTTACTTAAAGTGGTCCTAGGACCACCTTTCCAGGTCCATGCTGGGAATGGCAGATCTTAGGGCCCCACCCATGAGCTACTGAGTCAGGAATTCCTTAGGTGATTCTTTTTCACAGGAAAGCCTAAAAATCACTGCTCTGTTAGCATCTCTTCAAGTGGGAGGAAGGAGAGGAAGACAATAGAAGGAACCAGACCAAGATGAAATGTCAGGATTTATGGGATTACTAGAGTGCTGTGTTGGGTCTGATGTGGGATCCAGGAAATAAGAATGTGAGAAGAGAAGTCAAAGGAAGAGGTCTCTCAGGAGACTGTTTACTCGCCTGGTTGAAAATGCAAAAAAGGGAAGCAGAGGTGAGGCAGATAGAGCCATAAGATTACAGGATTGGGAACTTGGAAGGCCTAAGGCAGGAGAGGCACTGGGTGGGAGACAGTGGACCTCACCATCGGGAGGGCTTAGGGATGCAGCACAGCGCAGGACCCGATAGGCTGGAGCTAAGTGCTGTACTGTCACAGTCATGAGCCTTCCTCCGCCTGTCCTTGGCTTGAAAGTTAAACTCGCAAACCTCGTGTCCTGTCACGTCTCTCTCTTATGTTAGACAACAGTAGCTGCAATCTCAGGAGGTCCTGTTACACACCCAACACCCAAGTTGTGGACATGGGGAGCTTTGTAGTGTAAGAGGCTTCCTGAGGGCTCAAAGAACAGACTTGCTTCATGGGACTGATCAAAGTGAAGCCCATCCAGCGGACTTACTGGCCCATTTTGGGAAGAGCATTTCAAGTAGTGGGATCCATTTTAGCAAAGCAAAGAGCAGGGTGAGGAAAGAACCAAGCAGCTGGGAATCACTTGCGTGCGTGTATGTACACGTGATGCAAGGCTGGAGAGGGCAGCCTTCTGAAGGCTTTGTAAGTTGGAGATTTATCCTGAAGGCAATGCGGAGCCAGGGAAGGGTTTTAAGCTAGAGAATGACATGATCAGATTTGGTTTTAGCTTAGGAAGTGCTATAGCTGGGCTGGTTGTTTTGATCATATCAGTGGCAAGAGAATCAGAAGTGGGGCAAGTTAGTTACTTTTTCATTTGCTGCTCAGACAGAAGAAAAATACACATTTTGAGGACTTTGATGATGCTTAGCTCCCTAAGTCACGTGGCTGGGTTTGGCCTCCATCATTCTCCCTATTCCCTACTTTCCACCTTTTCTGATGTCCTTTGAAAAGGAAACAAAGATACTTCCTCTAACTCCAAGCAGGAAATGGGAAGGAATGTTCTTGGAATGAATCTGTCTTTTTGAGTTTTCTCATAATTTTTCCAAAATTTGAAAACAGTTATTACAAAATGGATGCAAATGTTTGTGGCTTTAAAAAGTTATTGACAAAGCTTCTAATTTTTGCAAAAAGAAACCCAAGAAAAATAAGGCAGAAACTGACGAAATTGGTTATCTACAGGGGCTGAGTGGGACACGTGCAGGGGTAGGGACCTCTCTTTGTACCTGTTGACTTGGTTTTGACTTTTAAGCTGTGTTAATGGTTTCTATTTCCAAAAAATAAAATTGAATTACCAAAGGTGAAAAAAAGATAGATATTGAATTTAAACAGAAAAAGAAGAACCTAACTTTATATCAAATAGGTAAAAGTCTCACATAAGAGACGTTATTCAAATCACTTTTAAACACAGTATTCTGTGTACTCTCAATATGATTTTTTTCTAAGAAAAAATTAAATTGCAAAGAAACCTGGAACTTTACCTAAGCTGTTCGTTGTGGTAATTGTGTAGCAATCTTGAAACTGTTGTGTGTATTGCAGGACCCAACAAATGTGTATTGCAGGACCCAGCAAATGACCCAAATACTGGGGATGGTGGGAACTTGGGTTCTTACTATGGGGGAGGGGAGATATAAATATGGACTGGGTTATGATGGTTCTTGTCTGAATATTACTCTGATGGCTATGAAATGGTAATTTTCTGAATTCCTTCTTCATTTATTAGTTAGTTTTCTCCTGTAAAGAACTTTCTTCTCCTTTTCTTCTCACTTTATTTCTTTCATATCAGAATATATTTTCCCCTCCCCACCCCCCAATGTGTTATAGTTGTTTCTGTCGTTAGCCATTTGGATGTTCAAATTATGCCAGTTTTCCCACTGGGAATTCCTGCAAGCTAGATCCTATGTCCTCTTGACATATCTCCATTATACGAAGAAATACCTTTTTTGAAAAAATTGTGACTCTATACTGAGACTCCTAAGACCAACCCAGTATCACAGAACAAAACAAAAACAAACTCAAACCATAACAAAGCAAAAAGGAAACCAAAGTAACGAGACATGTCAAATAAATGCAATATGAGATCCTTGATTAAATCCTGGAGATATAACTCTATGTATCATTATCTCTATATTATATACCTATATATACATATACAATTAAAATATATACATATACATTTCAATCAGTTACATAAGACTTTATAGGGACAATTGGAGAACTCAAGCACTATATATTAGATGACAGTATTGTATCAATGTTACATTTTTTGAATAAGGTAATCATATTGTGGAAATGAAGAGAATCTTTTTGTTCTTTTGAGATACACCCTGAAGTATGTAGGGGTGGACATGTCATGAAGTTATAAAGCTAAAGCAACTCATTCTAAATGGTTAAATAAAAATATGTGTAAATATGTCTACAGAGAGAGAAAGCAAATTTGGGACGGTATGGACAACTGGTGAATCTAGGTGAGCTATTCATTATACTTTTCTTACAATTTTTCTTTAAGTTGGAAAATTTTCAAAATAAAAAGTTGGAGAGGAGGGAAAACATGTTGGGTGAAATGAGAAAGGCCATGGCAGGCAGGCCTGGGCTCAAGTTGCGAACTTTGAATCTCTGCGGGCCATCTTAGAGGGGTTCCAGAAGACAGAGCCGCAGGGGGAGGTGGTTCAAGGCATACAGCAGAAAACGGAACATCTGGGGCAGCAATGATTTAGGACCTGCAAGCCCTGGGATTTTACTGATGCAACTATTTGTTTTAAACACATATATAACGTGATTTCGTTTCATATCCATATTTCACGCACAAAAATTGAGGTCGTGTTCCAGTTCTGTCCCAGGCCCACTCACTCCATGGGAGGCACACTTCTTGGCTTGTCTGGTAGATGGGTTTTAGTCCAAAGCTCCTTTCGTGAGTGATTTCAGTTCTTTCTCGCTAATCTTGCTGTGGAATCACAGTTAAATGATTGTGGGAGAGTACATGTAAGCTATCCAGTGATCGGCAGTGTGGCTTCTTTTCTGTCAAGCGTGACTTCGGCCTTTTCATCTGATAACTTACCCCACAGCTTCACACAAAACAGGTTTGCTTCACCCCCTCCCCACCCCGCCCCCACCTCAGCACAAGTCGCCCCAGCTCCCCAAACAGATGTGTATTCCTGGCATCCTGCTCTTGTTTGATGAGTTCTAGGAGGCACCAATTCTTGTTCTGTCCCTAGGAGTAAAGCAGCAAACTGCTTTAAACTGATAATGACATGATGTTGCTGCCCTATAGACAGTCATTTAAACTCTGTGATGTGTGGCCACTGCCTCAAAATTCAAGCAGTGGAAATGACATCATTATCAGCCGACTCTTTATGATGAAAAATGACCCACATTAGGAAACAATCTGAACCCAAGGAAACTTCAGTGATCAATCATCACAATTATAATGTGCTGGTCTTTTATGTGAATCCAACCCACAGTGAAGCTGGGTTTGGGTGGAGGACCTGGGGGAGAAGAAATCCTGTGGAAAAAGAACATTAGGACAATATAATTAAGCAAAAGGGAAAGCTTCAGATAATGTACGCTTCTCAGGGGACCATTTCATGCCTTAGGGATCCTGACAGATCTAGGCTGAGAGGGTTGCATCATCATCGTTTAAAGCGTTTGTTAAATGCCTGGAGCTACGCAGAGATGGGCTGGGCTTAGTGCTGCATGAAGTTTGTTGAAACCAGCCAAGGCCCTCCCTCCAGGAGCTGGAGCCCCCCCTGGACTACCTCATTCATCGGCAGGAGGTAGGGGCTCCTCAGGTCACAGAGAAGCCCTCACATCGATCGCCAGAGGATAATGTCCTGTCAGGGGTGGGGGGAGCGTTTGGCTGCCCTCATTCCACTTCAGTCCCTTCTGACCAGCAGGCCTTTTCATCACCTTTTCACCGCCATGTGGCCAGCCACAGGGTCATGGTGGCCTGAGCATGAGTTGGAAAGGAGTGGGATTGTCAAGTGGATGAGAAACATTGCCTGCCCTGTCAGTAAACAAAAGATGTTGCGGCCATCAAACCGCAGCCCCTGCAGCCACCCCCAGCCGTGCACCCCGAGGGGATTTAGGGTGGAGAAAATCAGGATACTGGTCCTAGACAGTTAAGGTGCATATCAAAGGAATGATTTCAGTGAGCCCAGACTCTTGCATCTTCCCATACATAGAAAAGTGCTAACTAAATTCATTCGTTTGAGATGTCTGGTTTCTTTAATTAACAGTAACCTTTTGATGTTCCATCTATCTGTTTTCTCTTAAAAAACTCCTATATGTCCTGGCTCCTCCCTTACCTTTTCAGTGCAGTCCCTCAGAGGGATCTGAAAAGCTATCTTCCGGGCTTTAGTCCTCAGTATGTCCACCGAATAAAACATAATTCTCAACTTTAGGTTGTGCGTTTTTTTCAGTTGACAGTCACCATCCACCTGCAAGAAGACAGATGGTTTTCAGAGAGCACAGGAAGTGGAACCTGTGGTGATAAATCTTGCCTTTATCCGTGGGCACGTGTGAGTCCTCCCGGTCTCCGTCACCTGTCCTTGCTTGGGCCTTAGAGTCTGTGTTTTGTGTAGTCTCATTTTGTCAAAGCTAGAAAAGGGGGGAGTGTGTGTGAATGTGTGAGGAGATGTAAGTGGAGTGAGGAGGGACAGAGAGATAATTAGTGTGGTTGGGTTGATCCCAGACAATTGCAGAGCACTGACTTATCAAGGGTACAGTTGCCTGTACCCTTGGATTTGAGAAAACACGAGGAGGTGAAATTTTATCTCATTCATCCTTCATCAAGGACTCAGGAGGCCGTAGGCCCATGGGCTAGCCTGGTAGCCCTGGATTTGTGGGTGCTATAAACAGGATGTCTACATCTTGGCCCCCCATCTTGGGATTCTGGGTCCCCTTCAACCTAATTTTTTCTGTGAAGCAATTTGTGGTATCATCTCTTCTGTCCTCCTTGACTCTACCTATAAAACCTGTCGTATATGCTAAAAGCAACGTCTAGGTTATAAGGCCCCGGTCTGCTTTCTCCTTTATTCTTTAATGCTCTCCTACAGGATACAAAAAACCTTTTCCACCTGCAGACCAATAAGATATAAGATTCCCTCCTAGATGTTTGTTCCTTGTAGCTAAAGCTTTGCTCTCATGAGGAATACAGATGCTCCTGATAGGGCAACGTATTAAGCGTGGTGTGGCTTTGTGGATTGCAGACCCTTTTTTTTTTTTGCGGTACATGCGCCTCTCACTGTTGTGGCCTCTCTCGTTGCGGAGCACAGGCTCCGGACATGCAGGCTCAGCGGCCATGGCTCACGGGCCCAGCTGCTCCGTGCCATGTGGGATCTTCCCAGACCGGGACACGAACCCGTGTCCCCTGCATCGGCAGGCGAGCTCTCAACTACTGTGCCACCAGGGAAGCCCCAGACCCTTTCTTATATGGCAGCTAAAAGCAGGTTTCAAAAGGATAAAGGGAGGAGTGACCTGGAGCACAAGCACTGCCCCACAGGGCAGACAGGATGGAGTCTTGGGGACAGGGGAAGATGGTGGGCCTAGTGCCCAGGAAGAGGAAAATCCTATCTAACATGACTCCGCGTTGACTCAGAGTCAGGTCCTGTTCTACCTCTTTATACCAACCATGCAGCTGATCCCTCAGCTACCTCATGATGCTGTGTGGGAGCTTTGATTATCCCCTTCAGTAGAAGAGGAGCGTGAAGCTCAGAGAGGTTCATGTGGTTTGTGGACAGAGCTGGGATCCAAACCTTGGCAGCCTGACTCTCAGCTCCTGCCTTTCACCCTCTCACTGCACTAGAAGAACACCTGTGGGGAGAAGTCTGTCAAGCTTCCTGGGAGGAGGTCCTGGTTGCGGCCACCCAGCCCTGCTTCTAGTCCAAGGCGCCTTAGCCGTCTCTGGTTGTGGGAGAGATGTGTGTCTTGGTGGTGGCAGGTCACACACCATCCGGAGAGGGTGATGGGCTTGCCAGCAGAGACCTCGCTCTGTTCTGCTAGGGTCACCTTCAGAGCGGCCATGGGATCTTACTTACCCTCAGTAGAAGCTAAGACCCTCCCTGGGTCACCTTTGGACTCGTAGTGCCAGCAGCTTCCTAATCGGACCCACCGTGGCAGTTTCAACACTGCCAGGAAATGCCCAGCTGATGTGTCTACAGAGATTAATGAAACCAAATCTTGGGATCTACGGACGTCCCTGGACACGCTCTAGCTGGCCTCAGCTGTAGTCCAATGGCCGCTTAGCGAGAGCCCCATCAGTTAAGTTAGCTCAGTGAGGGTGTTTGCTGAGTGTTCTCTCACCATGTGGAAGGTAGGGGTGTGCTTTCTGCATAGGAAACAACCTTTTCTACTCTGGGCTAAAAACGAGGCAAGAAAACCCCTTTGGAACATACCCGAAGAAAGGCGGTTTCTCCGGCCCCCCAGAGTAGCTGATGTTCAGTCAGGGCCTGGTCCCTGGGCTCCCCACCGTGACAGAGTCAAGGAGCTGGGCTCTTCTGGGAGCTCTGTGTGTCGGCTCTGGTTCACCCTGAATGTCCACCTCCACCCTCACAGTTTCAGGTGGGCTGGGGAAGGGCTATGTGGGGCATTTTGAAATAATCATTTCCTAGCGATGGTTTAAATCATGCTTTCTCTGATGAATAATCCATACGTGGTTACTGGGAGTCATGAATCGTCTGCCTTCGTGTTCCACATGGTGGGAAAAGGGGAGGGTGAAACCAACATCACTGGATCCGTTTGCCTCTCTTTGTGAGCACTGCTCTTTTGACCAGCTCAGGTCTTTCTTCCCCACTTAGCAAAGAGGGGGGCCACGGGGACCCTCTGAAAATGTTGTGTTTGGAGGGACAGAAATAATTCATTGTGACTGAGAAGCACAGGAACTGATCTGCCGCTGTTTATAGAATCCCCCTTCATTTGTGCCTTCGGTGAGACTCTTCTGTCTGAGGTTTTGAGGACATTCCATCATTAAATTTACCGTGGTGTTTATATTCAACTGGCTAAAAAGTAAATCACCCTTCATGTCCAGTCTGCTTCTTAGAGCTCCCCAGCGAAGAGCCCCCCAGAAATGCTTGGATTCTGTTTCTTTCCTGAAAGTCCCTTAGTATATGGTGCAGATTCATGACTAGATTTTAAAGGCAGAGATTTGTCACGCCCCACTTAAGTGGAGCCCCTCTTCAGAGTGTATACAGAGGACGTGTTTCTAATCAGAGCCAGATTAGGTTCATAAGTTTGGTAGCGGTTGTGATGACCAAGCCTCAGTGGGGAGAAAAAGCTGAACGGTGTAATGCCAGGAACACTGGGATCAAGAAATAACCAGGTATCAGCGGAGTTACACTGGGCTTGACCTAAAACTCTCTGAGCATAAGCTTCTTATCCATAAAGTGGAGATAATATTATAATACCCACCTTGAAAGGTTTGGGGAGGGCTCAAGTAAGATAAGGTGTGGGGAAGTACCTTGGGAACCGTACAATCTTAAACACGCGCAAATTGTGAGTCCTGGACTTAAGTTGGATCAAATAGTTTTTGAAAGAAGACAGTCTAAGTCTAGAGCTTTGTTCAACAGATATTTCTTATTGATTTTTCTCCTAACAGGATTTAATCTATACTTTGTTGTCTTATGTATAACTTTTCCAAAGACAGGCAAGTTAAAAAGGCGTGTGCTTTAAATCGTGTTGGGCAGGGCCCTACACTTTGCCAAGCCAAGGTAGAAACTGCTCAGAGCCGGAGCAGGCCTGTCTGGAACAGTTATATGTCCTGGTAGGAGTGTCCCTGCCTGGTTGCCGTGGTGGGTCCCCTCCTCTGCCCCCATCTTGCACCCCTGCCAGGCCTCTGAACTATCTCATCGGTACACTGAGGTCTGTAGAGGCTGGGGGCTGTGGTTACATCTGTGCTCAGAGTCTTCAGGCCTTTCAGAAAGAGAGGTGGTTTGACTTTTAGAGAATTATTATAAGTTCTGCCACTTATTATTTTTATTTTTTAATGAATTTATTTATTTATGGCTATCTTGGGTCTTTGTTGCTGTGCACGGGCTTTCTCTAGTTGCGGCGAGCACGGGCTACTCTTTGTTGCGGTGGGCGGGCTTCTCATTGCGGTGGCTTCTCTGGTTGCGGAGCACGGGCTCTAGGCGCACGGGCTTCAGTAGTTGTGGCTCGTGGGCTCTAGAGCGCAGGCTCAGTAGTTGTGACGCACGGGCTTAGTTGCTCCGTGGCATGTGGGATCTTCCTGGACCAGGGCTCGAACCCGTGTCCCCTGCACTGGCAGGTGGATTCTTAACCACTGCGCCACCAGGGAGGTCTCCTACCACTGATTTACTGTATGCCAGGTGCTGAACTAAGCACTTTTCATGCATTACCCCAATTACATTTTCACAATAGCCCTGTAAGGTAGGAGGTCTTATCAACCTCATTTTACAGATAAGGAAACTGTGCTTAGAGAGTTTTAGGTCAGTTGTCTAAGGTCAACAGCTAACATAGTACAGATCAGGAGTCCCATGTGGGTCTGTCTGACCCCAAAGGTGGTTCTTAGCAGAATGATGCTCCAGGGCCTGGCCGGGCTGGGACTGGACAGGGCAGCCAGAGCCTCAGATCACACGGCAAGATCAGACTTGGCCCTGGGGAGTGTTCTCCTCTTGCTGAAGGGAGGGGAGGCAGAGGGCTGGGAGTACCTGCGACTTCTTATCTAGTGGCACTGAGGTACCAAATCCAACATCAGTCCCGAACTGAAAATGCCACAGGCCGGTTCAGGCAGGTGTGTACCTAGGGCAGATGTGCTATATATGGGACACCTTTGCTTCACTACACACATAACTGGCCACTTAAAGCATTTCTTTTCCAAATAGCTACCCCCACGTATTTGGGCAGCTTAAAGGGTGGGGTGAGCTGCAGATCATTACAACTCTTTGATCCTGATTTCTTACTGTTCATTCATAACTTGTAAGTTACTGCCTGAAAAAGGAAAGGAAGAAGAAAGAAAGAAAACAAGTGGGAAGAAAGAAAGAAAGTTTATTCAAGGAAGGTAAGGAAAAGAAGACAAGGAATGGGGGAAAACAATGTGATCCAGAGTTGAATAAAGTAGCGTGAAACCGAGGTCTTTGACATCTTCTCCCCCCACCCAATACCATCCCATAAATCTTTACATTACATTCCACTAAATGTGTCAGAAATGTAACTGCACTTGCAAATGATTGCCGCTATTGAATGAATCCACCCTGGCATATCCATTTGAGCTCAAAATAACCTGTGTAACCTAAGAGTAAATCAGTGACTGGACACCTAGTGCCAAGCATAATCTCAAGCAACATTTAACTAGGTTCAATATTTATTTCCCTGCCTTGAGTCACTTTGAAATGATCTGGACTCAGTTCAGACAGGACCAGCCCTAATTTTATGGTGCTCTTGGAACCCTTCCAGCAGCACAAGGGCTCAGATGTCAGGGAGTTCCAGAAAAATGAGATCCGTCACAGAAGATTTCACAATTTAAGGCACCCTCCTTTCAATATTTTGCAACATGTGAGCCTTTTGACTGAAGATATAATTTTTTGAGAAGGCTTCGAGCACCCTTAAGAAGTATGCCTCACCCACACCCCGACTCCTACCTCCTCCCTAGGGATGGGGTGGGTAAAAGTAACCGGGTTAACAGCTTGTGTAAATAAAATCTCTGAATATCCACAAGTAGGAAAAGAGTAGCCCACAATTGACCACCATTTTCCAAACAATTATGGAAGCCGGATCTGGGAAGCTTTGAGACACATTCAAACAGCAGATAGCGTGGCTCCAAGTTTGACGGATACAGGAACACATCAAATAAATAGCAGACAATTCTCCAGCTTTTGTATCTCAAACGCTCGATCAATAGAAAACCAACCAATTTTAGCGCACATCAGAGATAACTCTCAAGGTGGCAGGATTGACTTATAGCTCCCTGTTAAAGGGGGTATCGAGCTGACATTGAGTGACCTCACACTCAGCCAAAACATTTATTATAAAAGTCTGACGTGGTAAAGTGAAATGATTGATATCGGCCCATTCTGCTCTAAGTGCAGGCTTTCAGTTGGGAGAAGAGTCAAAGACCTCACTTATGAAATCAAACATTTCCCTTTTATTTCTCCTTTATCTATAGATGATTCATCTTAATTCAGAATAACAGCGTGCATTCTGGAGTCTGAGAGACCTAGTTCATGTCCTAGGAGCATCATCTGCCAGCTTTGGAGCAAAATTTTAAGCTTCTTCCAGGGGCAGTTTTCTTATCTATGGAGTTAGGAGGATGGGGCTGGAAGAATGTATTTAAAGCAATTAGTAAAGTGTGCAGGCACATACTCAAGATATTCTAGTCATACTGTTGTTCGAATAATAATGTCATTGCCGTTACTAAAGCAATGACATTAGTAACTAACGTTATTTTGGCTCCTGACTTCACAGTTCCGTAGACTGTTATGCCATCAGCAAAGATAATAATGACAATAACAACAATAATAATTATATTACTTTCTCGATACCTGCTAGTTACCAGGCACTACGCTCAATGCTTAAAATATATTTTCTCATTTAATTCTTACGACAACCCTTTGAAGTTGGTTGTTGTTATTATCCCAGTTGTTAGAAATGAGGAAACTGAGGTTCAGGGAAATGAACAAAATTACTTGAGATCACACAGTTGGCAAACATCCAAACACACTACATTGCACTGGCCTCCCTGCCCCACGTCACATAGATTATTGCTTTTTGTCTTATTACATCCGTAGGGGAACAGAAAACTTTAATAATTTGGGGGATGTCATTTTATCTCTCTGGACCTTAGGTTTTCCATCTGTCAAATGAAAAAGTTGGAATGGATTATATCCAAGATTTTAAGATTTCAGGATTCTAATGCAGTAAGTTGCTGTCAAGGGAGAAATGCTTGGAAAATGTGTATATTGGATTTTTTTTTTTATGATTGAAAAGGAGATGGTGTACAAGTCTGAGGCGGTTGCTTCCTCCAGTAGGGCTGGAAGGAAGAACATCATTGCCCTTTCCATAATGGCCTGATTCCCTCTTCTCAAAATATCCTTTCAGACTCTACTGTGGAGGAAGCTGTCAGCTCACCCAGTTACATTTGTCTGCTGTGTCCATGGTATTCTAGCAGAAGCTAGGACGATCCTTCATTTGCATTGACCTTTACTCCCTGATCCCAACCTTGATTCCTCTGAGATGCTTAACAATATCTCCTTCCCAAATACTAAAGTAAATCCTCCTGTCATTCTGGGACTAATGTTAAGATTAAAAAGTTATTGATATTGGGTCCTCACACTTCAGGGTAGCTGTAAAATGAAACCACTGATCACTGTTGTTGTTGGGTTAGAGCGTTTAAAGTATTTCACATCCTGGCCACAAGCTAAGCAGTTTCCAGATACAGCCTGTTTTGGGGCTGGGCTTCCAGGCTAGAGAAGGTTGGCAAATGTAAGGAGAAGTGGCTTGAGGATGGAAGGGTCTGGAGGTTATAGAGGGGAGTCTGAGCCTCAGTTTCTGGCTGGATGCAAGCCCTGGGCATTTCCTGGTGACCTGCGTCTAGTGCCATGACATAGACCCAGTGTCCTGGCTCTGAGCCCTCAATTTCGCTTCTTGATCATGGCTGTCTGCTGGTTTTGGCCTCTTGAGCCATTGTTTTATCCTGGTAGTGAGAAGGGCATGCAGAAATATTGTATATGATGGATTGGCTCTTCAGAAATAGTCAGGACTTCACATTTTGGCCTTTCACTCTTTGGGGTTTAGACTAAGGAAAAAGTGAACTGAAAAAAAAAAAAAACATCTGTCTTCAGGTCCTAGGGCTAGTCCTTGTATAATGTGTTTATGTAGACAGGAACCTGTGAAGAGGATCATTTGATCACTCCAATAATTTCAATCAAACCACAGATTGTTGGGGGAAAATCAGAATTAAACAACTTATTGAAACTAAGGATACTAATCAGTTATGTGGCTAAATTAGAAAAAAACATTTTCTTTAATGTGTATGCTTTAATCAACTTACGTGTGAGGCCCCAGACCAGGTCAGGGTCCAGGCAGATGCATGGGAAGTTCCAGATGGCCATTTCATAACTTCTGACAATTTGAGGAATGTTAATAGAAAATCTCCATTGGGTGAAGTGTTTTAGGGATTGGGGAGGGGGACAGAAGTTGACGGTGTGCTTTATGGAATATTCTTTCAACATGGCATTAGAAACCAAGAAAACTCTTGAATATTTGCTATTGATTTATTTTAAAATAAATAAGAATACATATATATATATATATTTTTTTTTTTTAAAAAAAGAAACCAAAACAACTCTTAATCTGAGAGTGATTGGTTCTGTTACTTTGTACCTGCCCATTAAAATTCAGAAAGTTACTCATTTTTTGGGTATTTTCCATGGGAGGATTAGAATTAAGTTTTTAAGCAAGATTTTTTGTCTTTTTTTTTTTTTTGTCTTTTAAATATTATTTACTGAAAATGTGACCCAACATTTTATGGAAAATGTACAAAAGACATAAAAATGTCTTTTTTTTTTTTTTTTCCTGGAGGTCTCCCTAATCCTTGCAGTTCAAGTCTTGTAGAGATTTTACCAAACCTGTTTTTCAGGGATTTGAAATCTGCTCATAAAAATTAACTGCGGGCTTTTATGCAGGTTAAAAACAGAATTCATGTGGTTTTTAAAAAATCTTGTAAGCCTTTAAAAGAAGGACTAAGAAAAATATACCTTCCTAGATGGCTTTTCCTGTGGCTACATGGCCTGCTTAAGGAACCATTACAGTTCAGTAGATCATCTTACCCCTGCCCCACAGCAGGACGAAGTATTTCCGGTTTTATTCGGAGCCCTCAATGGAGAATGCCAGCTGTTCTTTTTGTTTGTTTGTTTTTCCTACTGAAAATGGAATTAAGAGCTCAGGAAAAGTATAAGATAACTTCACAGTGCAGAGCTTGAATTCCTGTGTGGGTCCCAAGGGGGCTGAGTTCTCACTCACCCTGTGCTCAAGAACTGGTTATATTGTCCTTGGAGCCAGTGTGGAACATCAATCTTATCCTCCCAGGCGTTGGAGGCCAGACCTGTCCATGGCCCAATCCGGTTTCTTTTGGTTCCCCATAACAAAGGAGGATGTGCTTTCAAGGTCATATAGGTCATCTCCCGATCCAGGGTCAGCTTGGCTCAATGGGAAGCTAAGAAAATACCTCTGGGCTACTTCACTCATTCTTAGGAGGAGGAGAAACTTCCATGACTGCTGAGGACAGCCTCTTTGGACTCTGCTCAGTACAGCTCCTGCTGATGCTTTTGGCTTGTCTTAGGGTGATGTCACAATGCCTTACCCTTGTGGGATTATGGGAATGCACCAAGATTAGCTCTTTGGTGGGAGGAAGAACTATATTACAGGAGATACAAAGGTTCATTTATTCATTCATTCAAGCTTATAGTGAACATGTACCCTGCACAAGGCACAATTCTCAGTGCTAAAGTCATGAGCTGAGAGATGTAAGCCTTGTCCTCATGGAGCTGGAGCCTCCAGGTGAGAAGCACACTTTATGGCACAGTGTGTATAGTGAGTAACTCAGCACTAGGATAGGGGGCTGTGGGGCGGAGGAGTGGCATCTAACCCACTCCTCTACCCACAGGTGGGGAGGGGTTTATGGAAGGCTTCCTGGAGGGCATAACTCATGGGTGAGGTTTGAGGAACAGATACAAATGAAAGGCCTGGTATCATCGTTACAGTCAATAATTCATTTCCAAGATAGGGATTTTGATGTGACGACTGTAATTGAGTCCCAAAGGGTATAGCCTTTTAGGATGTAGCCTGGGATCCTTCCTTTCTAGCTGCTTCTTTGAAGAAGGAACCATTTTATTCCCTAACACCCAATGTGGTCTCCAAAGGACTTTATCCCATTTACTATCAAAGCCCCTAAGATTAGATTACAACTTGACCAAGCTCGGATTCCCATCCCTACTTTCTGTTATTTCTCTATGTAGGACTAGACTGGTCACTGCTGCTTGGCCAGGTCACACTGTCTATCTCATAAAGGATCTTACCAGAGATGCTTCTCAGGAAAGGGACTCTGTTCGTTACATGTCCCAGCATAGTGCTTTAACTACAGTTCCCATGGAGTAAGAATTAACTACTATGTGGTATCTCAAAGCTGAGACAGAAACCTAAATGATGTCGCCTTCTGAGCGAAGAAAAGCTTCCTTATTCTGAAAGGGAGAAATCCAATAGCTTCACCTGTCTATGACTTAGAGCCTAGTAACTAACAGGTAACATGAGCTCATGCCCTTTCCTCAAGGGGGCAGCTCAGGTCCCCTCTAGACTTGTAACTTTATTCCTGATTTTAATAGGTTTGGGTCTCTTGTTTCTCAGCCCCCAGATGTTAGCTGCAACAAGCAAAGAACGGGGAAGGAATGAAGGAGTTGGCTTCTAGAGAGGACCAGCAGAGACGGTAGTCAGTGGGGCAACAGGGAAAGAGCAAGAGGAGACCCATGAGAAGCAGGCACTAGAATTTAAAACGTAAGGAAGTTCTGGCCAAGTGGGCTGGAGGTCGAGATTCGGTAAGAACCTTGAGTTTTTCCTTTCTTCAGTGAGTCTTGGATTCTGCTTTCCTGGCATTTCGTCCAATTGAAAAATGCACTAAGCATTTTCCTAATTTTTAATTGACATGAAAATTACGGTAATTTGTGAGAAGAAAGGACTTTCTCAAGTCACTTTATAAGTCATGACAAAGGTATTGCTCTCCTTGATGAGAACTAAGGTAGAACCATATTCTTTTAAGTACTCTTTTCTTAAAGGAGAGTAACAAGGCTTAATGGATGAGCAGCGATTGTTTACCTGGAACCTGTTTCTATACTGTTTCTGGCTTTGCTTTCTCTAACTCTGAAAATAACTCTACCCTCCTATTCTGTGTTGTTGTTGTTGTTTTTAATGGGGCTGGTTGCCCTGACAGAAACGTATGAGTGATACTCTCTCGTAACAGAGGTGTGCATGCAGAGAGGTTTTTAGACACATAGTGTATATTTACGTGAGACTTGGGAAAGGAAACTCAGGCCATCAAAGGGATATCAGATGATATCTAGAAGGTAATTAGGGAATAAAAGAGGTTGCGCTCTTCATCGTACAGCTGGGGAGACTGACACACAGCAAGGTGAGGTAATCTGGTTGAGGTTCTATGAAGGGCAGTGATGGAATTGATATGAACCCCCTCGGATCCTGAGGTTTTCCATCAGATTATGATATTAACGTTAAATTTGTATGCCATTCAAACTAGTTGACCCTCCCTTTCATTTTTATGCATGTCCTATATTTTATTTATTACGTGTTGGAACTCTTCTCTTGACACTGCATTTGAAATTATGTTATGGCTCAGGCTTGAAGGTTTATAATGCAGTGGCCAGACTTTCATTTGGCACCGTTTCCCAATGATCTAACTAAGCCATTTAAAGCTTAGCAAGGGAGCCCAGTAAGACACTGAAGTTCTGTCCTGGAGCTGATTGGCTGAATGAGTCTTGGCTCCCCAGAGAAACCTCAGGAACAATGATTGGCGCCGTCACACTACTTTTGTGGCCAAGGTGGTACATCTCCTGGGAACTTCCCTGGCACTGCTTCTGTGCCAGGTTTCACATGGCCCCACCTGTTACTGAGGGGCTAAGAGAACCACAGTGAACCCAAGCAAGAGGATTTATCGACTCTTAGGGGCTCTTTCCACACGTCACCATCACCCTGCCCTTTCTTCTCCATCCATCACAGTCTATCAGGATCGTTCTTATAACGTCTTTGAGAACCTTGAAAAAATGTGCCCATCCATTCATTCTACATCCATTCACAAATACTAGGCACCTCCTAAGTGCCTTGCCCCATGCTAGACAAATATAACATGTGATCCCCATTCACCAGTGGAGTAAATGCCATTGTCCAGGTGAGGCATAACCACATAGAATAAGGTATAAAAGAATACAATGCAAGTGTATTGTGAGGTAGTGCAGAGAATGGAGTATGGCATATGGGAAAGAGCATGGGCTTTACAGATGACAGATCTGGGTTGAAATCCCATCCGCTGCCGCTCACTGATTCTGTCACCACAGTTTCCTCTAATGTAAAATAGGTTGTGGTAGCTATGAAGATTAAATAAGATAGCATATATGAACTGCTTAATATAGGCCCTAGTATGTAGCGAGTAGTCAATACATATGTGCATGCATAAAATATTATTATTATATAGATTATAAGAATGACAAGAATTGAGAAAAGTGGGAGCTCAGTGCAGGCTGGATGAGAGGAAGAGACCTATACACTGGGAAGATGTTGGTCCTTGAGGAATGAGTTCAAATTAGACAAGCATGGGGTTAGAAGAAGGACACCCCAGGCAGTCCCGGACACACAGGAGAGCAAAGGTCTGGAGGCAGCAGGGAAGGTCTGGAGGGCTTCCTGGGAGAATCCAGGGGTAGGGCCCTTGGGGAGCATGGAGATGAGGTGTAACCAGATTTTGGCGAAGCAAAGCCTCCATCTCCTCTCTCAGGTAGCCCTTACCGGCCTTGGTCTGCTTCAAAAGCTGCAGGCTTTCGAAATGTTCTTGTAACTGTCACTTCTACCACGTTTTAGCAGAGGTAATCCAAAGTCTAATAATCAAGAATGTTTTTTGTTGTTGTTGTTGGGGGAAGTGGAAATACCAGATATACTGACTGAGAAGAAAGAGCTAGCAGATAAAAAAAGATCACGGAAGTGGAAGAGCATCTGTCATTTTCTTATGGGGTCTCCCTCTCTACTTCCAAGGCCCTTGTAAAGTCCTGCTGATTTATGACTTTGGCAGACTTATGACGTTCTTGACACTAGAAAATTATCCTCTACCTCTACTCCCAAATGGCACAATGAATATGGTTTAGATTTATTTGTTAGCTTATTTTCAGTTGGGCTTCTACAAGTTGTCGTCTTCTGCTATTTCTTCCTAATTACATATCATGGTAAATTCCTCCCACCCCCAGAAAACCCAGAGGCATTAGCTATCTCCATTACCATTCACAGACCTGCTTAGCTGAATGGGCAGAAGTCTGCTATAGCCAACTTGCTATCCTGAAAGAATGATTATGTGTCCCTTGGGAATTTTGTGAAGTGTGTTTCTTGATAGCCTCACAGAGAAGAGAAGCAATATGCATTTCCCATCCAAATCGGTGTGCAAAGCTCCTTGCAAATGAGTTTCTGAAGTTAGGGGTCAATAATAGCTGGCACCTGGGTCATCTAGCTAGCACTTTTCTTAAAATAGGGTAATGGAAATAGCTCAGTTCCCAATGTCCACACTCAGCAACCCCTTGCTCTTTTATTTTAAAAAGGAATTAGTATAGCCTTTTGAATTGTCATTGTGACTCCTTAGGTCACAGAGAAACAGCCTGCAAAATCCATGGGTTGCAAACTCATTATATATTAGCTGCAAACTAGAGAGACCAAGCTATTTGGTGCAAGGATGTTATTTTATCCCCTCTTCCCTCCGTGATCCATGTTGTGCAAACAGAAAATAGGATGTTATTTACCTACTGATCTCTTGGGATGATGCAGAGCTGTCCAAAAACAACGTGTAGGGGATTGTTTAAATTTGTTTGCAAGTTGGTATTATTCCATTTATTTCTTCTATTTTTATTTATTTATTTATGGCTGCATTGGGTCTTCGTTGCTGCGTGAAGACTTTCTCTAGTTGAGGCGAGCGGGGGCTACTCTTCGTTGTGGTGCACGGGCTTCTCACTGCGGTGGCCTCTCTTGCTGCAGAGCACGGGCTCTAGGCACACGGGCTTCAGTAGTTGTGGCTTGCGGGCTCTAGAGCGCAGGTTCAGTAGTTGTGGCGCACAGGCTTAGTTGCTCCACGGCATGTGGGATCTTCCCAGATCAGGGCTCGAACCCCTGTCCCTTGCATTGGCAGGTGGATTCTTAACCACTGTGTCACCAGGGAAGTCCCTCTTCTATTTTTAAAATAACTGTTTCCTTTGCTGCATTGGCTTCAGGTACAGCAACAAAGAATGAACATCTTCTAATAAATAAGATGTTAAATAGCAACAGTGATTCAGCTTATTGTTTTAAGTACATAAACTGTGTTCCTGGGTTTTTCCTATGGGGAGAGAGGGTAATGAAAATGAATGGCTCCCAAGCTTGATATCTATTTGAGAGACACGGGGATTCTGTATCATTATTAAAAAGGCGAGTGCCCTAACCTCATATGCTTCTTAGTGACTCAACCCTAACCAACTCCAAACAAATCAGCAGATCTAACTTGTGATTAAGAACGAGGCAGCTTCTCTGTTATAAATGTGTTAATATTTATTGTGCTACGGGAGTGGCGACGTGGAGGAGGGAGAGGCTGGGGACTCTACTTGGAGCAAAAATGATAGGAAAACCTCCAGGAAGAGGCTTCAAGAGGGACAGTACAATCCCGAGCGAAGGTCTTAATTCACAGGTGCTTCCCAAGAAATAAAAGAAGGGGCTTCTCTCTTGTGTGTGATGTGGAGGTCATGTCAAGTCTCTTTCATGGGCAGCGTCTGCCACAGCAGACAAGCATCCTGTCTGCCAAAAGATTTATGGTGAAAGAAATCCTAAGGATGGGCTCATTAAAGGGGGAAAAACAAAACAAACTAAAACAAAACACCTCATTTTAGAATTCAGCTATCTCTTGCATAAAACAAGCCCAGTCTTTTGATTTCAATTTTCTTTTTTTAATCACCACCTCTTCAATTTTTAATCCCTGAGAAAACAGACAATTGCTAGTACCTTAGGCCTCTTTGGGGGGATATTAAGAATGACTCCTACGTTTAGTCCTATTTTCAGAGCTGATATTCCATTTTCTTGGAATCTTATGTCAAGAAGCTCTTGAAATAGTCTCTTTCTCAAGAACAAATCTTGATCAGTTTCCCCAATTTGTCAGGTCCTGGTGCCAATCAATTACAGTCTCTTTGATTATCTCTTTCTGTTTTGTGTGTGTGTGTGTATGTGTGTGTGTGTGTGTGTGTGCGTGCTTTTTTCCCTCCTGATCACTTTTCTCTTGTCTTTTATTTTCTGCTGCCGTGTTGCAGCAAGCCTCAAGTTGATATTTCTCCCATTATTTCTCTGACGTTAGTCTGTCAATTTCTTGCCCATCAGAACATATCAGCAACTAAGACTAAAGCTTAGGTCCCACAGCTACAGGTCCTATAGCAAGAAATACAGAGATAACATCCCACTGTAATTAGGGAAGGTGGCCATGCATCACAATTACAAAAAGGAAGCAGGTCCCCTGCTGCAAATGCAGTGACCTATTGAAAGCCCATCATGAGTATTAATTGGTGCAACTCTTTTGGAAGACAACTAGACAATATCTATCGCATTGGAAAAGGCACATACATTTGACTCAGTAATTCCACTGTTAGGAATTTATCTTATTGATATATAATAGATCTACAATACATAAATATATACACAGGAATTTAATTGAGCGTTGTTTGAATAAGAATAAAAATTAAGCCAACTTAAATATCTTACAAAATAGGACTAAATAAATAAAATATGAAACATCTTTACAGTGAAATATCAATGCCGATATGGAAAGTACAGATTATGAGATTCAAAAAGTTTCAGAACTATTCGCATAAAATGGTTTTATTTATATTAAGAATAGTGGCATAGTATCACACTATAACCCAAGGTATAAAGTAAATACACGAGTCCATACTGATATAAGTAAATAAATAAGGAAGGAAGGATTTTTTCCTTCAGAAGAATTCCAAATAATATATATAGGTATCACCCCCTCAGGAGGTAGAGCTTAATTCTCTTTTCCTTGAGTGTGGGCCAGAGTAAGTGACCTACTTCCAAAGAATGGAGTATGGAAAGGGAACAATACTAATGTTACAGAGGAGAAAATGGGTAGATATTACCCATATCACCATTATCAACATGGTGATAAGCCATGTTGATAGTATGTACCCTCTGATATAGAGTGATGAGAAGGGCACTTCAACTCTGTGGTATTCTGCTTCCAAACCCAAAACACCAGTGTAATCATGAGAAAAACACCAGACAAATACAAATTGAGAGGCATTCTATAAAATATCTGACCAGTACTCCTCATAACTGCCTGTGGTAATGATAAAAACGAAAGACCAGAAAACAGAGCAGAGGAGATTAGGAGAGATGACAACTTAATGCAGTATAGATCCTGGTTGGACTCTTGGAACAGTAAAAAGGACGTCAGTGAAAAAAGGAGTGAAATCTCAATGAAATCTGTAGTTCAATTAATAGTAATGATTCCATGTTAATTTCTTAACTTTGATAAATGTACCATGACTATGTAAAATGTTAACAATAAGGGTACCTAGATGAAGGGTATATGGGAATTCTCTGTAACTTTTCTGTAAATCTAAAATTATCTTTTTGAAGTTAATCTTCAAAAGGCAAGGGAGGGTTTTGATAACACACTCACGCACAGAAATCTCTGGAAGTCTAGCCAAGAAACTGTTAATATAGTTTACTTCTGAGAAGCAGGATCTGGGGGAGGGCATGGGAAATGAAGAGAGAGAGAAAGACAGAGAGAGACAGAGTCAGAAAGAGACCAAGAAGGGCAAAAGTAGGAATTTTATATTTTCACTTTTACTACTCTTCACTATTTGATTTTTTCCCCGTGTTTGACTTTTATATGGCCACCATGATTGTCAAACCACTCTCCTCCCTCAACACACTGTCAGCTCATCTTTCCAAAACAAAAGGGGAGACATTACATTTAGCCATTGTGCTTAAGAAAAACTGTGGGCATATAGCTCTGTGCAATGGTATTCGCTTAATATCTATGCCTGTCATATAATAGATCTCATACCCTGCATCTCACATTTCAAGGTTTTAGTTCTCCTCAGGTTGTCATTTATCATAACATTAGTTATAAGAGAACAATACTTCAAATCAACAATCCCCCTTGCTAGAGATTTATTCAAGCCCAAAACACTTATGTTCCATCCCTAGTAAATTTTTTTTTAAGTTGACTCTTGCATATAGATTGCCATACCTAATTCACTGTAATAATAACAAAAAGTCGTTAGTCCACACTGGCATCATCTTGAGGCCATGGATTGTTTCAGCAGAGGAGAACTTCTCAGTGAGAATCACATCCAATTAGTTGTTTGGGAAGAGGAGAAAATGATTGTCAATTAGAGGATGTTAAACTTATAGCTATCTAGAAAACAATAAAATAGATAATGGAAATGAAAGCCACTTGATATAATTTAGTTCATAAACAGAAGTCAATCAGAGACCACCTTTCCTACCTCCTCTCAAGATGCAACAAAGATTGTAATGTTCAAGTAAAGAGTTTGGGCTGGGGTCAAGAATTTTTGAGACTGTGTGTAAGACAACTGGTGCACACACCTTGCCTGATGATGAGGCTTGAGGAGAAGAAGGAGGAGCACGTTTGCTCAAAGAGGAGTTAGAAGGAAGGGAATAAGACTAGTGATGTCTCACTTCTGGGTAGAATAATTATATGTTAATGGAGGTAGGTTGAATGTTGAAAATTATCTTGGCATCTGGCTAAAAATCAGTGAATTGTGTCTGCTGTTCTGACGATAAAGTTCAAAAAGTTGACAGAGACTGTTTTCTCAAACACAGACTTTTGTGTAGATTTGTCAAGTTTTTTTCATAGTTTTGCTTTATTTTTGTTTTATGGTTTAGACAGGACAGGTTCTCTTTTGTTTCTTGGTTTCTTTATATTTAAACTACATCTCTAGTAACTGGGTCTCTTTTTCTCCATTCTAACTATCTCTGTTTAGTCTGTAAACAATTAATGAAACTATTGATATGGTTGGATTTAGGTCTACCATTTTATTATTTTTTGTTTTATTGTTTCTGTGTTCTTTGTTTTTCTTCTTTTGTCATATTTGAATTGGCTTAAAAATGTTTATAATTCTCTATTGTATTTTCAGATTGTACCTCTTTACATTGTTTTTAGTGGCTATTCTAGTGATTAAAATATACATACACGCGTACCTTGGAGATATTGCAGGTTAGGTTGCAGACCACTGCAATAAAGCTAATATGACAGTAAAGCAAGTCACATGAATTTTTTGGTTTCCCAGTGCGTATAAAAGTAATGTTTATTCTATTATAGTCTATTAACTGTGCAAATACTTTATATCTAAGAAAACAATGTACATACCTTGATTAAGGATACTTTATTGCTAAAAACTGCTAACCATTCATTTCAGCCTTCATTGAGTGATAATCTTTTTGCAATAGTAACCTCAAAGACCGCAGATGACCATAACAAATATAATAATAATGAAAGAGTTCAAAATTTTTGGAGAATTACCAAAACGTGACGCAGAGACAAGAGGCGAGCAAATGCTGTTGGAAAAACGGCACCAATAGACTTGCTCAATGCAGCGTTGTCACACATCTTCAATTTGTAAAAAAAATGCAGTATGTGTGAAGCACAGTAAAACAAGGAATGCCTGTACTTAACTTTTCACAGTCTACTACTTAACGTTAATATTCTACCACTTCATGTAAAATATAGAAACCTTACAACTGTGTGAGTCCATTTTCTGCCTTCCTATCCTTTGTGCTATAATTTACATGTATCATCAACACACATTATGAGATATCAGACAATGTATATATATTTTTTAAATGCTCATGCATTTCAAAGAAATAAAGGGAAAAAGGTCTTTTATATTTACTCAGATATTTAACCAGATGTAAATGATTTCTGATGTTTTATATTCTGTTTTGTAAAGTTGAAAAATTTCCATTAGCTTTCCTTATAGTACAGATCAGCTGACAATAAATTCTCTTAGTTTTATTTTATATGAAAATGTCTTTATTTATTTAATAGATCTTTATTGGAGTATAATTGCTTCACAATACTGTGTTAGTTTCTGTTGTACAACAAAGTGAATCAGCCATATGCATACATATATCCACATATCCCCTCCCTCTTGAGCCTCCCTTCCATTCTCCCTATCCCACCCCTCTAGGTCATCGCAAAGCGCCAAGCCGATCTCCCTGTGCTATGCTGCTGCTTCCAACTATCTAAATATTTAACATTTGGTAGTGTATATATGTCAATGCTACTCTCACTTCGCCCCAGCTTCCCCCTGCCACCCCGTGTCCTCAAGTCCATTCTCTATGTCTATGTCTTTATTCCTGCCCTGCCGCTAGGTTCATCAGTACCTTTTTTTTTTTTTTTTTTTTAGATTCCATATATATGTGTTAGCATACAGTATTTGTTTTTCTCTTTCTCACTTACTTCACTATGTATGACAGACTTTAGGTCCATCCACCTCACTACAGATAGTTCAATTTTATTTCTTTTTATGGCTGAGTAATATTCCATTGTATATCTGTGCCACATCTTCTTTATCCATTCATCTGTCCATGGACACTTAGGTTGCTTCCATGTCCTAGCTATTGTACATAGTGCTGCAATGAACATTGTGTACATGTCTCTTTTTGAATTATGGTTTTCTCAGGATATATGCCAAGTAATGGGATTGCTGGGTCATATGGTAGTTCTATTTTTAGTTTTTTAAGGAACCTCCATACTGTTCTCCATAGTGGTTGTATCAATTTACATTCCCACAGACAGTGCAGGAGGATTCCTTTTTCACCACACCCTTTCCACCATTTATTGTTTCTAGATTTTTTTTTTTGGCAGTACGCAGGCCTCTCACTGTTGTGGCCTCTCCCGTTGCGGAGCACAGGCTCCGGACGCGCAGGCTCAGCGGCAATGGCTCACAGGCCTAGTTGCTCCATGGCATGTGGCATCTTCCCGGACCAGGGCACGAACCCATGTCCCCTGCATCGGTAGGTGGACTCTCAACCACTGCGACACCAGGGAAGCCCTGTTTCTAGATTTTTTGATAATGGCCATTCTGACTGGTGTGAGGTGATACCTCATTGTAGTTCTGATTTGCATTTCTCTAATAATTAGTGATGTTGAGCATCTTTTCATGTGCCTCTTGGCCATCTGTATGTCTTCTTTGGTGAAATGTCTATTTAGGTCTTCTGCCCATTTTTTAATTGAATTGTTTGTTTTTTTGATATTGAGCTCCATGAGCTGTTTGTATATTTTGGAGTTTAATCCTTTGTCCATTGTTTCATTTGCAAATATTTTCTCTTATTCTGAGGGTTGTCTTTTTGTCTTGTTTATGGTTTCCTTTGCTGTGCAAAAGCTTTGACGTTTAATTAGGTCCCCTTTGTTTATTTTTGTTTTTATTTCCATTACTCTAGGAGGTGGGTCAAAAAAGATCTTGCTGTGGTTTATATGAAAGAGTGTGTTTCCTATGTTTTCCACTAAGAGTTTTACAGTGTCTGGTCTTACATTTAGGTCTGTAATCCATTTTGACTTTATTTTTGTGTGTGGTGTTAGGTAGCATTCTAATTTCATTCTTTTATTTTTATTTATTATTTTGTTTTCACACACACATACTGTATTTTATTTTTACAAGAGATAGACTGACACCAAGCATTGTAAATGGATGACCACAACAAAAGCAACAATGATTGCAATTACCAAACACGAAACACACTCATACTATGTCATAATATTGATGTTCAGTCCAGTAATCCTCCACTGTAACAGCTCCTTTACTTTGCAGTGAAAATTGATTTGTATATTTTTTGCCTCTGAGTCCTTGTGGGATTTTTTTTTCATTCAAACAGAAAGTCACAAAAATTATAATCATCCTCATAAGTTCACTCAGTCCCATGTAATCAATTTTTTTTTCATCTTGATCTTTTGTTAGCACTTTTATGAATTCATCAGTTTTCCATTAGAGTTCTGAAAATGCTTATTCATTCAGTTCAGCGGTATAGTCAGTTACCAGAAACCTGTACTTGTCAGCGTCTTTTCCATGAATTCCTTGAAGATGAAACCCTTTTATAGGAACATATTTGCAAGAGCATCAGAGTACACCCAGAACTGTCTGTAAATGACAAAAGACTTAAAGATGACCACGGTTAAAGATTTGATGAAAGTTCATAATAATGCAACTGACAAGGAAATTTAGTTATTTCTGAGATACACATTTTAAAGTAATAGCTAGAATTATGACTTATAACATTATACAAGAACATATAAGATTTTTAGAAATTTCATGTAATGTCTGAAACATTTATATTAACATATTTCCATACAAATAACCCAAAGAAGGTTTAGTATTAGTGGTTTTTTTTTTTTTTTTTGGTTTGGTTTTTTATACTGCAGGATCTTATTTTTTTTTTAACAAGCACTTGGTGTTTTATTCTTTCTTTAAAGAAAAAAAACATGATGAGAACTAGTATTTAAATAAACTCAGGCCGTGCTGTACCTTAGGCAAAATTCTCAGCTTGAAGCTCCCTATACCAGACTCTAGTTTATAGCCCTGCAATAATTGATTCAGTTTTCTTAGAAGACTTACATACTCTCTGCCTCAGTTTCCCCTCATGTAAAAGGTGATAATCCTTGCACATGAAATTCAAATATCAAGTGACAAACCAGAAAATTATTTGAGGTTTTATGATAAAGTTATTCTTCAAAATTCCAGTTATTTATAAATCATTTGAAAATTGTTTATACTAATACTTAAAACACTAAACTTCTAAAAGCATGAATCATAAATGCAAAACACTTTTATTTATTCATGTTTTGGGTTTAGTTATATTACTCCATCACTTAGCAGTATTCATTATGTTAATTTAAGAATAAATAAATATATTATCAATTTGTATATGATATATGCCAAATGCTGAATGAAAATTTAAGTAATCTGTATTTCTCTTCCTTAGTTTTTAGATATTTATGGCAAACAGACTTACCAGGGCTGAAATACTCACCAAACATTGTTTTTTGTTTTTACATCTTTATTGGAGTATAATTGCTTTACAATGGAGTGTTAATTTCTGCTTTATAACAAAGTGAATCAGTTATATATATACATATGTTCCCATATCTCTTCCCTCTTGCGTCTCCCTCCCTCCCACCCTCCCTATCCCACCCCTCCAGGTGGTCACAAAGCACCGAGCCGATATCCCTGTGCCATGCGGCTGCTTCCCACTAGCTATCTACCTTACGTTTGTTAGTGTGTATATGTCCATGACTCTCTCTCGCCCTGTCACAGCTCACCCTTCCCCCTCCCCATATCCTCAAGTCCGTTCTCCAGTAGGTCTGTGTCTTTATTCCTGTCTTACCCCTAGGTGCTTCATGACATTTTTTTTTCTTAAATTCCATATATATGTGTTAGCATACGGTATTTGTCTTTCTCTTTCTGACTTACTTCACTCTGTATGACAGAATCTAGGTCCATCTACCTCATTACAAATAGCTCAATTTCGTTTCTTTTTAGGGCTGAATAATATTCCATTGTATATATGTGCCACGTCTTCTTTATCCATTCATCCAATGATGGACAGTTAGGTTGTTTCCATCTCCTGGCAATTGCAAATAGAGCTGCAATGAACATTTTGGTACATGACTCGTTTTGCATTATGGTTTTCTCAGGGTATACGCCCAGTAGTGGGATTGCTGGGTCATATGGTAGTTCTATTTGTAGTTTTTAAAGGAAGCTCCGTACTGTTCTCATTTTGAGTTTATTTTTGTGTATGGTGTAAGAAAATGTTCTAATTTCATTTTTTTAACATGTAGCTGTCCAGTTTTCCCAGCACCACTTATTGAAGAGACTGTCTTTTCTCCATTGTATATCCCTGCCTCCTTTGTCATAGATTAGTTGACCATAGGTGTGTGGGTTTATCTCTGGGCTTTCTATCTTGTTGCATTGATCTATGTTTCTGTTTTGGTGCCAGTACCGTATTGTCTTGATTACTGTAGCTTTGTGGTATAGTCCAAAGCCAGGGAGTCTGATTCCTCCAACTCCGTTTTTTTCCCTCAAGACTTCTTTGGCTATTGGGGGTCTTTTGTGTCTCTGTACAAATTTTAAGATGATTTGTTCTAATTCCGTAATTAGAATTTTTAGTTGTATTGATCTTGTATTGATTTAGTTTTAGTTGTATTGATCTTGTATTGATTGATCTTTTAGTTGTATTGATCTTTGCTATTGTTTTCTTTGTTTCTATTTCATTTATTTCTGCCTTGATCATTATGGTTTCTTTCCTTCTACTAAATTTGGGTTTTGTTTGTTCTTCTTTCTCTAGTTCCTTTAGGTGTCAGGTTAGATTGTTTACTTGAGATTTTTCTTGTTTCTTGAGGTAGGCCTGTATAGCTATAAACTTCCCTCTTAGAACTGCTTTTGCTGCTTCCCATAGGTTTTGGATTGTCGTGTTTTCATTGTCATTTGTCTCTAGATATTTTTTGATTTTCCGTTTGATTTCTTCAGTGATCTCTTGGTTATTTAGTAACGTATTGTTTAGCCTCCATGTGTTTGTGTCTTTTACATTTTTTTCCCTGTCATTTCTTTTTTTTTTTTCTTTTTGCGGTACACGGGCCTCTCACTGTTGTGGCCTCTCCCATTGCAGAGCACAGGCTCTGGACACGCAGGCTTAGTGGCCATGGCTCACGGGCCTAGCCACTCCATGGCATGTGGGATCTTCCCAGACTGGGGCATGAACCCGTGTCCCCTGCATCGGCAGGTGGACTCTCAACCACTGTGCCACCAGGGAAGCCCTTCCCTGTCATTTCTTATCTCATAGCGTTGTGGTCAGAAAGATGGTTGATATGATTTCAATTTTCTTAAATTTCCTACGGCTTGATTTGTGTCCCATGATGTGATCTATCCTAAAGAATGTTCTGTGTGCACTTGAGAAGAAACTGTAATCTGCTGTTTTTGGATGGAATGTCCTATAAATATCAATTAAATCTATCTGGTCTATTTTGCCATTTAAAGCTTCTGTTTCCTTATTTATTTTCATTTTGGATGATCTGTCCATTGGTGTAAGTGAGGTGTTAACGTCCCTCACTATTATTGTGTTACTGTTGATTTCCTCTTTTATACCTGTTAGCAGTTGCCTTATGTATTGAGGTGCTCGTTTGTTGGGTGCATGTATATTTATAATTGTTATATCTTCTTCTTGGATTGATCCCTTGATCATTATGTAGTGTCCTTCCTTGTCTCTTGTAACATTCTCTATTTTAAAGTCTATTTTATATGATATGAGTAAAACTACTTCAGCTTTCTTTTGATTTCCCTTTGCATGGAATATCTTTTTCCATCCCCACACTTTCAGTCTGTATGTGTCGCTAGGTCTGAAGTGGGTCTCTTGTAAGCACCATGTATATGGATGTTGTTTTTGTATCCATTCAGCAAGCCTGAGTCTTTTGGTTGGAGCATTTAATCCATTCACATTGAAGGAAATTATTGATATGTATGTTCCTATGACCATTCTCTTAATTGTTTGGGGTTTGTTTTTGTAGGTCCTTCTCTTCTGTTTCCCACTTAGAGAAGTTCCTTTAGCATTTGTTGTAGAGCTGGTTTGGTGGTGCTGAATTCTCTTAGCTTTTGCTTGTCTGTACGGCTTTTGATTTCTCCATTGAATAATGAGATCCCTGCCGGGTAGAGTTGTAGGTTCTTGTAGCTTTTGATTTCTCCATTGAATAATGAGATCCTTGCTGGGTAGAGTTGTAGGTTCTTCCCTTTCATCACTTTAAGTATATCATGCCACTCTCTTGTGACTTGTAGAGTTCTTGCTGAGAAATCAGCTGTTAACCTTATGAGAGTTCCCTTGTTTGTTATTTGTCACTTTTCCCTTGCTGCTTTGAATAATTTTTCTTTGTTTTTAATTTTTGCCAATTTGATTACTATGTGTCTTGGCATGTTTCTCCTTGGGTGTATCCTGTATGGGACACACTTCGCTTCCTGGACTTGGGTGGCTATTTCCTTTCCTTTCCCATGTTAGGGAAGTTTTCGACTATATTCTCTTTAAATTCTCTCTCTCTTCTCCTTCTGGGACCCGTATAATGTGAATGTTGTTGCATTTAATGTTGTCCCAGAGGTCTCTTAGGCTGTCTTCATTTGTTTTCATTCTTTTTTCTTTAGTCTGTTCCACAGCAGTGAATTCCACCATTGTGTCTTCCAAGTCACTTATCTGTTCTTCTGCCTCAGTTATTCTACTATTGATTCCTTCTAGTGTAGTTTTCATTTCAGTTATTGTATTGTTCGTCTCTGTTTGTTTGTTCTTTAGTTCTTCTAGGTCTTTGTTAAACATTTCTTGCATCTTCTCGATCTTTGCCTCCATTCTTTTTCCGAGGTCCTGGATCATCATCACTATCATTATTCTGAATTCTTTTTCTGGAAGGTTGCCTATCTCCACTTCATTTAGTTGTTTTTCTGGGGTTTTATCTTGTTCCTTCATCTGGTATATAGCCCTCTGCCTTTTCATCTTGTCTGTCTTTCTGTGAATGTGGTTTTTGTTCCACAGGCTGCAGGATTGTAGTTCTTCTTGCTTCTGCTGTCTGCCCTCTGGTGGATGAGGCTATCTAAGAGGCTTGATGGGAGGGACTGGTGGTGGGTAGAGCTGACTGTTGCTCTGGTGGGCAGAGCTCAGTAAAACTTTAATCCACTTGGCTGTTGATGGGTGCGGCTGGGTTTCCTCCCTGTTGGTTGTTTGATTTGAGGCAGCCCAACACTTGAGCCTACCTGGGCTCTTTGTTGGGGCTAATGACAGACTCTGGGAGGGCTCACGCCAAGGAGTACTTCCCAGAACTTCTGCTGCCAGTGTCTTTGTCCCCACGGTGAAACAGAGCCACCGCCCACCTCTGCAGGAGACCCTCCAACACTAGCAGGTAGGTCTGGTTCAGTCTCCTATGGGGTCACTGCTCCTTCCCCCTGGGTCCTGATGTGCACACTACTTTGTGTGTGCCCTCCAAGAGTGGAGTCTCTGTTTCCCCCAGTCCTGTCAAAGTCCTGCAATCAATTCCCACTAGGCTTCAATTCTGATTCTCTAGGAATTCCTCCTCCCATTGCCGGATCCCCAGGTTGGGAAGCCTGTTGTGGGGCTCAGAACCTTCACTCCAGTGGGTGGACTTCTGTGGTATAAGTGTTCTCCAGTCTGTGTGTCACCCACCCAGCAGTTATGGGATTTGATTTTACTGTGATTGCGCCCCTCCTACCGTCTCATTGTGGCTTCTCCTTTGTCTTTGGATGTGGGGTATCTTTTTTGGTGAGTTCCAGTGTCCTTTGTCGATGATTGTCCAGCAGGTAGTTGTGATTCTGGTGTTCTCGCAAGAGGGAGTGATAGCACGTCCTTCTACTCTGCCGTCCTGGTTCCTCCTCCATCAGTAAGTTATTCTTAAGGAGCAGTTTCATGTGAGGCAGTATATTTACTGGAATGGAATGGAGTTGGGTGGGAGTGACTAAATCCTAGCATGCCAAGGGGAAAAGCTCGGAGTAGAATTGTGGCATGATAAGAAATATATCTGGTCTTTGTCTCTGGTTACTGGTGCAGAGTTCTAATTTCATTCTTTTAAATGTAGGTGTCCAGTTTTCCCAGCACCACTTATTGAAGAGGATGTCTTTTCTCCATTGTATGTTCTTGCCTCTTTTGTCATAAATTAGGTGCCTATATGTGTGTGGGTTTATCTCTGGGCATTCTATCCTGTGCCATTGATCTGTATTTCTGTTTTTGTCCCAGTACCATACTTGCACAAAGTAATCATGTCTTGATTACTCTAGCTTTGTAGTATAGTTTGAAGTTCGGGAGACTGATTCTTCCAGTTCCGTTTTTCTTTCTCAAGATTGCTTTGGGTATTTGGGGTCTTTTGTGTTTCCATACAAATTGTTAAAAATTTTTTTCTAATTCTGTGAAGAATGCCATTGGTATTTTGATAGGAATTACACTGAATCTGTAGACTGTTTTGGGTAGTATAGTCATTTTCAGAATATTGATTCTTCCAATCCAAGGATATGGTATATTTCTCCATCTGTTTATGTCATCTTCAGTTTCTTTCATCAGTGTTTTATAGTTATTTGAGTCCAAGTCTTTCACCTCCTTAGGTAGGCTTATTCCTAGGTATTTTATTCTTTTTGTTGCAATGGTAAATGGGAGTGTTTCCTTAATTTCTCTTTCAGATTTTTCATCATTAGTGTATAGGAATGCAAGAGATTTCTGTACATTAATTTTGTATCCTGCTACTTTACCAAATTTATTGATTAACTCTGGTAATTTTCTGGTAACATTTAGGATTCTCTATTTATAGTATCATGGCATCTGCAAACAATGATAGCTTTACTTTTTCTTTTCCGATTTGGATTCCTTGTATTTCTTTTTCTTCTCTGATTGCCGAGGCTAGGACTTCCAAAACTATGTTGAATAAGAGTAGTGAGAGTGGGCATCCTTGTCTTGTTCCTGATCTTAGTAGAAATGCTTTCAGTTTTTCACCATTGAGTATGATGTTTGCTGTGGGTTTGTCATATATGGCCTTTATTATGTTGAGGTAGGTTCTCTCTATGCCCATTTTCTGGAGAGTTTTTATCATAAATGCATGTTGAATTTTGTCAACAGCTTTTTCTGCATCTATTGAAATGATCATATGGTTTTTATTCCTTAACTTGTTAATATGGTGTATCACATTGATTGATTTGAGTATATTGAAGAATCCTTGCATCCCGGGGATAAATCCCACTTGATCATCCTGTATGATCCTTTTAATTTGTTGTTAGATTCTGTTTGCTAGTATTTAGTTCAGGATTTTTGCATCTATGTTAGTCAGTGATATTGGTCTATAATTTTCTTTTTTTGTGATATCTTTTTTTGGTTTTGGTATCAGGGTGATGGTGGCTTCTTAGAATGAATTTGGGCTTGTTCCTCCCTCTGCAATTTTTTGGAAGAGTTTGAGAGGGATGGGTGTTAGCTCTTTTCTATATGTGTGATAGAATTCTGCTGTGAAGCCATCTGGTCTTGGACTTTTGTTTATTGGAAGATTTTAAATTACAGTTTCAATTTAATTACTTGTGATCTGTTTATATTTTCTAATTCTTCCTGATTCATTCTGGGAAAATTGTACCTTTCCAAGAATTTGTCCATTTCTTCATGGTTGTACGTTTTATTGGCATATATTTGTTTTTAGTAGTCTCTTATAATCCTTTGGATTTCTGCACTGTCAGTTGCGATTTCTCCTTTTTCATTTCTAATTTTATTGATCTGCATCCTCTCCCTTTTTTTCTTGATGAGTTTGGCTAAGGATTTATAAATTTTGTTTATATTCTCAAAGAACCAGCTTTTAGTTTTGTTGATCTTTGCTATTTTCTTTGTTTCTATTTCATTTATTTCTGCTCTGGTGTTTATGATTTCTTTCCTTCTACTGACTTGGGATTTTCTTTGTTCTTCTTTCTCTAGTTGCTTTAGGTGTAGGGTCAGATTGTTTATTTGAGATTTTTCTTGTATCTTGAGATGAGATTGAATTGCTATAAACTTCCCTCTTAAAACTGCTTTTGCTGCATCCCATAGGTTTTGGGTTGTTGTTTGTTCATCGTCATTTGTTTCTATATATTTTTTAATTTCTTCTTTGAGTTCTTCAGTGATCTCTTGGTTATTTTGTAGCACACTGTTTAGCCTCCATGTATTTGTGGTTTTTACAGTTGTTTTCC